>NW_028077940.1:849036-1449036 GCF_014824575.4 Sturnira hondurensis | reverse complement strand
ACAAACAAACAAACAAACAAAAAAATACCTCTTGTTGGTTTCAAGCTGGCCAGACCGGTTTTTCTGGTCTTGCTGTCTGCTGCAGACTGAGGGGTGATTAGGGTGACCTTTCTTGTGTGTTCTGCTGGTCTTCCAAGCACTCTCCCAAGAGCTAGTCTGGAGCCTCTCTCCAACATCCCAGGCGGGGGATCCAGGTCTTTTTTTTTATGTAATTGTTTTTCAAGTACAGTTTTCTGTCTTTTACTCCCATCCCAGCCCAACCTTCCAGTGCTCCCCACCTCCCTCCCATTTCCACCCCCCTTAGTTGTTGTCCATGTGTCCTTTATACTAGTTCCTATAAATCCTTCCCCTTCCAACTCTTGGCTATTGTAAATTGTGCTGCTATGAACATTGGGGTGCATAGGTTCTTTGGGATTGGTGTTTTAGGATTCTTAGGATACAATCCTAGCAGTGGAATTGCTCGGTCAAAAGGCAAGTCCAATTTTAGTTTTCTGAGAAAATTCCATACTGTTTTCCATAATGGTTGTACCAGTCTGCAATCCCACCAACAGTGGACCAGAGTCCCCTTTCCCCCACACCCTCTCAACCTAGGTGCCTGTCAGTAAATGAATGGATCAAAAAACTATGGTACATATACACAATGGAATTTTATGCTGCAGAGAGAAAGAAGGAGCTCCTACCTTTTGCAACATCATGGATGGAACTGGAAAGCATTATGCTGAGTGAAATAAGCCAGGTGTTGAAGGACAAATACCATATGATCTCACCTTTAACAGGAAGCTAAACAACAAAACAAACAAGCAAGCAAAATATAACCAAAGACACTGAAATAGAGAACAGGCTGACAGTGACCAGAGGGGAGAGGGGAGGGAATTTCGGGGAAAATAAGGGAGGGATTTAGAGGAACCTATATAAAGGATACATGGACAACAACTGAGAAGGGTGGAAATGGGAGGGAGGGGGGAGGATGGGGGTTGGGATGGGATGGGAGTAATAGACAGAAAACTGTACTTGAAAAATAATTAAATAAAAAAATGGAGAAAAAAAAATCCTTCCCCTTTTCCCTGAAATCCTCCCCTCTCGTCTCTGCCTGTTCTCTATTTCAAGAGATTTGTATCTTTGGTTATATTTTTTTGCTTGTTTGTTTTGTTGTTTAGCTTCCTGTTAAAGGTGAGATCATATGGTATTTGTCTTTCACTGTCTGGTTTATTTCACTCAGCATAATGCTTTCCAGTTCTATCCATGCTATTACAAAGGGTAGGAGCTTCTTCTTTCTGCTGCACAGAATTCCACTATGTAAATGTACCAGAGTGTTTGGGTCCATTCATTTACTGATGGGCACCTAGGTTGCTTCCAGCAATTGGCTATTGTAAATTGTGCAGCTATGAACATTGGGGTGCATAGGTTCTTTTGGATTGGTGTTTCAGGGTTCCTAGGATATAATCCTAGCAGTAGAATTGCTGGGTCAAAAGACAGATCCATTTTTAGTTTCCTGAGAAAACTCCATACTGTTTATCACAGTGCCTGCACCAGTCTGCAATCCCACCAACAATGGATTAGGGTCCCCTTTTCTCCACAGGCTCTCCAACATTTGTTGTTTGTTGCTTTGTTTATGATGGCCATTCTGACCAGTGTAAAGTGGTATCCCATTGTGATTTTAATTTGCATCTCTCTGATAGCTAGCGATATATTGAGCTATCAGAGACACATCTATTCATGTGTCTCTGGACCTTCTGTATGTCCTCCTTGGAGAAATGTCTGTTCAAGTCCTTTGCCCACTTTTTAATTGGGTTGCTTCTCTTCTTAGAGTGGAGTTCTGTTCGTTCTTTGTACATTTTGGAGATTAAACCCTTGTCTGAGATATCATTGGAAAATATGTTTTCCCTTTAGAGTGCTCTTTCCCCAGGGGTCATCGCCATGGGCTGGGGTGTGGGTGGGCGCACATGCCAACCAGGCTGTCTGGGTCCTGCAGGCTTGGGCGCGAACACTTAGCAGTGCTATGGGGAAACGCAGGGACTTCTTGTGAAACCTCAGGATTCCTGCCTGACTGCGTAGGGAGTAAGCTGAGTGGCTGTTGCAGGAGAATCCCCCAAACAGTTTTACTTTTTGAGAAATTCCTCCTACTCAAGCCTGTCCCTCAGTACATGCCAATTCTCCAGCCAGACTGGTGACTATTCAGGTCAGAGCATGTCACTGAGGGATTCTCAGCTCCCCCGAGCCAGCTACCACAGACTCTGCAGGTGATCACAGCCCTTGTGTGTTTGCCTTTTTGTCCTTATTGCCCTCTCTGCAACTTACAGCAACCAGGTCTCTCTGGGTGCTGCTCCTACCCTACTTGGCCAAGGAGAGAGGAAGCAGTTGACCCGGCTCTCTCCCAAAAACTCTGAGGCAGGCCCATGGCTCCCAAAGAGTCTATGGTAGACTCAGAGCTAGGTGCCTGGTGCTGGACGCAGGGCCTGGGGCTACAGCTACATCTCCATGTTGGTCCCTGGGACCTTATTGTCCTGCAGTAGTCTCCCTAACTTTTGGTTTTTCAGTGTCCACTACACTTTCTGGTGTCTTATTTTATATATGCTAGGGTACTGTTGGCTGTTTGCTCTGTTCCTCCATAGAATGGTCAGGTTTTTCTCCTGTGTTTAGGGGGAAGTGGAATCTGCTCCCTCCTACTCCGTCGCCATCTTCTAACTCCTCTTCATTATTTTCTGTTTGGTTGTTTCTTTCTTTCTTCTGGTCCACTCCATTGATTTGAGTCCCAGTTTTCTTCCCATCACTATTGGTTCCCTGTGCATTTTCCTTCATTTCACTTAACAGAGCCTTCATTTTTTTTCATCTAATTTGTGACCAAATTCAACCAATTCTGTGAGCATCCTGATCACCAGTGCTTTGAACTGTGCATCTGATAGGGTGGCTATCTCTTGGTTGCTTAGTTGTATTATTTCTGGAACTTTGATTTTTTTCTTTTGCTTTGGCCATTTTTTTGTCTTGTTTTTGTTTTTTGCCTGTTAGGTACGAGAGGCAGAGCCTTAGGTGTTTACCATGGTGGGTCAACCCATTTGCTGAGTTGTGATGCTGTATGTGGGGAGGTGGTCCAAGAGGGAACAATGGCACTTGCTTCACATTCTGTCGGACCTCAGTCCTTTCTGCCACTTCCCCCAAGCAAAGTGGGGCTTTTTGGTGCTGTTTTCCAGGTGGGTGGGCTTGTGTGCATTCTAGAACCCTGTGGGTCTCTAGAAAGAACTCTCCTGCGAGGCTGAGAGTCCCTCCCAGTGCCTCAACCCCCTCAGGTGTTTTCAATCCATGTTTTGAGGCTTTATTTCCCAGTGCTGGGACCCTGGGTTGTGAGATATGTCTCACTCCCCAGTTATCTGCACGAGAATTTGGGACTGCTACCCAGTCAGCCAGCCACCTTGTGTGCAGTGCCTTGCTTCACGATCCCTGCCATGCTGGGTCTGCCCATTGCCACCTTGTGCTAGGTGTCTGCCAACCACTGCCTGTGTGCACAGGTCAGCCCTCTGCTGTCATGTGCACCCGGTGTGCCTTGTGTGCCTGGTGTCCCCGCTTCTTGTGTGGTGACCCCTCTCCACTCTGCTGCCCGACTCCACCCCACCTACCGGTCTGGATGAATGTGTCTATTTTAGCTCATTGGCTGTCCGACTTCCATACAGTTCAATTTTCTCTCAGTTCTGGTTGTTATTTTGTTTCTAAACTTTTGTTGTCCTTAATTAGGTTGTGCGAAGAGGAACAGTGTGTCTACCTATGCCTCCATCTTGGCCGGAAGTCTGTACCAAACCAAATTGAATGATATAGCAAAAAGAGTACATACCTTGATCAAGTGTGAATTATACCAGCAATGTAAGGATGGCTCAACATCCAGAAACCAATTATATGATTCAACACTTCAAAAAAGTCATATGAATATTCAAGAGATACAGAAAAAGAAATAGAATGCTATATGCATTATTGAGAAAATATTTCAGAGAAGGCTTCAAGAAGGAAACAATCTCAGCTTGATAAAGAATATATGTGACCACCTCATGACTATATATTCAATTATGAAATAATGAAAGAAATCTTTGAAAAATCAAAACAAGTCAAGAATATCCACTTTCATTTCTACTGTTTGAAATAGCATTGGAATAATTACACTTGCAATCACAAGGGAAAATAAATAAAACACACCTAAATAAAAAAGAATTAAAACTCTCATTATTTGCAGATGATATGGTGTTCTATAAAGACTTAATTTAAAAAGTCAGACTTCCACCAAGATGGAGACATAGGTGGAAACACTGTGCCTTCTCCCACAACCAAGTTTGAATACAACAACGGTTTGGAGAACTAGGACACACCCAAAGACCAGAAAACTGAATTATACGGAAGTCCGACAACTACGAACCATTCAACGGGGACGGTAAGAGAGGCGGAGCCAGCAGTGGAGCAGGGTCGGGCAGGACAGATCCCCAACCTAGGCGAGCAGGCAGCCCGGACCCAGTCAGGGTGTGGGGCAGACTGACCGCGGTCGAACATTCACGCACAGTGAGACGGACCACGCAGGCCCCAGGGGGCGAACCCAGTGGTGGAGGACTGACGGCGGTGGCACACTCGTGTGCAGTGGAACGAAACTCGTGGGCCTGGTGACGGTGGTGGCTGTGGTGCTGGTGGGGGCCGAGGCAGAGGGAAGCCATTTTCCCTCTTTGACCCCGCCCCCGCATACAATGTCACAACCCAGCGACTTAGTTGCCCTGCTCTAGTGCACACTTTAGGGCTCCAATCCTGCTACGATCCTGCTACGGAACAGGCACGAACAGTCCAAAAAATGGCGCAAGAAGAACTCAAATTCCCAGAGGTGATAACTCTCAGTGATCGAGAAATTGCCAGCCTCTCAGAAGCACAATTTAAGACACTATTTATCAGGATGCTCACAGAACTGGTAGATTATAGTCACAAATTAGAGGAACATATGAAGGCTAAACTAATTGGAATGAAGGGAGATGTCCAGGAAACCAATAGCGATGGAAAGGAAACTGGGACTCAAATCAATGGAATGGACCAGAAGGAAGAACGAAACATCCAACCAGAAAGGAATGAAGAAAGAGAATTCAAAAAAATGAGAAGAGGCTTAGGAACCTCCAGGACATCTTTAAATGTTCCAACATCCGGATTATAGGGGTACCAGAAGGGGGAAAGAAACAGCCATGAGTGCAAAACTGATTTGAACAAATAATAAAGGAGAACTTCCCCAGTCTGGCAAAGGAAATAGACTTCCAGGAAATCCAGGAAGCCCAGAGAGTGCCAAAGAAGTTGGACCCAAGAAGGAACACACCAAGGCACATCATAATTACATTAGCCAAGATGAAAGTGAAGGAGAGAATCCTAGAAGCAGCAAGGGATAAGGGGACAGTCACCTACAAAGGAGTTTCCATCAGACTGTCAGCAGATTTCTCAAAAGAGACCTTCCAGGCAAGAAGGGGCTGGAAAGAAGTATTCCAAGTCATGAAATCCAAAGACCTACAGCCAAGATTGCTTTATCCAGCAAAGCTTTCATTTAGAATGGAAGGACAGATAAAGTGCTTCTCAGATAAGGTCAAGTTCAAGGAGTTCATCATCACCAAGCCCTTATTATATGAAATGCTAAAGGGACTTATATAAGAAAAAGAAGATGAAAAATATTAACAGTGAAAGGACAGCAAACTCACAGTTATTAACAACCACACCTAAAACAAAAGCAAACCAAGAGGACAGCTAGATCAGGAGTGGAACCATAGAAATGAAGAACACATGGAGGGTTAGCAACAGGGGAGTGGGAGGAGGAGAAGGGGGGAGAAGGTACAGAAAATAGCATAGACAGTAGGTAGAAAATAGATAGGGGGGAGGGCAAGAATAGTGGGGGAAATATAGAATCTAAAGAACTTGAGACACGTGGTTATAAACTAAGGGGGGAGAATGGTGGGGGGAAATAGAACAACTGTAATGGTATAATCAATAAAATATATTTTAAAAATAAAATAAAAACAATAAAAATAACAAAAATAAAAAGTCAACAAAATTCATTGAATTAATGAAATTAGTCATTAAGAAACAAAACACAACCTGTACAGAAATCTGTCACATTGATATAGAATAATAAACACAGGTTAAAGAGGTAAAGAAAGTAATCCCACTGACAATTTTATGAAAAAGAAGTAATTGCCTCTGAATTGACATGAACAAAGAGGTGAAAAACATGTACTCTTAAGATTATAGGACACTGAGGGAGGTAATTGGTCTTAACACAAAAAAATTGAAGAATAAACAATTCCTATATGTTGGAAAGATAAAATTGTTATAATTATGATATCTCCCAAAGCAATTAATTGGTTCACCTGAAATTCTATCAAACTACAGCCTACTTTCTTCTCAGAAATGAAAATCTTAAAATTTATATGGAACAACAAATAATTTAGTAAGCAACTACATTTAGAGAAGAAAGAACAAAGTTATAGATGTCATTCTCCTTGTTGTCAAACTATACTATAAAGCTAGAATAATCAAACCAGAAAGGTATTGACACAAAACAGACCCTTAAAACAATAGCACAGTATAGAGTGTCCAGGATTAAACCCTCTCACATGAACAAGTAATGTATGATAGAGAAGGTAAAGATACACAGTGCTGAGTTGACAGACTTTTTAACAGTTCATCCTGGGGAAACAAAATATACATTATCAACAGAAATTGGATACTCTCTTACAGCATATTGAAAAATAAACTTAAGCCAATACCACCCTTGCCCACCTCTTCTATATTTTCAATTGATGCCAGTCCTGCTTCTCTCTTACCTACATCTCCAGGTCTTCCAATAGAAGTTAGCACAGCACCATTCCCTGCTTCACAGATAATTCTAGATCCATCCACCATGTTTTGCTGCCAACTTATGGCTTTCTTGCCTATGTTCCCTGCTTTCGAAATGATGTCGGGTATGGTTTAGTCTCCTTATGTTTTAACTTATGCCAAATGTAGGGTAAATGGGGGCAGTCTGGCTTCCTCATCCATGTGTCTGGGCTATTTAGGGAAGAAGTCTCCATAATCTTGAGAATGGGCCAAATAAGTATTTTTCTCATAGCCTTGAGACTGTTTCCAAAAAACTGCTCCCATAGTCTTGATTAGGTTCACATGCATACAATGAAGATCTGTTGCATAATTATGTTGGCACCTTGCTAACTTTGTCTGTAATCTAGTATTAGAGGATGTAGGCAATTTCTTTGGCTGCCACACTCAGTGATAAGAGACATGCAGTAGGCCACAGTGGTTGCCATGCTGGGGTGCTGTGCAGAGGGGACAGGTGACATGCAGGGACATGCAGAGGGGCATGCAGCTTGCAGCATGTATGGATTGTCCATGCTTGAATAAATGCATGTCAGACACCCCAATGAATTCATGAATTTTTAAAGCACTAGATGTATCATATAGTTGAATGAGTGAACTTCTTCTAAAACAGTACCAGTTATATTGGTGGGCATTTCACATGTCTACTCCCCTGATAGAGCTTTACTCTGGCAACAGAAAGGACAAATATCAAGACCAGGTGGAAACTATCTCAAATTCCTTGAAAAAAATTACATTCTACATCTTTTTCACACTGACAAGGTCCACAAGCCATTGAAGAAGAACACAGAAAAGTTTCATGGGTGAGTGAAATTTATTTAGATGAAAACTCACAGCAGATCCAGCAGTATATACTGGAAGACCAGGTACTAGGTAAGCACTTGCCATGGCTGATTCAGTTGATCCTACCAAAATAATACAAGGTTTGCTTTCCAATACCCACTTTGTATATAAGCAAACTGAGCCTCAGAGAGATAAGGGATACTCCAAGAACACAACCTGGTGTTGGGAAGAGTCTTGTGGTACTAAGGATGTCTCCAATGCTCACATAGTAAAAAGCTGGTCTAGGATATGTTGTACTGTACTAAATACCAGACAAATGAACAAGTGGGTCATAATTTTGATAATGTTTTGACAGGGGTAGGCTGCTACCATGGACATTATGAAATCCTATGTATTATGCATTCTAAATGGCCCTCAAGGTGACAAGCAGATGTCACCTTCATATTTAGTGAAACACAAAGGTGCACAATATAAACATCACCAATAACCACAGAAAGAATGACAATGTGGAGCTCCTGCAGGAACTCAGAGTTCTTTGGGGACACATGTATAAAGACAAGATGCCCAAACTGAAGCAATTTCTGACCTTTAAATGTGCTATCATAAGATAGTTGATCAAGAAGAATGACACAATTATTCTTTTCAAGGCATTTTTTTTCAGCTTAGGAGTGAGAGACCTCTCTTTGTGAATAGCCTGTATAAAAAGATTTTCCCAGTGACTCCACAACAAATAACCCAAATGCAAGGATAAAAATACTCAGACTTATGTATGTCAAATTGTTCTCAAGCTCCTGCACACCAGTACTGAGAACCACAAAAGGTCAGGCAACACCACATTCCCTCTGAGCTACTGAATCTTGGCTTCTGCTGACATGAAAAAATGACTTCTGGAGAATTTTATGCCTCCAAAATTTAAAAACAATGTATAGAAAACACAATCATGAAAGGAATCCACTTGATTTTGTAAAAAAAAAAAAAAGGCACTGGTTATTTTTTTTAATTTAATCAAGTTTTGAAGCATTCATTGTAGAGGTAACAGAATTAGTAAAGAGACAAATACTTGGAGATTTAATAAAGAAATACAGCCATTCCCAGGGACAGTGTCTGATCACATCACATGGAAAAATATCCACATCTCTGGTAAATGGCTGACATCTGCCACAAAATATTGGTAAAAGAAATATTGCACACAATGACAACTGTGATAGTGTTGGACAACTTGACACCATGAGAATTGGGTTTGAAACAATTATACGTTTCAAGTAAGGCTTGATTGAGAAAGCAACCACCACCAGAGACTGCTGGTGGCAATGTCATTGGGAAAAAACTTTTGGTTCATATGTGGCTGTTCCTATGACAGACATGAATATATTACATATGCATGTCTTTCTACCTGAAGTCTCATTTCTATGTAAGTTTCTTCAGACAAGCAGGAACATGCATTAGGAGCTCAAAAGTGTTTTCCAAATCCACTATTTGAGTCTGAACGTCTATTACCTCAATGTCTTGCCTGTATTTGGAACCACAGTTTTTAGGGGAATAATGTTAAGTGAGTTAATTTGCAGGGGTCCCAATCCAATAAAAGTGAAACCGGTACCAAATGGTCAGATCACAGAGAAGCATAGAGGAAACACCTGGGAACAAGAGGTTTAAGCACACTTACCTACAAATAAGGAAAGTGTCTCCAGAAGCAAACAATCCAGCCCACAACCCGATCTCGAAATTCCAGCTTCCAGAACTGTAATTTGAAAAGTATGTTGTTTACACCCACCAACATAGCACTGCATTTTGATAGCATAAGCAAACTAATATTACTTACCAGGAGACATTTTAAATATTTTTGGCAGAACCACTGACATGGCAACTCAATGGAATCAAGTTGTGTTCTAGTGGCATTGTTAGATTGAGACCCTGTGAAAAATGGTATCCCCTGTCAGAATTCATGGAAAGAAGTGAGGCTGCAGCTTCTGACCTTGGTGATCTACGGTTGCTATGTGACAAATTGCACAAAACTTCTGGAAGAGCTTAATCACACCTGCCATTTATTGTATAAATGATACTATTATATGTGATATTGACTGACAGGGTTTCCCCACCAGCAAAGTTCCCCTGTGTCATTGCATATGAGAAAAAATGGCCAACGTGTAATCTGCTTTGAGAGGAAACGTTACCAGTGCCTCAAAGAAGAAAGGTCCTGAATACCTCTTTACTGGCATTTTTACTGAGTTCAGCTCATACAGAGATACATAGTATGCATGTAGATCTCATCAACTAAAGTCCAAAAAGCTACACTCATGAGAACCTGACATCACTTACAGGTAGTAGTTGGAGAAACACAGATATTGTCTCAGGTCAGGGTTTTCTTTAGCTCAAGTGTCTGTTTCATAGCAACAGGGCAGAGCAAGTTTCAAAGGAAACAATTTATATTCATTCTCTGGACAGAATTACCCCTGGGAGCCATGTGTTCCAGGGCAAGGATGCAGCTGACTCTGGTACTGTTCAAAGTCTGAGTCATGTGGGGAGAGCAAAGCAGCCAAGAGACTAGACTTTTCAGAAAGACTAAGGATTTAGGCTGTGACAAAGCCAAGGGGAGATTGTCCTTCTGTCCCTTCTCTGAAGACCTCGAAGTCCTTCCCTGATGATCTGTCATGACTGTGTGTGCCTTTGGTCACCCCTCCCTTGAGGGATCTTACCTGTTATTTCCTAACCAGCCATCTGCCAGGGCCAAGCAGAAGGAGGTGATGGAGTCAGGGGCTATGCTCCTTCCAGGAGGAAATGTTCTGCCTCCTTACCGTCTCACTTCTCCAAGGCCTTTTCACTCACCTCTACCATGGGACCTTATTGTCAGCTAATGAGGCTGCAGTCTCTGAAACAAGGCAGGATGGCTCCCAAGTGGGTAAGTGTCTGAGAAGGTCTGAAAGGACAATGGAGCTGACTGCTACACAAACACATAAGGAACACAGTTCCACAAAAACTATAGCCAATTACAAGATATTTTAGTTTGCTATGAAGTCGAACAACATACCATTTTCTCTAATATTCCCACAAATATATGAGCACTGATTTTGTACACCTTCATTTAGTGGCTGGTGGAGGAGAGAACGGATGCTCAGATACCATTGGGAGTGGGACAGAGTGTGATCTAGTGTGAGACGGTTGGAGTGTCCCAAGACTTGCATAGACTGTAGTCTGGGATATGGGCTGGCCCTTGATGTGTTAAGATTTAGTCTGTACAGACCTTCTGTGCCCACTCTCATTTCTAACAGGATCTGACTTGTTTTGGTTTAACTGCTGCCTTTCTGAAGCTAAACAGAATTTGTACCTGTCTAACCGCTCCTCCATGAATTTCTATGTGGAGCTTTGTAAAATGTTGTCTGGTATTCAGTCAGGTAACATTAGGGGTCTGCCTAGGAATAGCTGCAGAATGGGACACCACCATAATGTTTTTTAATTTATTCCTATCCGGTACAGAGGAAAAACTGCATATATCTGAAACATTAAGAAAAACCAAAGGACACCTCAGTAGCCCAGGATTATAAGAATATAGAGTAGTTTGTTCTTGACCACTCAGTTCTTATTCTGCAAGTCATGACAGAGGTACATGACAGACAGACTCAGCAGGATATCAATACCTAATATGCTGCTTCTGACCAGGAAAGCCACCCACTACTCCTGACATTTTCCTCACAACACAACACAAAAAATTGGCAATGGCTGCAATGCTGACCATGTGGGGTCACAGTAATGACCTGAGTTACCTGAAAATACTCACAGCTGAATGAGTAAAGTTGTTAGAGGGAAAGCCAGATTCAGGGTTTATATTAGGGGAAACAGTTATATTATGGCCTTTCCCGAAAGACACATTATAAGAAAGCAGGGAGACTGCTGGCAAACATTTTGATCTCTCAACTTTCTTCACTAAAGTAAACTTGATAGGGATCTGTCTCTAGAATGTGAGCAAGTACCAGATTTCTTCTATTTTGTTCCTTCAATTAGGAAGATAGAAATAGAAAATTTCTTCTATTTTGTTCCTTCAATTAGGAAAGGAGGCAACTTTTTAAAAGTTGCATTAACTGGGTGTTTTTTCTAGTTAGACTTCTGTGAAAGGTTCTCAGGACTCTTAACTTCTCACCCATGACCCCTTCATTAATATACAAATGCATCAGACATAGCTATTCCCACAGATTCCTAGGAAGTTAACAAGGGTCCCAGGTTTCAGAAGGAAAAGCTGAATACAAACACTTGTTCTGTGATCACATTAGAGCCATTGTGTTGCTTTGGAGTCTCCATTGACCCAACTGGCTTACTGGGGATGAGGACTGGAACTACTTTCTAGAGACATTGGCACAGGTGTATGACATACAATCAAAAACACTGGGGGATAGTGCTCCATGTGTTTGGTGGAAAATTTCAGACATGGCAAAATTACCAAAAAAGTAAAATGTAGCTGGAAATACTAATTAAATCAGGTCTGAGATTCAACAACACAATTTTGGAAAAATCATACTACTCAGGACAACATTTTTTGGTACTCACCTTTATGGGGTTAACACTAAGAAAGCATCTAAATGTAATTATTTCTGCCATGTAACTTTTCATGGACTCCTGTTATACTTGGAATCAGATGTTGTGCTCATATTGGCCTATGTGGTGTGCAGCCACCATTAATGGTTTCCTATGGATGCTGTCTGCCAATATGAACATTTTGCTTTCAAAAGCAAAGGGCTTTGGAACTAACTTCCCCACAATAAAGCCAATGTGATGTGAAGTCACATACATGTTCCAAGTAAAAATAATGTCATCCTGGTCAGGTGGCTCAGTGCTGCAGCATCATTCCATTCACTAAATAGTTGCTGGTTAAGTCCCCGGTCAGGGCACTTACGTAGGTTGTGGGTTCAATTCCTGATAAGGCAGGGTATACAAAAAGCAAGTGATCAATGTTTCTATCTCACATAGATGATATTCTGTCTCTTTCTCTCTCTCTCTTCCTCTATTGTAAAAAATAAATAAAATATAGCTTCATGTGAAGATTTTTTTAAATTTATTTCTAAAATGTCACTTTTCACTCATTTACTTCTTTGAATATTATATTTCTCTATATTTATTTTAACCTCTTTCTTTTTCTAACACTCTCCTTCTTTGTCTTTAATTCTCTCTTTTTAATATACATTTCAGGGGGCTAGGGTACTATAGGCATATGTTGGGTTGTGGGAAAAGGCTATAAAATACCCTATAATGCAGAAGGCATCACCCAAAACACAAGTGATTTGGCCTAAAATGTCAATGGTTAACACATGACTCCAGCCCCAACACTGATGCACATGAAGTGTTACTGTGTGTTAGTTTTCATATTCTTTATATATGGTATGTGGTTGGAAGCACTGAAGGCTGTTGATGCAGCTCCTCTGTTGGATCACATGTGTATTTATAAATTATATGCTAAAAAAACTCTGAGGGGCTAAATTGTGTCATGTGGATTCCAGTCAATATTGCATGAGGGAGATATGAGGTTCAGAAGAATAGAAATGTTCACAGCAAGGCTTGGGGGCCAGTAACCTGAGTGACAGTGGCTGTCCCTGAGTTGTAAAGCTGCAAAATCATTTAAGGATGTGTCACCTGAGCAAGGTCAGTCTTCATCCACATGAAAGGCTGCAAACGCAGGTGTTGTTACACATTCCTGTTCTCAGGTTCTGAGCTGTTGAAGCGGAAGGACTGAATGAAAGATAACTATGGGGAGTGGGTGAGCACTGAAAATGAGGAACAAAACTAGTATAAAATAAAAAACAAGGAGACTTAACCTTACCTGACATCAGTTGGAAAGCAGAGAATATAGGCAGGAATAGAGTCAGTCAGAAAACAGATAGGTGGTCTAGAAATTTATGTGAAGCAGGGATCTGTGAAGTGCTCACTTGAATGGGAAGACAGGGAGAAGTGGGTAAGAAGGAAGCAGGGATGATGTCCTTTGAAAATATGGAAGAGTTGGGCAGAGCTATTATCAGTTTAAATTTATTTTGGGGTATGATGTAAGAATGTAGACAACTTTTATTGCATGCATAAATTTTGTTTTTCCAAGACCAGTTTTTGAAAAGTCTCTCAGCTCTTTACTTTCTCTCTCCTAGATTACTTTTTCATGTAAGAGGATTTAATTCTGAATTCTCTGTACTCTTCCATTGATTTAGTCATCTGATTTGTGCTGATACCTTCCTGTTTTGATAGTTTAATATAGTATTAAAGTTTTATTATACTTTGTTATATATTTATTATATAATTATACATATAAAATATATAATTTATATTATATATGTATTACAGTATTATTATACTCTAATAGAAGAGTTTGAGAACACAGAGTGTGAATTACCAATGTTATTTTTACTTCTCCAAATATATTTAGCTATTTAAAGTATTTGTGGTTCCATATAAATTGAACTAATACCTTTGGGAAGTGTTGCAATTATAACAATTTAATCTTCCCACTGTGAAGGAATGATTCATTCTTCCATTTTTTGTGTTCTTTTCATATTTATCTTTTCAATCTCCTATAATTTTGAGAACACAAGTATTTCACTTCTTTGTTTATTCCAAGTCAAATGCATTTATGTCTTTTCCTCACAATTGTAAATGGGATTGCTTTCTTTACTTCTTCTTCCATTGCTTATTAGTGCTATGAATGTGACATATTTCTATATATTCAGTTTGCATTTCATTCTTGATGTATTTATTAATTCTATTGATTTTGTTTAATTCTTTAAGAAATTGTGCATGGGCAGCAAGATACAAAGGAATGAGTGGAAGCCACATTAAACTCCTCCCAAAATCAACCTGGAATTACAACTAACTTGAGGAGAAATTACCCAGAACAAACAACTGAACTACAATGAGAGAGAAGCCTTAGTATCTCAGAAAGAGAGAAGAACCACCTTCAGCACAACCTGCCTGGAAAGGAGTGTGGTAGAGACTTGAGAGGCCTGGCTGGGTTCCCAGAGGCAACAATGCCTGATGGATAACTAAGCAGCATATTAGACCCCTGAGAAAAATGGGGTCAAAACCCTAAGCTGATGTCCCCAGTCTAGAACACCAGAGCCAAAAAGTATACATATAACCACCAGCAGCAAAAAGTGGCAGGGCTGGCTCTGCCAGAGATGGATGGCTGGAGATGCAAAGAGCCACTTAACGGGCCAAAGCACAGATTTTTATTTCCTGTCACTTACCTGTGGTTCCAGCAAAGGCAGGAGCAGATTGCCACAGAGATGCCTGAGGAGAGACTGGTGATGGAAACTTTGGGGAGAATGCAGAGAAAGCAGACACAGGGAACCAGGTGCTGAGTCAGCCCCAAAACCCCAGCAGCCAACAAGCTCAGGCAGACCACTCCCTTCCAAGCAACAGCAGCCTGAGAAGAAGCAACAGCCCAACCCCCAAGAGATACTCTGCTGTGGCTCTCTGTTTCTTAAGAGTAACTGGAGTGCAGAGGGACAAAATTAATAACTAAAGGAGACAACCACAGCCATAAATCCCTGGCAAAGAAGGGCAGAGCAGAGTGAAGTACAGATGCTTGACAAGAGAGTGGAGATGGAGGCATGGAGGAAAGAGCTGAGAGACTAGCTGCTGGGATCCCAGTGCTGAGTCTTCTCATATACTGCAGCAGCCATCCTATTTAGGCAGCCTCTCCCCTTTGAGTAGCAGGAGCCTGAGGTGAGATAACAGCACCAACTCCTGGAGGAATTCTCCCCCTCTATGTGGGGCTTAAATCTGACTGCTGAGTGCAAAGTAACTAACAATTGAAACAGACAACCATAGTCAGAAGAACTCTGGCAGGCACAGAGCAGGCAGCTTAAGGCTAGATAGGGTCAACATCTGACAGCACTAGAAGCAGATCCAGAAAGAGAGAAACAGTGCTAAATACTAAAGTCTACTCAGATAGAGTTGACTCTGGTCTTCTTCATGACTAGTGATATTTTATTTCTTGCATAGTTCTTCAATGTTCATTGCTTGTCCAGCAAGTTTATGCATAATAAATCACTAGAATTTATACTGTAGTTTATTTCTCTCCTTTCTTAAAATAGCCTTAATCTCATTACATCCCTATTAATACTTGTTCGTTTGCCGTAGATACTGAGATTGTGGAGGAATATATTATTGTGGAGGTGGGTTTGTTCACTGGGCCAAAGCAATTTATAGACTCAATGCAACCCTTGCTAAAATAACACTGACATATTTCACAGATGTAGAAAAATTTATATAGAACCATAAATAACCCTGAATAGCCACAGCAGTTTTGAGAAGGAACTACAAAGTAGTAGGGGCCACAATACTTGATATGAAACTGTATTACATGCTCACTGTAATCAATACACTCTGGTACAGGCATAAAAACAGACACATAGATAAATGGAATAGATTAGAGAGTATGGAAATAAACCCAACTCTCTATGGTCAATTAGTACTCAACAAAGTGGGAAGAAGCATATTAAGGAGTAAAAAGAGTGTCTTCAACAAATGGTGTTGAGAGCTGGAAAGCTGAATGCATAAAATTGAAAACATGATCACCAACTTAAAACATTTACAAAAATAAATTCAAGGTGGATAAAAAACTTAAATGTAATTTGGAACATTATGAAAGTCCTAGAAAAGAACTTAGGCTGGAAAATCTCAGATACTTCATGCAGCCATATTTTCACTGAAATGTTCCACAGATGAAGGAAAGAACATACAAATGGGATCTCATCAACATAAAAAGCTTCTCCACAGCTAAATAGAACAGCATTAAAATGAAAAGAGAATCAACTACATGGGAAAACATATTACCACTGATACCTTGGACAAAGGTTTGATCTCCAAAATATATAAAGAAATTATATGACTCAATGACAGGAAGACATACAACGCAATTAAAAAATGGGCAAAGGACTTGAACAGACACTTCTCATGGAAGACATACAAATAACCCAGAGATATATGAAAAGATGCTTAGTATCAGCCTACCTTCAGAGAGAAAAAAATACCACTCTAATGCAAATATACAGTTGAAATTAAAACCACAATGAAATACCACTTTATTCTCATTAGAATGGCCATCATGAACAAAGCAACAAACAACAAGTGTCAAAGTGGATATACAGAAAAGGAAACCCTAGTGCACTATAGTGGGAATGCAGACTGGTCCAGCCACTATGGAAAAAGATATGGAATTTCCTCAGATAAAAATGCAACTGGGTGGGAGAGTGTTAAGATGACGACAGAGTAGCACGGAGGGAACCCAGCTCCTCTGCACCTGGTAGAAAATCCGGGCAGATCTACCGAAGAACAGCATAATCAACCAACAATTCCCCAACATTTATGAAAATAAGAAACCAGGGAGTGTGACAGAGGAACCAGACAACTGCAGGTCGGCAAGGACTCCAGAAGGCGAGTGAGGACAAAAGCGGCTGCATGCCCGAGGCCTCCTAGGCTGTGGGCTGTGCCTGCAGCACACCCAAGGTATGCGACCTCCAGTGGAGCGTGAGTAACAGACGAAAAGAGGCACGCAATGTGGGCCGGCACATTCAGTGGGAAACAGAAGCCCCGCCTGAATCCAGGGCCGGGGCACCTGTGGCGGAGGGAACTCCAGAGTCCCAGCACCCGGTGGGCCAGCAACAGACTCTGTGGGAGAGAACTGACTCCCCCCTCCCCGTCTAGGCAGACAGGTTAATACCAGGCAGAGACCTTTGGGCTTAAGTTAACGTAAAGGGTGGCAACTTCGGACTCTGTGGTCATCAGCCCGACAGCCCACCAGCCCGCCAGCCTACGGGATTTAAGAGGGACACTGTCGTTGCCGGTCTTTTGGGATTGGGCTGGGCTGAGAGGCAGGCTTTGTGGAGAAGTCTCTATTGGAAAGTGAACTGAGGTGCTCTGTGACAGCAGCTTGCCTCACGGCCAAACCACCCAGCAGCCATCCAGGGGAGGGGTGGGAACACCTGGCTCCTGCCACAGGACTGAGAAGGACAGTGCCAGATACCACAGGAAACAGGCAGCCTCCCAGGGTTGTGGGAGCTCACATCCCAATCCGGCAGCCTGCTGACACGCCCCTGAATACCTGCCCTCAGAGAGGCCACAACCAGAAAAACCAGTTTAGAGAGTTTGAAACCCACAAAAGAAGGGTGCTTTTTTTTTAATTTGTTTGTGTGTGGTTTTTTTCCCCCTTCCCCCTTTTTTTCTCTCAACTTCTTTTGTAAGTAATCTTATATCTTTTAAACTGTATTGTTGCTCTATCTTTCAATACTCTGTCCCTCATTTATTTTTCTTTTTGTCCAGTTTGAGTCCTTCCGTTCTTCCCAAATTTTCCACTTATTCCTCTTTTCTCCTGACTTTTGTGTGTGTGCGTATGTGTGTGTGTGTGTGTTGGACTGTTTGTTTGTGTGTTCCTTAGTTTTCCTTAAGTGTATTATTATTATTATTTGCATTATTCTTACTTCTTTTTTTATTTTAAGAATATTGTTGGCCCTGGCTGGTATAGCTCAGTGGATTGAGCATAGGCCTGCAAACCACATGATCATGGTTCAATTCCCAGTCAGGGCACATGCCTGGGTTGCAGGCCAGTTCCCGGCAGGGGACTCATGAGAGGCAACCATACATTTCTCTCCTTCCCTTCCTCTCCAAAAATAAATGAATAATATTTTTTAAAAAGAATATCTTTGTATCCCTCCCCTTTCTGTACAGGTTTCTTAGTCCTGGCTGGTTATATTGTGCTAACTAACAGGTTCCCACTGCTCTTTCCTCCACAGTGTATTGCTAATTTTCAATACTTCACTTGCTTTCCTTTGCCATACTACCCAAGCTCTATAACCCCCATTTAGACAGATCACATAGAGTCTATCACGTGAGTGTTGCTCTAATATTATTGTAAATAAGAGCTGTTCTATACAACAGTAATACTTCATAACACATCTCTTGGACCTTAGACCACCTTACAGGTGCCTGAATTCTATTACTCTATTTACTCTCATGCTACAGCCAGTTACTAACCTGTACTCGCAGCTTACCTCAAATCTGACCACCTGCAACCACGCTGCTTTCTAGATACAACTCACAAGTGTCCCCTTCCCAACAAGAGACTTAACTTATGTCCATCCTTTCCTAAAAGTGGCAAGGTGGGTCGAAGAGCACAGTTAACTCTATACATAGCCTAAAGATTGTCTATTTCTTCTCTGCCGACTGTGTCTGTAAATAACATAAAATAATCTTCTGCTATCATAAACCATTTTGCCTCCCCCTCCAACTGATCACAAACACACAATAAAGAAAGGAGTAGGTGGAAGTGGAGAACACCAAGACACCTTCAGGAGATTGCACCACTGTTTTTCACAGGTATCCTACCACAGAAGTTCACACCATAAACCCAGGGAACCAGAACAGATCAATTTAAGAAACTGAGGACAACAAGAAGAGTATCACAAACAATGAGAAGACAAAGAAACAATTGCCAAATGAATGAAAAGGAGGAAGCCTCAGAAAGAATGTTAGATGAAATAGAGGTAAGTCAACTATCAGATGTGGAATTCAAAACACTGGTTATCAGGAAATTCAAAGAGCTTACAATGAGCTATCAGAAACTACAGGGGAGCTACAATGAACTCTCTGCAAACTATACCAACATGAAAAAGGAAATAGAAACCATCAATAAAGACCAAGAGGAAATGAAGAATAACATTTCTGAACAGAAGAACACAGTAGAAGGGATAAAGAATACAATCGATATGGCAGAAGATCGCATAAGGCAGATCGAAGACAGGATAGAAAGCATCTCCCAGATGGACCCAGTAAGGGAAAAGAGAATCAGAACAGATGAGGAGAATTTAGGAAAAATGCAACACAACATAACACTTAATAATATCCGAATAATAGGAATACCAGGAGAGGAAGACGAACAAGGGATAGAAAACGTACTTGAAAGAGTAATAATGAAAAATTTTCCTAAGTTGACAAGAGATAAAATCACACAAATCCAGGAATCACAGAGAGTCCCAAGCAGGTGGAACCCAAAGAGGCCTACTGCAAGACACATCATCATTAAAATGGCAAACCTCGAAGATGAGGATAAAACCCTAAAGGAAGCAATGGAAAAAAGGAAGTAACACACAAGGGGGTCCCAATAAGGTTGGCTACTGACTTCTCAATGGAAACATTCCTAGCAAGAAGAGAATGGCAAGAAATATTCCAAGTAATAGGAACCAGAGGCCTACAACCAAGGCCACTTTAACCAGCAAGGCTCTCAATCAAGATAGAAGGCCAAATAAAGAGGTTCCAAGACAAAAGAAGTCTGAAAGAATATGCTTCCAACAAACCAGCTCTACAAGAATTACTAAAAGGGCTGCTTTAAGGAAAGGAAGGAAAAGAGAGAGATGGAGAGGAACACAGGTACATAAATGGCAATGAATAAGTACCTTTCAATAATAACCTTAAAAATAAATGGATTAAATGCACCAATTAAAAGACACAGAATAGCTGAATGAATAAGAAAGCATGACCCACATATATGCTGCCTACAAGAGACCCACCTCAGGTCAAAGGACCACCACAGACTAAAAGTGAAAGGAAGGAAACAAATTTTCCAAGCAAATGGACAAGAAAATAAAGCTGGGGGAGCAATTCTCATATAAGACAAAATAGACTTCAAAAACATGGCCATAAAGAGAAACTCAGAAGGTCACTTCAAAATATTCAAGGCAAGAATCCACCAAGAAGACATTAGCATCGTAAATATATATGTACCCAACTCAGGAGCACCCAAATATATAAAGAAAATCCTAGAGGACCTCAAGAAAGATATTGACAGCAACACAATTATAGAAGGGGATTTTAACACCGTACTGTCTAAAATAAACAAATCTTGCAAACAAAACATCAAAAAAGATATTGCAGCATTAAATGACACTCTAGATAAAATAGACCTAATTGATATATATAGAGCCCTTCATCCCAAAGAAGCTAAATACACATTCTTTTCAAATGCACATGGAACAGTTTCCAAGAAAGACCACTTGATAGGACACAAAATGAGACTCAACAAATTTAGGAAAATAGAAATCATACCAAGCATTTTCTCTGATCACAAGGGACTGAAATTGGAAACTAACCCCACAGGAAAAAAAAACAAAAAGAACCAAAAGCATGGAGACTGAATGCTATGCTATTAAACAATGAATGGATCAAGATAGAAATCAAGGAAGAAATAAAAAAGTTTCTGGAAACACATGAAAATGAACTCACAACAAATCAAAATTTATGGGACACAGTGAAGGCAGTCCTGAGAGGGAAGTTCATAGCAATACAGGCTTACCTAAAGAAAATAGAAACATTTCAAACAAACAACCTAACCCGACACCTCCAAGAACTCAAGGAAAAACAACAAAGAGAGCCCAGAGCAAGTAGAAGGAAGGAAACAACCAAGATCAGAGCAGAATTAAATGGCATAGAGACTAAAAGCACAATTCTAAGGATCAATGAATCCAGGAGTTGGTTTTTTGAAAAGATAAACAAAATAGACAAACCTTTAAGTAGGCTCATCAAGAAGAGAAGAGAGAGGACCCAAATAAACACAATCAGAAATGAAAGACGAGAGATTACAACTGATACCACAGAAATACAAGGGATTGTAAGGAATTACTATGCAGAGCTCTATGCCAAGAAATTTGAAAACCTAGATGAAATGGACAAATTTCTAGAAAAATATTATCTTCCAAAACTCAATGAAGAAGAAGTAGAAAACCTGAACAGGCAAATAACAGCAAATGAAATTGAAGAAGTAATCAAAAAACTCCCATCACACAAAAGCCCCGGGCCAGATGGTTTCACAGGAAAATTCTACAAAGCTTTTAAGAAAGAACTAACACCTATTCTTCACAGACTATTCCAAAAAATCCAAAAGGAGGGAAAACTCCCCACCTCTCTTTATGAAGCCAGCATCATCCTAATTCCAAAACCAGATAGAGACACAACAAAGAAAGAAAACTTCAGGCCAATATCGCTGATGAAAATAGATGCTAAAATCCTCAATAAAATATTGGCAAATCGCATCCAACAATACATCAAAAAGATCATACACCACAACCAAGTGGGATTCATCCCAGGTATGCAAGGATGGCTCAATATTCATAAATCAGTAAATGTAATACAACACAAAAACAAAAGCAAAGACCAAAAACACAGGATCATNCAAGAGGACAGCTAGATCAGGAGTGGAACCATAGAAATGAAGAACACATGGAGGGTTAGAAATAGGGGGGTGGGAGGGGGAGAAGGGGGGAGAAGGCACAGAAAATAGCATAGATGGTAGGTAGAAAATAGATAGGGGGGAGGGCGAGAATAGTGGGGGAAATATAGAATCCAAAGAACTTGAGACACGTGGTTATAAACTAAGGGTGGGAGAATGGTGGGGGAGGGAGGGTGCGGGTGGAGGGGAATGAGGGGGGGAATAGAACAACTGTAATGGTATAATCAATAAAATATATTTAA
Organism: Sturnira hondurensis; assembly: GCF_014824575.4. Taxonomy (NCBI): domain Eukaryota; kingdom Metazoa; phylum Chordata; class Mammalia; order Chiroptera; family Phyllostomidae; genus Sturnira; species Sturnira hondurensis. The sequence continues at coordinate 1,426,899 of NW_028077940.1, read as the reverse complement.
AAAAAAGAAAAAAAAACAAAAAAAACAAAAGTAAGGACAAAAATCACATGATCATATCAAGATATGCAGGAAAAGCATTTGATGAGGTACAGCACCCATTTATGATAAAAACACTCAGCAAAGTGGGGATAGAGGGAGCATTCCTCAATATAATAAAGGCCATATATGAAAGACCTACAGCCAACATCATACTCAATGGGCAAAAGCTAAAAGCTTTTCCACTAAGATCAGGAACAAGACAAGGTTGCCCACTTTCACCACTTCTATTCAATATAGTATTGAAAGTTCTAGCCTCAGTGATGCGGCAAGAAAAGGAAATAAAAGGCATCCAAATCAGAAAGGAGGAAATAAAACTGTCATTGCATGCAGATGACATGATAGTGTACATGGAAAATCCTATAGACTCTACCAAAAAACTGCTCAAAGTAATAAGTGAATATGGCAAAACAGCGAGTTACAAAGTCAATACCCAGAAATCAAAGATATTTTTGTATACCAACAATGAATCAGCAGAAGCAGAAATCAAGAAAACAATCCCACTCAATATAGCAAAAACAAAAATAAGATATCTGGGAATAAACCTAACCAAGGAGGTAAAAGACCTGTATGCAGAAAACTACACAACACTGAAGAAAGAAATCAAGGAAGACACAAACAGATGGAAACATATACCATGTTCATGGATTGGAAGAATTAACATAATCAAAATGTCCATACTACCCAAAGCAATTTACAGATTTAATGCAATACCTGTTAAAGTACCAATGGCATATTTCACAGACATAGAACAAACACGTCAAAAGTTTATATGGAACAACAAAAGACCCCGGATAGCAGCTGCAATGTTGAGAAAGAATAACAATGTATGAGGGATTACAATACCTGATATCAAACTGTATTACAAGGCCACTGTAATCAAAACAGCCTGGTACTGGCATAAAAACAGGCACATAGACCAATGGAATAGAACAGAGAGCCCAGAAATAAACCCAAATCTCTACAGTCAATTAATATTCGACAAAGGGAGCAGTAACATAAAATAGAGTACAGATAGCCTCTTCAACAAATGCTGTTGGGAGAACAGATTCATGCGGGAAAAAAAAGAAAAGGAAAGGAAAGAAAAAGAAACTTGAGCACCAACTTACACCATACACTGAAATAAATTCAAGGTGGATAAGACTTAAATACAAGCCATGAATCCATTAAAGTCCTAGAGGAGAACATTGGCAGGAAAATCTCAGATATCCATGCAGCAACTTTTTAAAATAATATGTACCCTAGACCAAGGGACATAATGGAAAGAATAAAAAAATGGGATCTCATCAAAATTAAAAGCTTCTGCATGGCTAAAGAATACAGTATTAAGATAGAAGATAACTAACTGTATGAAAAAATATTTTTGTCAATAATATCTCAGACAAAGGTTTAATCTCCAAAATATACAAAGAACTCACAGGACTTCACTCTAAGAAGACAAACAGCCCAGTTAAAAAACGGGGAAAGGACTTGAACGGACATTTCTCCAAGGAGGACATATAGAGTATCCAGAGATACATGAAAAGTTGCTCAATATCGCTAGCTATCAGAGAGATGCACATTAAAACCATAATGAGATACCACTTTACACCAGTCAGAATGGCCACCATAAACAAAGCAACAAACAACAAGTGTTAGAGAGGATGTGGGGAAAAGGGGACCCTAGTTCATTGTTGGTGAGATTGCAGACTGGTACAACCACTACGGAAAACAGTATGGAAAACAGTATGAAATTTTCTATGAAAACTTAAAATGAACATACCTTTTGACCCAGTAATTCTACTGTTAGTAGCATATCCTAAGAACCCTGAAGCACCAATCCCAACGAACCTATGCACCCCAATGTTCATTGCAGCACCGTTTACAATAGCCAAGAGTTGGAAGCAACCTAGGTGCCCATCAGTAAATGAATGAATCCAAAAACCATGGTACATTTACACAATGGAATTCTATGCAGAAGAAAGAAAGAAGGAGCTATTATCCTTTGCAACAGCATGAATGGAACTGGAAAGCATTATGCTGAGCGAAATAAAGCCAGGTGGTGAAAGACAAATACCATATGATTTCACCTTTAACAGCAAACTAAACAGCACAACAAACAAGTAAGCAAGCAAAATATAACCAAAGACACTGAAAGGGACCAGACGGGAGAGGGGTGGGAATTTCAAGCAAAAGGGGAAGAAGGGTTTATAGGAAGAAGTATAAAGGACACATGGACTAAAACTAATGAGTGTGGAAATGGGAGGGAGGTGGGAAGCACTGGGGGTTTGAAATAGATGGGAATAAAAGAGAGAAAACTATTTGAACAGCAATTAAAATAAATATTTTTTAAAAAGTATCTATAAGAAAAAATACTAATGGAATATTTAAACATAGCATTAAAAAATGAAATGCATCTAAGTAAAAGAGAAACATAACTATGAGTGTTTGTAGATGACATGATACTCTGTACAGAATTTCTTTTTTTCCTTTCTTTTCTTATTGTTGTTCAAGTACCATTGTCTCCGTTTTTCCTCCACCATTCTCTTCAGACCAGCCATCCCCACTTCCCACACTCAAGCCCACCCCCAATGGTTTTCTTCATGTGTCCTTTATAGATGTTCCCTCATTTCCGCCCCCATTATTGCCTTTCACCTCCCCTCTTGTTACTGTCACTTTGTCCATAATTTCAATGTGTCCAGTTATATTTTGCTTCTTTATATGTTTTGTTGATTAGGTTCCAGCAAAAGGTGAGATCATATGATATTTGTCCCTTACCACCTGGCTTATTTCATTTAGCATAATGCTCTCCAGTTCCATCCCTGCTGTCGCAAAGGGTAGGAGCTCCTTCTTTCATTCTGGTGTGTAGTATTTCATCACGTAAATGTACCATTGTTTTTTGATTCAGTTATTTACTAATGAGCACATGCGTTACTTACAGCACTTGGCTATTATGAATTGTGCTGCAATGAACTTTGGGGTGCATAGGTTCTCTTGAGTTGATGTTTCAGTTATTAGGATATAATCCCAGCAGTGGAATTGCTGGGTCAAAAGCGAGTTGCATTTATTATTATTATTATATTTTATTTTTAATTTTTATTTAACACTTGTTCAAGTACAGTTTTCTTTCTTGTATTCCGAGCCCTGTCCCCACCCCCCCACACAGTGCTCCGCACCTCCCTCCCATCTCTGCCTCCCACCTTAGATTTGTCCATGTGTTCTTTATACTTGTTCATGTGAGTCCTTTCCCTTTTCCCCTGAAAATCCCTCCCCTCTCCCCTCTGGTCGCTGTCTGCCTATTCTGTATTTCAGGGTCTTTGGTCATATTTTCTTGCTTGTTTGTTTTGTTGGTTAGGTTCCTGTTAAAGGTGAGATCATATGGTATTTGTCTTTCACCACCTGGCTTATTTCTCTCAGCATAATGCTTTCCAGTTCCATCCATGATGTTGCAAAGGGTAGGAGCTCCTTCTTTCTTTCTGCAGCATAGAATTCCATTGTGTAAATGTACCATCGTTTTTTGATCCAGTCATTGACCAATGGGCATCTAGGTTGCTTCCAACACTTGGCTATTGTAAATTGTGCTGCTATGAACATCGGGGTGCATAGGTTCTTTTCGATTGGTGCTTCAGGGTTCTTAGGATATACTCCTAACAGTGGAATTGTTGGCACAATTCAAAAGGCACAACCATTTTTAGTTTTCTTAGAAAATTCCATGCTGTTTTCCATAGTGGTTGTACCAGTCTGCAATCCCACCAGCAATGAAATAGAGTCCCCTTTTCTTCACAACCTCTCCAGCACTTGTTGTTTGTTTCTTTGTTTATGGTAGCCATTCTGACTGGTGTAAAGTGGTATCTCATTATGGTTTTAATGTGCATCTCTCTGATAGCTAGTGATATCGCGCATCTTTTCTTGTGTCTCTGGATCCTCTGTATGTCCTCCTTGGCGAAGTGTCTGTTCAAGTCCTTTGCCCATTTTTTTAATTGGGTTGCTCGTCTTCTTTTTTTTTTTTGAGTGGAGTCCTGTGAGTTCTTTGTATATTTTGAAGATTAAACCTTTGTCTGAGATGTCATTGGCAGGTATGTTTTCCCAAACTGTTGCTTGAATAAACAAATGAGATCTCATCAAACTTAAAAGCTTCTGCATGGCTAAGGAAAACAGTATCAAGATAAAATTGATACTGTTTTCCTTAGCCATGCAGAAGCTTTTAAGTTTGATGAGATCTCATTTGTTTATTCAAGCAACAGTTTGGGAAAACATACCTGCCAATGACATCTCAGACAAAGGTTTAATCTTCAAAATATACAAAGAACTCACAGGACTCCACTCAAAAAAAAAAAAGAAGACGAGCAACCCAATTAAAAAAATGGGCAAAGGACTTGAACAGACACTTCGCCAAGGAGGACATACAGAGGATCCAGAGACACAAGAAAAGATGCGCGATATCACTAGCTATCAGAGAGATGCACATTAAAACCATAATGAGATACCACTTTACACCAGTCAGAATGGCTACCATAAACAAAGAAACAAACAACAAGTGCTGGAGAGGTTGTGAAGAAAAGGGGACTCTATTTCATTGCTGGTGGGATTGCAGACTGGTACAACCACTATGGAAAACAGCATGGAATTTTCTAAGAAAACTAAAAATGGTTGTGCCTTTTGAATTGTGCCAACAATTCCACTGTTAGGAGTATATCCTAAGAACCCTGAAGCACCAATCGAAAAGAACCTATGCACCCCGATGTTCATAGCAGCACAATTTACAATAGCCAAGTGTTGGAAGCAACCTAGATGCCCATTGGTCAATGACTGGATCAAAAAACGATGGTACATTTACACAATGGAATTCTATGCTGCAGAAAGAAAGAAGGAGCTCCTACCCTTTGCAACATCATGGATGGAACTGGAAAGCATTATGCTGAGAGAAATAAGCCAGGTGGTGAAAGACAAATACCATATGATCTCACCTTTAACAGGAACCTAACCAACAAAACAAACAAGCAAGAAAATATGACCAAAGACCCTGAAATACAGAATAGGCAGACAGCGACCAGAGGGGAGAGGGGAGGGATTTTCAGGGGAAAAGGGAAAGGACTCACATGAACAAGTATAAAGAACACATGGACAAATCTAAGGTGGGAGGCAGAGATGGGAGGGAGGTGCGGAGCACTGTGTGGGGGGGTGGGGACAGGGCTCGGAATACAAGAAAGAAAACTGTACTTGAACAAGTGTTAAATAAAAATTAAAAATAAAATATAATAATAATAATAAATGCAACTCGCTTTTGACCCAGCAATTCCACTGCTGGGATTATATCCTAATAACTGAAACATCAACTCAAGAGAACCTATGCACCCCAAAGTTCATTGCAGCACAATTCATAATAGCCAAGTGCTGTAAGTAACGCATGTGCTCATTAGTAAATAACTGAATCAAAAAACAATGGTACATTTACGTGATGAAATACTACACACCAGAATGAAAGAAGGAGCTCCTACCCTTTGCGACAGCAGGGATGGAACTGGAGAGCATTATGCTAAATGAAATAAGCCAGGTGGTAAGGGACAAATATCATATGATCTCACCTTTTGCTGGAACCTAATCAACAAAACATATAAAGAAGCAAAATATAACTGGACACATTGAAATTATGGACAAAGTGACAGTAACAAGAGGGGAGGTGAAAGGCAATAATGGGGGCGGAAATGAGGGAACATCTATAAAGGACACATGAAGAAAACCATTGGGGGTGGGCTTGAGTGTGGGAAGTGGGGATGGCTGGTCTGAAGAGAATGGTGGAGGAAAAACGGAGACAATGGTACTTGAACAACAATAAGAAAAGAAAGGAAAAAAAGAAATTCTGTACAGAGTATCATGTCATCTACAAACACTCATAGTTATGTTTCTCTTTTACTTAGATGCATTTCATTTTTTAATGCTATGTTTAAATATTCCATTAGTATTTTTTCTTATAGATACTTTTTAAAAAATATTTATTTTAATTGCTGTTCAAATAGTTTTCTCTCTTTTATTCCCATCTATTTCAAACCCCCAGTGCTTCCCACCTCCCTCCCATTTCCACACTCATTAGTTTTAGTCCATGTGTCCTTTATACTTCTTCCTATAAACCCTTCTTCCCCTTTTGCTTGAAATTCCCACCCCTCTCCCGTCTGGTCCCTTTCAGTGTCTTTGGTTATATTTTGCTTGCTTACTTGTTTGTTGTGCTGTTTAGTTTGCTGTTAAAGGTGAAATCATATGGTATTTGTCTTTCACCACCTGGCTTTATTTCGCTCAGCATAATGCTTTCCAGTTCCATTCATGCTGTTGCAAAGGATAATAGCTCCTTCTTTCTTTCTTCTGCATAGAATTCCATTGTGTAAATGTACCATGGTTTTTGGATTCATTCATTTACTGATGGGCACCTAGGTTGCTTCCAACTCTTGGCTATTGTAAACGGTGCTGCAATGAACATTGGGGTGCATAGGTTCGTTGGGATTGGTGCTTCAGGGTTCTTAGGATATGCTACTAACAGTAGAATTACTGGGTCAAAAGGTATGTTCATTTTAAGTTTTCATAGAAAATTTCATACTGTTTTCCATACTGTTTTCCGTAGTGGTTGTACCAGTCTGCAATCTCACCAACAATGAACTAGGGTCCCCTTTTCCCCACATCCTCTCTAACACTTGTTGTTTGTTGCTTTGTTTATGGTGGCCATTCTGACTGGTGTAAAGTGGTATCTCATTATGGTTTTAATGTGCATCTCTCTGATAGCTAGCGATATTGAGCAACTTTTCATGTATCTCTGGATACTCTATATGTCCTCCTTGGAGAAATGTCCGTTCAAGTCCTTTCCCCGTTTTTTAACTGGGCTGTTTGTCTTCTTAGAGTGAAGTCCTGTGAGTTCTTTGTATATTTTGGAGATTAAACCTTTGTCTGAGATATTATTGACAAAAATATTTTTTCATACAGTTAGTTATCTTCTATCTTAATACTGTATTCTTTAGCCATGCAGAAGCTTTTAATTTTGATGAGATCCCATTTTTTTATTCTTTCCATTATGTCCCTTGGTCTAGGGTACATATTATTTTAAAAAGTTGCTGCATGGATATCTGAGATTTTCCTGCCAATGTTCTCCTCTAGGACTTTAATGGATTCATGGCTTGTATTTAAGTCTTATCCACCTTGAATTTATTTCAGTGTATGGTGTAAGTTGGTGCTCAAGTTTCTTTTTCTTTCCTTTCCTTTTCTTTTTTTTCCCGCATGAATCTGTTCTCCCAACAGCATTTGTTGAAGAGGCTATCTGTACTCTATTTTATGTTACTGCTCCCTTTGTCGAATATTAATTGACTGTAGAGATTTGGGTTTATTTCTGGGCTCTCTGTTCTATTCCATTGGTCTATGTGCCTGTTTTTATGCCAGTACCAGGCTGTTTTGATTACAGTGGCCTTGTAATACAGTTTGATATCAGGTATTGTAATCCCTCATACATTATTCTTCTTTCTCAACATTGCTGCTGCTATTCGGGGTCTTTTATGGTTTCATATAAACTTTTGACGTGTTTGTTCTATGTCTGTGAAATATGCCATTGGTACTTTAATAGGTATTGCATTAAATCTGTAAACTGCTTTGGGTAGTATGGACATTTTGATTATGTTAATTCTTCCAATCCATGAACATGGTATATGTTTCCATCTGTTTGTGTCTTCCTTGATTTCTTTCTTCAGTGTTGTGTAGTTTTCTGCATACAGGTCTTTTACCTCCTTGGTTAGGTTTATTCCCAGATATCTTATTTTTGTTTTTGCTATATTGAGTGGGATTGTTTTCTTGATTTCTGCTTCTGCTGATTCATTGTTGGTATACAAAAATATCTTTGATTTCTGGGTATTGACTTTGTAACTCGCTGTTTTGCCATANTTGCCAGACTGGGGAAGTTCTCCTTTATTATTTGTTCAAATCAGTTTTGCACTCATGGCTGTTTCTTTCCCCCTTCTGGTACACCTATAATCCGGATGTTGGAATGTTTAAAGATGTCCTGGAAGTTCCTAAGCCTCTCCTCATTTTTTTGAATTCTCCTTTCTTCATTCCTTTCTGGTTGGATGTTTTGTTTTTCCTTCTGGTCCATTCCATTGATTTGGGTCCCAGTTTCCTTTCCATCACTATTGGTTTCCTGTGCATCTCCCTTCATTTCAATTAGTTTAGCCTTCATATGTTCCTCTAATTTGTGACTATAATCTACCAGTTCTGTGAGCATCCTGATAAATAGTGTCTTAAATTGTGCTTCTGAGAGGCTGGCAATTTCTCAGTCGCTTAGAGTTATTGGCTCTGGGACTTTGAGTTCTTCTTGCGCCATCTTTCGGGTTGTTCGTGCCTGTTCCATAGCAGGATCAGAGCCCTAAAGTGTTCACTAGAACAGGGCAACTAAGTCGCTGGGTTGTGACGCTGTATGTGGGGGCGGGGTCAAAGAGGGACTAAGGCGTCCTGTCCGCCGCCTGCCGCCACGGCCCTCACCGGTGCCGCAGTTGCTGTCGTCACTGGGCCCACCTGTTTCGTCCCACTGCACTCGAGTGTGCCACCACCGTCAGCCCTCGCCCCCTGGGGCCTGCGTGGTCCATCTCACTGTGTGCGAAATATGCGCCCACGGTCTGCCACGCACCCCAACTGTTTCCCGTCTGCCTGCGTGCCTGGGTGGGTGGCCCTGTCCTGCCCGACCCTGCTCGCTGCTGGTTCTGCCCCTCTTACCGTCCCTGTTGAACAGTTAGATGTAGTCGGACTTCCGTATAATTCAATTTTCTGTCCTTTGGTTGTGTCTTTGTTTCTCCAAACCTTTGTTGTATTCAAACTTGGTTGTGGGAGAAGGCACAGTGTTTCCACCTATGCTTCCATCTTGGCGGAAGTTTCTGTCTTTACTTTTGTTTATGTGATATATTACATTTACTGATTTGCAAATATTGAACTATCCCTGGGATGAATCCCACTGGGTATTGGTTTATGATGTTCTTAATATATTGTTGGATGAGATTTGCCAATATTTTGTTGAGGATTTTCGTGTCTATGTTCAACAGCGATATTGGCCTAAAGTTTCCTTTCTTTGTTGTATCTTTGTCTGGTTATGGGATTAGGATGATGGAGGCTTCCTAAAAAGACTTTGGGAGTCTTTCATCATTTTGGATTGCTTGAAATAGTTCGTGAAGGGTAGGGGTTAGCCTCTTATTAAATGCTTTGTAGAATTCTCTTTTACAACCATCTGGTCCAAGGCTTTTGTGTGTCAGGAGGTTTTTGATTACTGCTTCAATTTCATCTGTTGTTATTGGTCTGTTCAGGCTTTCTGCTTCTTCTTCATTCATTTGTGGAACGTTATGTTTTTTTTTTAGAAATTTGTCCATTTCACCTAGGTTTTCAAATTTCTTGGCATACAATTCTTCATAGTAATTTCCTACAAGCCTTTGTATTTCTGTGGTATCAGTTGTAATCTCTCCTCTTTCATTTCTGATTGTATTTGTTTGGGTCCTATCTCTTCTTTTCTTTATGAGCTTGCTTAAGGGCTTGTCAATTTTGTTTGTGTTTTCAAAAAACCAGCTCCTGGATTCATTGATCCTTAGAATTGTGCTTTTAGTCTCTATGTCATTTAATTCTGCTCTGATCTTGGTTGTTTCCTTCCTTCTACTTGCTCTGGGCTGTCTTTGTTGTTGCTCCTTGAGATATTGTGGGCAGAGGGCTAGGTGGTTTGTTTGAAATGTTTCTACCTTTTTTAGATATGCCTACATTGCTATGAACTTCCCTCTCAGGATTGCCTTCTCTGTGTCCCATAAGTTTTGGGTTGTCGTGAGTTATTTTCATTTGTTTCCAGAAACTTTTTGATTTTTTCTGCAATTTCATTCTTCACCCATTTGTTGTTTAATAGCCGGCTATTCAATCCCCATGATTTTGAGTGTTTGGGGGTTTTTCTCCTGGGGTTGTTTTTCAGCTTCAGTCCCTTGTGGTCAGAGAAAATGCTTGGGATCATTTCAATTTTCTTGAATTTGTTGAGGCTTGTTTTGTGTCCTATCATGTAGTCTATCATTGAAAATGTTCTATGAGCATTTGAAAAGAATGTGTATTTAGCTTCTTTGCAATGAAGGGCTCTCTATATATATCAGTTAAGTCCATTTCATCTAGGGCATTGTTGAATGCCACAATATCTTTGTTAATCTTTTGTTTGGAAGTTCTGTCCATTTTTGACAGTGGGGTGTTATAATCCCCAACTATAATTGTGTTGCTGTCAATATCTTTCTTGAATCCTCTAAGACCTTCTTTATGCATTTCGGTGCTGCTACATTGGGTACATATGTATTTACAATATTTATGTCTTCTTGGTGGATTCTCCCCTTGAGTATTATGAAGTTACCTTCTGGGTCGCTCTTTATGGCCCTTTTTTTGAAGTCCATTTTCTCTGATATGAGAATTGCTATTTTGGCTTTTTTTCCCCCTATTATTTTGCTTGGACAATTTTTTTTTTAGCCTTTCACTTTTAGTCTGTGTAGGTCTTTTGTCCTGAGGTGGTTGTCCTGTAGGCAGCATATGTGTGGGTCATGCATTCTCATCCATTCAGCTACTCTGTGTCTTTTGATTGGAGCATTTAACCCATTTACATTTAAGGTTATTATTGAAAGGTACTTATTCATTGCCATTTGTGTACCTGTGTTCCTCTCCATCTCTCTCTTTTCCTTCCTTTCCTTAAAGCAGTCCCTTTAGCATTTCTTGCAGAGCTAGTTTGGTCGAGGTATATTTTTTTAGAATTCTTTTGTCTTGGAAGCTCTTTATTTGGCCTTCTATCTTGATTCAGAACCTTGCTGGGTAAGGTCGCCTTGGTTGCAGGCCTCTGGTTCTCTATTACTTGGAATATTTCTTGCCATTCTCTTCTTATTTGGAATGTTTCCATTGAGAAGTCAGCAGCTAACCTTATTTGGGCTCCCTTGTATGTTACTTCCTGTTTCTTCCTTGCTGCATTTAAGATTCTCTCATTGTCTTGAAATTTTGCCATTTTAATGATGATATATCCTGAAGTGGGCCTTTTTGGGTTCCTCTTGATTGGTACTCTCTGTGTTTCCTGTATTTGTGTGACTTTTTCTCTCATCAAATTCAGGAATTTTTCATCATTACTTTTTCAAATAGATTTTCTATCCCTTGTTCTTCTTCTTCTCCTTCTGGTATCCCTATTATTCAGATATTATTACATTTCATATTGTCTTGAATTTCTCTTAATCCCTCTTCTTTCTTCCTCAGCCTCTTTTGCTTTTCTCGCTCTTTCTGGGAGTTTTTTTTCCACTTTGTCTTCCAAGTCTGTGATCTGTTCTTCTTCATGGATCCTGCTTTTCATTCTTTTCACTGTGGTCTACAGTTCAGAAATTGTATTCTTTATTTCCTTTTGGCCCTTGCTTGTTTTTATTTTATTTTTTATGTTGATATAGTTTGCAACAAGTTGATTGTAGTTCCCCTGTAGTTTCTGGTAGCTCATTGTGAGCTCTTTAAACTTCTTGAGAACCAGTGCTTTGAATTCAATATCTGATTGCTGACTTGCCTGTATTTCATCTTGCATTCTTTCTGAGGCTTCCTCCTTTTCTTTCATTTGGGGATTGATTCTTTGTCTTCCGATTGTTTGTGAGACTTTTCTTGTTAGCTTCAACTTCTTAAATTGATTTGTTCTGGTTTCTTGGGTTTATGGTGTGAACTTCTGTGGTATAATACCTGTGAGATTCAGTGGTGTAGTCTCCTTGATCTTCCAAGCTCACTGGTCTTGGGCTGTTCTTTAAGTTAGCTCTTCATTTGTCTTTGGGATTTGATAGTTTTGGGGTCTTTCTTTTGTGGGTCCTTCCCACCAGCTGCTTAAGTGATGGTTCCTCTGTCCACCACCTGTTTTAATTTGTTGTGCTGACAAGGGCAGTTTGTGTTGAAGCTAGTTCTTTTGTGTGTACAAGGTTTTGAGGATTCTCTTTTGCTCTTGTTCAGTTGTTTTCACTGGGCAATTTCTCCACTATTTAGTTGTATTTCCAGATAGTCTTGGATTGAGGTTTTTGTGGTTTCCACTCCCTCCTTCACCTTCTTCTGTTGTTATCTCTTGGTGGTTTCTTTGTTGTTGGGATTTTCTCCTCCAGTGGGTATCCTGGTCTTCACCGCTTTCACCTACTCTTTTTTTGTGACCAGTTTTAGGGGAAGGCAATATGGTTTATGACAGCAGGACAGTATTCTATGATATTTACAGTAGCAGCCAGTAGAGAAGATATAGGTAATCCTTTGGCAATGTATAGTGATAACCATAATCTTCAACCCAACTACCCACTTTTAAGAAAGGATGGAAGGAAGATAAGACTCTTGTTGGGGAGGGATGGTTTTTAAGTTGGATCTAGAAATCAGTGAGGTTGTGGGAGTTCAGATTCTGAGGTAAAGTGAGAGTAGGATAGTAAATAGGTGTAGTGTGTGGGAGAATAGAGTTAACCACTAAAGTAGTATACTTCAGGAAACAAAGAAGTGGGCTAAAATCTGGGAGGGGTGTTGTGTAGTATTTACAATAGTATGGAACAGCTATTATTTACAATACTACTATAGCAACAATCATATGACAGAATTTGTGACATACCAAGAATAGAAAGTATTGGGCCTTCAATAGTGTGCTAATGGAGCATAGGTGTAATGAGGTACAGTAAATTAGCAATACACTATGAATGAGAGGACATGGGAAACAATACAATGATACAATATAACCAGTCAAAGCAAAGAAGATTATGCAGAAGGAGGAGGAATACAAAGATACTATTAAAATCAAAGATGTAAGAATAATAAAAAATAATAATACAAATATGCTGTAACTTGTAGTTTCTCTGCTACAGCAAAGTGAAATTTGTCTCTCTGTCTCTACTCTTGAGATGCCCCCTCTTTGGGTCCAACTCTTGTCTTTTCTCAGTGCCAAGCTTTTTGTCTCACTTGTGGGTAAAAAAAAAAAAGCCAGGAAAAGGGGGACACGTTTGGAAAGAAAGGAAGAAGGAATTAAACGAGAAAGAAGGAAGGAGAGGAAATAAGTATTGAAAGATAAAACAATAATAAATTTAAAGAAATAAAAGATCACTTTAAAAAAACCACCTCTTGTTGGTTTCCATCTGTCCAAAACAGTATTTCTGGTCTCACTGGCTGCAGCAGGCTGAAGAGCGGCTGGTGTGGCCTTTCTCCTTTCTAGGTGTACTCAGTTAGTGTCATGAGCACTCTCCCAAGATCCAGTCTGGCACCTCTCCCCAGTGCCCCACCCAGGAAACCAGATTCCTTTCAGAGCACTTTTTCCCCTGGGAGTCACTGCTGTGGGGTGGGGTGTGGGTGCTCTCGCACCCAGCCAGGCTTTCCTGGTCCCGCAGGCTTGGGCTTGAACCTTTCCCTGTGGAAAGGTTCTACGGGGGAACATAAGGCCTTTAGCCCAGCCTCAAGATCTCTGCCAGGCTGGGTGGATAGAAGGCCTGGTGGCTGTTGCAAGAGGATCCCCCAACTGACTGTTGCAGTTTAGTTTTCAAGAAATTTCTCCCACTCAATCCTGCCTCTCAGCTCAGCCCAATCCTCCAGCAACACCAGTAACAGTCAGGATCAGAGCCTGACACTGCGACTCTCAGGTCTCCCAAGCCAGTGACCACAGACTCTACAGGTGATCAAGGCCCCTGTGTTTCCCTCCTGATGCCCATTCCCCTCTCTGACACTTCAGCCAAACAGATCTCTCCCAGTGTTGCTAAAACCGCGCTCAGCCAGAGAAGAATGGAACTGATGACCAGGTTCTCTCCCAAGGACTCTGGTGCTGGCCCTGGGCTTCCAAAGAATCTGTGACAGACCCTGCGCCAGGCCCCTGGTGCTGGGCGCAGGCCAAGGCTGCTACCTCTGCACTGGTCCCTGGGACCTTACTGTCCTGTAGCCTGCTAGTCTTTCAGTGTCAGCTACAATTTCTCATCTATTTTCTTATATGCTAGGGCACTGCTGGCTATTTGGTGTGTTCCTCCACAGATCAGCCAGGTTTTTCTCCCATGTGTGGGAGGAAGTGGAATCCTCTCCACCCTACTCCGTCACCATCTTCCCCTCCTCCTCAATAAACTTCTGACACACAAAAGCCCTGGACCAGATGGTTGCACAGGGGAATTTACAAAGCATTTAAGGAAGAGCTAACCCTTATCCTTCACAGACTATTGCAAAAAATCCAAAATGATGGAAGACTCCCAAACTCTTTTTATGAAGCCTGCATCATCCTAATCCCAAAACCAGATAAAGACACAACAAAGAAATACAATTTTAGGCCAATATCGCTGATGAAGAGAGATGCTAAAATCCTCAACAAAATATTGGCAAACCACATCCAACAATACATTAAAAAGATTATACACCATGACCAAGTAGGATTCATTCCAGGGATGGTTCAATATTTGCAAATCAATAAATGTAATATATCGCATAAATAAAAGCAAAGATAAAGATCACATAATCATATCAAGAGATGCGGGGAAAGCATTTGATGAGGTACAGCACCCATTTATGATAAAAACACTCGGCAAAGTGGGGATAGAGGGAGCATTCCTCAATATAATAAAGGCCATATATGAAAGACCTACAGCCAACATCATACTCAATGGACAAAAACTAAAAGCTTTTCCACTAAGATCAGCAACAAAACAAGGTTGTCCATTTTCACCACTTCAATATAGTAGTGGAAGTTTTAGCCACAACAATCAGACAAGAAAAGGAAATAAAAGGCATCCAAATTGGAAAGGAGGAAACAAAACTGGTATTGTTTGCAGATGACATGATAGTGTACATGGAAAATCCTATAGACTCAGCCAAAAAACTGCTCTACCTAATAAATGAATTTGTCAAAACAGTAGGATACAAAGTCAATATCTAGAAATCAAAGGCATTTTTGTATACCCTATTGAAACAGCAGAAGCAGGAAACAGAAAAAAATCCCATTTGATATAGCAACAAGTAAAATAAAATACATAGGTGTAAACCTAACCAAGAAGGTAAGAGACCTGTATACAGAAAACCATACAACACTAAAGAAAGAAATCAAGGAAGACACAAGCAATTGGAAACATATACCGTATTCAGGATTGTAAGAATTAACATCATCAAGTTGTCCATACTACCCAAAGCAATTTACACATTCAACACAATACCTATTACAGTACCAATGGTATATTTCACAGACATAGAACTAACACTTCAAAAATTTATATGTAACCATAAATGACCCTGAATAGCTGCAGGACTTTTGAGAAAGAAGAGCAAAGTATGAGGGATCACAATACCTGATACCAAACTGTATTACAAGGCCACTGTAATCAAAACAGCCTGATACTGGCATAAAAACAGGCACATGGATCAATTGAACAGAACAGAGAGCCCAGAAATAAACCCAAGTCTCTACAGTCAATTAATATTCCACAAGGAGGGAAGCAACATAAAATGGAGTAAAAATAGCCTCTCCAACAAATGATGCTGGGAAAACTGGACAGCACATACAAAAAACATGAAACATGAGCACCCACTTACATCATGCACAAAAATAAATTCAAGGTGGATAAATGATTTAAATATAAGCCATGACACCATTAAAGTCCTAGAGGAGAACATAGGCAGGAAAATTCAGCTATTTCATGCAGCAACATTTTTACTGATATGCCCCCTAGAGTAAAGGACAGAAAGTAAAGAATAAACAAATGAAACTTCATCAAAATAAAAAGCTTCTGCACAGCTAAAGAAAACAGTATTAAAATAAAGAGAACTAACCATATGGGAAACCATATTTGCCAATAATACCTCTGACAAGGGTTTAATTTCCACAATATATAAAGAACTTATCTGACTCCACTCTAAGAAGACAAGCAACCCAATTAAAAATAGGCAAAGGACTTGAACAGACACTTCTCTAAAGAGGACATACAGAGGATCCAAAGACACATGAAAAGATGCTCAGTATTGTTAGCTATCAGAGTGGTGCAAATTAAAACCACAATGACATACTACTTCACAACAGTCAGAATGACCATCATAAACAAAGCAACAAACAACAAGTGCTGGAGAGGTTGTGGGAAAAAGGGGACCCTAGTGCACTGTTGGTGGGATTGCAGACTGGTAGAACCACTATGGAAAACAGTGTGGAATTTTCTCAGAAAACTAAAAATGAATCTGTCTTTAGACCCAGAAATTTCACTATTGAGATTATACACTAAGAGCCCTGAAACACCAATCCAAAAGAACCTATGCACCCCCATGTTCATAGGAGCACAATTTAGAACAGCCAAGTGAAGGAAGCAACCTAGGTTCCCATCAGTAAATGAATGGATGAAAAACCTATGGCACATTTAGACAATGAAATTCTATGCATCAGAAAGAAAAAGGAGCTTCTATCCTTTGGGACAGTATGGATGGAACTGGAAAGCATTATGCTATGCAAAATAAGCCAGGCTGTGAAAGACGAATACTATATGATCTCACCTTTAACAGGAACCTAAAAAACAAAACAAACAAACAAGGGAAATATAACCAACGACATTGAAATAGAGAACATGGCGACAGTGACCAGAGAGAAGGGAGGTTATTTCAGGGGGGGGGAAGAAGAATTTACAAGAACAAGTATAAAGGACACATGGACAAAACTACCGGTGGCTGAAAATGGAAGGGAGGTGGAGAGGGCTAGGGAGATGGGCTGGGATGGGAGTAAAGGACAGATAATTGTACTTGAACAACAATTTTAAAAATGCAGGGAAGAAGGGTGGAGTGTAAGAGACCATTCTGTGTGGCATGGGCTCAGCTGCCAGTGGAAAGCAAAGTTAGATGCACAGGACCCACACCCATAGATAGGTTCTCCCATGGGGAATCAGGTCTGCATTTTACCTCGGTTGCTTTGAGACTGAGCCATTCCTTTCAAAACAAAACAAAAACCATCAAGCAAACCAGTATTTTCAAATAAAATTCTCTAAACGAGGTTGTGAGACATTAACCTTAGAATATTATCCCACACCACCTTGTGTTATTTTAACTTCAGCCTAACTTTTAAATAACTAAGTTTAAAGATCTCTTACCGAGAAGACATTCAGCAGCCCTAAAATGCTGCTGAAACATCTTAAAACATTTCTCTTGTTCCTTATAGAGCCCGTTCCCCACAGCTGAGAATTTGTGGAAACCTTTAAAGAATTTTTTTTTAAATTAAAAGAACCTGAGGACTTCCGCCAAGATGGAGGCATAGGTGGAAACACTGTGCCCACAACCAAGTTTAAAGACAACAAAGTTTTAGTAAACAAAAATGCAGCCAAAACACAGAAAATTGAACTATACGGAAGTCCAACAACAATGAACCATTCATCCAGACTGGTAAGAGGGGCGGAGCCAGCAGTGGAGTGTGGTCACAGAGGAAAAATCGTTTGGTCGGACTGACCCAAGAGCGGAAGTGGAGGTGGTTGGTGGATCCCAGGCGTGGTTTGGCAATGGGTGGACCCAGTGAGGGCGCAGGGCGGCTGGCAGACTGTGGTCACACATTTGAATGCAGATAAACCAAGCAAAAGAGTGAACAGTGAGACAGACCACTCAGGCTAGGGCCCCAGCAATGGGAATTAGAGCCTGAAACCACCAACTGGAAAGACTTTCTCAGGGTCGAGGGGCCAGGAGAATCTCCCAGTCTCACAGAGAGTTTGCTGGAGAGACCCACAGGGTCTTGGAGAGTACACAGGCCCACACACCTGGGAATCAGCCCCAGAGGGACCCAATTTGCTTGTGGGAAGCTGCAGAGGGAACAGAAATCTGAGAGAGAGTACGGAGTGGAGAAAAGTGCCAATTTTTTTCCCTCTCTGACCCCGCCCCCACATATAGCATCCCAACCCATTGACTGGGTCACCCAGCCCTGGTGAACACCTAAGGCTCCACCCCTCAAACATAACAGGTGCGACACAGACCAAACATTATGACTCAACAACAGCTCAAAGCCCCAGAGCCTATAATTCTAAGTGACCCAGAAATAGCCAGCCTTTCAGATGCACAGTTCAAAATACTGGTGATCAGGATGCTCACAGAATTGGTTGATTTTAGCCACAAATTAGAGGAACATATGAAGGCTGAACTGATTGAAATGAAGGGAAAGGTACAGGAAACCAGTAGTGATGGAAAGGAAACTGGGACTCGAATCAAGGGAGTGGACCAGAAGGAAGAAAGAAACAACCAAACAGAAAAACATGAAGAAACGGGAATTCAAAAAAATGAGAAGAGGCTTAGGAACCTCCAGGACATCTTTAAACGTTCCAACATCCGAATTATAGGGGTACCAGAAGGGGAAGAGGAACAGCCATGAGTGGAAAACTTATTTGAACAAATAATAAAGGAGAAATTCCCCAGTCTGGCAAAGGAAATAGACTTCCAGGAAATCCAGGAAGCTCAGAGAGTCCCAAAGAGGTTGGACCCAAGAAGGAACACACCAAGGCACATCATAATCACATTAGCCAAGATGAAAGTGAAGGAGAGAATCCTAGAAGCAGCAAGAGATAAGGGGACAGTCACCTACAAAGGAGTTCCCATCAGACTGTCAGTGGATTTCTCAAAAGAGACCTTCCAGGCAAGAAGGGGCTGGAAAGAAGTATTCCAAGTCATGAAATCCAAAGACCTACAGCTAAGATTGCTCTATCCAGCAAAGCTTTCATTTAGAATGGAAGGGCAGAAAAAGTGCTTCTCAGATAAGGTCAAATTCAAGGAGTTCATCATGACCAAGCCCTTATATATGAAATGTTAAAGGGACTTATCTAAGAAAAAAAGATAAAAAATATGAACAGTGAAAGGACAGCAAACACACAGTTATTAACAACCACACCTAAAACAAAAGCAAACCAAGAGGACAGCTAGATCAGGAGTGGAACCATAGAAATGAAGAACACATGGAGGATCAGCAACAGAGGAGTGGGAGGAGGAGAGAGGGGGAGAAGGTACAGAGAATAAGTAGCATAGATGGTAAGTAGAAAATAGGGGGAGGGCAAGAATAGTATGGGAAACACAGAATCTAAAGAGCTTGTGACACATGGACATGAACTAAAGGGGGGAGGGGTGTGCAGGGTGGAGGGGAATGAAAGGGGGAATAGAACTGTAATGGCATAATCAATAAAATATATTTTAAAAAATAAATAAAAATTAAAAGAACTTTTTTTTGAAATTCCTCCTGCTGCAGTCATGGTAATTACCAGTCTCAATTTTGCTTTCTCTCCACCTGCACTTTTAAATCCTTATGCAGGCAGATGGAGGGAAAAGGCAAACTGAAGGGACTGCAAGAGGTGGCTTAAAAGAAAGAATTTGCTGAGGTGCTTGGAAAATGTCCTGTTTTGTTGATGTTTTTAAAGCTAATTAAAGGGAAAAATCTTTTCTCTTTTTCCCAAGTGCAGACCTAGTTGGGGGTTATACTTTGAGGATCAGGTTGAGGGTGGTTTTACAGTGTTTTGGCCAGCACCTTTGTGGCTGTTAACTGCTCAACCCGTGCCTGAGAGATTGCAGCAAATATTTGGGAGAGGGCACAAGTCTCCTGCCTACTGAAGAAGGTACAGTTGCAAAGTGGTCACAAGAGAAGGCAACCTAGGAAGAAAACCATTTTTCTCTGAAATCCAACACACCCTACTACCTAACCAAAAAACACTCAATGTCCTTGGCCCTTACCTGGGCTGATGTGTGCATACTCCATCCAAGTTAGTGTGTTGTCAACAACAATAGCTCATAGCCCTGGGTCCCTTTTTGGATGCCAGCTGGTGTGGACTCGGGCTTGTGGAGTCCACCACATTGTGGATGAGGCATGAGAAATTTGCACAGATTACTGAGTCCTGTGGAGGAAAAGGGACAGCATGGCTTCTCTCTCAAGGAGAAAAGAAGACTTGGCCCTTGCCACGACCGACCTTTATTTCTTTTCTGGGCACATTACATGATGGTCCTCATTCACTATGCACAGGTTTGCTTTAGGTGGTTACCTTTTACAGAAAACAAAGGAGATGATGACACTAATCACATCAGAGAAGGATACTTGAAAATGCAAGGGGGAAAGTCGTTGAACCAGTTACACTCCATACTGGGGAAGTTTAGCACAGATTTTAGGAAGTTACAGTAAGCACTTGCTGTCCCAATTCAGGGTGAGGGAGTTTTGGCAAAAAGCAAGTGTAAAAGTCGCCTAGGTACAAAGTGGCCTAGGCCTGATCACTCATGGGAGAACCTATCCGTGGGCATGGGTCCTGTGCATTGGACCTTGCTTTCCACTAGAAGCTGGGCCCATGCCACACACAATGGTTTACAGTGGAACAACATAGAAGAGGGTAAGAATAATTAATTGTTGATAAAAAAAGACTTGACTTTGGATGGTGAACAAAATAATATATCCCAATAATGTATAATAAAATTATACATTTGAAATCTATATAATATTATTAGTGAATGTCAACCATACACTTTCAATACTATATAAATAAATAAATAAATAAATAATAAATCAATACTCCTCTTCATGTTTCTTGGTTCTTTGTCTGGAATTGGAAAACCAAAATACTGAGATACAATAACTTTTCCTGTAAATTAGCATCTGGCAGAAGGGACACCTGGTTGAGTGTGATTGGTACCATAATAATATGTTTGTAATAATTTTTACTCATAATTTTTACATTTCACCAAAAATGTCATATGGTGTGCTTGAATGTGGCATTGTTCTGTTACATAATTATATGCTCATGATTTTGTGATAAAAGCTTTTGTAATAAAAAAGGGGTGTTACTTGTGCCAGACCCTGTAATTTGTGTTTTCAAAGAAAAACCTTAAAACTTTTCAGTTTTCTCCTCAGTGGATTGCACTCAGAATTAAACAAAAATTATCATGCCAGTGGCATCTGATCAGCCACAGCTGCCCCTAAGTGTGATCAGCAGCACCAATCCCCTCAGAAACCCCACTCTGTGAGGACTCATGGAGGTATTCCAGTGCTCTGGGTCTTTATTTCTCTTTTCATAGATAGTGTCAAGAATATATATTGCTCAAATGTCTGATGAGAATGTCTGCCTATCTGTCATTTGGACATATCATGTGAAGTATCTTTAACTTTATGTGATCTAGAATGGATAAGAGGGTAGCCTTTCAGATATCAATCAGAAGGGAATAACTGGGCAAGAGAAGGAATGGGAAATGTGTGGCTGGCTGTCATCCTAATTAAATAATGATGAATCCATCTGTAGCTAGGCAGTCAAGGTTGGTCTAATTTGCACCCACTTAAAAAGGATGACATAAAAGCTATACAGAAAAAATTCTTGAGATAAATCATTCTTTGTCTAGCAATGTGGGGGTAAGGTGGAGAATACATAAAGCTAGATGTTTTATTCTTTTGAGGTTACTGTCTTTCTGTTTTCTTTCTAGATCTGGTATAGAATCTTTGCCCATGGAACAATGACTTCAGTAGTTCTCTCACTATCACACTTACCACTGAAATAATCATGCATCAGAAAGTTACTTCAATGAAAGTGCTGAAAACAGGAGTTATGATCTCATACACCACTAAAACTCATCACATACTGAGATGAGCGCCTATGCCTCACCTGACAAACACTGCAGCCAGAAATTTAAAAAGAAGTGCTGTAAACTGTGGTTATGTTCTTACACACCTCTAATATTCATCTTGTACTTAAATGACTACTTCTGCATGTCATTATAAATGGTGCAAATGAATTTCTATAAAAACATGAGTCATTAAAAAATTCTCATTCATGAGTGATTTGAAGGAGTTCCAACAATTCACTATGGTTTAATCACAGTGAAATGGACTTGGAGAACAGAAAATGAACTATTATGTTCACATTCATTTCGACATTCACAAAAAATGTGTTGTTTCTGTCAGGTAGTAAAGCATACATTCATGTCTTAGTTGGGCTATGCTTTTGTGCTGGAAAGAATACAGTGGAGAAAACTGTACTTTAGAAGCTTATTCTACTTTGAAGATGACATTGTTCTATGCTCACTCACTCATTGTCCATTGTTTACTCACTTACTGGCGGAAAAGTGATTTTGGTATCTCTTTCACAATCAAATGTACCATGGAAGTGATCATCTTTCAGACAGATACTTCAACCGAAGTGGTGAAAAAAGTATGTATTTTCTGAGACAACACTCATTTTGTCGTCTGTGGAAATGACTACTTCTGCATCTCGTTATAAATGCTGCAGATGGGATTACCAGAAAACCTACTTCATGCAAAATATTTGGATACCCCTGTGAGTTTGCAGGGTTCAAACTCCTCACTACTGTATTATCATAATGAAATGCCCTTGGTGCCCTTGGTGCCCTTGGAATTTTATGTTCATATTCACGTTCACATCCATAAACCTGTAAAGTCAAATTCAGGTATTACACTATACATGCATTTCTTAGTTGGGCTATGTTTTTATTCTAGAAAGAATATATTGGTGAACGCTGTGGTTTAGGAGCTAACTCTGTTGCAAATATGACATAGTCCTATGCATCTATTCACTCATTTGCCCACAGAAAAGTGATTTCAGTAGTTCTTTCACTATTATAATTTCCTCTGAAATGATCATGTTTCAGAAAGATCCTTCAGCACAAGTGCTGAAAACAGTACATATTATCAGAGACACCACTCATTTATTTTTCTACTGAAATTACTATATTCACATGGCATTATTAACACAGTATATGACTTTTAGTAGGTAATTACAGTAGTAAAGTGTTTCTATCCCTCTGTATCATACCAGAATGAGAATATTTCTTTTGCAATGTGTTTCAAGCAAAAGCTATCTACAGTGTTTAATGTCATGACAATGTATTTATTTCAGTAGAAGATGAAATGAGTTGTGTCTCAGATAATATGTGTTGCTTTCAGCATTCTGTTGAGGTATATCTCTGCAATTTCATTTCTGTGGTAAGTGTGATAGCGAAAGAGCTACTGGAGTTATTTTCTGTTAGCAAATGAGTGAATGCATGCATAGGACTAATGTGATCTTTGAAAAAGAAGTAGCTTCTTTACTAGAGTTTTTCTGTAACGTATTCTTTTAAGCAGAAAAGGGTAGCATAGATGAGACAGGTATGCACAGTTTAGTGCCTGACTTGGACTCTATAGGTTTCTGAATGTCTAAATGAATAAGAACCTAAGAGTATACCTTGGGTGCCCCAAGTGTGTTTCCTTGTGATAATACAATAGTGAAGTGTTTGTACCCCTCCAAATCACTTGGGAATGAAAATATTTCATATATGTGGGTTTTCAATGAAAACCATCTATAGTGTTTAATGCTATACCAATATTTACTCATTTCAATAGAAGACGAAATGAGTAGTGTCTCAGATAATACACACTCCATTCAGCATTCTGATGAAGTATCTTTCTGAAATATCACTTCTGTGATATTTTCCTATGAAGTTTCATAGAAAAAGAGCTACTGAAATTACTTTTCCAACAGTAAATGAGTGAACGGAGGCATAGGACTATGCTATCTCTGAAGAAAAATGAGTTTCTACAGTACAGTTTTCTTCAATGCTTTCTTTCCAGCAGAAAAGTGTAGCCCAACTAAGGAATGCATGTACAGTCTACTACCTGATTTGGCAAAACAGTTTTGTGAATGTCACAAAGAAGACCAACCTAACAATCCACTTTCTGTGTACTGACTACATTTTACTCTGGTAAAACGGTTATGAATAGTCTGAACTCCTCCAAATCACCTGGGAATGGAAATATTTTGTACAAATGGGTTTTAAGAAAAAAACACGTAGGCATTGATTATAATAGCAGGTCCATATACTCATTTCAATAGAAGCTGAAATGAGTGGTGTTTCAGATAACACGTACTGTTTTCAACATTCTGTTGAAGTATGTTTCTGAAATTTCTCTTCTTTAGAATGAAAGTATATTCCTAGAATATCACTTCCATGAAATGTTTGATAGTGAAAGAGCTACTGAAATTATTTTCTGGCAGAAAGTGAGTGAACTCATGCATAGGCCCATGTGATGGATGATGGAGAATAAGCTTCAATAGTAGTATTCTCCAATGTATGCTTTCAAGCAGAAAAGCATAGCCTAACTAAGATGTGCATGTATAGGCTAGTACCTGAATTGGACAAAACAGTTTTGTGAATGTGAGATGAGTATGAACCAAAGAGTCCACTTTCAGTCCCTGAGTGCATTTCTCTCTGTTAAAAAAATAAATGAATTGCTTGAAACCCTCCAAATCGCCACAGTATAAAAATGTTTCATGCTAAGCTGGCTTCAAGTAATAACCTTCTGCAGTGTTTATAACACTGACCTATTTATAACAGGTCAGTGTACTCATTTTGGTAGACGATGAAACGAATGGTGTCTCTGATAACATGTACTGTTTTTAGCAGTACTGTTGAAGAATATTTCTGAAATATCACTTTCTTGGTAAGTTTGATAGTGAGAGAACTACTGAATCGCTTTTTTTTATTATCAGAGTGCAATGCCCTTGGAGACACTGCTGTACTTCTAGGTTCATATTAACTAAGACTTTCACAATCATTTACAGTCCAGGTTACATAGTACACACACATTTCTTAGATAGGCTACACTTTTCCTCTAGAGAGAATACATTGGGGAAAACTGGGGTAAAGAAGCCATCTGTATTTCATAGATGGCATGGTCCTATGCATGCATTCATTCATTTGCTGACAGAAAAGGGTTTCAGTAGATCCTTGCCTATCAAACTTACCAAAAAAGTGACATTTCAGAAAGGTACTTCACCAGAAGTGCTAAAAACCGGACATTTTACAGAAGATAGCATTCATTTCATCTTCAACTGAAATAAGGACACTGACCTGTGGTTTTAAACACTGCAGGTGTTTTCTTAAGACTGCCTTCTACAAAACAATTTCATTACTGAGTTAATTGGACAACTTCAAACAATTCATTACTATTTTATCTGAGAGAACTGCACTTGGTGATTGAAAGTAGAGTGTAAGCTTCATATTTATTTCGACATTCACAAAACAGTATGTCCAAATCCAGTAGTAGGCTAAGTGTGCATGTATTAGTTGTACTGTGCTTTTCTGCTGGAAAAAATACGTAGGAGAAAACTCTGCTCTAGAATCTCATTCTTCTTTAAAGATCACATAGTCCCAAGCTAGCTTTCCTTCACTTGCTGACAAGAAATGATTTCAGTATTTCTTTCACTACCACACACTCCATGAAATTGATCTTTTGGAAAGATACTTCAACAAAATGCTGAAAACATTACATACTATCTGAGACACTGCTCATTTTGTCTTCTACTGAAATGACTGCATTGATAAGGTGTTAAACAGTGTAGATAGATTTATTGAAAACCCGGTTCCTACGAAATACTTTCTATCCCAGGTGATTTAGAGGAGTGCAAATTTTCACTACTGTATTATCACAGTGGAATTCACTTGGAGCCCCTGCTGTAGTTTTAGGTTTATATTCACTAAGACCTTCACAGTTGTATACAGTCTAAGTTACATAGTACAGTATACATGCATTTCTTAGGCTATGCTTTTCCCCTAGAGATAATACATTGGGGCTTTCTGTATTTCATAGATGACATGGCCCTATGCATGCATTTACTCATTTGCTGACAGAAAAAATATTCAGTAGATCCTTGCCTATCAAACTTACCACAAAAGTGACATTTCAGAAAAATACTTCAACAGAAGTGCTAAAGACAGTAAGTATTACTGGAGACAACATTCATTTCAACCTCTACTGAAAAGAGTATATTTACCAAACATTATAAAAATTGCAGATGCAATTTTCTGAAAATCAGCTTTGTAGGAAACAGGCTCATTCCAAAGTGATTTGGAAGGGTTCAGACAATTCTTCACTGTTCTATCAGAGAGAAATTCACTTGGTTACACAACGTGGACTCTTAGCTTTATATTCATTTTGACACTCCAAAGCTGTTTTGTTCAAGTCAGTACTACATAGTACATGCATGTCTTAACTTTCCTGTGCTTTCATACAAGAAAGTATGCTTTGAAGAAAACCATCCTGCAGAAGCTAATCTACTATAGGAGATCATTCTGCATGGTGTGGGCCCAGCCCCCAGTGGCAAATATTTACTGCAAAGTAACTTGCTAAAATCCATGCTAAACCTTCCGAGGACAAGTGTAACCAATTCAACCACTTTTGCCTTTTCATTTGCAAGTATTTTTCTTCTGTGATGTGATTAGCAGCACTGGATCCTTTGTTTTCTGTAAAAGGTAACCACCTAAAGCAACCTGTGCATAGTAAATGAGGACTATCATATAATGTGCAGAGAAACCTGATAAAGGCCGATCACGATCATGACAAGGGCCAAGGCTTTTTCTCTCACTGAGAGAAAAGCCATGCTGTCCCTTTTCCTCAACCAGACTCCGTACTCCATGTGAATGTCTCATTTTATCTATAATGACTCGGACACTGTGGGTGGTGTCCGCATCAATCTACTTTGAAGACGACATAGTGTTACACATCCATTCTCTGTTTTGAGGATAGAAAAGTGATTTCAGAAGCTTTTTAACTATCAAACTTGTGACTATAAGAGGAGAGTATACTCAGCCCACACAGAGGACACACCTCGAGTACCTAGCTTGGGTCATAGGGAAGGGTGTGCTACTGGACCCTACAAGACACCTTCTACATTAGGCCATGCTACCAAGACAGGGAGTCATAGAAGCTCTACCTAATACAAAGAAACAAACACAAGGAGGCTACCAAAATGAGGAGACAAAGATATATGGGCTAAATAAAAGAACAGATTAAAACTCTAGAAAAAAAACTAAACAAAATGGAGATAAGCAATCTATCAAATGCAGAGTTCAAAACCCTGATTATAAGGATGCTTAAGGAACTTAATGAGGACCTCACTTAGAACCTCAACACAATAAAAAGAGATCCAGCCAGAAATGAAGGATTCACTAACTGAAATAAAGAACAATTTTCAGGGAAACAATAGTAGAGTGGATGAAGCAAAGAATTAAATTAAAGGTTTGGAACATAAGGAAGCAAAAAACAACTAATCAGAACAACAAGGAAAAAAATCCAAAAAAATGAGAATCGTATAAGCAGCCTTCAGGACAACTTCAAGTATCCCAACATTCACATCATAGGGGTGCCAGAAGGAGAAGAGAGAGCAAAAAATTAGAAATCTATTTGAAAAAATAGTGAAAGAAAACTTTTCTAATTTGGTGAAGGAAATAGACATGCAAAACCAGGAAGCACAGAGAGTCCCAAAAAAGATGGATGCAAAGAGGCCCTCTCTAAGAAACATCACATTAAAATACCAAAGGTTAAAGACAGAGAGAATATCTTAAAGGCAGCAAGAAAAAAGCAGCTAGTTGCCTATAAGACTGACAGCTGATTTCTCAAAAGAAACTTCACAGGCTAGAAGGGATTTGCAAAAAATATTCGAAGTCATGAAAAGCAGGGGCCTACAGCCAAGACTGCTCTACCCAGCAAAGCTATCGTTTAGAATCAAAGAGAAGACAAAGAGCTTCCCAGACAAGAAAAAACTAAAAAAGTTCATCATCACCAAACCATTATTATATGAAATGTTAAAGGTACTTATTTAAGAAAAAGAACATCAACACTATGAACAATAAAATGGCAATAAATATGTATCTATCTACAATCGAATCTAAAAAGCAAACTTAGCAAACAAGAAGAACAGAGACAGAATCATGAATATGGAAAGAGTTTTGATGATGGCCAGGTGGAAGGGATGTGTTGGGGCATGGGTGAAGAGATGAGGGGATTAAGAAATACAAATAGGTAGTTACAGTACAGCCATGGGGATGTAGCATACAGTATAGGAAATGTAGTAGCCAAAGAACTTATATAAATGATCCATAGACATGAACAAGATGTGGTGCTTGCCTGAGGGAGTGTGGGGTGCTACATGGAGGCAGGCAAAAGGAGGAAATATTAGGACAAATATAATAGCATAATCAATAAAATGTAATTTAAAAAAAATTCTAAGGTTAGAAAAAACATTCTGAAGGTTAGCTAGTAAAGAAACCTTGGAGACTGAACAGTGCCATTGTTCAAGAAGACACATACTGTCCCCTGGTGGCCCTTTAAGAAATAGCATGAGCCCTGGCTGGTGTAGCTCAGTGGATTGAGCGCGGGCCTGCGAACCAGAGGATCGAGGTTAGATTCCCAGTCAGGGCACATGCCTGGGTTGCAGGCCGGTTCCCTGCAGGCCAACTCCCAGCAGGGGATGCACAAAAAGCAACCATACATTGATGTTTCTCTCCCTCTCTCCTTCCCCTCTAAAGATAAATAAATAAATAAAATCTTTTTAAAAAATGGCATGAGTGCTGCTGCAGGGCTCTTGGATTCAGCATTTGTGAGGTGGGGTCCAGTGCAAGTCATGGTCTTGGCACTGATCACTATAAAAAACAGTAGCCAGGTTCCAAATGTAATACTTCAAGAAGTGTTTTTTGGGCATCTGAGCTAGGCCATGTGTCCCAGCACAGCAAGGGAAAAGCATTATAAGGGAAAGTGTTGGGAATAACTTGTCTACCTCACATACAGCTCTGTGGGCCTGCTATAAAAAAATTAGTACAAAAACTGAAACATGTTTATAAAATGTCCCACTTATTTCAACAATAGAATATTTTTCATTGAAAGCTTATGATCTGTGTAGTGCCACTAATCACAGAGTTAGTTTTAAAACTAGGATTAATACTCCATTAGTTTGATGTTGTCCTGCAAAGCAAAAGTTCGCAGCTCAATTCCCTGTCAGGGCACATGCTTTGGTCATGCATTTGTTCCTTGTTTGGGGTGCATGCCAATCAAGGTTTCTCTCTCAACTCAATGTTTCTCTCTGTTTCTTTCTCCCTCCCTTCCCCTGTCTCTAGAAATAAATAAGTAAATTTTTTAAAAATTTAAAAATGGGATTACCCTGTATCCCCAGTTTTTCACTTTATATAAGCAATTATCTAATTCATTTTCATTTCTACCAAACATACATTTCATTACTGCTTGGTATTCCTTCTAAAATCTTGTACAGGAATGAGCGCTTCTGTCATCAAAGGAGCAAAGACTGTGGCTGTCAAAACTGGTGGTCATGAGAAAACACATTCTACTGTTCTAGCCTATTGCACCGATGAGACAAAACTACCACCCTTGATCATCTTTAAAAGAAAATATTTCCAAAATAAAAGATTCCAAGTGGAGTCATTGTCCATGTGCATAAAAATGGATGTTTGAATGAAGAAGCCATGAAACTCTGGTTTAACAAAGTCTGGTCATGAAGGCCTGGAGGATTGCTTAAAAAACAGTTTTACTTGTTTTTGATCACTTCAAATCACTTCAAAGCCCATGTTATACAAGGTGCAAAAGCAGAGCTGAAAATCCAACTTGCTGTTGGGCTAACCAGCCAACTTCAACCTCTTGATATGTCAATAAACAAGCCCTTTAAAAAACCCTAATGAAGAAAGGATGACGTCATGGATGCAGTCATCTGGTAATGATTTAACACCTACAAGCAGGATCAAGAAAGCATCCATCACCCAGGTTTGTGATTGGATCCTAAAATCCAGGAACGGTGTCATGAAGGAAGTGCTTATGAAATTGTTTTTAAAATGCTGCATCAGCAATGCTGTGGATGGAACTGAGGACAATGAAATTTACCAGGATGAGGAAAGTGACTCTTCAGAGAACACTGGCAAAGTAGAAATTGAAGAAGACAATACTGAGCATGACAAAGAATTCTTGGCCTTCTATGAAGTGTAAATATTGTAAATTTGTTACTGGTACATAAAATTTCTTATACCTTGTATCTGTTCTTGTGTTCTGTAATTATGTGTTACACAAAATTTCTGTACGATATGTTCAAAAATAAAGGCTGAAATTCCTTTATAATACAAAAGAAACCACAAGTATCTAAATACAAATAAATAAATAAATAATTGAATTAAAAATTAAAACAAAAGATTTTTTCCAGAAGGTTTGGGCCAAAAATGTGTTTGCACATGTACATAGAAAAATATAGTACATTAACAAAGTAAGTGTGAGCATGGTTCAAAAATCTACTGTGGTAACTATTAAAAGTCTGAAAATATTCTACAAGAAATCTAAAAACTACATGGGCCAAGAAATAACCTTAAAGATTCCAAAATTTTAAGTTTTGAATTTCATTTCTAATTTAAAATTTTTTCAAATTCTTTTGTTCATTGCAGCATTATTTACAATAGCCAATAGATGGAAGCAACCAAAGTGTCCAGCAATAGACAATTGGGTAAAGAAAAAATGCTATATATAAACCCTGGAATATTACTTGAACATAAAAATAATAACATTTTGGAGACTTCCGCCAAGATGGAGGCATAGGTGGAAACACTGTGCCTTCTCCCACAACCAAGTTTGGATACAACAAAAGTTTTGGAGAACTAACACACACCCAGAGGCCAGAAAACCGAAGTATACGGAAGTCTGACAGCTACGAACCATTCAACGAGGACAGTAAGAGGTGGAGCCAGCAGCAGAGCTGGGTCAGGCAGGGCAGACCTAGGAGTGCAGGCAGCCCAGAACTAGTCCGGGTGCGGAACAGACTGACCAAGGTCGCACATTCTCGCGCAGTGAGACGGACCACACAGGCCCCAGGGGGCAAACCCAGTGGTGGAGGGCTGACAGCGGTGGCACACTTGCGTGCCGAGGAGCGGGGCGCGTGGCCCTGGTGACAGTGGTGGCTGCCGTGCTGGTGGGGGCCGGAGGGACAAAGGAGGGACAAAGCCATTGTCCCTCTTTGACCCGGAGGGACAAAGCCATTGTCCCTCTTTGACCCCGCCCCCACATACGACGTCACAACCCAGCAACTGAGTTTCCCTGCTCTGGTGAAAACCTAGGGCTCCGTTCCTGCTACTTAACAGGCAGGAACAGCCCAAAGGATGGCTCAAGAAGAACTCAAAGTCCCAGAGCCAATAACTCTAAGCGACCAACAGATTGCCAGGCTCTCAGAAACGCAATTTAAAACACTATTTATCAGGATGCTCACAGAATTGGTAGANCAGACTGTCAGAAGATTTCTCAAAAGAGACCTTCCAGGCAAGAAGGAGCTGCAAAGAAGTATTCCAAGTCATGAAATCCAAAGACCTACAGCCAAGATTGCTTTATCCAGAAAAACTTTCATTTAGAATGGAAGGAGAGATAAAGTGCTTCTCAGATAAGGTCAAGTTCAAGGATTTCACCATCACCAAGCCTTTATTATATGAAATGCTAAAGGGACTTATATAAGAAAGAGATGATGAAAAACATGAACAGTGAAAGGACAGCAAACACACAGTTATTAACAACCACACCTAAAACAAAAGCAAACCAAGAGGACAGCTAGATCAGGAGTGGAACCATAGAAATGAAGAACACATGGAGGGTGTGAAACGAGGGTGGGAGGAGGAGAAGGGGAGAGAAGNGGCAAGAATAGTGTTGGAAATATAGAATCCAAAGAACTTGAGACACGTGGTTATAAACTAAGGGTGGGAGAATGGTGGGGGAGGGAGGGTGCGGGTGGAGGGGAATGAAGGGGGGGAATAGAACAACTGTAATGGTATAATCAATAAAATATATTTAAAAAATAATAATAACATTTTACCATTTACTACAACATGAGTGGACCGAGAAGGTATTGTACTAAGTGAAATATGTCCGACAGACAAAGGCCAATACCATATTATTTTATTTATAGTAAAATCTAAAAATCAAACAAAATAGAAACAAACTCATAGATACAGAGAACAAACTTCAAACATCTTGTGTGAGCCCACCCACAAGTTGGGTGGGGCAGAATCTCAGGGAATCACCAGGGCAGAGCAAACAGTGTCAGACAAGTTGATGGAATCTCAGATACTGTACCAGTCTGCTGACTGTGCCAGGAGGGCTCAGCAAAGGAACAATGGCCTCTGCCAGCACTTCTGTCTGGGAGAAAGCTGCCCCTTTAGCCTTGTCTCAGTAGCCAGACAATTTAGTTTCT
Organism: Sturnira hondurensis; assembly: GCF_014824575.4. Taxonomy (NCBI): domain Eukaryota; kingdom Metazoa; phylum Chordata; class Mammalia; order Chiroptera; family Phyllostomidae; genus Sturnira; species Sturnira hondurensis. The sequence continues at coordinate 1,394,905 of NW_028077940.1, read as the reverse complement.
CCTCATATGTCTTTGATGCCTTTCCAGCTGCTACTTTAGTGCTGGAGCCCAGAGCCAGTGAGTCCAAGTAAGTGAATGCACTGGATTTTCAAGAGGAATGCCTGCCACTCCAGCAATATTCCTCTTCACACAGCCACAATCCCATTTTTTTACAGCCATAAATTATGGAGGCTTCTCTCCCTGCAACTGGAACCCTGGCCTGGAAACCCTATATGGTGTTAGGACTCATATACTGTTGCACCTCAAGGGAGACCGCCACAGCCCAGATATCCCTCACAATTTTTAACCACATGTACATGTGGGTGTGGGGCCAACCCATTCCACATCTCTACCCCTATTGCTAGTCTTACTGTGGCTTCCTCTTTATATCTTTAGTTATAATACTTCTATTCAGCTAGATTTCAGGTGATTGTTCTGTAGTTCAGTTGTAATATAGATGTGGTATAGAAGAATGTGAGTATTGATTGTACTTACCTGTACCACCATCTTGACCAGAAGTCCATAGACTGTAATTCCTTGAATTAGGAGTTAAACATAACAGATGGCTCATCACTGGGGTACAAAGTATTGATTTACTAAAACTATTGATAACCTGTAATTATAGACTTCACCTCAATCACTGTTCAAGTTGTGAAAGCTAGGAACAAATATATTAAATGTTGTTTTTCTAATTGTCATTTTATTGAATTCATAGAGATGACACTGATTAATAAAATTATATAGGTTTCAGATATACAATTCTGCAATACATCATCTGTATATTGTATTGTGCATTCACCACCCCAAGTCAAGTCTCTTTCCATCACCATTTATCACGCCCCTTTACCTCTTCTACCTCCCTCCTCAGAAGGAATCTAGTTGTAATTTTCTATAAATTTTGTGTTTGTGTGTTTATATTTTATATTATTAACTACCTTATCACATTATTTCAGCTTCAGATTTTCATACTATTTCTTTAAACCTGTAGAACAGACCTTCCCTTAGCATTGAATGGTACCTGATACATTTAACTTTCAGTATAAACCTGTTTTCTCAGCATTGGTTTCAAGTAGCAGTTTTGCATGGTTGAGCAGTGTGGGAGTGGAAGGCAGGCCACCTGCACTTGAAGTTGCGCTCACCAAATGGCAGAGGAAAGTGGTCTTAGAGTGTCTGCCATATGCTGCTGCTCAAGGCCCACACAATGCTTATGACTTAGATGTGTAAAAAGGTAAGATTATAGGTGAAATAGAGATATTATGTACCTCTTTAAAAAAGGTTGTTACAAACATTAAAGGATTTAAAGTATTTAAGTACCTCATACTTATAAAACACAAATTTGATGTGGTATTAGCTCTCAGACATAAAAGATTTAATATAACTTGCAGTTGGGAACTTTTCTGACTAGGATAGTTAGCAAGATTTCACTGTGTGTTCTAAAAAGTAGAGTATATGATGGGGAAAAAAGCTTTTTACAAGGATCAATCTTTTGTTAAATCATTTATTTATTAATTGTCTGGGGATGTGGTGTCTTTAATTGAAAACATTCACCATTATCTTTATATATGAAAAGAATAATTCTTTTTTTTACTTTATTTTTCTTTAAAAAAACATCCATGAAAAACATTAAGGTTGATACAGAATCTCTTTAAAATATAACAATATTTTATTTCTCAGTTCGAATTTAAAATAGATGCAGGCTAATAAAACTATGGCCAAATGGCTATTTGGAATAAAGAATAATCACAGCAAATTAGGAACTTCTACCTTACAATTGCTGACAACAATATTGCATAGTGATGGAGACTTGACAGAACAGGGGAACATTAGGTACATAATTACTACTTCAAAGTCTTTTGGATTTCACATTATTTAATTCCTGCAGTAATTGTTGAATGGTACTTCTTTTTTTAATATATTTTATTGATTACACTATTACAGTTGTCCCATTTTCCCCCTTCACTCCCCTCCACTGTGCCCACCCCCTCCCACCCACATTCCCCCCCTTTAGTCCATGTCCATGTGTCATACCTACAACTTCTTTAGCTTTTACATTTCCCATACTATTTTTACCCTCCCCCTGTCTATTTTCTACCTACCATCTATATTACTTATTCTCTATACCTTTTCCCTCTCTCTCCTCCTCAACTCCCCTGTTGCTAACCCTCCATGTGATCTCCATTTCTGTGGTTCTGTTCCTGTTCTAGTTGTTTGCTTAGCTTGTTTTTTGTTTCAAATTTTTATTTAATTATTTTTCAAGTACAGTTTTCTGTCTATTACTCCCATCCCATCCCACTCCCCATCCTCCCCCCTCCCTCCCTTCTCAGTTGTTGTCCATGTATCCTTTATATAGGTTCCTATAAATCCCTCCCTTATTTCCCCTGAAATTCCCTCCCCTCTCCCCTCTGGTCACTGTCAGCCTGTTCTCTATTTCAGTGTCTTTGGTTATATTTTGCTTGCTTGTTTGTTTTGTTGCTTAGCTTCCTGTTAGAGGTGAGATCATATGGTATTTGTCCTTCAACTCCCGGCTTATTTCACTCAGCATAATGCTTTCTAGTTCCATCCATATTGTTGCAAAAGGTAGGAGCTCCTTCTTTCTTTCTGCAGCATAAAATTCCATTGTGTATATGTACCATAGTTTTTTGATCCATTCATTTACTGACGGGCACCTAGGTTGCTTCCAACTCTTGGCTATTGTAAATTGTGCTGCTATGAACATTGGGGTGCATAGGTTCTTTGGGATTGGTGTTTTAGGGTTCTTAGGATACAATCCCAGCAGTGGAATTGCTGGGTCAAAAGGCAAGTCCAATTTTAGTTTTCTGAGAAAATTCCATACTGTTTTCCATAATGGTTGTACCAGTCTGCAATCCCACCAACAGTGGACCAGAGTCCCCTTTTCCCCACACCCTCTCCAACATTTGTTGTTTATTGCTTTGTTTATGATAGCCATTCTCACCGGTGTAAAGTGGTATCTCATTGTAGTTTTAATTTGCATCTCTCTGATAGCTAGTGATATTGAGCATCTTTTCATGTGTCTCTGGATCCTCTGTATGTCCTCCTTGCAGAAGTGTCTGTTCAAGTCCTTTCCCCATTTTTTAATTGGGTTAGTTGTCTTCTTAGAGTGAAGTCGTGTGAGTTCTTTGTATATTTTGGAGATTAAACCTTTGTCTGAGGTATCATTGGCAAATATGTTTTCCCATACAGTTGGTTGTCTTTTTATTTTAATGCTGTTTTCTTTAGCTGCGCAGAAGCTTTTTATTTTGATGAGATCCCATTTGTTTATTCTTTCCTTTATAGTCCTTGCTCTAGGGGACATATCAGTAAAAATGTTGCTGCGTGAAATATCTGAGATTTTCCTGCCAATGTTCTCCTCTAGGACTTTAATGGTGTCATGGCTTATATTTAAGTCTTTTATCCACCTTGAATTTATTTTGGTGTATGATGTAAGTTGGTGCTCGAGTTTCATTTTTTTGCATGTAGCTGTCCAGTTCTCCCAACACCATTTGTTGAAGAGGCTATCTTTACCCCATTTTATGATACTGCCCCCTTTGTCGAATATTAATTGACTGTAGAGATTTGGGTTTATTTCTGGGCTCTCTATTCTGTTCCATTGGTCTATGTGCCTGTTTTTATGCCAGTACCAGGCTGTTTTGATTACAGTGGCCTTGTAATACAGTTTGATATCAGGTATTGTGATCCCTCCTACTTTGTTCTTCTTTCTTAACATTGCAGCTGCTATTCGGGGTCTTTTATGGTTCCATATAAATTTTTGAAGTGTTTGTTCTATGTCTGTGAAATATGCCATTGGTACTTTAATAGGTATTGCATTGAATCTGTAAATTGCTTTGGGTAGTATGGACATTTTGATGATGTTAATTCTTCCAATCCATGAACACGGTATACGTCTCCATTTGTTTGTGTCTTCCTTGATTTCTGTCTTCAGTGTTGTGTAATTTTCTGCATACAGGTCTTTAACCTCCTTGGTTAGATTTATTCCCAGATATTTTATTTTTCTTTTTGCTATATCGAATGGGATTTTTTTCTTGATTTCTGCTTCTGCTGATTCATTGTTAGTATACAGAAATGCCTTTGATTTCTGGATATTGACTTTGTATCCCGCTGTTTTGCCAAATTCATTTATTAGTTCCAGCAGTTTTTTGGTAGAGTCTATAGGATTTTCCATGTACACTATCATGTCATCTGCAAACAGTGACAGTTTTGTTTCCTCCTTTCCGATTTGGATGCCTTTTATTTCCTTTTCTTGTCTGATTGCTGTGGCTAGAACTTCCAATACTATATTAAATAGAAGTGGTGAAAGTGGACAACCTTGTCTTGTTCCTGATCTTAGTGGAAAAGCTTTCAGTTTTTGCCCATTCAGTATGATGTTGGCTGTAGGTCTTTCATATATGGCCTTTATTATATTGAGGAATGCTCCCTCTATTCCCACTTTGCTGAGTACCTTTATCATAAATGGGTGTTGTACCTTATCAAAAGCTTTTTCCGCGTCTATTGATATGACCATGTGGTTTTTGTCCTTGCTTTTGTTTATGTGGTGTATTACATTTACTGATTTGCGGATATTGAACCATCCTTGCATCCCTGGGATGAATCCCACTTGGTCATGGTGTATGATCTTTTTGATGTATTGTTGGATGCGATTTGCCAATATTTTGTTGAGGATTTTAGCATCTATGTTCATCAGTGATATTGGCCTGTAATTTTCTTTCTTTGTTGTGTCTCTCTCTGGTTTTGGAATTAGGATAATGCTCGCTTCATAAAAAGAGTTTGGGAGTTTCCCATCATTTTGGATTTTTTGGAATAGTCTGTGAAGAATAGGGGTTAGCTCTTCCTTAAACGCTTTGTAGAATTCTCCTGTGAAACCATCTGGTCCGGGGCTTTTGTGTGATGGGAGTTTTTTGATTACTGCTTCAATTTCATTTGCTGTTATTGGTCTGTTCAGGCTTTCTACTTCTTCTTCATTGAGTTTTGGAAGATTATATTTTTCTAGAAATTTGTCCATTTCACCTAGGTTTTCAAATTTCTTGGCATACAGTTCTTCATAGTAATTCCTTACAATCCCTTCTATTTCTGTGGTATCAGTTGTAATCTCTCCTCTTTCATTTCTGATTGTGTTTATTTGTGTCCTCTCTCTTCTTTTCTTAATGAGCCTACTTAAAGGCTTGTCTATTTTGTTTATCTTTTCAAAAAACCAACTCTTGGATTCATTGATCCTTATAATTGTGCTTTTGGTCTCTATGTCATTTAATTCTGCTCTGATCTTGGTTATTTCCTTCCTTGTACTTGCTCTGGGCTGTCTTTGTTGTTGTTCTTCGAGTTCTTGCAGGCGTCGGGTTAGGTTGTTTGTTTGAAATGTTTCTATTTTCTTTAGGTAAGCCTGTATTGCTATGAACTTCCCTCTCAGGACTGCCTTGGCCGTGTCCCATAAGTTTTGGGTTGTTGTGAGTTCATTTTCATTTGTTTCCAGAAACTTTTTGATTTCTTCCCTAATTTCAATCTTGACCCATTCGTTGTTTAATAGCATACCATTCAGTCTCCATGATTTTGGGTGTTTTGGGTTTTTTCCTTTGGGGTTGGTTTCTAATTTCAGTCCCTTGTGGTCAGAGAAAATGCTTGGTATGATTTCAATTTTCTTGAATTTGTTGAGGCTCATTTTGTGTCCTATCATGTGGTCTATCTTTGAAAATGTTCCATGTGCATTTGAAAAGAATGTGTATTTAGCTTCTTTGGGATGAAGCGCTCTATATATATCAGTCAAGTCCATTTCTTCTAGAGTGTCGTTTAATGCTGCTATATCTTTGTTGATATTTTGTTTGGAAGATCTGTCCATTTTTGACAGTGGGGTGTTAAAATCCCCTACTATAATTGTGTTGCTGTCAATATCTTTCTTGAAGTCTTCTAGGATTTTTCTTATATATTTGGGTGCTCCTATGTTGGGTGCATATATATTTATGATGTTAATGTCTTCGTGCTGGATTCTTCCCTTGAGCAATATGAAGTGACCTTCTGGGTCTCTCTTTATGGCCCTTTTTTTGAAGTCTATTTTGTCTGATATTAGAATTGCTACCCCGGCTTTTTTTTCTTGTCCATTTGCTTGGAAAATTTGTTTCCAGCCTTTCACTTTTAGTCTGTGATGGTCTTTTGTCCTGAGGTGGGTCTCCTGTAGGCAGCATATGTGTGGGTCATGCTTTCTTATCCATTCAGCTATTCTATGTCTTTTGATTGGAGCATTTAATCCATTTACATTCAAGGTTATTATTGATAGGGACTTATTCATTGCCATTTTTGTACCACAGTTCCTCTCTGTCTCTCTCTTTTCCTTCCTTTCCTTAAAGCAGCCCTTTTAGTATTTCTTGTAGAGCTGGTTTGGTGGAGGCATATTCTTTTAGACTTCTTTTGTCTTGGAAGCTCTTTATTTGGCCTTCTATCTTGATTGAGAGCCTTGCTGGGTAAAGTAGCCTTGGTTGTAGGCCTCTGGTTCTCATTACTTGAAATATTTCTTGCCATTCTCTTCTTGCTTGGAGTGTTTCCATTGAGAAGTCAGTAGCTAACCTTATTGGGGCTCCCTTGTATGTTACTTCCTTTTTCTCCCTTGCTGCCTTTAGGATTCTCTCTTTGTCTTGAAATTTTTCCATTTTAATGATGATGTGTCTTGAAGTGGGCCTCTTTGGGTTCCTCTTGAATGGGACTCTCTGTGATTCCTGGATTCGTGTAACTTTTTCTCTCATCAAATTAGGAAAATTTTCCATCATTACTCTTTCAAATAGGTTTTCTATCCCTTGTTCTTCTTCTTCTCCTTCTGGTATTCCTATTATTCGGATATTATTACGTTTCATATTATCTTGCATTTCTCTTAGCCCATCTTCATTCTTTTTGAGCCTCTTTTCCCTTTCTTGCTCTTTCTGGGAGATTCTTTCTACTGTGTCCTCCAACTCACTGATCCGATCTTCTGCCTCATCGATCCTGCTTTTCATTCCTTCTACTGTGTTCTTCAGTTCCGAAATTGTATTCTTCATTTCCTCTTGTCCTTTGGTGATAGTTTCTATTTCCTTTTTCATGTTGATATAGTTTGCGGAGAGCTCATGGTAGCTCCCCTCTAGTTTCTGGTAGCTCATTGTGAGCTCTTTGAATTTCCTGATAACTAGTGCTTTGAATTCAATATCTGATAGCTGACTTGCCTCTCTTTCATCTAACATTATTTCTGAGACTTCCACCTTTTCTTTCATTTGGGCATTGTTTCTTTGTCTTCCCATTGCTTATGAGACTCTTCTTGTTAGCTTCAGCTTCTTAAATTGATCTGTTCTGACTCCCTAGGTTTATGGTGTGAACTTCTGTGGTAGAATTCCTGTGAAATTCAGTGGTACAGTCTCCTGCAGGTATCTTGATGTTCTCTGCTTCCACCTACTCCTTTCTTTGTGTGTGTGTGATCAGCTGGAGGGGGAGGCAAAATGGTTTATGACAGCAGGAGAGTACTTTATGATATTTACAGTCACAGCTGGCAGAGAAGAGATAGAAGATCTTTAGGCTCTATATAGTGTTAACTGTAATCTTCAACCCAATTTGCCACCTCTAGGAAAGGATAGACCAAAGATAAGCCTCTTGTTGGGGAGGGAAGGCTTGTGAGTTGTATCTAGAAAGCAGTGAGGTTGCGGGTGGTCAGATTTTGAGGTAAGGTGAGAGTAAAGAATAGTAAATAGACGTAGCGTGTGAGCAAGTAGAGTTAATCACTACAGTAATAGAATTCAGGAACCTGTAAAGTGGGCTAAGACTGGAGAGATGTGTTGTGAAGTATTTACAGTGCTATAGAAAGCAACAAACAAACAAACAAACACACAAAAAAAGGGCAAGAGAAGTGAGGAAAAAGCAATAAGTTTGGGGTGAAATGAAGAGGGACTAAAACAGGAAAAAAGAAAGGAGAGGAACAGAGTACTGAAAGATACAGCAACAATAAAATTAAAAAATATATACGATTACTGAAAAAAGTTTAAAAATAAAAGTAAAAAACAAAAACAAAAAAACAAAAAAAAAACCCAACAACAAAAACTCCTTCCTTGTTGGTTTCAAACTGTTCAATCTGGTTTTTCTGGTTTCGATGAGACCCCTCTGTGGACTGGGTTGTAGGTCCAGGCGCACACCCGCCCACCAGCCAGGCTACCAGACTGGGGTGCAGCTGCCCGCCCACCTGACAGGCTGCCTTGGTCCCAGGGGATCTGGTACTGTCCTGTGGCTGGGTGAGAAGCAAGTCAAGCTGCCTTCACAGAACACCTCAGTCCACTTTCCAGTAAAAACTTCTCCAGAAAGCGTGCCTCTCAGCCCAGCCCAATCCCCAACCTGACTGGTTAGGACAATGCTACTCTCAAATTCCCTGGGCTGGCAGGCTGGTGGGTTGGCGACCACAGAGATCGCAACTGAACACGGCCCCCTGTCCTTGCCACCCTCCCTGCACACCTAGGCAGACAGGTCTCTGCCACCCAGCCCCTCCTAGATGGTGAGGGAGGGAGCCAGCTCTTCCAGGGACCCTGCAGCCGGCCCAGTCCTCCACTGGGTGCTGGGCTCCCTATGAGTCCTCCGTGGCACTGGCCACAGATGGAAGCCTCTATACCCCTAACACAGTGGCAGCAGCGGCTCTGAGGTGCTTTCGGCTGGCCCAGGGCAGCCGGTCCTGCCACTGCCGCTTTTGTCTTTACTCACAGTTGCTGGCCTCCCGCTGAGTCCTCTGTGGCAGACGCCCCGACCCTGGCAGTAGACAGAAGCCTCTGGGCCCAGGAAGCTGCGGAAGCAGCATCTCCGAGGTCTTTACGCTCAGGCCAATGGCTGCTGGTCCCGCCGCTGCTGCTTTTGACTTTACTCTGGGGTGCCTGGCTCCCGAGGGCAGCCGGCCCTGCCGCTGCCGTTTTTGTCTTTACTCACAGGTGCTGGGGTCCCGATGAGTCCTCTGTGTCAGACGCCCCTGTCGCTGGGCGCAGGGGGAAGCCTCTGGGCCCCGACCGCTGAGGCAGCCAAGGCTCCAAGGTCTTTATGCGCAGGCCAATGGCTGCCGTCCTGCCACCGCCGCTGCCCTTGGCTTTTCTCAGGGTTGCTGGGCTCCCGATGAGTTCTCCGTGGCAGACGCCCTTGTTGCTGGGCACAGACGGAAGGAAGCCTCTGGGCTCCAACCACTTCGGCAGCCACGGCTCTGAGGTCTTTATGTGCCGGCTAATGACTGCCGCCGGTCTGGCCGCCTCCATACTTACTTGCGTCCCTGAGACCCCAAGGACCTCTAGCTGTCTGGTTTGTCACTATCTCTGGTCTCTTATTTTCATAAATGCTGGGGAATTGTTGGTTGGGGAATTGATTGCTCTGTTCTTCTGTATATCTGCCAGGATTTTCCCCCAAGTGTAGGAGAACTGCAGTCACTCCGTCCTACTCCGCCGCCATTTTCTCCCTAGCTTGTTTTTTTTTTTTGTTTTTTGTTTTAGGTGTGGTTGTTAATAATTGTGAGTTTGCTGTCATTATACTGTACATGTTTTTAATCTTCTTTTTCTTAAATAAGTCCCTTTAGCATTTCATGTAATAAGGGCTTGATGATGATGAACTCCTTGAATTTGACCTTATCTGAGAAGAGAAGCGCTTTATCTGCCCTTCCATTCTAAATGAAAGCTTTGCTGGATAGAGCAGTCTTGGATGTAGGTCCTTGCCATTCATGACTTGGAATAATTCTTTGCAGCCCCTTCTTACCTATAAGATCTCTTTTGAGAAATCCGTTGACAGTCTGATGGGAACTCCTTTGTAGGTGACTGTCCCCTTATCTCTTGCTGCTTCTAGGATTCTCTCCTTCATTTTAATCTTGGCTAATGTGATTATGATGTGCCTTGGTGTGTTCCTTCTTGGGTTCAACTTCTTTGGGACTCTCTGAGCTTCCTGGATATCCTGGAAGTCTATTTCCTTTGCCAGAATGGGGAAGTTCTCCTTTATTATTTGTTCAAATAAGTTTTCCACTCATGGCTGTTCCTCTTCCCCTTCTGGTACCCCTATAATTCGGATGTTGGAATGCTTAAAGATATCCTGGAGGTTCCTAAGCCTCTCCTCATTTTTTTAAAATTCTTGTTTCTTCATTCTTTTCTGGTTGGATGTTTCTTTCTTCCTTTTGGTCCACTTTATTGAGTCCCAGTTTCCTTCCCATCACTATTGGTTCCCTGTACATTTTCCTTTATTTCACTTAGTATAGCCTTCATTTTTAAATCTAATTTGCAATTAAATTCAACCATTTCTGTGAGCATCCTGATTACCAGTGTTTTGAACTGTGCACGTGATAGGTTGGCTATCTCTTGGTCGCTTAGTTGTATTTTTTCTGGAGCTTTGATTTATTCTTTCACTTGGGTCATTTTTTGTCTTAACACTCCTGTTATATCGTGAGGGGCGGAACCTTAGGTGTTCACCAGGACAGGGCAACCCAGTCACTGAGTTTTGACTCTGTATTTGGGGCTGGGGTTCAAGAGAGAACAATGGTGCTTGCTCTGCTCTCTGCTGGATTTCAGTCACTTCCCCCACTTCCCCCAAGCAAACTGGGCCTTTCTGGTGCTGATTCCCATGTGGGTGGGGTTGTGTGCATTTTAGGACCCTGTGGGTCTCTCCAATGAACTCTTCTATGAAGCTTGGTGTAGAAGACCACCCAGCTCCCAGTGTGGTCTTGGTGTGGGCCCAGCTCTTGGTATGGGCCCAGCTCCCACTCGGAGATGCACAAGACCCACACCCATGGATAGGTTCTCCCGTGGGGAATCAGATCTGCAATGTGCCTAGGCTGCTTTGAGTCTTGCTTTTTGCTAAAAACTCCCTCACCCAGTTTTGTGGCAAACATTTACTGCAAAATAACATCCTAAAACCCATGCTAAACCTTCCAACGAGTGTAACTCGTTCAACCATTTTTGCCTTTTCATTTGCAAATATCCCTCTTCTGTGATGTTATTAGTGGTGTTGGCCCCTTTGTTTTTTGTAAAAGGTAACCACCTAAAGCAACCTGTGCATACATAGTAAATGGGGACCATCATGTAATGTGCCAAGAAACCCAATAAAGGTCATGGCAAGGGCCAAGGCTCTTGCTCCCCTTGACAGAAAAAGCCATGCTGTCCCTTTTCCTCCTCAGGACTCAGTAGTCAGTGTGAATGTCTCATTTTATGGATAATGACATGGACACTGCAGACCAGTGTCTGCATCAGATGGGAGTTTCTCCTAGCACCTCAACCCCCACAGGGGTTTTCAATTGGTGTTTTGAGGCTTTATTTCCCCGGGCTGGGACCCTGGGTTGCATGGTCTGTATTGCTCCCCAGTTTTGCCTGGTATATCTGTGCACAAATGTGGGACTGCCCAGTTCGCCAGCTGTCTTGTGCACCGTGCCCCTCCACAATCTGCCACCTTGCTGGATCCACCTGCTGCCGCCCCACATGCCTGGGGTCCACCAGCCACCACTTTTTCTGCCATGACCCCTCTCTTCCCCTTCTACTGGTCTGGATGAATGTGTGTACTTTAACTCCTTGGTTGTTGGACTTCCATACAGCTCAATTTTCTCTCAGTACTGGTTGTTTTTTGTTTCTAAATTGTTGTCCTTATTTTGGTTGTGTGAGGAGGCACAGTGTGTCTCCCTACACCACCATCTTGGCTGGAAGTCACATTTTTGGTACTTCTTCTTTTTAAAAAATAATTTGTATCGAGCCTTGGCTGGTGAGTGCCAGCCTGCAAATCAAAGAGTTGCTGGTTTGATTCCTAATCAGGGCACATGCTTGGCTTGCAGGCCAGGTCCCCAGTAGGGGGTGTGCAAGAGGCAACCACACATTGATGTTTCTCTCCCTCCCTTTCTCCCTTCCTGCCCCTTTCTCTAAAATAAATAATAAATAACAATAAAATCAGAAATTCAAAAAATAAAAATAATTAGCGTTTCTTTGTAGATACACATATATCTTTATTGTCACATGCTTTTATACATTGGTTGTTTCAAAATGAGCATCACCTGTCTGGTGCAAGTTACATTGTAATTATTTTTAACAACACGTGTTTACTTTTTTGAATATCTAATGTGTAGAGAACTATGTACCAATAAATAACTGATAATTTATATTCATATTAAAGTATAAAGAAAAAAGAACAGATTTGGTGGAAGGCAACTTACTGAATCTGTTTCCAGAAGTGTAAATCTATACAAAGTTTTTAAATGTACTTGAGGTAAATTATTTTTTTAATTATAAATTATTGTTTTTATATAAATAGGCTTCCAAATTTTTATCCACATTGTACTTTTTTATGTTGTTCAACCACAGTTGTCTCCACCTTCCCTACACCCCAAGACACTGGGACAAGACACTTCCCACCCTCTGGTATGGCTCAGTTAGTTGGAGCATCGTTCTGTACACTGAAAGAAGTAAATTATTTAAATCACATACCCTTTTTTGTTTTTATTTCATTTTGTTTTGTTTGAGAGATATAACAGAGCATAGTGATGGGAAACAGACTATGGGGCCCAGATTTGAATTCTGCCACCATCACTAACTCACAAGGTGATGTTTAGGAAGTTACTCTTACCTCTTTGTACTTCAGCTTCCTCATAGAGAATGATTATAACTTTTCTCATCTAGCTGTGATAATACTTAGATAAGTTAGTATATTTTAGTATTTAAAACACTACTGAGCATACAGTAATTAGAAGTATTGATGGTGGTAGTTGTTATTATGTCATCATTAGCTAAAATTTAGAAATTTGTGTTCTGTGAAAACACAGGCATTGTTTATTGCCTTTTTGGTAATAAAGCATGAGAGAATAACTATTCCCTCCTTAATGCATGTAGCTTAAAGTCTTTAATGACAAACTATAGCAAGGTGACTGCCAGCTGCTATGTCCTTTTGTATCTTCATTTCTATTCTTGTTTGTTTTGCTCATGCTGTACCTTTTGCATAGAATATAAGCAGTAACATCTTATTCTCATACCAAATAAAATAAAATGGTCAATATTCCACATGTATAATTTATCTACCTACCTTCCTTCAATTTAATTAGTTTACTTTATCTCTCTGTTCTCATAATTTATATATACTAATGTTCATGATTTACATAATAGAGAAAATTTCTCTAGTAATAATACATTTTATCTCTTAAATTTCTCTTAAATTTGTCTCTTAAATTATTAGTGTGCATATGTAGCTCTCATCTCACCATTTTTTACTCATGATTTTTTTTCAGACAAAGTTGAATGTGACTTGAATTCTGTAAATGTGGGTGAATTACAGTGGTTCTTAAAACAAACAAGGCTTTATTACAGAAACCTGGTCTTCAAAAACATAGTACCCAGAGTTGTGGATATCAGACACCAGGGCATCTCAACTTACCCACACAGGCAGAACCCAGACATTAGGGTTCCCTGTGCCCATCATTCTGGCCTCTTCCTCCTTCCCATGCTGTGGAACCTGGTCATGTTCTAGGAGACTGGATGCTGCTGCCCCAGGGAAGAGCTGTCTGCGACTTCTTTCTTGGCTTAGTCACCTGTCCAAGCTGTACTTTTCCTGTAACTCCAAACCTTATTGTACCATTCATCTCTGATGTAAATGATTGTGTGTGGTTGTGTACCAGTGTGGATTCCCATTGGAATAGACCCTGCATTGAGTGGGTTTGGCTGGGTACCCGGTTGGTTCCATCGCCAAAGCTAATGCCATGGGTGGAGTTGCCCTTCCCTGGAAGGCCAACATTCTCCCTGTATCTAAAGATTCTGCACCAGGGTAGCCTTGGCCTACTCCTGTTTCTTATTATACATAGGTCAGTTGGACAAGACACTCCTAAAACCTGCACCCAGCCTGGAGGCAGTAAAGGGCCCCAAATTCCTGTGACCCATATTGTGGCACTGCCAAAAGAACTCAGGAAGTCCTCAAATAGTAAAGGCATTCCAGCAGCTCTGTAGGATTTCCTTCCTGGAAACTAGGAAAGGGTTTAAGCCTCACCTAACCATCTGTACTAGGAGAAAGTAGTAGTTCTGCAACAAGAAGCTGAGGCTTAGCAAATACTGGAGGGTGACATGAATTTGAGCAGGCAGAAATGAGATCTGCAGGTTCCTATATGCAATGCTAACTTTGCATCTGCCATGGAGAATACAATGATGAATTCCAGAGATCTAAAGGGACTTTTCTAAGTTCACACAATAATTTAGGGCAAATCTAGTACTCCTCTTACAATTAGATTTTCTACACAAAGCAGAAAACCTGGAATGATAATGGCACAGACAAGAGAAAGATTCTTGTCATTGTCATGGAAGACAATTGTGTCCACATGTTTAGACAGTGCCTGCTAAACATTGACTGGCCATGCTGACAAAAAGCTAACATCTCCCATGCTTCCCCAGCACTTGCTCACTAGTGTCCATCCCCATGACTGTGTCTTGGCAGCAGGAAACTGCTGGAAGAACAGCCTGAACCATGTCCACATTTTAGATTATGCTGCATTTCCACATAACTCCCATAATTTCTGCAGCTCATAACTACAAATGATTGCAAATACCAGTGCCTGGTGGATGTTGAGCTAGAGAGACTGCACTTTTTCACATGGTCACCGAGGAAACCAGAGTTCTTCCACCATGGATCTTCTTTATCCTTAAAAACTCCATGCCTTCTGCATCCATCAACACAAGTGGGGAGACCATCAAGAAATGCACGTGTGGACACTTTATAAGCAGGTCCACGATAGCACATGCCAGTTTTTTTTCCTGATACCCTGACAAAATTGACACTCTCACGTGTCCACAAGGGGGACTGGCAGATGCTCTCCAGCCATGGGTCCTGAGAGAGGACAATGGATTTTGATGGGAGGCTAAACTTCACTGTCACAGTGAGTATTTGAGATTTATGAAGTCTTTCAAACAATGAGTACTTACCAGATGCCAAGCACCATATGGAGGGCCTGAAATACATTTTTATTGAGCAGCAGTTGGCCTGGAAGAAACTCCACATCAATTATAGATGGTTAAGACATGGTGTGACATGCCTGGCTTCCTGGGAGAAAACGATCAAGCAGAAGGGCTCTGGACATTCAGTGAGGAATTTTGGATTTGGAAGCTGTCTGGGAATGGCAGGAGGTGAAGTCCACTCTCAGAGAAAATGGAGATATGCTGGCTGGAGGAAGATGGCTGCAGGAATGACAGAGGAATGCCATTCATGTAAGAGATTTTAAAAGGCAGCAGTGAAACATATATTTGGTAGAAATTTAAAAGGGTGGGACATGGCACACACATGTGAAAAACTGACCAGAGTTACAAGTTGATTCATTTTTTAAAAAACTCCAGATGAATTTACATGGCATTATACAGATACCTTGAGTTTTAACCTCCCAATTTTCAGAAATAATTTATTGTTGATGTAATCAGGATGATTTCATAAATATGTTTTGGTCATTACATACTAATGTGTTTTTTTAAAACCAGGCACACAGAGCTGTGACGTAGAGGAGTTATTGCTAACACTTTCCTTCGGTATTTCCAGTGTTGGAACTCCAAGTCTGAATCGGGTGCCCAGGCATACACTCTACGAAAACAAAAGAACACACAGGTTAATTCACACAATCCCCAAGATCCAGTCTCTGTGCCCGTGAGACTGTCTTTTGGGAAGACATTCAGTTTCAAGGTCCTTCATGCAATGACACTTAACAATAGCAATTTGACAGATCCTTTGCTCCTGTAAATTGTCTGTCCTTGGTGATATTACAAACCCTGTTTCAACATGCAAATGGAAGAAAGCTTTCAACACAGTTATCTGAGCCATCCTCATTTTCAATATTGAGCCTTGTGATTTTCCTTGAACTACAATGTTTCTCCTTAAGATCACCCTCACTGTTATTACAGGGACTACTTTAGGTCCCACTTTTGATTTTGACTGTTCATTTGCATAAACACACCGAGAGTAGCCTGGATCACTTATGATCTTTGCTGGGACAAAGCAAAGCACAAAGTCTGCTTTGCTGGGACTCACACAGGGAACCTTCAGATTGACTTCTCAGTCTGCCCCTCAGGGCACAGAAGCAAAGCCACACATCCGCCATCTGGCTTTGCCTGTACCAGTCATTTCACTCAAATTCTTGAGCCTCCATTGTGCCTACAGGTTCCTTTTAGCCATCTTTCAGGAAAGCAACCTTTGTTCCTTCCCTGGAAAGGCTGGCTGGAACCGCACAACCAACCAAAGTACTAGGCTTTTCTCATGGGCTTTTGCTAGCTTCACAGGTCAATCCCAGTTCCTCTGAGCTCTCTGGTAACGACCAGAACCCATACATGCCTCCTTCAGGTGTGACATTCCAGTCAAAGTCCTGGTTAACAAAACCACTATTAATGACTGGTCTTACTGGTTTTATGCAAAGAAACCTTATGTCATCACTCACTCCTTCAGAATGCCAAATTCTGGAGGGATCACGTAGGGAGAAAAATACAAAGTGTGAAGGAAAATCCTTCTCCTCATTCACTTTTCTATGGAGTATGAAGTTTCAACCTTCCTTGGAATTTTCAACTTTCTTTTCAGAGCAGATACAGAGCATAATCCAAAACACGGAGTTCCAGAACAATAGACAGGTAGAGGTATTCTCTCTCACCAAGGTGTCCATTGGTGCCCTGCAGAGATATGCTCCTTTTGTTCCTGTCTCCTGGTAAAGACATGCTGATTTGCCTCAGGCTCAAGGTCTCATCAGCCCCAAATGACCCTTCCTGGGTCCTGAGTGGCAAAGGCATTCTTCCTAGACAGTTACAGGCAACCTTACTGAGGTTGTGCAGTGAGCTTTTTTAGGTCTTACAATATAGAAGGTTTCTGATCAGAAACAAAACCAACGTGAGAAATTTGCTCTTTTCTCACAAAACCAGAAAACAAGTAGTTGAGGTTTTCTTTACTCCATGTTTAAAACTTTCACATCTTTGATACATAATTTTACCCACCCAGATTTAACCATCATTCACTTTTAATCCTGGTTCCTTTCCCACACAGGAAGGACTATACTTAAACTCAGTATAGTCCTTAAACTCTTAAACTCAGTACGTGGCAGCAAAATGCCCCTATCACTACAAGTAACTTCCACTCAGAGTCCCTAGATTCACAAGGATATCGCAGCTTTCTGAAGCTTATACATTGTAAACACCCTATAAATCAGATGCTCACCCTTAGACCCCAGTTCGTGACTTTCAGAACTGGAGCCATTCCTATCAGAACCCGTTACATAGAGAACCTGACTGATGTAGTGCCCACACAGCAGCACCATAGAGCCCATATTCTGAAGAGAACCCTTAGCCAACCACCTTGCCCAGTTCAAGATGGTGACACCCAAGCAAGCCAAGTTGTTTAAGATGGCTCTGCCTATGCATGCCAGGTCATCAAAGATGGCGACACCCATGCATGCCTGGTCAACCTAAATGGCAACACAGAATCATGCTGGGTCTTCCAAGATGGCCACGCCCATGAAGGGCCCATCCTCCATGGTGGGGCACTCACATGGCTCACCCTCCATTTTATTTAAAATGGAGACACCCTGATTTTGGTTTAGCCCACCTGTGCTGGCAGTTGCATGACTCCGGAGCTGCCCTTCACCTGCAGGAATTTGGGTTCTACCTGTGGAGGAAAAATGCAGGTCACATTACCTGGCTTGCTATGTGATCCCCAACGTACATACAGGCTCAGCTTATAGAGCCTATGAGTTTGCTTCCTACCCAAACCTGAATACAGCTTCCCTTACTGCCACCTGGGCTCACTGAAACTGCAAGTGAGCAGACAGGGCCTACCTGGAAGCATCATGCTAAAGAAACCATTAGCCACAACTCTGTTGTTCCAAAAACGGTGCTCAGAAACCAAGTTTTCAACCAAAACCCATTCATGTCTCTGCTCCTTCGACATTTCATTTTCTTTTTTGCCCTCCCAAGCCTGATTAGGCAGCTGATGCCCTCAGAAGTGCTGAGAAACTCTCTAGACTGAGAAATCTCCAAAGCCTCTCTCTCTCACACTTGAGGGCTTTGGTCTGCCACAGACAATCATTGTCCCACCAGAGTTGCCAAAACCTGTTACAGAAGAAAGGGCACACACATACATGGCCAAGGGGTGGGGGTCACGACATACTGTTACCAAAAGGACTCCCTACTGGGCTGCATTGTTTGCTGCCAGATAGGAAAGAGGTTTCTCAATGCCAGAGATTTGTCAATAGGAAAGGAAACGTTTATTCAATACTATACAGACTTAAATTAGTCACCTAACGTCTTCATTAAAATATCAAAGGTTTTTTTGGATACCCGCAGATGCCCACAGTGCTTTCTTATTCTGCCTGCCCTTATTCAGAGTTCAGTAATTCTGGAGAAGAAGCACACATTCATGTTTCAGTCCACTGGTGCCTCCATCTGTGTTGCTGTCCAGGCAGGATCTCAAATTAATCCAAAGCCATGTAGCACCTTCTCATGGCCTACTGGCAGGTGTTCTTTCATCCTCCTTTCAGGTAAAGTCTCTCCAGCTTCCCAGGCCACGTGGCCAAATGGAGCCCCCCAATGCCATGTAGTCCTCTTCTACTAAAACTGCAGGGTTCCCAACTCTGGCCAAAACCACATGGTTCTTCTCTCCATCAGAAGAAATTCTCTTCTCTCCATGCATCGGCCATGGCTGATACAATTAATTCTATTAAAAATTACACAAATTTTATTTAGCTACCCACTTTCAGAGAGGCCAATTGAGGCTCAAAGGGATGACGAATATTCCCAGGTAGTAGCTAAAGGTAGACAGGGTCATCTTGTGCTGTTGAAAAAGCCAGTAATTGCCTAGTGAAAAGTTGGTCCACAATATACTGTGTGGTATTAAATGCCATTTAGTTGAACAGCCATGTTGTCACGTACATGGATGTTCTAAATTGAATGGTAAGTAGTGCAGATGCATGGCATACCACTTTCTAAAGCATCCTGTGAAGCCCTCAAAATACAAGTTTCATTCACAGATAAGCTGGTGTTATCTTCACACTAAGTAAGAAGGAAAGATACATAATGCAGGCAACATCCCTAGGAACTACTGAAGGGATTGTGATGTGAACAGCACCCAGAAACTCTGAATTCCTTATGAACATGGGTGAAGGAATGGCGATTTTTAACATAAAAATATTCTGAGCTATAAATGTACAATTTCTGTTACTGGTTTAAAAGAGATACAATTATTTCCTTCAGGAAATTTTGTTAGGTGAAGAACAACAGATCTTTCTGTAGGAAGTCTGTCTTAAGAGCATTGTGTCAGTGAGTCTGCAAGAAAAACCCTGAGTATAGAGACTAGAATACAGAAGATTATGGACTTGAATGGCTACTCAAGCTCCTTCAGGTTAGAACTGACAATCCTCTAAAATATATCTCTTCACATTTTTGCTAAGCTACTGAGGCTTGATCTGGCCCCAACATGAAACAAAATGATCTGCAAGATGTTATCCTTTTCCAATTTGGACACACTGTGAGAAAAAAAAAACAAGACAATTACAATAACTTATAATATTTCAAGAAAGGATATTGATTGTTCTTCCTTTGCAGTAAACAAAGTTTTCATGCCCCCATTATGAACATTTTAGATTTAGCAAATGGGTATTTGGACAATTCAGTTGACGGAACTGTTCTCGATAAGGAAAGAATTTGAGCCAATAACACAGAAATAGACAAAATTAATTTGGCCAATTAATATCTGATAAACCCTTATAATATCAATGAAACAAGGGGCTATGAAGGAGCACTGAGAGGGCATGAGCACTCTGACAACAGGTAGATTTAAAACTAAAAGAATAATTATACGTGTTTTGTAGGTCAGGTCCCCACTAGGCGGTGAGTGAAGGACAAGCACACATTGAAGCTTCTCTCCCTCTCCCTTCATTGCAATATAAAAACAAAGAAATAAACTTTAAGAAAACAGCTCAGAAACAGATGTATGTTCCCTCCAACATAAAGGCATAGGTACAAACCCTTCACTTCCTCACACAAACAAACAGAGAACAAAAATCAAACTAAAATCAATAAACAACCAGGAGTGCCAGAACATCAAACTGCATAAAACTCTGACAACCGAGGAATTAAAGAAACAATCAACCAGACCAACCAGACAGGCAGATGGAGAGAACCCATGCTCAGGCTGTGTAACACATGGGTGGGGCATACCTAAAGAAAATCAGGGTGGCAGTGGACCGTGTAGGCAGGGATGAATAGGAAACTGAGACTCAGACCTGACTGTGGAGTGCATTGGAGGTTGTCCCAGTGGAAAAAACTCCCAGTCTCACAGGAGAGTTCCTTGGAAAGTGGGCTAGAAATGAGCAGGTGACCTCCATTATACCCTCTTGGGCCCCTCCCACACAGGGAGGAGGGGCAGAGATGGAAAGATGCAGTAGAGAGTTTTGGCTACAAGAAGCTGTCTGCAGTACTGGGGCAGGTGAGGCTGTGGCAAGTGGACCAGTTGAAGCAGTGGTTGTTGGAGCTGGTGGTCTCACATTTTCATGTGGATAAACCCAGAGGAACACTTGGGGAGAGAGAGAGAGACCAAGCAACCCAAGGTTCCAGAGTGGGGAAATAAAGCCTCAAAACCATTGACGGCAAAAATCTGTAGGAGTTGAGGTGGTGGGAGAAATTTCCAGACTCACAGAAGGGTCCAAAGGAGAGACCCAGTGGGTCCTAGAAAGTACACAGAACCATCCACACAGGAATCAGCACCAGAAGGGCCCAATTTGCTGGTGGGTAGCAGAAGAAGTTACTGAAAGCAGCCAAGAGTCAGGCAAGCAGCATTGGTCCCTCTCAAACCCCTCCCCAACATACATCCTCACCACACAGTGACGTGGGGTGCCCCCCCCCAACAGCAAATACCTAAGGCTCTACCTCTTACTACATAACAGGCACTCTGAGACAAAAAAAAAAAAAAAAAAAAAAAAAAAAAAAACACTACCCAAATGAAAGAACAGATCAGAGCTCCAGGAAAAGTATAAGTAATTGAAGAAAAGATAGCCAACCTATATCAGATGTACAGTTCAAAAAACTGGTAACCAGAATGCTCACACAAATGATTGAGTGTGGTCACAAAATAGAAGAAATGAAAGCTATACAAAGTGAAATAAAGAAAAAATGTACAGGGAACCAACAGTGACAGGAAAAAAACCTGGACTCAAATCAGTAATTTGGAACAAAAGGGAGAAATAAACCTTCAACCACAAAAGAACAAAGAAATGAGAATTCATAAACATGAGGTGAGGCTCAGGAACCTCAGGGATGATTTTAAACATTCTAACATCTGAATGATAGGGGTATCAGAAGAAGTGGAAGAGCAAGAAATTGAACGCTTATCTGAAAAAAATGAAATAGAACTTCCCTAATCTGGAAAAAGAAATAATCTTCCTGGAGGTCCAGGAAGCTCAGAGAATCCGGAGGAAGTGGGACCCAAGGAAACACAGACCTGGGTACATCATAATTACATTACCCAAGATGAAAGATAAGGAGAGAATCTCCTTATAAGGAGAGGGAGTTCCTATAAAATTGTCAGCTGATTTCTCAGAAGAAACCATCTGGGCAAGACGGGGCTGGAAAGAAGTATTCAAAGTTGTGAAAGGCAAGGACCTATAAGCTAGATTACCTACTCCAGCAGAGCTATGATTTAGAATGGAAGGGCAGACAAAGTGCTTCATAGGTAAGGTCAAGTGAAACAGTTCCTCAACATCAAGCCCTCATTATATGAAATTTTAAAGGAACTGATCTAAAAAAAGATCAAAGATATGTACAGTAAGATGATAAACTCAAAACTAGCAACAACTGGACCTCAAAACAAAAAACAAAAAACAAAAAACAAACAAACTAAGAAAGCAGCTAAAGCAGGAATGGATACACCGAAATGGAGATCATATTGAAGGATATTGGTAGGAGGCGGGTGGGGAGCAGAATGGGGTAAAGGTACAAATGGTAGGGGATTACAAAGCATAAATGGTAGGTACAAAATAAACAGGGAGAGTTTAAGAACAGTATAGAAAAAGAAGAAACCAAAGAACTTATATGTATGACATATGGACATTAACTAAGGTGGGGGAATGCTGGAGGGAGGTGGGCTACAGGGTGCAGGAGAATAATAGGGACAAAAATATAGGACAACTATAGTAGCATAATCAATAAAATACATCTAAAAATGAAAAGGAAATTCTCAAAGTATTCCACAGGTTTAAAAATTCAGTAAAAATCTTTAAGAAAAATTATATATGAACACATATGACAACCTAGATAAAATGGAGTTTTTTCAATAAGGTAGAGCCTCCCATGTATCAACCAGAAAGAAACAGCAAATGCCTAGAGAACAATTCCTAGCAGTGAAAGTAAAGCTGGAATGAACACTACCAAAAAACAAAATCCAAGGACCAGATGACTTATAGGTGAAGTCTGCCAGATATTTAAATAGTAATTAGCAGGACTTCCGGCCAAGATGGAGACATACATGGAAACACTGTGACCCCTCCCACAACTAAATTTAAAGACAGCGAAGTTTTAGAAACAAAAACGCAGCCAAAACAGTGAGAACTGAACTGGACGGAAGTCCGACAACAACAAACCACTCAGTCAGACTGGTAAGAGGGGTGGAGTCGGCGGTGGAGTGGGGTTGGGCTGCAAAGACCGTTTGGTCCAACTGACCCAGGAGCGAAGGCAGAGGCGGTGCCTCTGGGTTGGTGGATTCCAGATGTGGGATGGCAAGGGGCGGACCCAGTGAGGGCGCAGGGCAGCTGGTTGACTGTGGTCACACATTCACGCACAGATAAACCAAGCAAAGCAGCAAACAGTGAGACAGACCACTCAGGCTAGGGCCCCAGCGGGAATTAGAGCCTGAAAGCACCAATTAGAAAGACTTTCTCGGGGTCGAGGGGCCTGGAGAGGCTCCTAGGCCCACAGAAAGTTTGTTGGAGAGACTCACAGGGTCCTAGAGAATACACGGGCCCACACACCCGGGAACCAGCCCCAGAGGGGCCCAATTTGCTTGTGGGAAGCTGCAGAGGGAACAGAAATCTGAGAGGGAGTAGAGCAGAGAAGGGTGCCATTTTTCCCCTCTCTGACCCTGCCCCCACATATAGCATCACAACCCAGTGACTATGTCGCCCAGCCCTGGTGAACACCTAAGGCTCCACCCCTCAAACATAACAGGTGCGACACAGACCAAACATTATGACTCAACAACAGCTCAAAGCCCCAGAGCCTATAATTCTAAGTGACCCAGAAATAGCCAGCCTTTCAGATGCGCAGGTCAAAATACTGGTGATCAGGATGCTCACAGAATTGGTTGATTTTAGCCACAAATTAGAAGAACATATGAAGCCTAAACTGATTGAAATGAAGGGAAAGGTACAGGAAACCAATAGTGATGGAAAGGAAACCAGGACTCAAATCAAGGGACTGGACCAGAAGGAAGAAAGAAACAACCAAACAGAAAAATATGAAGAAACGAGAATTCAAAAAAAAAATGAGAAGAGGCTTAGGAACCTCCAGGACATCTTTAAACATTCCAACATCCGAATTATAGGGGCACCAGAAGGGAAAGAGGAACAGCCATGAGTGGAAAACTTATTTGAACAAATAATAAAGGAGAACTTCCCCAGTCTGGCAAAGGAAATAGACTTCCAGGAAATCCAGGAAGCCCAGAGAGTCCCAAAGAAGTTGGACCCAAGAAGGAACACACCAAGGCACTTTGTAATTACATTAGCCAAGATTAAAATAAAGGAGAGAATCCTAGAAGCAGCAAGAGATAAGGGGACAGTCACCTACAAAGGAGTTCCCATCAGACTGTCAGCAGATTTCTCAAAAGAGACCTTACAGGCAAGAAGGAGCTGGAAAGAAGTATTCCAAGTCATGAAATCCAAAGACCTACAGCCAAGATTGCTCTATCCAGCAAAGCTTTCATTTAGAATGGGAAGGGCAGATAAATTACTTCTCAGATAAGGTCAAATTCAAGGAGTTCATCATGACCAAGCCCTTATTACATGAAATGTTAAAGGGACTTACCTAAGAAAAAGAAGATAAAAAATATGAACAGTGAAAGGACAGCAAACTCACAGTTATTAACAACCACACCTAAAACAAAAGCAAACTAAGAGGATAACTAGATCAGGAGTAGAACCATAGAAATGGAGATCACATGGAGGGTTAGCAATAGGGGAGTGGGAGGAGGAGAAGGGAGGAGAAGGTACAGAGAATAAGTAGCATAGATGGTAAGTAAAAAATAGACAGGGGGAGGGCAGGAATACTATGGGAAACACAGAATCTAAAGAACTTGTGACACATGGATATGAACTAAAGGGGGGATGGTGGGGGAGGGGTGTGCAGGGTGAAGGGGAGTGAAGGGGGGAATGGAACAACCGTAATGGCATAATCAATAAAATATATTTTTTAGATAAATAAAGAGTAATTAGCACATTTTCTCTACAAAGTGTTTAAAAACCATAGAATAACACTGGAGAGAATGTATCAGGGCATTGTCACAGTGGCTTTGGTTATAAAGTAGTGAGAAGGTACTAGGACCTCATTTGGGGGGAATCCTATAATCCTTTCCTACTACTGTGATTTGAGCCCCAAACTCACATGTTCTGTCAGTACCCTGGGATCACTACATTGCATGGCATGTAGGTGTGGACCAAGTTAATAGCCAGATGGCAATTTGACCTTATTCTCATCCTGTCTGGGCAAAGAATTCACGCACAAAAAAATGGGAACAGGTGGATGTGTAAGTGATCACCAGAGGATTTGTTGAGAAGTGATTTAGAGTCTCTCAGAGAAATGTGATGCCTCTGAAGGAGGTAGGAAGACCAGCTAGCTTTGCCATCCCTCACACTTTATCCTCTAGTTCCTCAGTGACTGGGTGTGCATAAGGAGACTGTGCAGACTGGCCCATGATCAGATCTATGTGGTTGGAAAAAGAAAAAAAAATGGAAATTGTCAATATATCTGATAAAAGGTCCAGAATTTTAAAGAATGTAGAAAATCAACACCAAAACACAAGCAATCTAATTAAAAAAATAAAAAAAGAACACTATTAAGGTCTATTCAACACTTCAAGGAGGCCATAAAACATTAATAGACTTATGAAAAGATAATCAATGTCACAAATCATTAGAGAAATGCAAACTAAAAGCTACTATATTAACAGTCAAATGCCAGATGTTTTGAAGTGGGATTTTTTGGCAATAAATCTTACAAAGTGATTCACATAGTAAGTTGTTATCAAAAGCCTTATTAAAAATCTTGTGTTTATTTCTTTTTTAGAGAGAGGGGAAAGGAAGGGAAAGGGACAGCAACATAAATGTGAGACAAACATTGATCGTTTCCCTCTCAGGTGTTCCTAAAATGGGACATTGCATGCAACCCACAAATGTTCCGGTGATGTTTCGGTTCACAGGCCGAAGCTCAATCCACTGAGCCACACCATCTAGGGCAATAAAATCCTTTATAAATATGTATGATGTCAAGTTTTAAAGTGGCAGTTAAGTCCATTATTATTATTAATTTATTAATATATAGTATTATACATGAAAATTACTGATCATTAAAAATTTTATTCCATGTGTATTATCACAAGGACATTTTGAGTCAAGTCCATTTTAATCTCAGTATTTCAGATAAAAACAGAAAAGGTAACTTTTGTACATTAAAATGACCACCTATCTCTGACAATTCCAAAATTGTAGACTTGCACCTATGTACCTTTTAAGCTCTTCATATCCTCTATAATTCTAGGTAAAAATATACAGTTTGGATAAGCCTGGAAAAATAAATGGGATTTCTTGCCAGTGGTTCTAACCAGGTTTTTTACAAATAACTCCGTAGAACTTGATTTTACAGTCTTCAAACATATCTTTTTATGGCATAAACCAATGATGGTGAAGGTAATGTTGATGGACACCACAGTGGACCCAGCACCTGAAGTGAGATCAATAGAAGAAGACACAAATTAGGATGGACTTGGAGGAAAATCTAGAACTCTACCATGCCTTCCTCACCCACAAATTATTGCTTTCAAATTAAACCTATGTTCTATAGAAACATGGTTTTCCTTCTGAACACAAAAATTAATCCCTTTGTATATGGTCCTGTGATCCATCCCGCTCCATCCTTCCAGTCACCATTTGAATAATGCCATCAGCTTCAACAAAGGCTATGAAAATACCATAAGTAACCTGTGGCAAAGAAATTTCAAGTAATGTCTTCTACAACTGTCTGTAGATTTTTGACTGCATCCTTCACTAGTGTTGCAAGTTGTCTCAGAGTGTGTCTGCATCATCAAGTGTATAGCATATAGTTTTATGAATAAGTGTATTCAAAATTATGTGAAAAATCTGAGTTGGCTTTGGGATTTTTGCTGCCTGCATGAATGTCTAATCTGGTCATCCCAAAACACAAATGATGACCCCATAAATGGCATCATGAACTCTTTGAAGTTTACTTTTTATGTACTTTTTAAACTCATAAGAGCCACAGGTAAATGAAGAAAAAGTGATTCTTGTGGAAAGAAATTCATGAAATACAACAGCCACAGCTGGGCCAGCTGCATATTCTTCAGGAAGAAGTATCTGAAGAAAAATTACCATGACTTATCCATTTAAGCCATCTAAAATTACACAAGATTTACTTTACACCACCCATTTTTCAGAGAGGCAAACCACATCTCATACCACTGAGGGGTTAATTCCATAAACCAAACTAGATGTTAGCAGAGTCACCTTGAGCTGAGATCACCAGTGCCCACTTTCTGAAAAGCAGGTCTGGAATGTGTTGTTTGATATTATGCCAGGTAAGTGAGCAAGTAGGTCATTATGTAAATGATGGTTGTACAGAGAAAAGCTGGTATCATACAACATATTATATCAACAAATTCAATCAGAAATGGGGCTGCACATGGAAAGATAGGCATATGATTATATATATATATATATATTTATTTATATTTATATTTATATATTTATATATATATATATAAATAATATAGCTATAGCCTGATTCCAAAATGAATAGGCTATATAGGCTATAGCTCTCACAATGTCACTATCTATCTCTGATTCTAGCTACTTTATTGCTAACAACATGACTGTTAATTTATCATTTTTGAAATGGAAACAACCCGTGTTCTAGTCCTCAAATGTGTTTTTCCTTTGGTCATTGATGAGCATTTGTTTCAATGGAACTTTGAGGCACATGTAAACTGATGCACCAGGAAAACATATTTCTGCCAACCAAGGCATTGTACAGATTCTTTGTTGGGATGTGTTCTTCCTCTTTGTGAAATAATTAAGTATTTGCCACTTTTAGAAATTTGGAATCTTAAGAAATTCCAGAGAAGATGGCAGTGAGGCAGGCCGGAGTGGTGCCCAGTTCTCCCTGTGCCCAGATTGAACACCTAGCTGATCTTCTGAGGAACAGTGAACAGCCAACAGAATCCCAGATTTTATGAAATTTGAGGCCAAAAATTGTAGAGGACATTGCAAATCAGATGGTAAGGAGATTGGGCTGGGATGGTAAGATCCCTGGGATCTGTGCAGGGATGTAGCCTGCAGTGGCTACCCAGCTCAGCACCTGCTGCAGGATATGTGGAGGATAGATAGATTATCAGTTCCCTCCATGACCAGAGTAGGGAGAGTAACCTGGAACCAGCAGGGACCTGGATGCTGAAACTCACTGGGGTAATAGGGACAAAATGGGAGACAGACAGAGGTGGTATACATCCACTGGGACTGTATACACAGCACCAAAGAAATTCAGATTCTGGGAAACATCTGGAGAAGAGAGGAGTTGGTCCATGTCAGACCCTGACTCAGATAGTCTCCAGACTGGTTGGAAAGTTGGGCTGTGTGAAAAACCATGCACTTATTAAGAACAGTGGGCAGCTGCTTTGTAAGGAAATCTTGAACAGCAGCTGCCTTTTCCTGAAATTAGGTTGAGGGGCATGCACCCAGAAACTGAGTGGCTGAGTGGAACTGTGTACCCAAGGTTGTCCAGCTTTGCATACCCTAGGCTGAGTGGCTGAGTGGAACTGAGCACCCAAAACTGACTCCTGCTTTGCCCCCAGAGACTGAGTAGCTGATTGGAGATAGGCACCTTATTGTGGACCGTTCTGCCTGGTTTCAGAAATTATAACTCTAACCGCCCCCGCCGTGGCTAAGGCTGTGAGTGACCTCTGGAATGTGAGCCACAGGAGACAAGACTTGTCTCTGGTAGCAAATGCTGCCTCAGTTTCCTCCCTGCCCCCAAAGCATGGTTGGAAGTCCATGATGGGTAAGTCTTCTCACAGTGGGGAGCAACCTAAGCCAGACTCAACCATTTGGGAGGCCATATGGAAGGAATCAGGGGGCTGCAACAAAGACCCATTCCCCCTGGCTATGTGAGATACCCCGAGTCCCCGTGTCCTCTGGGAGAAGCACTTCCTGGATATGATCCACTTAAGCATGAATACCTGATGGGGAGGGGTGCAGCTCCTTGCCTTGCCAGAGCATGTCCAGGAAAAATCTGGCATCACCAAGAATTCCTGATAAATCTGTGAAATCTGCTCTGCTATGAGTGCTTTCATTCATATGATAAGGGTCCGAGAGGAAATGAGTATGTCTCCCAAAGTTTCTGCAACTCTCTTCCTGACAGACACGGACTCAGACTAAGCCCTCAGATTTCTTTGAAATGTTATCTACTGTTTGATCCTTGCCACCCTGTATTCCTGTTTATTACAACCCAATAAAAGCCCCTGGAGGAGGGGGCTTGAGGCCTTTTTCCCCTGACAAACTGGCCACTGCTCACGGACCTTCCTTCTTGAGGGATCGGCCACCTCTCTTCCCCAAGCAGATCATGTCATGTCATGTTTACTTTCATCTGTAGCAGATGGGGGGACTTGTGAGAGAAGTTGCCCCCGCATCACCCCAGACAGTACGTGAGTGGAAGAGCGTGCCCAAGATTGACTCGTTCTGTGCTCCCAAGATTGACTCATGCTGTGCAACCATAAACTGAGTCACAGATTTGACCCTGGAAGTTCACAGAGGACCTGAACCAGAGACCGGGAAAGTGTGAATATAGTGACCCTGACCTGGCCACCATCTCATAAAACCATAGGAAGGGAGTAAAGGAAAGCCCACCCCCCTCTTAATGTGGCATCTAGAAAGAACAGAACTCACTGAACAGGTTAGAAGTCAGCAGGAGGCTTATTTTTTTTCATTCTTCTTTCTCTTTCCCCCTTTTCTTCTTCTCCCAAGGGAGACAATAAATGTGAACTTACTAAGGGGCCAGAGACAGATCCAATGGGAGAGCACAAGGCTAACCCCCAAATTCACAAACTGAGACTAATGACACTTTGCTATCCCATAGAGCTGGCATTTTATTGTTTACATGTATTATTTTGAATGATTTTACCACTTTTTAGTTTATTATTTTTTCTCTTCATTATGTTTTGTTTTCTTCATTTTATTTCTCTGTTTATATTAACAGTCAAATGCCAGATGTTTTGAAGTGGGGTTTTTTGGCAATAAATCTTACACAGTGATTCACATAGTAAGTTGCATTGTTAATTGCATTGTTTGACTAGTTTCCATTATTCTCTCTCAACTGTATTTTAAATTTTCTTCTTTCATTTCACTCATGTACCAGTAACACACTACTGTTGATGGGGTATCTTCTACTCTGGCTATGCAAATTATCTATTTCTTGTCATATTATTGTTGTTCAAGTACTATTCTAAATAATCATTCCATACAATTGTACATACTACACAGCAACCCTCCCTGATCTTAGCCCACTTCACTTCAATCCTGAGCATTATTATTGTTGTGGTTAACTCTATTGTCCCTCACACTATGTCTACTTTCTATCCTTTACTCTCACTACATCTCATCATCTAAACTTGCACAAGCTCTGTTTTCTGGATTTATCTCACAATCCCCCTCCCCTCTAACAAGTGTCTTATCCCTCACCTTTCATAAAAAGTGGCAAGTGGGGTAAAATATCACAGTTAACGCTGTACTCAGCCAAAGAATCACCTATCTCTTCTCTACTTGCTGGTTCTTTAAACCCCATAAAATGTTATCCTGCTGTCTTAATCCAGTTTACCTAACCCCTGCCACTGATGACATACAAGAATAACTGGGAGCTGCAAACATCAGTATACCTGCTGCAGGAGAGAAACCACCAACAAAGGAACCACAAAGAGGTAAAAACCCAAATAAAATAACAGAGCTCATACAAACAGAAAGTTGAGCAAATCTAGAGCATCCAGACAAGAAGACCATACCACTGAATTCCATAGACTTCCTACCATGGAAGTTCACCCTACAGCCACAGCTATCAAAGGGAAATATCAGGAAGCACAGAACCAAACAAAAACAGTCACTTAAAATGGGGAGAAAAAGAAGAACATGCAGTCAAAAGGAATGGGAGACTCCCCACTAAAAGAGTTAAATGAAATGGAGGTAACCAAACTATGAGATATAAAGTTCAAAATAATGGTAATAAAGATGCTCAGGGAAGTCACAGAAAACTACAAGGAACTGAGCAAGAACTACAACAGTATGAAAAAGAAAACAGAAAGCATAAACAGAAACCAGGAGGAAATTAACAATAAAATTTTGGAAATAAAAAACACACTACAAAGAATTACAAGCAGACTGGATGAAGCAGAGGATTGAACCAGCGAGCTGGAAAACAAGGCAGGAAAAACACCCAGAAGAAGCAAGGAAAAAAAAGAGACTCAGAGTGAGTGAAGAAGCGATAAGGGAACTGCAAAACAACATGAAATATAATAATATCCATATAATTGGCATACCAGAAGGAGAAGAAGATGACCAAGAAATAGAAAACCTGTTTGAAAAAGTAATGATGGAAAACTTCCCTAATTTGATGAGACAAAAAGTCACACAAATCCAGGAAACACAGAAAGTCCCTTCAAGAGGAACCCCAAAAGGTCCACTTCAAGACACATCATAAGTAAAATGGCAAAATTCCAAGACAAAGATAAATCTTAAAGGCAGGAAGGGAGAAATAAGAAGTAACATACAAGGGAGTCCCAATAATACTAGCAGCTGTCTTCTCAATGGAAACGCTCCAGACTGGAAGAGAATGGCAAGAAATATTCCAAATAATAAAAACCAAAGGACTGCAAACAAGACTAGTTAAACCAGCAAGGTGCTCAATTAAAATGGAAGGTCAAATGAGGAGCTTCCAGGAAAAAAGTAGTCTAAAAGAGTACACCTCCACCTAACCAGCTCTGCAAAAATTGCTAAAGGCACTGCCTTAAGAAAAGGAAGAAAAACAGTGAGAGAGAGAGGAACACAGGTATGAAAAATGGCAATCGATAAATATCTATCAATAATAACCTCGGACATAGATGGATTAGATGTTCCAATCAAAAGACATAGAATAGCTGAATGGATAAGAAATCATGACCCATGCATATGCTGTCCAAAAAAAGGCCCACCTCAGAAAAGAAAAAAAAACTACACAAACTGAAAGTGAAGGGCTGGAAACAAATAACCAATGTAAAAGGACAGAGAGAAAAAAGCCAGGGTAGCAATACTCATATCAGACAAAATACACTTCAAGAAAAGGGCCATAAAAGAGACCCAGAAGATGACTTCATAATATTCAGGAGAAGAATCCATCAAGGAGACATAAACATTGTAAGTATGTATGCACTCAACATAAAATCACCCAAATACATAAAGAAAATACTGGAGGACTTCAAAAAAGATATTGACAGAAACACAATTATAGTGGGGGATTTCAACACCCCACTGTTAAAAAATGGATAGATCTTTCAAACAAAATATCAATAAAGTTATTTTGGCATTGAACAAGGCCCAAGATAAAATGAACTTTATATGTATACACACACACACACATAGACACACACACATACAAATACATATACAGCCTTTCATCTCAAAGGAGCAAAATATATATTCTTTTCAAATGTACATGGAGCATTTGAAAAGATAGACTACATGATTAGACTCAAAGAAGCCTCAACAAGTTCAAGGAAATTGAAATCAAATCAAGCATTTTCTCTGACCACAAGGAACTGAAACTACAAACCAACTTCAAAAAAAAGCCCAAAATATTCAACCTAATAGAGATTCAAGAGCATGTTATTAAACAGTGAGTGTGTCAAGAATAAGATGAAGAAAGAAATCAAAAAGGTTATGGAAACAAATGAAAAGGTACAGTACCCCTTATGATTAAAACACTCAGGAGAGTGA
This sequence comes from Sturnira hondurensis, assembly GCF_014824575.4. Lineage (NCBI taxonomy): Eukaryota > Metazoa > Chordata > Mammalia > Chiroptera > Phyllostomidae > Sturnira > Sturnira hondurensis. The sequence goes on along the minus strand of NW_028077940.1, from coordinate 1,362,702 downwards.
GAATGGAAGGAACATTTCTCAATGTAATGAAGGCCATATATGAGAGACCTACTACAGCCAACATCATACTCAATGGGTAAAAACTAAAATCTTTCACACTAAAATCAGGAACCATACAAGGTTGTCCACTTTTGCCACTTCTATTCAACATAGTATTGAAAGTTTTGGACACAGTGATCAGACAAGAAAAAGAAATAAAGAGCATTCAAATTTGGAAAGAGGAAACAAAACTATTGTTTTCAGATGACGTGATGGTGTACAAAGAAAATCCTATAGACTCCACCCCAAAACTGCTCAACCTAATTAATGAATTTGCCAAAACAGCGGGATACAAAGTCAATATTAAGAAGTCAAAGGCATTTTTGTACACCAACAATAAAATATCAGAAACAGAAGTCACGAAAAAAATCCCACTGGACAAACCAACAAGAAAAATAAAATACCTAGGAATAAACCTAACCAAGGAGGTAAAAGACCTGTACTCAGCAAACTACAGAACACTGAAGAGAGAAAGTACAAAAACGAATGGAAACATATACAGTGTTCATGGATCAGAAGAATAAACATCATCAAAGTGTCCATACTACCCAAAGCGATTTATAGAGTCAATGCAATCCCTATCAAAGTATAATGGTATACTTCACAGATATAGAAGAAACACTTCAAAAATTTATATGGAACTATAAATGAACCTAAATAGCTACAGCAATTTTGAGAAAGAAGAACAAAGTAGAAGGGATTACAGTAACTGTTTTCAAACTGTACTACAAGGTCACTGTAATCGAAACAGCCTGGTACTGGCATAAGAACAGACAGACACATGGACCAGTGAAACAGAATAGAGAACCTATAGATAAACTCAAGAACCTATGGTGAATTAATATTTGACCTAGGGGACAGCAATATGAAATAGAGCAAAAATAACCTTCTCAACAAATGGTATTGGGAGAGCTGGAAAGCTACATGCAAAAAAATGAAACTTGAACAACAAATTACACTATTCAACAAATAAATTATACATGGATAGAAGACTTAATATAACTCATGACACCATAAAAGTCTTTGAGAAAAACATAGGAGAAAAAAATCTCAGATATCCCATGCAGCAATATTTTCACTGATATGTCACCTTGAGCAACAGACATAAAGGAAAGAATAAAAAAATGGGGTCTAATCAAAATAAAAAGCTTCTGCATGGATTTAAAAAAGCATTAAAATGAAAAATGAACCAAATCTATGGAGAAACATATTTGCCAATAATTCCTCAAACAATTATTTGATCTCTAAAATATATAAAGGGCTCACATGACTCCACTGTAAACTCCACTTGATGTTCCACTCCCTCACTATCTCTTCCCCTTCTCCTTATCTACTATAAATAAATAAATAAATAAATAAATAATCTTTAAAAAAATTAAAAGAAATAGAAAACACACGACTACACTTGGACAAATCAAAATTAAATATGACTTTAGAGAACGTGCACTTAAAAGACACTCTTATAAGAGGAGCCTATAATAATACAGTTCCAACTGAAGAGCAAAAATATTTCTTGAGATTCTAAATACATTAGAAAAGTGAGTAACTGACCAAAAAGTAACTCGAAATAAATATAAAACAAAGATCAGTGCCATAATAAAGAAAGTAGAAGGGAATGGACTCACATGAACAAGTCTAAAAGACACATGGACAATAACTAAGGGTGGGGGGTGGAAAGGGGAGGGAGGCGGGGAGCATGGGGTGGGGGGCGGGCAGGGTTGGGATTATAAGACAGAAACCTGTACTTGAACAAGAATTAAATAAAAATTATATTAAAAAAAAAAGATAACCAAACACTAATATGAGTTTGATATATATATATATATATATATATATCCAATTGTTTTTATACATTTACAGATATATTAATATAAAATATATAATGTTGGCTTGTACATCACTTTGCAAACGTTATGGGGCTGTGTACATCTTTTTGCCATTTCTTTCATTTAAAAATATTTTTGAAATATATCCATGTTGATGTATATATCCAGTTAATTCCTTTTAATTTCAGTCTAATAAACCATTATATAGATACACCTCAAAAAAAAAAAAGAAAGTAGAGAAAAAAAACTCAAAGAATAATGAAACTAATGCCTTCTTCTTTGAAGTACTAAATAACTTTGAAAGGCCTCTAATTAGACCCATGAAGCAGTAAGAAGAGAAAAAAAATAAATAAAATCAGAAAATATACAAACAACAATCAATGCTAAAAAATACAAGGAATTTTTAAAGAATAGCATCAACAATTATATATAATTAATTTGACCATTTAGTAAAATAGGAAATTTAAAAACCATACTTACTTTGAAGGGTAAATCATTACAAATCACATTATCTGAACAAACAAATTACTAGCAATATATTTGAATTAGTAATTCAAACATTCAAATGAATACCTCAGGCCCAGAGAAATTTAAAGAAATCTGACAAATATATATTTCTTATTTATTTATTTTTATCTCTTTAAATTGTTGTTCAACTACAATTATCTTTCTTTTACTGCAATCCCAGCCCACCCCTCACCAGTGCTCCCAATCTTTCTTGCATTTCCAACCACCTTAGTTTTTGTTCATGTGTCCTTTATACTTGTTCCTGTAAACACTTTTTCCCCTGGAATTCCCTACCCTCTCCCCTCTGGTCACTGTCCCCCTGTTCTCTATTTCAGTGTCTTTGCTAATATTTCGCTTGTTTGTTTGTTTTGTTGTTTAGGTTCCTGTTAATGGTGAGATCATATGGTATTTATCTTTCACCACCTGGCTTATTTCACTCAGTATAATGCTTTCCAGTTCCATCCATGCTGTTGCAAAGGGTAGGAGCTCCTTTGTTCTTTCTGCTGCATAAAACCCATTCTGAAAATGTACCTTAGTTTTTTGATCCATTCATTTACTGATGGGCACCTAGGTTGCTTCCAACACTTGGCTATTGTAAATTATGCTGCTGTGAACATTGGGGTGCATGGGTTCTTTTGGATTGGTGATTCAGGGTTCTTATGGTATAATCTTAGAAGTGGAATTGCTGGGTCAAAAGGCAGATTTACTTTTAGTTTTATGAGAAAATTCCATACTGTTATCCATAATGGTTGTACCAGTCTGCAATCCCACCAACAGTGAACTAGTGTCCCCTTTACTCTACAACCCCTCCAACACTTGTTTGTTGCTTTGCTTATGGATGGCCATTCTGACCTGTGTGAACTGGTATCTAATTGTGCTTTTAACTTGCACCTCTCTGATAGCTAGCGATATTGATCATCTTTTCATGTGTTTCCAGATCCTCTGTATGTCTTCTTTGGAGAAGTATCGTTACAATTCTTTCCCCAGTATTTAATTAAGTTGCTTGTCTTCTGAGAGTGGAGTGGTGTAAGTTCTTTGTATATTTTGGAGATTAAACCCTGTCTGAGGTATCATTGGCAAATATGTTTTCCCAAATAGTTGGTTCTCTTTTTATTTTAATACTGTTTTCTTTAGTCGAGAAAAAGCTTTTTATTTTGGTGAGATCCAATTTGTTTATTCTTTTTTTCATGTCCCTTGTTCTAGAAGACATATCACTAAAAATGCTGCTGAGTGAAATATCTGAGATTTTCCTGCCAATGTCCTCCTCTGGACTTTAATGATGTCACACCTTATATTTAAATATTTTATCCACGTTGAATTTACTTTTGTGTATGGTGTAAGTTAGTGCTCGAGTTTCAATATTTTGCACTTAGCTGTTTAGTTCCCTGCACACCATTTGTTGAAGGGGCTATTTTCACTCCATTTTATGTTGCTGCCCCCTTTGTTGAATATTAAGTGACCATAGAAACTTGGGTTTCTCTGGGATCTCTTTTTCTTTCCATTGGTCTATATGCCTGTTTTTACGCCAGTACAAGGCTGTTTTGATTACAGTGGCCTTGCAATACAGTTTCGTATCAAGTATTATGATCCCTCCTACTTTGCTCTCCTTTCTCAAAATTGCAGCCACTATTTGGGGTCACTTATGGTTCCATATAAATTTTTGAAGTGTTTATTTTATGTCTGTAAAATATGTCATTGGTACTATAATAGGTATTGCACTGAATCTGTAAATTGCTTTGGGTACTATGGACATTTTGATAATGTTAATTCTTCCAATCCATGAACACGATATATGTTTCCATTTGTTTGTGTCTTCCTTGATTTCTTTTTTCAATGTTGTGTAGTTCTCTGCATAGAGGTCTTTTACCTCCTTGGTCAAGTTTATTCCTAGGTATTTTATTTTTGTTTTTGCTATATTGAATGGGATTTTTTTCTTGATTTCTGATTCCACTGTTTCACTGTTGATATACAAAAATGCCTTTGATTTATGGATATTGACCTAGTATCCAGCTATTTTGCTGAATTTATTTATTAGGATGAGCAGTTTTGGGGTGGAATCTATAGGATTTTTCTGTGTACACAATCATGTCATCTGCAAACAATGAAAGTTTTGTTTCCTCCTTTTCAATCTGGATGCCTTTTATTTCCTTTTCTTGTCTGACAACTGTGGCTAAAACTTCCACTACCATATTGAATAGAAGTGGTGAAAGTGGACAACCTTGTCTTGTTCCTGATCTTGGTGGAAAAAATTTTAGCTGTTGCTAAAATTGAGTATGATGTTGAGTATGATGTTGGCTATAAGTCTCTCATATATGGCCTTTATTATGTTTAGGAGTGCTTCCTCTATTTCCACTTTGCTGAGTGTTTTATCATAAATGGGTGCTGTACCATTTCAAATGCTTTTTCTGTATTTACTGATATGATCATGTGAGTTTTGCCTTTGCTTTTGTTTATCGATGTACTACATTTACTGATTTGTGAATATTGAACCATCCTTGCATCCCTGAGATGAATCCCACTTGGTCATGTTGTATGATCTTTTTAATGTATTGTTGGATGCAGCTTGCCAATATTTTGTTGAGGATTTTAGCGTCTATGTTTATCAGCAATATTGGCCTGAAGTTTTCTTTCCTTGTTCTGTCTTTATCTGGTTTTGGGATTAGGATGATGCTGGCTTCATAAAAAGAGTTTGGGCCCTGGCTGGCGTAGCTCAGTGGATTGAGCACGGGCCTTCGAACCAGGGGATCATGGTTCAATTCCCAGTCGGGAATGCAGGGTTAGGTTGCAGGCCAGTTCCCTGCAGGCCAACTCCCAGCAGGGGACACAGGCAACCATACATTGATGTTTCTCTCCCTCTCTCCTTCCCCTCTAAAGGTAAATAAATAAATAAATAAATCTTTAAAAAAAGAGTTTGGGAGTCCTCCATTTCTTTGGATTTTTTGGAATATTCTGTGAAGAGTAGGGGTTAGCTCTTCCTTAAAAGCTTTGTAGAATCCTCCTGTGAAACCATCTGGTCCAGGGCTTTTGTGTGATGGGAGATTTTGATTATTGCTTCAATTTCATTTTGTTATTGATCTATTCAGGCTTTCTGCTTCTTCTTCACTGAGTTTTGGAAGATTATATTTTCCTAGAAATTTGTCTATTTCTCCTAGGTTTTCAAATTTCTTGGCATACAGTTCTTCATACTGTTTCTTACAATCCTTTGTATTTCTGTGGTGTTACTTGTAATCTCTCCTCTTTCATTTCTGATTGTGTTTATTTGGGTGCTCTCTTTTTTTTTATGAGCCTGCTTGAAGGATTGTCAATTTTGTTTATCTTTCCTAAAAAACAGTTCCTGGATTCATTGATCCTTAGAATTGTGCTTTTAGTCTCTATGTCATTTAATTCTGCTCTGACCTTGGTTATTTCCTTCCTTCTACTTGCTCTGGGCTCTCTTTGTTGTTGTTCCTCAAGTTCTTGTAGGCATAGGGTTAGGTTGTTTGTTTGAAATGTTTCTATCTTCTTTAGGTAACCCTATATTGCTTTGAACTTCCCTCTCAGGACTGTCTTCACTGTGTCCCATAAGTTTTGGGTTGTCATGAGTGTATTATCGTTTCTTTTCAGAAACCTTTTGATTTCTTCTCTAATTTCATTCTTGACCCATTAGTTGTTTAATAGCATGCTATTCAATCTCCATGAGTTTGAGTGGTTTTGGTCTTTTTACTTTTGTTTGGTTTCTAGTTTCAGTCCCTTATGCTCAGAGAAAATGCTTGGTATGATTTCAATTTTCTTGAATTAGTTGAGGCTCATTTTGTGTCCTATCATGTGGCCTATCTTTGAAAATGTTCCATGTGCATTTGAAAAGAATGTGTATTTAGCTTCTTTGGGATGAAGGGCTCTATATATATCAGTTAAGTCCACGTCATCTAGGGCATTGTTCAATGCCACGATACCTTTGTTGACACTTTGTTTGGAAGATCTGTCCATTTTTTACAGTGGTGTGTTAAAATCTCCTACTATAATTGTGTTGCTTTCAGTATCTTGAAGTCCTCTAGGATTTTCTTTATATATTTTGGTGCTCCTTTGTTGAGTGCATATATATTTACAATGTTTATGTCTTCTTGGTGGATTCTTGCCTGGAGTATTATGTACTGACCTTGCGGGTCTCTCGTTATGGACCTTTTTTGAAGTCTATTTTTTTCTGATATGAGTATTATCAGAAAAACCTGGCTTTTTTTCCCTGGCTTCTTTTTCATGTTTGTTTGCTTGGGAAATTTGTTTCCAACCCTTCACTTTCAGTCTGTGAAGGTATTTGTCCTGAGGTGTGTCTCCTGTAGGCAGCATATGTGTGGGTATGGTTTCTTATCCATTCAAGTATTCTATGTCTTTTGATTAGAGCATTTAATCCATTTATGTTTAAGGTTATTATTTATAGGTACTTATTCATGGCCATTTATGAACCTGTATTCCTCTCTGTCTTTTTCTCTTTCTTCCTTTCCTTAGTTCAGTACCTTCAGTATCTCTTGTAGAGCTGGTTTGGTGGAGGTATATTCTTTCAGACTTCTTTTGTCTCGGAAGCTCCTCATTTGCCCTTCTATCTTGATTGAGTACCTTTCTGGGTAAAGTAGTCTTGTTTGCAGGCCTCTTGTCATTACTAGGAATATTTCTCGCCATTCTCTTCTTGATTGGAGCATATCCATTAAGAAGTCAGCAGCTAATCTTATTGGGGATGCCTTGTATGTTACTTCCTATTTCTCTCTTCCTGCCTTTAAGATTCTCTCTTTGTCTTGGAATTTTGCCATTTTAATTATGATGTGTCTTGAAGTGGGCCTCTTTGGGTTTCTCTCATTTGGAACTCTGTGTTTTCTGGATTTGTGTAACTTCTTCTCTTATCAAATTAGAGAAGTTTTCCATCATTACTCTTTCAAATACTTTTTCTATCCCTTGCTCTTCTTCTTCTCCTTCTGGTATTTATATTATATGGATATTATCATGTTGCAAATTATCTTGAATTTTTCTTAATCCCTCTTGATTCTTTCTGGTGCTCTTTCCTTTTCTTGACTTTTCTGGGTGTTTTTTTCTACTTTGTCCTCTAACTCACTGATCTGATCTTCTGCTTCATTGACCCTGCTTTTGATTCCTTCCACTGTGTTCTTCAGTTCAGAAATTGTATTCTTTATTTCCTCTTGGCTTTTGTTGATAGTTTCTGTTTCTTTCTTTTTAAAAATTTTTTACTTAATTATTGTTCAAGTACAGTTTTCTGTTTCTTATTTCATGTTGATGTAGTCTGCAGTGAGTTCACTGTAGTTTTACTGTTGTTTCTGGTAGCTCATTTTGAGCTCATTGAACTTCCTCATAACCAGGGCTTTGACTTCAATATCTGATAGCTGACTTTCCTCTATTTCATTTAGCATTCTTTCTGAGGTTTTCTTCTTCTTTTTTTTTCATTTGGGGATTGTTTCTTTGTCTTCCCATTGTTCATGAGACTCTTCTTGTTGGCTTTAGCTTCTTAAATTGATCTGTTCTGGCTCCTTGGGTTTATGGTGTGAACTTCTGTGGTAGAATACCTGTGAGATTCAGTGGTGTAGTCTCCTGATCTCCCAAGCTCACTGGTCTTTGTCTGTCACTTAAGTTGGCTCCGTGTTTGTCTTTGGGTTTCAATTGTTGATGGGTCTTTCTTTGATGGATGCTTCCCACCAGCTGGTGAACTGATGGTCACTCTGGCCACCACCCTTTGTAATTTCTTGTGCTTGTGAGGGCAGGTTGTGTTGAAGCTAGTTCTTCCATGTGCACATTGTTTTGAAGTTTCTCTTTTGCTCTTGTTCAGTTGTTTGTACTGGATAGTTTCTCCACTGTTTAGTTGTATTTCCAGATAGGTCCTGGATTGAGGTTTGTGTGGTTTTCACTTTCTCTTTCACCTTCTCCTCTTGTTATCTATTGGTGGTTCCTTTGTTGTTGGGTTTCATCTTCTAGTGGGTATGCTGGTGTTCACTGCTTCCACCTACTCTTTTTTTGTGTGTGTAATTGGTTGGAGGGAAAGGCAAACTGGTTTAAGGAAGTAGAACAGTATTCTATGATATTTACAGTAGCAGCTGGTAGAGAAGAGATAGGAGATCCTTTGGCCATGTATAGTGTTAACTATGATCTTCCGCCCAACTAGCCACGTTTAAGATAAGAGGGAAAGGAGATAAGAATCTGGTTGGGGAGGGAAGAATTGTGAGTTGTATCTAAAAAGCAGTGATGGTGTGGGAGGTCAGATTCTGAGGTAAGGTGAGAGTAAAGGATAGTAAATAGGTGTAGTGTGTGAAAGAATAGAGTTAACCACTACAGTAATGAAGTTCAGGCAACTGTGAAGGGGGATAAGATCTGATTAGGGTTAGGGTTAGGGTTAGGGTTAGGGTTACTGTCAGGGCCAGGGTCAGCGTCAGGGTTAGGGTAGGGTTAGGGCTAGGGCTAGGACTAGGGTTAGGGTTAAGGTTAGTGAAGTATTTACAATTGTATGGAACAGCTATTATTTACAATAATATTAGAGCAACAATCATATGACAGAATGTATATGGATAACAAGAATAGGGGGTATAGGACTTTGAGTAGTGTGCTAAAGGAACATAAGTGACGTGAAGGATAGTTTACTAGCAATACACTGTGGAAGAGAGAACATGGGAAACCTGTCAAATGGTACAATATAACCACTCAAGCAAAGAAAGAATAGGAATAGAAAAATACTCTTAAAATAAATTAAGTAAGAATAATAAAAAAAATAGTACAAATATGCAGTAACTTTTACTTTCTCTGCAATAGCAAAGTGAAATTTGTCTCACTGTCTCAACTTCTGGGATGCCATCTCTTTGGATCCAGCTCTGGTCCTTTCACAGTTTCAAGTTTTTTGTCTCTCTTGTGGGTATAAAAAAAAAAGTCGGGAGAAGGGAGGAAGAAGAGATAAAATTGGAAAGAAAGGAAGAAGGAATAAGACAAGAAAGATGGAAAGAGAGGGAAAAGGTATTGGAAGATGAAGCAAAATAAAAAAATAAAAGATTACTTAAAAAGCAGACAAATGAACAAAAAATACCTCCTGTTGGTTTCAAACTAGCCATACTAGTTTTTCTGGTCTTGTCGGTTGCAGAAGGCTGAGGGATAATTGGTGTGGCATTTGTCCCTTCCCAATGTGTACTCAGCCAGTCTTGCAAGTACTCTCCAAAGAGCTAGTCTGGCGCCTCTCCCCATTGCCTTAGGTGGGGGATCCAGGTCTTCTTCAGAAACCCCTTTCCCCAGGGTTATCTCTTTAGGCTGGGGTGTTGGCACACACTAGGGCAGGCTGTCTGGGTCCCACGGGTTTGTGTGCTAACCCTTCTTCATGCTATGGGGGAACACAGAGCCTTCTGCCCAACCTCAGGATTGCTACCTGGCTGAGTGGGGAGTAGGATGATTGGCTGTCTCAGGGGAATCCCCAAAACAGTTTTGCTTTTTGAGAAATTCCTTCTACTCAAGCCTGCTGCTCAGTGCAGTCCAATTCTCCAGTCAGGCGCTGACTATTGGGGTCAGTGTGCATCACTGCGAGACTCTCAACTCTCCCAAGCTGGTGACCAAAGACTCTGCAGGTGATCACAGGCCCTGTTTGTTTGCCTCTTTGTCCTTATTCCCCTCTCTGCAACTTCTAGCAACCAGGTCTCTCCCAGTGCTGCTCAAACACTGCTCGGCCAGGAGGGAGGGAGTAGTTGACTCGGCTCTCTCCCAAGGACTCTGTGGCAGGCCTGCCACTCCCAAGGAGTCTGTGGTCACCGGGCCATCCCTGAGCACTGGGCACCAGGCCTGAAGCTACAGCTGCCAAGGTCCCTGTGCTGGTCCCTGTGACCTTATTGTCCTGAAGCTCTTTCCTTGCTGTCTGGTTTTTGAGTGTTCGCTACAGTTTTTGGTCTCTTATTTTCATATATGCTGGGGTACTGTTGGCTGTCTGCTCTGTTCCTCTGTAGATAGGCCAGGTTTTTCTCCTGTGTATAGGGGGAGTTGGAATCTGATTCTAACAAATCTAATTCTAACGAATCTAATTCTAAAAAATATTAAAACATGATTAGTACCTATCTATTCCATAAATTGATGTTCAGTTACAAATTTGTTTTATGAGGCCAGCCAGCATTACTGTGATACCCTAACTAATGCAAGAGACTGCAAAACAAAGACACTTACAGGACTATATTCTTGATAAACATACACACTGAACTACTCAATAAACACACCAAAACAAATTGATATTATATTACAATGATTGCACATCCTGATCAAGTGTGAGTTGTACCTGTGATGCAAGAAAGGCTCAACATTCAGAAAAAAATTGATGTGATTCAACACATCAAAAACAATTATATGAATATTCAGAAGATACAGGAGAAGAAATAGAATAGTATATGCATTGCTGAGACTGACCTCATGGATTCTGGTGCTTAATCAACTTTCATAGTGCAGGAGGCATCCTTTTCTGGCAGACTACTCTCCTCCAAGCAGCAACAGCCTGAGGGCAAACAATAGCCACAACCCAAAGAGGAATTCTGTCCCACCCTATGGGGCTTAAGCCTGACTGCTGAGAGTAAACTGACTAATTAAAAACTGAAAAAGACAACTATAGACAGCAAACACCTGGAAGTCTAAGAGGAGGCTGCCTAAGGTCAGACAGTTCAACATTTGACACCACTAGAGACGGATCAAAAATAATAATAATAATAATAGCTCTGGCTGGTGTAGCTCATTGGATTGAGCTCAGGCCTGTGAACCACACGATCATGGTTCAATTCCCAGTCAGGGCACATGCCTGGATTGCAGGCCAGTTCCCAGGAGGGGGCTCATGAGAGGCAACCATACATTGATATTTCTCTCCTTCTCTCCTTCCCTTCCCCTCTAAAAGATAAATAAATAAAATCTTTTAAGAATATATTTTAAAAAATAATAATAAAAACCAATGCTAAATACTGAAGGCTACCAAGATGAAATCAACTGTGGTTTTCTTGATGATTTGTGATATTTTCTTTCCTGCATAGCTTTTCAACATTATTTTCTTACCCAGCAACTTAGTGCATAATAAGTCACTAGAATTTATAATATAGGTTAAATCTCTCTTTTCTTATACTAGTCTTCATCTTTTTATGCACTTATTAATACTTGTTCATTTGCCATTGATACTTAGTTAATGGGGAGAGATATTATCGCAGAGGTGGGTGTGTTCCCACAGCCAAGCAATTGATGGATTTAATGCAATCCCTATTAAAATACCAGTGGTATATTTCACACATATAGAACAATTTTTTTTCAAAAATTTTAGTGGAACAACCTTGAATAGCTGCAGCAATTTTGAGAAAGAAGAACAAAATAGGAGATATACAATACTTGATATCAAAGAGTACTACAAGGCCACTGTAATCAAAGCACTGGTAGGGGTGTTTTGATTACAAAGTACAAACTCATAAACCAGTGGGATAGAGACAGAAATAAACCCAAGTCTCCATGGTCAATCAATATTTGATAAAGGGGGCAGAAGCATAACATGGATTAAAAAGAACATCTTCAACAAATGGTGTTGTGATATCTGGAAAGGTACATGCAAAGAAATGAAAATTGATCACCAAATTATACCATAAACAAAAATAAATTCAAGGTGCATAAAAGACTTAAATATAAGATCTGGCACCATAATAGTCCTAGATGAAAACATAAACCAAGAAAATCTCAGATATCCCCTGCATCAGTACCTTCACTGATATGCCACCTAGAGCAGGGACATGAAAGAAGGTATAAAGAAATGGGATCTCATCAAAATAAATATCTTCTGAAGGGCTAAAGAGAACAGCATTAAAATAAAAAGAGAATCAACTATATGGGAAAACATATTTGCCAATAATACCTCGGACAAGGATTTGATCTCCAAAATATATAAAGAACCCACTGGAGTCCACTGGAAGAAGACAAATAACCCAGTATAAAAATGGGCAAAGGACTTGAATAGACACTTCTCCAAGGAGGACATACAGAGAGCCAAGACTCATATGAAAAGATGCTTAGCATCACTAGCCATCAGAGAGTTGCACATTAAAAGCACAATGAGCTACTACTTCAGAATGGTGACGATGGCCATCATATGCAAATCAATAAATAACAAGTGTTGAAGAGGTTGTGGGAACAAGGTAGGGAGGTGGGTTTGGCTAAGTTGGGGGTTACTGGTGGGAAGGAATTGCAGAAAACTGTAATGGACGAACAATAAAGTAATTAAAAAGTAAAAAGAAAAGTAGAGGATATGGAGGGAAGAAAACCCTAGTGCACTGTGGGTTGGAATGCAGACTGGTGCGTCCACTGTGCATAAAAGTATGGAATTTCCCCACAAATGTAAAAAGAAAACTTCCTTTTGACCTGGCAAATCCACTGCTGTGATTATACTGTCAGAACCCTGAAACACCAATTCAAAAGAACCTGTACACCACAATGCTCATAGCAGCACAATTCACAAGGTCAAGTTCTGGAAACAAACTAAGTGCCCATCAGTAAATGAATGAATCAAAAACTCTATGGTACATTTAAATGATGGAATAGTATACAGCAGAAAGAAATAAGGAGCTCCTACCATTTGCAACAGCATGGATGGAACTGGAGAACACACTGGTAAGTAAAATAAGCCAGATGGTGGGAGAAAAATACCACATGATCTCCTCTATAAGTGGAACCTAAACAACAAAACCAACAAACAAGATATAACCAGACACTGAAATTAAGAACAATGTGACAGTAACTAGAGGGGAGTTGGGAGGGGATAAGGTGGGGAGGGGTAAGTGTTCTCAGGAACATACCATATATAAAGGACACATGGAGAAAACCAATGGGGGTAAGGTCAAGGATGGAAGATTGGGATCATTGGTCTGGGGGCAGTGTTGGAGGGAAAATAGAGACAAGGTTTCTTACACAACAATAAAGAAGAAAAAACAAAAAGAAATTCTTTATAGAGTGACATGTCACCTACAATTGCTGACAGTTTTCTTTTCTTTTTATTTAGATGCATTTTATTGATTGATGCGGACCCCGACTTGTGAGGTCCGCTACATTGTGGATAAGTTATGAGACATTCACACAGACTACCAAGTCCTGTGGAGAAAAATGGGGAGCATGGCTTTTCTCTCAATGGGAGAAAAAACCCTGGCCTCCACCATGACAGACCTTTATTTCTTTTACTGGGCACATTACACAATGGTCCTCATTTACTATGCACAGATTCGCTTTGGGTGGTTACCTTTACAGAAAACAAAGTAGCCAGTGCCACTAATTCCATCATAGAAGAATATTTGCAAATGAAAATGAAAAACTGGTTGAACCAGTTACACTTCATAGTGGGGAGTTTCAGCATGAATTTTAGAAAGCTACAGTAAGCACTTTCTGTTTCAATTCAGGGTGAGGGAGTTTTAGCAAAAGCAAGTCTCAAAGCAGCCTAGGTAAAATGCAAGACTGATTTTCCATGGGAGAATCTATCCATAGGTGTGGGCCCTGTTCATCAGACCTTGCTTTTTTCCACTGGGAGCTGGGCCCATGCCATGCAGAATGATCTCCTACAATTGGTTTTCCTTTTTTTAATTGCTATGTCTAAGTATTCCATTATTATTTTTAATAGTAATAAGAGTAGATATTGTTGACATGTTCTTGGTCTTAAAAATGTTTTCATTATTTCACAGCTGAGTATCATGTTAGCTGTGAAGATGTCACATATAGCCTTTATAAAGCTGAGAGTTTTCCTTCTACTAACATTCATTTGAAATTGTTTATCAGTAATGCATATTTAGATCTTCAAAGGATTCTCCTGTATCTCTTAAATAATCATATGCCCCTTGCTTTTGGTTTTGGATGTGATGAATCACACTGATTGTTTCCTGGATGTTGGGCCATTCCTGCACCAGTGGTAAAATATACAGTTGATGGAGGCACACAATCATCTAAAAATTTTTATTGAATTTAGTTTGTTCCTGTATTGTTGTTGAGAATTTTGACCTGGACATATATCAACAATACAGGCCTGTAACTCTCTCTCTCTTTCTCTCTTTCTATACTGGTAGTGTCTTTATACTGTTGTGGAATCACAGTATACTGGCCTTGTAAATTAAATTTGATAGTGTACTTTTTCAATTTATTAATTTTTTAAAGATTTTATTTATTTATTTACCTTTAAAGGGGAAGGAGAGAGAGAGAAACATCAATGTATGGCTGCCTTTTGTGTGTCCCCTGCTGGGAGTTGGCCTGCAGGGAACTGGCCTGCAACCCAGGCATGTGCCCTGACTGGGATTCAAACCGCGATCCTCTGGTTCGCAGGCCCGTGCTCAATCCATTGAGCTATGCCAGCCAGGGCCTCAATTTATTAGTTTTTTTAATGGGAGAACCTATCCATGAGCATGGCTCCTGTGTGCTGGATCTTGCTTCCCATTGCCCTTTCTGAGTGGGAGCTGGGCTACATTACCATGCCAGCTTTGTTATAGAACTGCTTTTTTTTTACCCCTGCCATTCTTTAAAATTTATTTAATTGTTTTTCAAGTACAGTGTTCTGTCTTGTACTTCAATCCCAGCCCACCCCGCAGTGCTCCCCACCTCCCTCCCATTTCCACCCCCCTTACTTGTTGTCCTTGTGTCCTTTATACTAGTTCCTGTAAATCCTTCCACTTTTCCCCTGAAATTCCCTCCCCTCTCCCCTCTGGTCACTGTCCCCCTGTTCTCTATTTTGGTGTCTTTGGTTTTATTTTGCTTGCTTGTTTGTTTTGTTGTTCGGCTTCATGTTAAAGGTGAAATCATATGGTATTCGTCTTTCAACAGCTGGCTTATTTCACTCAGCATAATGCTTTCTAGTTCCATCCATGCTGTTGCAAAGGGTATGAGCTCCTTCTTTCTTTCTATTGCATAGAATTCCATTGTGTATATGTACCATAGTTCTTGGATCCATTCATTTACTGATGGAGAACTAGGTTGCTTCCAACTCTTGGCTCTTGTAAATTGTTCTGCTATAAACATTGGGGTACACAGGTACTTTTGGACTGGTGTTTCAGGGTTCTTAGGATATAGTCCTAGCAGTGGAATTTCTGGGCCAAAAGGCAGCTTAAATGGACTTAATTGATATATATAGAGAGAGCCCTTCATCCCAAAGAAGTTAAATACACATTCTTTTCAAATGCACATGGAACATTTTCAAGGATAGTACACATGATAGTACACAAAACAAGCCTCAACTAATTCAAGAAAACTGAAATCATACCAAGCATTTTCTCTGATCACAAGGGACTGAAACTGGAAACCAACCCCAAGGGAAAAGACTCAAAACATTCCAAATCACGGAGATTGAAGAGCATGCTATTAAACAAGGAATGGGCCAAGAATGAAATTAGTGAAGAAATCAAATAATTTCTGGAAAGAAATGAAAATGAACTCACGACAACCCAAAACTTATGGGACACAGCAAAGGCAGTCCTGAGAGGAAAGTTCATAGCAATACAGGCCTACCTAAAAGAGATAGAATTGTTCATTCCCAGTGAGTTGTTAGGGTTCAAATGATTCATTACTTTTCTATCAGAGAGAAATGCACTTGGCTACAGAAAAGGGAGTCTTGGGTTTGTATTCATTTAGACACTCACAAAACGGTTTCATCCAGGACATGTAGTTGGCTGTACATGCATGTCTGAGTTGAGCAACAGTGTTTTTGCTGGAGAAAATATGCAAGAGGGAACTTCTATAGAAACTCATTCTCCTTCAAAGATTCTGTAGTGCCAAGCCAGAATTCACTCATTTGCTGGTGGAATATAATATCAAGACGTCCTACACTGTTGCACACTCCACAGAATTGAAATTTCAAGAAGATTCATGTGCAGTATGCTAAAAACAGTACGTATTATTGGACATGCCATTCATATCACCTTCTCCTGACATGAATCCCCTGACCTGGGGTCATAAACACTGGGGAAAGTGTTTGCTTAAACCTGCTTTGTACCAAATAATCACATTCCTAAGACGTTTGGAAGGGTTCAAAGGGTTCAAAGGGTTTACTCTTTCGTCAGAGAGAACTGCACCCAGTGACAGAAAGTGAACTGTTAGTTTTAGATTCCTTTTAACATTCACAAAACTGTTTTTGTCCAAATCAGGCAGATGCTGGAACTGCATGCTTTAGTTAGGTCATGTTTTTCTGTTGGGAAACAAACACAGGGGAAAACTCTACTGTAGAAGCTCCTTCTTTTTCGAAGATCCCATAGTGCTATGCTAGCGTTCACTCATTTGCTGACGGAAATTAATTGCAGTAGCTCTTTCACTATTACGTGTGCCATGGAATTTATATTTCAGAAAGGTACTTCAATGGAATGCTGAAAACAATATGTACTTTCTGAGACCACTAGTCATTTCATCTTCCACTTTGATGAGTTCAGGTGTTACATGTTATAGATTGGTTTTGTTGAAAACCTCATTTGTTCGAAAGATTTCAATTCTCAAGTGATTTAGAAGACTCCAAACTTTTTGCTGTTGTATTATCAGAATAAAATTCACATCGAGCTCCCAAAACGTACTGTTAAGTTCCTATTCATGTACACATTCACAAACCTGTAGAGTCTAAGTCTTGTTGTACAGTGTACATGTGTGTGTTATCAGAGCTACACCATTCTGCTGGAAATATTACAGTAAATAAAACTGTACTAGAGAAGCTTATTGACCTTCCAATCTCACACACACCTGCTCATTCTGCACCACGTTAGCTGATGAAACACGATTTCAGCAGCTCTTTCCCTATCAAACTGACCACAAAAGTGTTATTTTAAAACATATTTGCATATAAGTAGTAAAACACTCTGTAGTATCAGAGACAGCATTCATTTCAACTTCAGGTGAGATGAGTGTATTGACCTGTGGTTATACTCTGCAGAAATCATTTGCCTGAAACCAGTTTACAGGTGCCTCAAAGGATCATTCAAACAAGTGCTCATCAATGACCGATGGAAAAATACATTTGAGTAGAAGAACACAGGCGTGCTTTTCATTTAAAAGAAGTTGGGAATTTTTATTATGGCTTCACTTTCATTTCTGGGGTTTTTCTATACAGTGTCACTGTTCCTTTATACTTGAGCCTTCAGAGGCTCTATGTTATTGAGGAAACTCCATTTCATCTAGGTTGTCAAATGCATTCTTGTGTAATTGTTCATAAAGTTTTTTCATGATTTTTTAACCCTGTGGCATCCTTTGAGATTTTCCTCTTCAGTTTATATTTAGTATTGATTGTGCTATTAGTTGTCCCTTTTTCTCCTCTTTATTCTTCTCTACTCTGTACCCCAACTGCCAGCAGCATTCTCCCACCTTAGTGCATTTCCATGGGTCATTCATGTAACTTCTTTGGCTTCTCCTTTTCTTATACTATTCTTAACATCTCCTTGTCTATTTTGTACCTACCATTTATGCTTCTTATTCTCTCAATATGATCTCCATTTCTGTGAATCCATTCCTCTTCTAGTAATCTGAATGGCTTTGAATACTCCTTTCCAGCCCATATGGTTTCTTTTGAGAAATCAGATGATAGTTTTATGGGGACTCCTTCATGGGTAACTGTCTCCAGTTCTCTTGCTGCTTTTAAGATTCTCTCTTTATCTTTGATCTTGGGTAATGTACTTATGATGTGCCTTGGTGTGTGCTTCCTTGGGTCCAACATCTTTGGGCCTCCTTGAGCCTACTGGTCTTCCTGAAAGTCTATTTCCCTTGCCAGATTAGGGAAGTTCTTCGTTACGTTTTCAAATAAGTGTTCAATTTCTTGCTCTTCTTCTTCTCCTTCTGCCACCCCTATGATTCAGATGTTGGAATATATAAAATTCCCCAGGTGGTTCCCAAGCCTGTCCTCATTTATTTGAATTCTTGTTTCTTCTGTTCTGGTTAAATATTTATTTCTCTCTTTTGTTTCAAATCATTGGTTTCAGTACAATTTCCTTTTTTCATGGTTACTTCCCTGTTCATTTTTCTTTATTCCACTTTGCATAGCCTTCACTTCTTCTTCTATTTTGTTACTATACTCCACCATTTGTGTGATCATCCTGTTTACCAGTGTTTTGAACTGTGCATCTGATAGGTTGGCTATCACTTCATTGCTTAGTTGTACTTTTTCTGAAGCTCTGATCTGTCCTTTCATTTGAGTTGTATTTTTTTTCTGTCTCAGAATGCTTGTTATGTAGTAAGGGATGGAACCTTAGGTGTTTGTCAGGGGGAGACAATCCACATCACTGCATGGTGGGGCTGCATTTTAAGGAGGGGTCTGAGAAGTACCAATACTGCTTGCCTGACTCTTGGCAGCTTTCAGTCACTTTTTCTGCTGCCCACAAGCAAATTGGGCCCTTCTAGTGTTGATTCCTGCATGGGTGGTTTTATATATGTTCTTGTACCCTATGGATCTCTCCAATGGACTTTTCTGTGTGTCTGGGAGTTTCTCCCACCACCATAACCCCCACAATCATGGGTTTTGAGGCTTTATTTCCTCATGCTGGAACCCTGGGTTGAGTGGTCTCTCTCACTCCCCTCGTATTCCTCCTGGTTTCTCCACACTCAAATGTTGGACTACTGGCTCCACCAGGCACTACCTCACCCTGTCTACCACCCACCACCTCACCTGTCCTGGTACTGAAGCCAATGCCTTGCCTCAATTCCTCTCCATTGCCCCTGCCCTTTTCTGCCTCTCTACCCTGTTGTGGAGGGGCCAGAGAGGGAACAATGAAGGTCAACTGCTTGGCTTTAGCCCACTTTTCAAGGAACCCTCACATGAGACTGTGAGTTTCTCCCACCTTGGAAACCCCCACCATACTCCATAGCCAGCTCTGGGTCTCAGTTTACCTTTCAGTCATCCCTGCCCATGTATGCTGTGGCCTCACTGCAGTTACTGTCAACAGACACCACCCACATGGTCAAAAACCTCATCACGGGTTCTCTACGTTGGCCGTCTTACTGGTCTGGTTGGTCTGGTTGACTGTTTTTTTTAATCCTTGGCTGTTGAGTTCCATGCAGTTTGATTTTCTGGCACTTCTGGTTATTTACTGATTTTAGATAGGTTGTTATCTTCTTTTTGGTTGTGGAAGAAAGCAAAAGGTTTCTGCCTCTGCCTCTGTCTGGGCCAGAGTGTGCATCTGTTCTTCAGTTATTTTTTTCTAAGATTTGATTTATTTATTTTTGAGGGGAAAGAGGACAGAAAGTGAGGGAGACTAACATCAATATGTGGTTACCTCTCACACACCCTCTAGTGGGGACCTGACCCTCAAGGCAGGCATAATTATTCTTTTAGTTTTAAACCTACTTGGCATCAGGCTGTTCATGCTTGCTCAGTGCTCCTTCATAGCTCTTTGTTTCATTGACACTATAAGGATTAATAGATGTTCATTGGCCATATAAAGGCTTGTCTAGACCTGTGTTATTGGCCCAAATTCTTTCCCTGTAATGGACTGTCTCACTAATGGTTCAATTACCCCTTTGCTAACTCTAAAATGTTCATCATGAGGATATGTAAACTTGATTTACTGCAGAAGGAAGAACAATCAACATCCTTACTTCAAATTTTAGGAGTCATTATAATGTGCCTTTTTTTTAACACAGTGTCTCCAAATGAAAAGAATTGACATTTTGCAGATCATTTTGCATCATGTCAGGGGCATATCAAGCCTCAGAATCTTAGAAGTAATGTGGAGAGATGTGTTTTAGTGGGTTGTCACTTTTTACCAGAAGAAGCTTAAGAAGCCATTCCAACACATAAGCTTCTGTATTCTAGTCTCTATACTCAGGGTGTTTCTTGCAGATTAATTGGGACAATGCTTTTAAGACAGATTTCCTACAAGAAGATCTGTTGTTCCTCATCTAACAAAATGCCCTGAAGGAAATAATTGTATGTGTTTTTTAAATGTTTGTTCTATATCTGTGAAATATGTTGCTTGTATATTAATAAAGATTGTGTTGAATACATAAGTTGCTTTGAGTAGTATGGGCATTCTGATGATGTTAAAACAACATGCTTCTAAACACTTAATAGATCAAAGAAGAAAGCACATAGAAAACTAAATCTAACTTGAGACACACAAATGGAAAACAACCTATCAAAACCTAGTATGGCATATAACCAGTTAAAAGAGAAGACAGTATAGCTATATAGATCAACAATATGAGCAGGAAAATAATCCAAAATCTGTTAAACTTATTCCTGAGGAAACCAGAGAAATAAAAGCACACAAATAAATAAGTAGAAGAAGATCTATAACAAAGCTCTAAGTACAAATAAGTGAGAAAAATATATAATATAAAGACTAATATAGTGAAGCTGATTCATTGAAAAATAAATGAAATAGAGAACCCAATAGTAAGACTCATCAAAAAGGGAACAAAAATGAGTAAAATCAAAAATGAAAATAAAGAGAGATGCAAATTAAACCACAATGAGATACCCCTTCACATCTGTGAGAATGGTCATCATAAAAAAGCAACAAACAACAAGTGTTGGAGAGAATGTGGAGAAAATTAAACCCCAGTACACTGTTGGTGGGAATGTAGACTAGTTCAGCCACTGAGGAAAACAATATGGAATTTCCTCAGAAAACTGAAAGTGGAACAACCTTTTGACACAGCAATTCCTGCTAGGATTATATCCTAAGAACCCTGAAACACCAATCCAAAAGAATCTATGCACCCCAATGTTCATAGCAGCACAATTTACAATAACAAAGTGCTGGAAGCAATCTAGGTGCCCATCAGTAAATGAGTGGATCAAAAAACTATGGTTCATTTACACAATGGAATTCTACGCAGCAGAAAGAAGGAGCTCCTGCCCTTTGAAACAGTGTAGATGGAACTGGAGAACACTATGCTAAGTGAAATAAGCCCAGCAATGAAAGACAAATACCGTATGATCTCACCTTTTACTGGAACCTAATAAAAAATGAAAAAGAAATAAAAATATAACCGAAGACATTGAAATTGGGAACTGACAGTAACCAGAAGGTAGAAGGGAGGGGATAATTGGGGGAAAGTGTGAAGGGTTTACAGGAACAATTATAAAGGATACTTGGACAATAACAAAGGGGATGGAAATGGGATGGAGGCAAGGAAACATGGGGTGGTGGGGAGGGGTGGAGCAAAAAGGCAAAAAACTATACTTGACCAACAATAAAAATCAGGAGTATCTTTTAAAAATCAAACACAAAAGCTAGAAACAAGCAACAAAATCTCAACTGATGGTGCAGGTTTAAAAAATCATTAAAAATGTAATGTACCGTTACATACCAACACTTTTGACAATCTAAAAAAATGGATTTTGTAGAAGAACATAGAGGCTCTGGAGTCTCAACTAGAAAGAAACAGAGAATCACTATACACCAATTCCTAGCAATGAACTTGAAGCAGTAATACAAAATCCCAGCAAAACACAAACTCCCAAGACTACATGACTTACCGGTGAAGTCTACCAAACCTTTAAATAATAATTAGTACATTTTTCCTTCAAAATATTTTTAAAAACCATCTAATAACACTTCTAAATTCATACTGCGAGGCCAGCATCAATCTGATAACAGAACTAAACAAATACACAGCAGAGGAAAACATTAAGGGACAATATATTCCTATCAAACACAGGTGCCACAATTCTTAACAGAATAATAGCAAACTGAACTCATCAGTATGTCCAAAGAATTTATACATTATAATCCAGCAGGAATTATACCAAAGATACATATCTGGTTCAACACCTTTCAAACATTAACATGACTTACCAAATCAACAAAATCAAGAATTATAGTCAAGTGATGAACAAAAAGTTTCATAAAAAGCATTTGACAAAATTCAATGTCAATTTATGATCTACAAAACACTCAAAAACAGGAGGAGACTGGTTAAGATGGCAACAGAGTAGCACAAAGGGAACCCAGCTCCCGTGTATCTGGTAGAAAATCCGGGCGGATCTACCGAAGAACAGCATAATCAACCAACAATTCCCCAACATTTATGAAAATAAGAGACCACAGAGTGTGACAGAGGAACCAGACACCTGCAGGTTGGCGAGGACTCCAGAAGGCGAGTGAGGACAAAAGCGGCTGCTCGCCCACAGCCTCCTAGGCTTCGGGCTGCACCTGGGTGCGCCCAAGGCAGATGACCTCCAGCAGAGCGTGAGTACAGTCCAGAACTGACTCCTCCCGTCCCCATCTTGGCAGGTAGGTTAATACCGGGCAGAGACCTGTGGGCTTAAGTTAACATAAAGGATGACAACTGCAGAAGCTGTGGTCACCACCCACCAGCCTGCCAGCCCACCAGCCCAGGAGATTTAAGAAGGACACTGTAGTTGCCGGGCCTTTGGGACTGGGCTGAGCTGAGAGGCAGGCTTTGTGGAGAACTCTCTATTGGAAAGTGAACTGAGGGGCTCTGCAACCGCAGCTTGCCTCACCCAGCAGCCATCTAGGGGAGGAGTGGGAACACCTGGGTTCCGCCACAGGACTGAGAAGGACTGTGCCGGATACTGGATACCACGGGACGCAGGCAGCCTCCCGGGAGTGGGCGCACCACAAACCAATCGGCAGCCTGCTCACGCTCGCGTGCCTGCATACCTGCCCTCAAAAAGGCTGCAACCAGAAAAAAAGGTTTGGACAGTTTGAAACCAACAAAGGAAGGAAAGGAGTAGGTAGAAGCGGAGAACACCAAGATACCTGCAGGAGGCTGCACCACTGAATTTCACAGGTATCCTATCACAGAAGTTCACACCATAAACCCAGGGAACCAGAACACATCAATTTAAGAAGCCGAGGACAACACGAAGAGTACCACAAACAATGGGAAGACAAATAAACAATCCCCAAAATGAAAGAAAAGGAGGAAGCCTCAGAAAGAATGTTAGATGAAATAGAGGGAAGTCAACTATCAGATGTGGAATTTAAAGCACTGGTTATCAGGAAATTCAAAGAGCTTGCAGCGAGCTACCAGAAATTACAGGAGAGCTACTGACTTCCCAATGGAAACATTCCAAGCAAGAAGAGAATGGCAAGAAATATTCCAAGTAATGAGAACCAGAGGCCTGCAACCAAGGATACTTTAACTAGCAAGGCTGTCAATCAAGATAGAAGGCCAAATAAAGAGGTTCCAAGACAAAAGAAGTATAAAGGAATATGCTTCCACCAAACCAGCTCTACAAGAACTACTAAAAGGGCTGATTTAAGGAAAGGAAGGAAAAGAGAGAGACGGAGAGGAACACAGGTACATAAATGGCAATGAATAAGTACATTCCACTAATAACCTTAAATGTAAATGGATTAAATGCACCAATCAAAATAGAATAGCTGAATGGATAAGAAAACATGACCCACACATATGTTGCCTACAAGAGACCCACCTCAGGTCAAAAGACCACCACAGACTAAAAGTGAAAGGATGGAAACAAATTTTCCAAGCAAATGGACAAGAAAAAAAAGCCAGGGTAGCAATTCTCATATCAGACAAAATAGACTTCAAAAACAGGGCCATAAAGAGAGACCCAGAAGTTCACTTCATATTGCTCAAGGGAAGAATCCACCAAGAAGACATTAACATTGTAAATCTATATGCACCCAACTCACGAGCACCCAAATATATAAAGAAAATCCTAGAAGACCTCAAGAAAGATACTGACAGCAACACAATTATAGTAGGGGATTTTAACACCCCACTGTCTAAAATAAACAAATCTTCCAAACAAAATATCAACAAAGATATTGCAGCATTAAATGACACTCTAGATGAAATGGACCTAATTGATATATATAGAGCCCTTCATCCCAGAGAAGCTAAATACACATTCTTTAAAAATGCACATGGAACAGTTTCCAAAATAGATCACATGATAGGACACAAAACGAGACTCAACAAATTTAGGAAAGTAGAAATTATACCAAGCATTTTCTCTGATCGCAAGGGACTGAAATTGGAAACTAACCCCACAGGAAAAAAAACAAAACAAAAAAACCCAAATCATGGAGACTGAATGGTATGCTATTAAACAATGAATGGGTCAAGATAGAAATCAAGGAAGAAATTAAAAAGTTTCTGGAGAGAAATGAAAATGAACTCACAACAATCCAAAACTTGTGGGACACGGCGAAGGCAGTCCTGAGAGGGAAGTTCATAGCAATACAGGCTTACCTAAAGAAAATAGAAACATTTCAAACAAACAACCTAACCAGACGCCTCTAAGAACTCGAGGAACAACAACAAAGAGAGCCCAGAGCAAGTAGAAGGAAGGAAATAACCAAGATCAGATCAGAATTAAATGACATAGAGACTAAAAGCACAATTCTAAGAATCAATGAATCCAAGAGTTGGTTTTTTGAAAAGATAAACAAAATAGACAAGCCTTTAAGTAGGCTCATCAAGAAAAGAAGAGAGAGGACCCAAATAAACACAATCAGAAATGAAAGACGAGAGATTACAACTGATACCACAGAAATACAAGGGATTGTAAGGAATTACTATGCAGAGCTGTATGCCAAGAAATTTGAAAACCTAGATGAAATGGACAAATTTCTAGAAAAATATAATCTTCCAAAACTCAATGAAAAGGAAGCAGAAAACCTGAACAGGCAAATAACAGCAGATGAAATTGAAGAAGTAATCAAAAAACTCCCATCACACAAAAGCCCTGGACCAGATGGTTTCACAGGAGAATTATACAAAGCTTTTAAGGAAGACTTAACCCTGATTCTTCCAGACTATTCCAAATAATCCAAAAGGAGGGAAAACTCCCCAACTCTTTTTATGAAGCCAGCATCATCCTAATTCCAAAACCAGATAGAGACAGAACAGAGAAAGAAAACTTCAGGCCAATGTCGCTGATAAACATAGATGCTAAAATCCTCAATAAAATATTGGCAAATCACATCCAACAATACATCAAAAACATCATACACCATGACCAAGTGGGATTCATCCCAGGGATGCAAGGATGGTTCAATATTCCTATATCAGCAAATGTAATACACCACATAAACAAAAGCAAAGACAAAAACCACATGATCATATCAATAGACGCGGAAAAAGCTTTTGATAAGGTACAACACCCATTTATGATAAAGGTACTCAGCAAAGTGGGAATAGAGGGAGCATTCCTAAACATAATAAAGGCCGTATGTGAAAGACCTACAGCCAACATCATACTCAATGGGCAAAAACTAAAAGCTTTTCCACTAAGATCAGGAACAAGACAAGGTTGTCCACTTTCACCACTTCTATTCAATATAGTATTGGAAGTTCTAGCCACAGCAATCAGACAAGAAAAGGAAATAAAAGGCATCCAAATCGGAAAGGAGCAAACAAAACTGTCATTGTTTTCAGATGACATGATAGTGTACATGGAAAATCCTATAGCCTCTATGAAAAACTGCTCAAACTAATAAAGGAATTTGGCAAAACAGTGGAATACAAAGTCAATATCCAGAAATCAAAGGCATTTTTGTATACTAACAATGAAACAGCAGAAGCAGAAATCAAGAAAAAAATCCCATTGAATATAGCAAAAAAAATAATAAAATATCTGGGAATAAACCTAATCAAGGAGGTAAAAAATCTGTATGCAGAAAACTACACAACACTGAAGACAGAAATCAAGGAAGACACAAATAAATGGAAACATATACTGTGTTCATGGATTGGAAGAATTAACATCATCAAAATGTCCACACTACCCAAAGCAATTTACAGATTCAATGCAATACCTATTAAAGTGCCAATGGCATATTTCAAAAGATCAAACACTTCAAAAATTTATATGGAACCATAAAAGACCCCAAATAGCAGCTTCAATTTTGAAAAAGAAGAACAAAGTAGGAGGGATTATAATACCTGATATCAAACTGTATTACAAGGCCACTGTAATCAAAACAGCCTGGTACTGGCACAAAAACAGGCACATAGACCAATGGAATAAAACAGAGAGCCCGGAAATAAACCCAAATCTCTACAGTCAATTAATATTTGACAAAGGGGGCAGTAACATAAAATGGAGTAAAGATAGCCTTTTCAACAAATGGTGTTGGGAGAACTGGACGTGCAAAAAAATGAAACTCGAGCACCAGCTTACACCATACACCAAAATAAATTCAAGGTGGATAAAAGGCTTAAATATAAGCCATGAAACCATTAAAGCCCTAGAGGAGAGCAGTGGCAGGAAAATCTCAGATATTCCACGCAGCAATATTTTTACTGATATGTCCCCTAGAACAAGGGACATAAAGAAAAGAATAAACAAATGGGGTTTCATCAAAATTAAAAGCTTCTGCATGGCTAAGGAAAACAGTGTCAAGATAAAAAGAGAAGCAATAGTTTGGGAAAACATATTTGCCAATGACACCTCAGACAAAGGTTTAATGTCCAAAATATACAAAGAACTCACTTGACTCCACTCAAAGAAGATGAGCAACCCAATTAAAAATGGGTAAAGGACTTGAACAGACACTTCGCCAAGGAGGACATACAGAGGATCCAGAGACACATGAAAAGATGCCTGATATCACTAGCTATCAGAGAAATGCAAATCAAAACCACAATGAGATACCACTTAACACCAGTCAGAATGGCTACCATAAACAAAGAAACAAACAACAAGTGTTGGAGAGGTTGTAGGGAAAAGGGGACTCTAGTTCACTGTTGGTGGGATTGCAGACTGGTACAACCACTATGGAAAGCAGTATGGAATTTTCTAAGAAAACTAAAAATGGACGTGCCTTTTGACCCAGCAATTCCACTGCTAGGAGTATATCCTAAGAACCCTGAAACAACAATCCAAAAGAACCTATGCACCCCGATGTTCATAGCAGCAGAATTTACTCTAGCCAAGAGTTGGAAGCAACCTAGATGTCCATCGGTCAATGACTGGATCAAAAAACTATGGTACATTTACACAATGGAATTCCATGCTGCAGAAAGGAATAAAGAGCTCCTACCCTTTGCAACATCATGGATGGAACTGGAAAGCATAATGCTGAGCGAAATAAGCCAGGCGGTGAAAGACAAATACCATATGATATCACCTTTAAAAGGAATCTAAGCAACAAAACAAAGAAGCAAGCAAAATGTAACCAAAGACACTGTAATACAGAACATGCAGACAGGGTCCAGAGGGGAGAGGGGAGAGAATCACAGGGGAAAAGCAGGAGGATTCACATGAACAAGTATAAAGGACACATGGACAATAACTAAAATGGGGGTCACAGATGGGAGGGAGGTGGGGAGCACTGGGTGGGGGGAGCAGGGCTGGGAATACAAGAAAGAAAACTGTACTTGAACGAGAGTTAAATAAAAAAAAATTAAAAAACACTCAAAAATAAATGTATAACAAAAATCCCTCAACTTGATAAAGGCTATATAGAAGAGATACACAACTATTAGCATAATCAACTGTGGAAAAAAGAAAGCTTTCTTATTAAGATCAGAAAAAATAAACTAAAGTCCATTCTAATTTAAACGAGTGCTAGAAATTCTAGATATAGCATACTAAAAAGGGGGGAATTCAATGCATTTATTCCATAAATAAAAAGTCAAACTGCCACTTTTTGAAGCTTACACCAGAAGAGATAGAGAAACCCAAGAGAATCAAACAAAAAATGGATACAATTCATAAAGTAAATTTACTGAGGTATTAAGATACATTAAAATGCCAGAATCTGCCACATTCAAACACAAAAAAGACCAAAAACTGTGAAGAAGAAACGTGCCTAGTGTGATTCAGTGGGTTGGGCATCATCTCAAAAATTGAAGGTCACTGATTCTCTTCAAAGTTAGGGCATGTGCCCAGAATGCAGGCAAGGTCCCAGGTTGGTTATGCGTGGGAGGCAAATGATTCATGCTTCTCTCACACAAGGATGATCCTTTCCCTCTCTTCTTCCCCTTCCCTCTTTCTAAAAATAAATAAATAAAATCTAAACAAAAAAAATCTGAGGAAGAAATAGAGGGAATAATCCCATTTAGAGCTGCATGAAAAATAATTAAATGTTGGCAAACCAGTGGAATTAAATATGGGAGAACTCGAATCATACTTATGAGACAATGAATACAAATTTAAAAAGGACACAGAAAGAATCATGCTCATAAATAGGAAAGGTTAAATTATTAAAAATGACCACATGTTCCAAAACAATTTACAGGTTTAATGCTATTTCTATTAAAATGCCAATTTCATTCTTCTCAGAATGTGAATGAATAATTCTAAAATTTGTATAAAACCAAAAAGACTCAAATTTTTCAAAACAATCTTGAGAAAGTAGAATAGAGTTGGAACTGTCACAATCCTAGATATCAAAGCACACTGAAAAGAAATAATAATCACAACAGAATGTTATTGGTGCAAAGAAATCCATGAAGGTTAGTGGAAATAAATACGCAGTCCAGAAATAAAACTTCACTTATGTGGATGAGTACTGTATGACAAACTATGTAAAAATAGACACTTCACTAATGACAGTCTCTTCAACAAGCATTCTAGAGAAAACAGAACAGACACATGCTCAAAATAGACCTAAACACTCTTAAACAGGAAAGAATACACTTAAACTGAAGCCAGCCATACACAGCTTTCCCAGGATTCCAACTGATACACGCCCTACTCACCTCTTTCTGTCTTTAAAATGATTACATATTTTCTACATCAGTTTACCTTCCAGCAGACACCAGCCCCACTCACATTTCTACAATCCAAATGATGCCAGCCCCAGTGAGGTCTCCGTGTCTTCAAAATGATGCCAGTCCAACCTCTCTGACTCATACCTGCTTATGTTCTTATGTTTCTTCACACCTCTTTCTTTTCAAAAACTAACACCTGAGATCACTCGTGTTAAAGAATACCAGTGCTGAAACACACCTATTCTGGTTGAAGACTCACCTGACTCATTGAGACCTTGAGAGAAGATGCCACAGAGAAGCACATCAGAGATTCCTCCAGGTTTTTTTTTTTTGCGAGGGGGGGTTAATTTCCAGGGGGTTATTTGTTTGTTTAATTGTTGTTCAAGTACAGTTTTCTGTCTTTTACTCCAATCCCAGCCCACCTCCCCCAAGTGCTCTCTACCTCACACCCACTTCCACCTCCCTTAGTTTTTGTCCGTGTGTCCTTTATACTAGTTCCTGTA
Source organism: Sturnira hondurensis (assembly GCF_014824575.4). NCBI lineage: Eukaryota > Metazoa > Chordata > Mammalia > Chiroptera > Phyllostomidae > Sturnira > Sturnira hondurensis. Next base: position 1,333,217 of record NW_028077940.1, on the reverse strand, counting down.
AATCCTTCCCCTTTCCCCTGAAATTCCCTCCCCACCCCTCTCTGGTCACCGTCAACCTGTTCTCTATTTCAGTGTCTTTGGTTATATTTTGCTTGCTTGTTTGTTTTATTATTTAGGTTCCTGTTAAAGGTGAGATCATATGGTATTTGTCTTTCACTGCCTGGCTTATTTCACTCAGCATAATGCTTTCCAGATTCTTTCAGTTTTCTAAGACTTGATCTTATTTATGGCTTCAGCTCTTTCCAGCTTTCCACCTGAGACAGCCACTGTCTCTCTGGTTACTGGCACTTGGACCCCACTACTAACCTCTCTGTCCTTCTGACTCTCACAGTTTTCATGCCATGTCTACTAAATTCAAAATGAAAAATTGTAGCAACTCAGAAATTTTTACCAATTTCCTTATAGATGACACAGATTTCATCCATTGTAGAGCCACATCCACAGCCTCCACATAGAAATATTTTTGAAGACTAAACGAGAGGAAACAGTACACGTCTGCACTGGGCTTTTCAAGTATGGTAATATTGACATTCTATGTCAAGTATGCTTGCTCTGGCTGGCTGTCCTCTGAATTAAAGAATATTCATTAGCATCCTGTCCTCTACCTCTCCCAAAATTCTTGTAGTCCCATGGCTTCTGAAATAGATATAAAAAGGGAGAAAGAGACAGGGGAACAATAAGAGACAAAATTAGAGATTGAAACAAAATAAAATGAGGAAAACAAAGAGTAAATAAAGATGGCATTATCATTAAACATATCCTGTGTGTGACTTTTCATCACCTTCACTGTCATCTGTTGTGAAGAATTTGGTTGGTAACCACTTAGAGTTGACACTAAGATGTGCATGCATATCAGGAGGCAGGGGACACTGGGAGACATTGAGGAGGCTGCCCACCATTTAGGCCCACATAAGTTGAGGCATAAGATTTAATGCTAAGTATAACAGGATAACATAGCAGGTTGTATGAAATAAATAACATATTTGTCTTCTTAATTTTAACCTCTTTAAGAGGAAGACCTAAAATTTTGGCTCCGTGCAGCATCACTCTCTCAGGATAATGTTGCTGAAACCCAGGCCTAACCACTTCTTATAATTTTGCCTTCTCTGAGTTTTGCCTCAAACACATACAACAATGGCCCACTGATGTTATAGATTTTATGTTATATGCATGTGACAATGTCTCTAGGAATTAGTTTCTTGCATCATCTCCACTGTGCAGCTTTGATTACTCAGGAGGGCCGGGAAGACACATGGATTATACAGAAAACTCAATGAATCATTAATCACAGTTCTAATGGCAGCTCTCTCTCCTGAAATCTAGGACCCTGCTGTTGCCATGGAAGTCATGTGGAGAGCTGTGTTGAAAATCTTTGTATATATAGGGAGCTGTTAATAGGTGTTATAGAAGGTGAAAGCCTGAGAGGTTTACAGGTCACACTTTTGAAAGTAAAAGTCCTCTGGAATAGAAAGTTGAAGAACTTGTTTTACTTCTTCAGTGACAGAACAATACAAACTTTAGAACTCTGGTAACCAGGAACCCACAGTTCTGAGACAGTCCCCTGTTTAGCTTGGTTGACTAAAGAGAGTCAAGAAAGCAGGATATTTTCCCATCATATCCAGACTTTCTTAGACTTTTCCCTTTGGAAAGCCTGTATTAAAACGGTTTCACTCACCGTAGACAGTAGCGCTAATCTCTCCTTTAAGGCCTGTGGTCTGTCAGTAATATGGAAACTTTGGTCTGCTATGGCAGCACAGGACAGTTCAACTGAGGTAATGCCACAACTGTGATCCCATGTGGAAATTTTTCCAGTCCTTGCCAACACTCCTGTGTGTTTTAGAGTGGATGAAAATGCAGGTAATTGTTCACAGCATTCCTTTTTTAAAAATCTTTGCTCGAGATTTCATTTCTTTTTTTTTCTTTTGCATGTAGCTGTCCAGTTCTCCCAACACCATTTGTTGAAGAGGGTATCTTTACTCCATTTTATGTTATTTCCCCCTTTGTCGAATATTAATTGACTGTAGAGATTTGGGTTTATTTCTGGGCTCTCTGTTCTGTTCCATTGGTCTATGAGCCTGTTTTTATGCCAGTATCAGGCTGTTTTGATTACAATGGCCTTGTAATACAGTTTGATATCAGGTATTGTAATCCCTCCTACATTGATCTTCTTTCTCAAAATTAAGGCTGCTATTCGGGGTCACTTATGGTTCCATATAAATTTTTGAAGTGTTTGTTCTATGTCTGTGAAATATGCCATTGGTGCTTTAATAGGTATTGCATTGAATCTGTAAATTGCTTTGGGTAGTATGGACATTTTGATGATGTTAATTCTTCCAATCCATGAACACGGTGTATGCTTCCATTTGTTTGTGTCTTCCTTGATTTCTTTCTTCAGTATTGTGTAGTTTTCTGCATACAGGTCTTTTACCTCCTTGGTTAGATTAATTCCAATATTTTATTTTTGTTTTTGCTATATCGAATGGGATTTCTTTTTTATTTCTGCTTCTGCTGATTCACTGTTAGTACACAAAAATACCTTTGATTTCTGGATATTGACTTTGTAACCCACTGTTTTGCCAAATCCATTTATTAGTTTGAGCAGTTTTTTGGTAGAGTCTATAGGATTTTCCATGTACACAATCATGTCATCTGCAAACAATGACAGTTTTGTTTCCTCCTTTCCAGTTTGGATGCCTTTTATTTCCTTTTCTTGTCTGATCGCTGTGGCTAAAACTTCCAATACTATATTGAATAGAAGTGGTGAAAGTGGACAACCTTGTCTTGTTCTGATCTTAGTGGATAAGATTTTAGTTTTTGCCCATTGAATATAATGTTGGCTGTGGGTCTGTCATATATGGCCTTTATTATATTGAGGAATGCTCCCTCAGTTCCCACTTTGCTGAGTGCCTTTACCATAAATGGGTATTGTACCTTATAAAAGGGCTTTTTATGCATCCATTGATATGACCATGTGGTTTTTGTCTTTGTTTTTCTTTATGTGATATATTACATTTACTGATTTGCGAATATTGAGCCATCCTTGCATCCCTGGGATGAATCCCACTTGGTCATGGTGTATGACCTTTTTGATGCATCATTGGATGTGATTTGCCAATATTTTATTGAGGATTTTAGCCTCTATGTGCATCAGTAGTATTAGCCAGAAGTTTTCTTTCTCTGTTGTGTCTCTATCTGGTTTTGGAATTAGGATAATGCTGGCTTCATAAAAAGAGTTGGGGAGTTTTCCCTCCTTTTGGATTTTTTGGAATAGTCTGTGAAGAATAGAAAGTTAGCTCTCCCTTAAAAGCTTTGTATAATTCTCCTGTGAAACCATCTGGTCCAGGGCTTTTGTGTGATGGGAGTTTTTTGACTACTGCTTCAATTTCAGCTGCTGTCATTGGTCTGTTCAGATTTTCTGTTTCTTTTTCATTGAGTTTTGGAAGATTATATTTTTTAGAAATTTGTCCATTTCATCTAGGTTTTCAAATTTCTTGGCATACAGCTCTGCATAGTAATTCCTTACAATGCCTTGTATTTCTGTGGTATCAGTTGTAATCTCTCGTCTTTCATTTCTGATTGTGTTTATTTGGGTCTTCTCTTTTCTTTTCTTAATGAGCCTACTTAAAGGCTTGTCTATTTTGTTTATCTTTTCAAAAAACCAACTCCTGGATTCATCGATCCTTAGAATTGTGCTTTTAGTCTCTATGTCATTTAATTCTGATCTGATCTTGGTTATTTCCTTCCTTCTACTTGCTCGGGGCTGTCTTTGTTGTTGTGCCTTGAGTTCTTGCAGGTATCAGGTTAGGTTGTTTGTTTGAAATGTTTCTATTTTCTTTAGGTAAGCCTGTATTGCTATGAACTTCCCTCTCAGGACTGCCTTCTCCGTGTCCCACAAGTTTTGAATTGTTGTGAGTTCATTTTTATTTGTTTCCAGAAACTTTTTGATTTCTTCCCTAATTTCAATCTTGACCCATTCATTGTTTAATAGCATGCCATTCAGTTTCCATGATTTTGGGTCTTTGGGGTCTTTTTCTTTGGGGTTGGTTTCCAGTTTAAGTCCCTCGTGGTCAGAGTAAATGCTTGGTATGATTTCAATTTTCTTGAATTTGTTGAGTCTCATTTTGTGTCCCATCATGTGGTCTATCCTTGAAAATATTCCATGTGCATTTTTAAAGAATGTGTATTTAGCTTCTTTGGGATGAAGGGCTCTATATATATCAGTTAAGTCCATTTCATCTAAGGTGTTGTTTAATGCTGCCATATCTTTGTTGATATTTTGTTTGGAAGATCTGTCCATTATCTACAGTGGGGTGTTAAAATCTCCTACTATAATTGTGTTGCTGTCAATATCTTTCTTAAGGTCCTCTCAGATTTTCGTTATATATTTGGGTGCTCCTATGTTGGTGCATATATATTTACAATGTTTATGTCTTCTTGGTGGATTCTTGCCTTGAGTATTATGTAGTGACCTTCTGTGTCTCTCGTTATGGCCCTTTTGGTGAAGTCTATTTTTTTCTGATATGAATATTGCTACGCTGGCTTCTTTTTCATATTTGTTTGCTTGGAAAATTTGTTTCCAACCCTTCACTTTTAGTCTGTGAAGGTCTTTTGTCCTGAGGTTCGTCTCTTGTAGGTAGCATATGTGTGGGTCATTCTTTCTTATCCATTCAGCTATTCTATGTCTATTGATTGGAGCATTTAACCCATTTACATTTAGGGTTATTATTGATAGGTACTTCCTCATTGCCATTTATGTACCTGTGTTCCTTTCTGTCTCTCTCTTTTCCTTCCTTTCCTTAAAGCAGACCTTTTAGTATTTCTTGTAGAGCTGGTTTGGTGGAGACATATTATTTTAGACTTCTTATTATTTAGACTTCTTTTGTCTTGGAAGCTCTTTATTTGGCCTTCTATCTTGTTTGAGAACCTTGCTGAATAAAGTAGTCTTGGTTCAGAATATTTCTTGCCATTCTCTTCTTGCTTGGAATGTTTCCATTGAGAATTGAGTAGTCAACCTTATTGGGACCCCTTGTATGTTACTTCCTGTTTCTCCCTTGCTGCCTTTAAGATTCTGTCTTTGCCTTGGAATTTGGCCATTTTAATGATGATGCATCTTGAGGTGGGCCTCTTTGGGTTCCTCTTGAATGGGGCTCTCTGTGATTCCTGGATTTGTGTGACTTTTTCTCTCATCAAATTAGGAAAAATTTCCATTATTACTATTTCAAATAGGTTTTCTATCCCTTATTCTTCTTCTTCTCCTTCTGGTATTCCTATTATTTGGATATTATTATGTTTCATATTGTCTTGTATTTCTCTTAATCCCCCCTCATTCTTTCTGAGCCTCTTTCCCTTTTCTCGCTCTTTCTGGAGGATTCTTTCTAATTTATCCTCCGACTCACTGATCTGATATTCTGCCTCATCAATCCTGCTTTTCATTACTTCTACTGATGGTTTCTATTTCTTTTTTCTTGTTGATATACTTTGTGGTGAGTTCATTGTAGCTCCCTTGTAGTTTCTGGTAGCTTGTTGTGAGCTCTTTGAGTTTCCTGATAACCAGTGCTTTGAATTCCATATCTGTTCATTGACTTGCCTCTATTTCATCTAACATTCTTTCTGAGACTTCCACCTTTTCTTTCATTTGGGGATTGTTTCTTTGTCTTCCCATTGTTTGTGATACTCTTCTTGTTGGCCTCAGCTTCTTAAATTGATCTGTTCTGATTCCCTGGTTTTATGGAATAAAGTCTGTCACGCTATTATTTGTGAACTTCTGTGGTAGAATACCTGTGTAATTCAGTGGTGCAGTCTCCTGCAGGTATCTTGCTGTTCTCAGCTTCCACCTACTACTTTTTTTGTGCATGTGTGATCAGTTTGAGGGGGAGGCAAAATGGTTTATGACATCAGGAGAGTACTTTATGTTATTTACAGTCACAGCTGGTAGAGAAGAAATAGGAAATCTTTAGGCTATATATAGTGTTAACCATAATCTTCAACCCAACTTGCCACTTTTAAGAAAGGATGGACCAAAGATAAATCTCTTGTTGGGAAGGGAAGGCTTGTGAGTTGGATCTAGAAAGCAGTCAGGTTGCGGGTGGTCAGATTTTGAGGTAAAGTGAGAGTAAAGAATAGTAACTAGGTGTAGCATGTGAACAAATAGAGTTAATCACTACAGTAATAGAATTCAGGAACCTGTAAGGTGGTCTAAGGTCCAAGAAATGTGTTGTGAAGTGTTTATCATTGTATAGAACAGCTATTATTTACAGTAATATTAGAGCAACAGTCACATGACAGACTATGTGATCCGTCTGAATGGGGGTTATAGAGCTTGGGTAGTATACCAAAGGAAAGCAAGTGGTGTGAAGTATAGAAAATTAGCAATACACTGTGGAGGAAAGAACAGGGGAAACCTGTCACATAGTACAATATAACCAGCCAGGACTAAGAAACCTGTACAGAAAGAGGAGAAATACAAAGATGTTATTAAAGTAAAAAAAGAAGTGAGAATAATGCAAAAAATAATAATACACCTATGCAGCAACTTGAGGCTTCTCTGCTATAGCAAAGTGAAATTTGTCTCTGTGTCACTATTGTTGAGATGCCCCCTCTTTAGGTCCCACTATGGTCCTTTCACAGTTCCTAGTTATTTGTGTCTCTTATGGGTAAAAGAAAACTAAACAACAAACAAACAAACAATCCAACACACACACACACACAAAGTCAGTAGAAAGGAGGAATAAGCAAAAAGTTTGGAAAGAAAGGAAGAAGGACTAAAACCAGACAAAAAGAACAATGAGGGACAAAGTATTGAAAGATAGAGCAACAATACAGTTTTAAAAATATAAGATTACTTAGAAAAGAAGTTGCAAAAAAAAAGAACCTTCCTTTGTCGGTTTCAAACTGTCCAAACTGGTTTTTCTGGTTGCAGCAGGACTTCTCTGTGGGCTGGGATGCAGGCTCACACCCTCACACACACACACATGCATGTGCACGCACGTGAGCCAGGCTACCAGACTGAGATGTGGACGCCCACACCCCCAGCAGGCTACCTGGGGCCCACGGTATCTGGCACTGTCCTTCTCAGTCCAGTGGCAGGAACCAGGTGTTCCCGCCCCTCCCCTGGAAGGCCGCTGGACTGGTTGGGCCGTGAGGCAAGTTGCTGTCCCAGAACACCTCAGTTCACTTTCCAATAGAGACTTCTCCACAAAGCCTGCCTCTCAGCCCAGCCCAATCCCCAAAAGACCAGCAACAACAGTGTCCTTCTCAAATCCCCTGGGCTGGCGGGCTGGTGGGCCAGCAAGCTGGGGACCACAGAGTCCGCAGTTGAATAGTGCTCTCCACCCTTGCCACCCTTTACATAAAATTAAGCCCACAGGTCTCTGCTCGGTGTTGCCTAGCCTTGCCTAGATGGGGAGGGAGGGAGTCAGTTCTCTCCCACAGACCCTGTAGCAGGCCCACGGCTCCCACGGAGTCTGTTGTAGACCCACTGGGTGCTGGGCTTCCGGAGTTCCCTCCGCCACAGGCACCGTGGCACTGGACCAAGACCGGGGCCTTTGTTTCCCACCTAAGCCGCTTCTCCTCCATACTCACACACTGGCTGAAGTCGCCTGCCACCTCCTATTGTCTGCACTCAAGTATCAGGCCATGGGTGCAGGGAGCCGCAGCTTTTGTCCTCACTTGCCTTCCGGAGTCCTCACCGACCTGCAGCTATCGGGTTTCTCCATCATACTCTCTGGTCTCTTAGTTTCATAAATGCTGGTGAATTGTGGATTCACTGGTTGATTATGCTGTTCTTCAATAGATCTGCCTGGATTTTCTACCAGGTGCACGAGAGCTGGATTCCCTCCGTGTTACTCTGTCGCCATCTTAATCTCCCCCCAGACCTATTACTCTTATCATTCCCTTGCATTTGCAACATTTTTCAATGGACTGAATTTAAAAGTTTCAGTTCTAGCAGCCCTTGGGTGCTTCCTTGTCTTAATCCTTATTTGTGCTTTATGATGTGTGTGTGTGTGTGTGTGTGTGTGTAAATTTTCTTAAGATCACATTTGAGAAAAGCAAATTGTAGGTTTCATAAGCTTAACAACTACAATTGATCTCACAAACAAAAAAGGGGGAGATGTTGGGAACCACCCAGCCTGGTTTCAGAAGCTGTAACCCCTGCCATGGCTAAGGCTGAGTGAATGACCTTTGGACCATAAGCCACTATGGAGAAAAAGTTTATCTCCCTGGCAGGGGTGCTTGCTCCCTCTGCTCCTTTTACTTCACCCTTCCTGGCCCCCAGTGCTTGATTCATTGGCAAAAGACAGGTAAGATTCCCCAAGGGTGGGAACTTGGGAAATCTCTTGGAATGAACAAGTTCCTTACAAAGACTGTTTGAGGAAAACTCTGTCTGAAATGATTCCAAGCATACTGCACGCAACTACTTTTAGAGGTACAGAAATGCAATATTGTTTGAAATATTTCAACTCTTCTGGCAGTTCTGTGAAAGTGTTCTTGGGCGCGAACACGTTTCCTGTTAAATACTATACCAAAACATTCACCAATTCACTTGTGCCTCACATATGAATGATGTGCAAAAGCGTGCTGTCTCTGAAATGGGGTAAACTTGTATAGTTTTCCTAGAGGGAAGCATATCAAAGTGTAGATGTGGAAGTACGTATTCTTTGTAGCAGACAGTTTTGTGATGATAGAAGTGAACGTGAAAAGAATGCTCCAATTTTGGTCCCGTAGTTCATATGTCTTAGAGACAAGCATAAGGAAACGTTGGAATTTAACCAAATGAAGGTGGCAATACACGTATTCAACACAACCGTTTCTGGGAAAGCAATGTTGACAGTGATTCTGACTCCTGGATAATAGTTCTATTTCAGACGGGCTAAACAGAGTAATGTTTTGGATCGTGTACATCGCGTTTTTCACAGCTGCTTAAGTATTCCCAAATCATCCCGTCCTAACTCAGTTGGAGAATAGAGAAAAGGCAACTCAAATCAGGTTTTCTTTCTGGAATGAGTCAGCAGGTATGAATGCCCATGTCACTTTAAAAGTAGGGGAGCTTCTCCTGAAAGGTTCACTGAAACGCATTCCTTCCTGTAGAAAATAACAAGGAAGACCAGACATTCATGTACTCTGCAGTACCTGAGTGGAACAAACCCGTTTGTGAATGCCAAAATGTAAAGCAGATGAGCAGTTTACTTCTTTCACGCAGCTGAATTTCCCTGTGTTCTAACCGCTATGAGATTTTGGAACTTGGGAAATCTCTTGGGAATGAACAAATTCCTTACGAAGCCTGTTTGAGGAAAACTCTGTCTGAACTGATTCCAACCATAGTGCACGCAAGTCCTTTTAGAGGTACAGAAATGCAATGTTCTTTGAAATACTTGAGCTTTTCTCGCACTTCTGTGAAAGTGTTCTTGTGCGAGGACATGTTTCCTGTTAAATACTATATCAAAACTTTTACCAATTCATTTGTGCCCCTCATATGAATGATGTCCAAAAGCGTGCTGTGTCAACCTTAGCTGATGCGAAATCATTTCCCAAGCTCTTTGGCTATCAAGCACTCCTTAGAATTGCTTCCTAAGAGCGACACTTCAACACAGTGCTGAACGCAGCACATACATGCTCAGACACCACCTTCTCCATCCTGTTCTACAGTGAGTAAAATCAGAAGGCAACAAACGGTGTAGCTATCTTCCTCAGAATCCCGCTTCCTACGAAGTGTTCCTACTGCCCAGTAACATACAGAAGTCTAAACACTTCACTCTGCCCTTGACACAGTGCAAGGCTCTGAGAGTCCCAAAATGGTTTCTCTAGTATCATATTCTCTGAGGCCTTCACCCTTCTGTTCAAAGTTGCATAGGGCATTCCAGATGCATTTCTTACTTAGGCTTCACCTTTCTTCTCCAGAACACTTCTGAATCAGATTGTGAGATACTTGCTTACTGCGTGTCACACATGATATACTCCCGCGCGTGAGGTCCCTGATTCGCTGGTAGAGAGGTAATTGCACAGCTCTCTTGCTGTTGAACCTACTGCCATAGTGACTGCAGACAAATACTTCTCCACGAGTGGGAGAAAGAACAGTGTTGGTAGCCAGAGTCACCACCAGTTTCAACTTTCCCTGAATAGACTACAATGACTAAGCATTTTAAACATAGCACACAGCCTCCTTCAGGTACTCTTGCAGCAAAACATGGTCATGGCCCCTTGATTTGAAAGGTTTCATTCCATTCACTACTGTGAGGAAAGAAATGCATGCACTTGGCGTTAGCTCCATATTTCTTTTGACATCCACACAAGGATTTCCTCCCCCCGTAGGCAAGCAGTCAGTGCTCGGATGTCTTAGCTACTGTGCTCTTTGGTGCAGAAAGATTACCTGGAGGATCCTCTACTGCACATGATTATTCTACTTAAAATACGCCAGAGTCTCATGAATCAATTCACTTATTTGGGGACAGAAAATAGTTTTCAAAAGGCTTTCATTGTCAAACTATCTGCAAAATACACATTTCGATAAGACAGGATGAAAACAGCAAGGATTACTCGGCATTTTCCGTTTAACTTCTGTTGAAATGACCTTTAACTCCTAGCTTCCTTATGAGAACCGCAAAACATGTCTAGATCGAAGCCACTTTGAACAAAGCAACACAGTCTCATTCTGGGAAGGTGTGTAGAGGTTTCTCTGGTTCATTCTCCTTTATTGTAAAGAAATGCACTCATGACCGAAACTGAACTGTGAGCACCATTTGCATTTCGACGGTTAGAAAAGTGGTGCAAATCAGGTGATAGGCTCTGCCTGCATATCTTTGCGTTGCTATGTCTTTCTGGTGAAATAGAAACCAGTAGAACTCGGTACCCTGGTGGCAACCTCTACGTGGAAGATCACACCGTCCTAGGCTAACACTCAGCGTTTGCAGGTGGAAAATCATTCCCGAGACCCTTTTGCTTTCGAGCACTCCTTAGAATTATTGATACTGAAGGGAGATACATCAACACTGTGGTGAACGCAGTGCATGCATTCTCAGATACCCCCTACTCCATACTGATCTACAGTGAGTAAAATCATAAGGCTACATACGGTGTAGATATCTTTTGTTGGAAACTAGCTTGATACGAAATGTTCCTTTTGCCCCACAGATTTCTGGAAGAGACTTGAGAAGAAGTGATGAAAACAGTACAGATTACTAGGCATTTTCAATTTAACTTCTATTGTAGTGACCTATAACTCCTAGCTTTATTACAAGTACCACAAAACATTTGTAAATTTTAACCACTTTGAGAAAGATATACAGTCTAATTCTGGGAAAATTTGTAAAGGTATCTCTGATTTTTTTCTACTGTATTGTAAAGAAATGCACTCAGGACCAAAACTGAACTGTTAGCATCTTCTGCGTTTTTACAGTTAGAACTGTGGTGGAATTCAGTCGAAGGTATCTGTCTGCATGTCTTTGTGTTGCTCTGTTATTTTCTAGTGAAAAAGAAACCTAGGGGAACACTGTGCTCTGATGGCATCTTTCACTCAGAAGATCACCCCGTCCTAGGCTATCACTCCACATTTGCCTGTGGAAATTTATTTCTGAAGCTCTTTTGCTATGAAGCACTCCTCATAATTGATATAATTGATACTTAAGGGAGATACTTCAACCCAGTACAGAACACAGTACATACATGCTCAGATACCACCTACTCCATCTTGTTCTACCCTGAGTAAAATAATTGGGCAACAAACGGGGTATATATCTTACATTGAAAACCAGCTTCATATGAAATGTTCCTACTGTCCAGCAACGTGGAAATGTCTAAATGCTTCACCATGCCGTTAGCACAGTGCAAGGCTCTGAAAGTCCCCAAATGGTTTCTCTAGTGTCATATTCATTTAGGCCTTCATCATCTTGTTCAAAGTTTGATGACAGAACAGTATGCCAAAAAGCCTTTTGTTATCAATCTTACCACAAAACACGTATTTGTGAAAGGTACTTCAACACAGTGGTGGAAACAGTACATATACTCTCAAACATCACACATATCTACTTCTTCTAAAGTGAGCCCACTCATAAGATGCTAAACAGTGTAGATATTTTCTTTTGAAAACCCTTTGTCAAATGAAATGTTTCCATTTCCTGTAACTTAGAAAAGTTTAAAATCCTCTCCACTGTATTCTCAGAGTTTAATGCTGTACAAGTCTGACGATATTTACTTTAGCTTCATATTCATTTAGATATGCATTTCTGCTCAAACTTACACATTACTGTGTACTTGCATTTCTTATTTCAACTACACATTCTTTTTATAATACTACTTTTGGGGAAACTATGGTATAGTTGCTGACTGTGTTCTACAGAGCATATATTTCTGCCACTTAGTTCACTCATTGGATGACAAAAAAAGGTTATTCAGGAGCTCTTTCACTAACAACCTATAACAAAAATGACATTGCAGAAAAATACTGGAACAGGAGGGGTTAAAACAGTATGTATTACAAGAAACACCATACATTTCAACTTTATCTTAGAGAAGTACTTTGACAGAACTTTATAAACGCTGCAGACAGAGGTGGCTTAAAACACCATTCATACAAACCATTTTCATTTCCCAGTGTTTTGAAAGAATTTAAAGCATTCATTACTGTTATATCAAGAGAAATGCACTTGGTCACCAAATGTAGGCTGTTAGCATCCAAATCATTTGGACATTCACAAAATGGTTATACTCAAGTCAGGTATTACACAGTTTATGAATCTTAGGTTCACTGAAGTTGTGTAGAAAACAAAATACTTTGGTGGAAATTGTATTGCATAAGATTATTCATTAAAAATACGCTACAGTTTATGTATTTAATCCCACTTTTCATGACAGAACAGTAGATTCAAAAGCCATTCACTGTCAATTATACTTCAGAACATGTATTTCTGAAAGGTACTTCAACAGAGTGCTGAAAACAGTACATATACTCAGACACATCACACATATTATCTTCTACTAAATGAGTCCACTCATAAGCTGCTAAACACTGTAGATATCTTTTGTTGAAAACCCTTTTTCATACAAAATGTTTCCATTTCCTGGTAACTTAGAAAAGTAGAAATTTCTCCCTACTGTGTTATCATAGTGTGATTCTGTAAAGGTCTTAAGATTGTTACTTTAGTTTCATATTAATTAGACACATTCAATTTTGTTGAAGTTTACATAGTACCATCTATATGCATTTCTTAGTTAGGCTAGACTTCCCTCCTGTAAAAACACTTTTGGGAAAACCCTGGAATAGTTGCTGACTGTGTTTATACAGAATATATTTCTTCCTGAGAGCTCACTCATTGGCTGACAAAAAGGTGATTCAGGAGCTCTTTCGCTAACCTTCCACCATAGTGAATTTCAAAAAAAAATATCTCAACAGGAGCAGTAGAAAAAGTATTGATTACAACAGACACCCCACATTTCGACTCTTTCTTGCAGGAGTACATTGACAGAACAGTATAAATGCTGCAGACACAGTTGGCTTAAAACACACTTCTTACAAAGCACATTCACCTCCCAGTGATTTGAAAGAATTCAAAGAATTTATTACTGCTAAATGAGAGAGAAATGTACTTGGTGAGAAACAGTGGACGGTTAGCATCATATGCATTTTCACAATGACAAAACAGTTTCTGTATTACGCAGGTACCACAGTCCCGAATCTTAGCTGCTCTGTTCTTTTGTACACAAAAAATACTATGGGGAAAAGTGTGTTGCACAAGATGATTCAATTAAAATACACTACAGTTTATGAATCTATTCACTCATTTGATGACAGAACAGTATGCTCAAAAGGTTTCGTTATCAATCTTACCGCAAACACGTATTTGTGAAAGGTACTTCAACACAGTGCTGAAAACAGTACATATACTCACCGACATCACACATAGCTACTTCTTCTAAAGTGAGTCCACTCATAAGCTGCTAAACAGTGTAGATATCTTTTATCAAAAACCCCTATTCAAATGAAATGTTTCCACTCCTGGGTAACTTACAAAAGTTTAAAATCCTCTCCACTGTATTCTCAGAGTGTGATGCTACATAGGTCTGAAAATATCTACTTTAGTGTCATATTTATTTAGACTTGCAATTCTGTTCAAAATTACACATTACTGTGTACTTGCATTTCTTATTTAAGCTACACATTCTCTGATACTACTCTTGGGATAACTATGGTATAGTTGTTGACTGTGTTTTATAGAGGATATATTTCTGCCTATTGTTCACACATTGGATGACAAAAATAGGTTATTCAGGAGCTCTTTCACTAACAATCTATAACAAAAATGACATTTCAGAAAAACACTGGAACAGGAGGGGTTAAAACAATATGTATTACAGGAAACACTATGCATTTCAACTTTGCCTTAGAGGAGTACTTTGTCAGAATGTTATAAACGCTGCAGACAGAGTTGGGTTAAAACACACTTCCTACAAAGCATGTTCATTCCCCAGTGATTGATAAGAATTCAAAGCATTAATTCGTGTTATGTCAGGAGAAATGCACTTGGTCACCAAAGTAGACTGTTAGCATCCAAATCATTTGGACATTCACAAAATGGTTGTGTTCAAGTCGGGTACTACACAGTTTATGAATCTTAGGTTCACTGAAGTTGTGTAGAGAACAAAATACTTTGGTGGAAATTGTATTGCATAAGATTATTCATTTAAAATACACTACAGTTTATGAATTCAGTCCCCCTTTTCATGACATAACAGTAGATTCAAAAGCCGTTCACTGTCAAACATACCTCAAAACACATATTTCTGAAAGATACTTCAACAGAGTGCTGAAAACAGTACATATACTCAGACACATCACACATATTATCTTCTACTAAATGAGTCCACTCATGAGCTGCTAAACAGTGTAGATATCTTTTGTTGAAAACCCTTTTTCATACCAAATGTTTCCATTTCATGGTAACATAGAAAAGTTTAAAATCCTCTCCACTGTATTCTCAGAGTATGATGTTGTACACATCTGAAGATACTTTAGTTTCATGTTCATTTAGACACGCAATTCTGTTCAGTCTTACACATTACTGTGTACTTGCATTTCTTATTTAAGCTACACATTCTTTTTATAATACTACTCCTGGGGAAACTATGGTATAGTTGACGACTGTGTTCTATAGAGGATATATTTCTGACTGTTAGGTCACTCCTTGGAAGACAAATATGGTTATTCAGGAGTTCTTTCACTAACAACCTATAACAAAAATGACACTGCAGAAGAAAACTTCAACAGGAGGGGTGAAAACATCGTGTATTACAAGAAACACCATGCATTTGAACTTTGCCTTAGAGGAGTACTTTGACAGAATGATATAAATGCTGCAGAAAGAGTTGGCTTAAAACACACTTCTTACAAAGCATGTTCATTCCACAGTTATTGGAAAGAATTTAAAGCATTCATTACTGTTATGTCAGGAGAAATGCACTCGGTCATGAAAGTAGACTGTTACCATCCAAATCATTTGGACATTCACAAAATGGCTGTATTCAAGTCAGGTACTACACAGTTTATGAATCTTAGGTTCACTGAAGTTGTGTTGAGAACAAAATACTTTGGTGGAAAGTGTATTGCACAAGATTATTCACTTAAAATATGCTACAGTTGATGATTCTATTCACTCATTTGATTACAGAACAGTATGTTCAAAGCAAAATTCCAAGACAAAGAGATAATCTCAAAGGTAGCAACAGAGAAAAAGGAAATAACATACAAGGGAGCCCCAATAAGGGTAGCTACTGATTTCTCAATGGAAACACTCCAAGCAAGAAGAGAATGGCAAGAAATATTCCAAGTAATGAGAACCAGAGGCCTACAACCAAGGCTACTTTACCCAGGAAGGCTCTCAATCAAGATAGAAGGCCAAAGAAAGAGCTTCCAACACAAAAGAAGTCTAAAAGAACACGCCTCCACCAAACCAGCTCTACAAGAATTACTAAAAGGGCTGCTTTAAGGAAAGGAAGGAAAAGAGAGAGACGGAGAGGAACACAGGTACACAAATGGCAATGAATAAGTACCTTTCAATAATAACCTTAAATGTAAATGGGTTAAATGTTCCAATCAAAAGACATAGAATAGCTGAATGGATAAGAAAGCATGACCCACACGTATTCTACCTACAGGACACCCACCTCAGGACAAAAGACCATCACAGAATAAAAGTGAAAGGCTGGAAACAAATTTTCCAAGCAAATGGACAAGAAAAATAAGCCGGCGAAATAATTCTAATATCAGACAAAATAGACATCAAAAAAAGGGCCATAAAGAGAGACCCAGAAGGTCACTTCATAATATTCAAGGGAAGAATCCACCAAGAAGACATTAACATTATAAATATATATGCACCCAACATAGGAGCGCCCAAATATATAAGAAAAATCCTAGAAGACTTCAAGAAAGATATTGACAGCAACACAATTATAGTAGGGGATTTTAACACTCCACTGTCAAAAATGGACAGATCTTCCAAACAAAATATCAACAAAGATATAGCTGCACTAAACAACACCCTAGATGAAATGGACTTGACTGATATATATATAGAGTCCTTCATCCCAAACACGCTAAATACACATTCTTTTCAAATGCACATGGAACATTTTCAAAGATAGACCACATGATAGGACACAAAATGAACCTCAACAAATTCAAGAAAATTGAAATCATACCAAGCATTTTCTCTGACCACAAGGGACTGAAATTAGAAACCAACCCCAAGGAATAAAACCCAAACACCGAAAATCATGGAGACTAAATGGTATGCTATTAAACAATGAATGGGTCAAGAATGAAATTAGGGAAGAAATCGAAAACTGTCTGGAAACAAATGAAAATGAACTCCAAACAACCCAAAACTTATGGGACACGGCAAAGGCAGTCCTGAGAGGGAAGTTCATAGCAACACAGGCTTACCTAAAGAAGATAGAAACATTTCAAACAAACAACCTAACCCGATGCCTGTAAGAACTCGAGGAACAAAAACAAACACAGCCCAGAGCAAGTAGAAGGAAGGAAATAACCAAGATCAGAGCATAATTAAATGACATAGAGACTAAAAGCACAATTCTAAGAATCAATAAATCCAAGAGTTGGTTTTTTGAAAAGATAAACAAAATAGACAAGCCTTTAAGTAGGCTCATTAAGAAAAGAAGAGAGAGGACCCAAATAAACACAATCAGAAATGAAAGAGGAGAGATTACAACTGATACCACAGAAATAGAAGGGATTGTAAGAAATTACTATGCAGAATTGTATGCCAAGAAATTTGAAAACCTAGGTGAAATGGACAACTTTCTAGAAAAATATAATCTTCCAAAACTCCATGAAGAAGAAGTAGAAAGCCTGAACAGACCAATAACAGCAAATGAAATTGAAGCAGCAATCAAAAAACTCCCATCACACAAAAGCCCTGGACCAGATGGTTTCACAGGAGGATTCTACAAAGCTTTTAAGGAAGAGCTAACCCCTATTCTTCACAGACTATTCCAAATAATCCAAAAGGAGGGAAAACTCCCCAACTCTTTTATGAAGCCAGCATCATCCTAATTCCAAAACCAGATAGAGACACAACAGAGAAAGAAAACTTCAGGCCAATATCGCTGATGAACATAGATGCTAAAATCCTCAAAAACATATTGGCAAATCACATCCAATGATGCATCAAAAAGGTCATACACCATGACCAAGTGGGATTCATCCCAGGGATGCAAGGATGGCTCAATATTTGCAAATCAGTAAATGTAATACAACACATAAACAAAAGCAAACACAAAAACCACATGATCATATCAATAGATGTGGAAAAGCTTTTGATAAGGTACAACACACATTCATGATAAAAACACTCAGCAAAGTGGGAACAGAGGGAGCATTCCTCAGTATAATAAAGGCCATATATGAAAGACCTACAGCCAACATCATACTCAATGGGCAAAAACTAAAAGATCAGGAACTAAGATCAGGAACAAGATCTTGTTCCACTAAGATCAGGAACAAGACAAGGTTGTTTTGTGTTGTTCTCTTTGTCCACTTTCACCACTTCTATTCAATATAGTATTGGAAGTTCTAGCCTCAGCAGGCAAGAAAAGGAAATAAAAGGCATTCAAATTGGAAAGGAGGAAACAAAACTGTCATTGTTTGCAGATGACATGATAGTGTACATGGAAAATCATATAGACTCTACCAAAAAACTGCTCAAACTAATAAAGTAATTTAGCAAAACAGCTGGTTACAAAGTCCATATCCAGAAATCAAAGGCATTTTTGTATGCTAACAATGAATCAGCAGAAGCAGAAATCAAGAAAAAAATAAGCCAGTCAGTGAAAGACAAATACCATATGATATCACTGTTAACAGGGATCTAAACAACAAAATAAACGAGCAAGTAAAATATGACCAAAGACACTGAAATACGGAACAGGGTAACAGGAACCAGAGGGGCGAGGAGAGAGAATCACAGGGGAAAACGGAATGGACTCACATGAACAAGTATAAAGGACACATAGACAATAACTAAGGTGGGGGGCAGAAATGGGAGGGAGGTGGGGAGCACTGGGGGGAGCAGGGCTGGGAATATAAGACAGAACACTCTACTTGAACAAGAATTAAATTTAAAAAAAAGAAAAAAATCTCATTCGATATAGCAAAAACAAAAATAAAATATCTGGGAATAAATCTAACCAAGGAGGTAAAAGATCTGTATGCAGAAAACTACATAACACTGATGAAAGAAATCAAGAAGGACACAAACAAATGGAAACATATACCGTGTTCATGGATTGGAAGAATTAACATCATCAAAATATCCATACTATCCAAAGCAATTTACAGATTTAATGCAATACCTATTACAGTACCAATGGCATATTTCACAGACATAGAACAAGCCTTTCAAGAATTTATATGGAACCATAAATGACCCTGAATAGCAGCAGCAATTTTGAGAAAGAAGAACAGAGTAGAAGGAATCACAATACCTGATATCAAACTGTATTACAAGGCCACTGTAATCAAAACAGCCTGGTACTGGCATAAAAACAGATACACAGGCCAATGGAACAGAACAGAGAGACCAGAAATAAACCCAACTTTCTACAGTCAATTAATATTCAACAAAGGGGGCAGTAACATAAATTGGGGTAAAGATAGTCTTTTCAACAAATGGTGTTGGGAGAACTGGACAGCTACATGCAAAAAAAATGAAACTCGAGCACCAACTTCCACCATACACCAAAATAAACTCAAGGTGGATAAAAGACTCAAATATAAGCCATGACACCATTAAAGTCCTAGAGGAGAACATTGGCAGGAAAATCTCAGATATTTCATGCAGCAACATTTTTATTGATATGTCCCCTAGAGCAAGGAATATGAAGGAAAGAATAAACAAATGGGATCTCATCAAAATAAAAAGCTTTGGCGCAGCTAAAGAAAACAGCATTAAAATAAAAAGACAACCAACTGCATGGGAAAACATATTTGCCAATGATACCTCAGACAAAGGTTTAATCTCCAAAGAACTCACATGACTTCACTCTAAGAAGACAACTAACCCAATTAAAAAATGGGGAAAGGACTTGAACAGACACTTCTCCAAGGAGGACATACAGAGGATCCAGAGACACATGAAGAGGTGCTCAATATTGCTTGCTATCAGAGAGATGCAAATTAAAACCGCAATGAGATACCACTTTACACCGGCAAGAATGACTATCATAAACAAAGCAATAAACAACAAATGTTGGAGAGGGTGTGGGGAAAAGGGGACTCTAGTCCACTGTTGGTGGGATTGCAGACTGGTAAAACCATTATGGAAAACAGTATGGAATTTTCTCAGAAAACTAAAATTGGACCTGCCTTTTGACCCAGCAATTCCAGTGCTAGGATTGTATCCTAAGAACCCTAAAACACCAATCCTAAAGAACCTATGCACCCCAATGTTCATAGCAGCACAATTTACAATAGCCAAAAGTTAGAAACAACCTAGGTGCCCATCAGTAAATGAATGGATCAAAAAACTATGGTACATATACACAATGGAATTCTATGCCACAGAAAGAAGAAGAAGCTCCTCCCTTTGCAACAGCATGGATGGAACTGGAAAGCATTATGCTGAGTGAAATAAGCCAGGTGCTAAAGGACAAATACTGTATGATCTTACCTTTAACCAGAACCTAAACAACAAAATAAACAAGCAAAATATGACCTAAGACACTGAAATATGGAACAGGCTGATAGGGACCAAAGGGGAGAGGGGAGAAAAACACAGGGGAAAAGGGGAAGGATTCACAGGAACAAGTGTATAGGACACATGGAGAATAACTAAGTTGGGGGGATGGGAAGGAGCTGGGGAGCACTTGTTGGGTTGGCAGGGTGGGGGAAATAAGACAGAAAACTGTACTTGTAAAATAAATTAAAAAATTGGGGGGAAAAGAAAAATAATTAAATAAATATAAATTTAAAAAACACACTTCTTACAAAGCATGTTCATTTCCCAGTGATTTGAAAGAATTCAAAGACTTCATTACTATTATATCAATGAAAATGCACTTGGTCACCAATAGTAGACTGTTAGCGTCATAATCATTTGGCCATTCACAAAACGCTTACTGTCAAGTCAGATACTACACAGTTTATGAATCTTAGCTTCTCTGAACTTGTGCAGAGAAAAATATAGTTTGGTGGAAAGTGTATTGCATATTATTCACTTAAAATACACTACAGTTTCTGAATCGATCCACTCATTTGATGACAGAAGAATATATTCAAAAGCCTTTTGCTATCAATCTTACCGAAAAATACATGTTTCTGAAACATACTTCAACAGAGTGGAGAAAGTACAAATACTTCGAGACACCACTCAATTCATCTTCTAGGAAAGTGAGCCCACTCTTAAGGTGCTAATGTGTATGTATGTGTGTGTGTGTGTGTGTGTGTGTGTGTGTGTATATATATATATATATATATATATATATATATATATATATATCTTTTGTTTAAAACCTTTTTTCATACAAAATGTTTCCATGCCTTGGTGACTTCGAAAAGTTTAAATTCCTCAGCAGTGTGTTATCAGAGTGGGATGCTGTTAAAGGTTTTAAGATTGTTACTTTAGATTCATATTCACTTAAACTTACCATTCTGTTCAAACATACATGTTACCACATACTTGCATTTCTTAGTTAGGCTACACTTTCCTCCTATAGAAATACTGTTGGGAAAGCTGAGGTATAGTTGCCGACTGTTTCCTAAAGGATATATTTTCACCTTATAGTACACTCATTGGTTGACAAAAAGGTTATTCAGCAGTTCTTTTGCTAAGAACCTATAACAAAAGTGAATTTCAAAAGAAATACTTCAACAGGAGGGGT
Source organism: Sturnira hondurensis (assembly GCF_014824575.4). Lineage (NCBI taxonomy): Eukaryota > Metazoa > Chordata > Mammalia > Chiroptera > Phyllostomidae > Sturnira > Sturnira hondurensis. Next base: position 1,311,827 of record NW_028077940.1, on the reverse strand, counting down.
CAAAACAATATGTATTACAAGAATCATCATGTATTTCAATTTTTCCTTAGATGAGTGCTTTGACAGAACGTTATAAACGCTGCAGAGTTGGCTTTACAAAGTATGTTCATTTGCCAGTGATTTGAAAGAATTCAAAGAATTCATTACTGTGATATCAGAGAGAAATGCACTTGTTGACAAATAGTGGACTGTTAGCGTCATATTCATTTTCACATTGACAAAGCTGTTACTTTTACGCAGGTCCTACACAGTCCACAAATCTTAGCTTCTCTGTTCTTTTGTAGAGAAAAAAACTACTTTGGTGGAAAGTTTATTTCATGTGGTATTTCACTGAATAAAAGCTACAGTTTTAAGAATTTATTCACTTATTCGATGAGAGAACAGTATGTTCGAAAGCCTTTGAGTACAAATCTTACAGCAAATCACATATTTCTGAAAGATATTTCAACAGAGTGCTTAAAGATGTACATATACTCCGAGATACCACTCAATTCATCTTCTAGTAAAGTGAGCCCACTCATAAGGTGCAAAACAATGTATATATTGTTGGTTGAAATCCTGCTTCATATGAAATGTTTCCATTCCCATGTAACTTAGAAAAGTTTAAATTCCTTCCCACTGTATTCTGAGAGTGTAATGCTGTAAAGGTCCTAAGATTGTAACTTTAGTTTCATATTCATTTAGACTTGAAATTCTGTTCAAATTTACATGTTACCATGTTTTTGCATTTTTTATTTAGGCTACGCATTCCTCCTATAATAATACTTTTGGGATAACTGTGGTATAGTTTCTGACTGTGCTTCATAGAGGATATATTTTCGCCTCATAGTTTACTCATTGGCTGACAAATCATTCAGCAACTCTTTCACAAACAACCTCCCACAATAGTGAATTTCAAAAAAAAATACTCCAACAGGAGGAGAAAAAACAGTATTTATTACAAGAGACACCATGCATTCCAGCTCTTTATTAGAGGAGTACATTGACAGAGCTGCAGACAGTGTTGGCTTGAAACACACTTCTTACAGAGAATGTTCATTTCCCAGTGATTTGAAAGAATTCAGAGAATTCATTACTGTTATATGAGAGAGAGATGCACTTGGTGACAAATAGTGGACTATTGGGTCATATTCATTTTGACATTGACAAAACAGTCTTTTTTAAAGGGGTATTACACAGTCCATGAATCTTAGCTTCTCTGTTCTTTTGTAAAGAAAAAAATACTATGGTGGAGTGTGTTGCATAACATTATTCATTTAAAATATGCTGCAGTGTATGAATCTATTCGCCCATTTGATGACAGAACAGTAGTTTCAAAAGCCTTTTTGCTATCAATCTTACCACAAAATACATATTTCTGAAAGATACTTCAAGGGTGCTAAAAAATGGTACATATATTAGGGTTAGTTATGGTAAGCGCCAGGGCCAGGACTAGGATTACAGTTAGGGCTAGAGTTAGGGCTAGAGCTAGGGTTAGGGCTAGGACTAGGATTAGGGATATTGTTAGGGTTAGAGTTAGGGCTAGGGTTACAGCTATGGGTAGGTTTAGGGCTAGGGCTAGGTTTAGGGCTAGGGTTAGGTTTAGGGTTTGTGCTAGGATTAGTGTAGGGTTAGAGTTTAGGTTAGGGCTAGGATTAGGGCTAGGCTAGGGTTAAGGTTAGAGGTAGGGTTAGGGTTATGATTAGGGTTAGGATTAGGATTAGGGCTAGGGCTAGGGCTAAGGTTACAGTTAAGGTTGGGATACTGTTTGGGTTAGGATTGGAGTTATAGATAGAGTTAGGGCTAGGTTAGGGTTAGCGATAGGGTTAGGGTTAGTCTTAGGGTTAGGGGTAGGGCTAGAGCTAGGGTTAGGGTTAGTGTTAGGGATAGGACTAAGGATAGGGTTAGCTTTAAAATTAGGGATAGGTTTAGGGTTAGGGTTAGGGCTAGGTTTAAGGTTTGGGGTAGGATTAGAAGTATGGCTAGTGTTAGGGCTAGAATTAGGGGTATACCTAGGGTTGGTGTTAGGGCTAGGGTTAGGGTTAGGCTAGGGTTAGGTTTAGGATTAGGTTTAGCGTTAGGGTTAGAATTATGATTAGGTGTAGGGCTAATTTTAGGTTTAGGACTAGGATTAGGGTTAGGGCTTGGGCTTGTGTTAAGACTAGGGCTATGGTTGAGGTTAGGGCTAGCATTAGGGCTAGAACTAGAGTTAGGATTATTGTTAGGATTTTAATTAGGGTTAAGGTTATGTATAGTGTTGGGGGAAGGCTAGGCTTAGGATAAGGGTATATTTTGGCATTAGGGTTAGGGTTCAGGTTAGGCCTATAGTTACACCTAGGGCTAAGGTGAGGGTTAGGTTAGGGTTAGGGTTATGGCTAGGGTTAGGATTAGTGTTAGGGTCAGGCTTAGGGTAAGGGCTAGGATAATGTGTAGGTCTAGGGTTAGGGTCAGGGCTAGGGATAGGGTGAGGTTAGGGCTAGAGTTACAGCTAGGTCTAGAGTTAGGCTTATGAGGAGGGCTAGGGTTAGGGGTAGGGTTAGAGCTATAGCTAGGGTTCAGTTTAATGTTAGATTTAGGTCTAGGATTAGGGTTCAGATTAGGGTAAGTGTTAGTGCTAGGGTTAGTGTTTGCGTTAGAGTTAGGGCTAGACCTAGGGTTAGGGTTAGTATTAGGGTTAAGTCTAAGATTAGTGGTAGCGTTCAGGTTAGGGCAAAGATTAGGGCAAGGGTAGGGTTAGGGCTAGGGTTAGGTTTAGGTTTAGGGCTCAGGTTAAGGCTAGGTTTAGGGTTAAGGCTAGGTTTAAGGCAAGGGCTGGTGTTATTGTTAGGGTTATGATTAAGGTTAGGTTTAGGGTTAGTGTAAGGGCTACAACTAGAATTAAGGTTAGGGTTTTGTTTAGGGTTAGGGTTAGAGTCATGGCTAGGGTTAGTGTTATGGTTAGGTCTAGTGTTAGGGTTAGGGCTAGGGTTAAGGGTAGGACTTGGAGTGGGGCTAGCTTTATGGTAAAGGTTAGGGCGATGTCCAGGGCTAGAGCTAGGGTTAGGTTTGTATTAAGGCCAAGTCTGTATTTAGGATTAGGATTAGGGCTAGGTTTAGGGCTAGGGTTAGTGTTATGGTTATGTCTAGGATTCAGGTTAGGGTTAGAGTTACGGCTAGGGTTAATTTTAGGGTTATGGCTAGAACAAGAGCTAGGGTTTGGATTAGTGTTAGGGTTAGGTTCCATTGTTCTAATGTTAGGGTTAGGGTTAGGGTTAGGGTTAGGTTTAGGGGTAGTGCTAGAGCTAGGGTTAGGTTTAGGGTTAGGGCTAGGTTTAGGGGTAGGGCTAGGGTTAGGGCCAGAGTTAGGGTTAGGAAAAGGTGTAAGGTTAGGGCTAGAGTAACAGCTAGGCAAGGTTGAGGGTTAGGTTTATGGCAGGGGTTAGTTCTAGGGCTAGAGTTAGGGTTAGGGTTGTGTTAGGGCTATGGCTAGGGTTAGGGTTAGGGTTAGGATTAGGTTTAGGGTAAGGATTAGGGCTGGAGCTAGGGTTAGAATTAGCGTTAGTTTTAGGGTTATGGTTAGGATTAGGGTTAAAGTTAGGGCTAGGTTTGGGGGTAGCGATAGGGTAAGGGTTAGGGCTAGGGTTAGGGCTAGGATTAGAGTAGGGTTTGGCTGAGAGTCAAGTCTAAGTCTGGTGTTATGGTTAGGGTTAGTGGTAAGGCTAGAGCTATGGTATGGTTAGAATTAGGTTAAGGCTAGGGTTGGGGCTAGTGCTCGGTTTAGGGGTAGGGTTAGGGTTAGAACTAAGGTTAGTGTTAGTGTAAGGTTCAGGGCTATAGGTAGGGTTAGGTCTAGCGTTGTGGTTAGGTTTAGGGCTAGGGCTATGGTTAAGTTTAGAGTTAGGGCATGAATTAGGGTTGTGGTTACAACTAGGGATTGGGCTATCATTACTGGAAGGGTTAGGGTGAGGTCCAGGGTTTGGGTTAGGATTAGGATTAGTGTTAGGGTAATTGTTAGAACTAGGGCTAGGGTTATGGTTAGATTTTCATCTAGGGCTTGAGTTAGGGTTAGGGTTAGAATTTTGGTTAATAATTGGGTTAGGGTTAGGGCTAGGGTAAACGTTCGGGTTATGTTATGGAAAGAATTAGGACAAAGGCTAGGGTTAGAACTAAGCTTAAAATTAGGGCTAGGTCTAGGTTTAGGGTTAGTGTTAGGGTTAGGGTTACTTTTAGGTTTAAGATTTTCTCCAGGAAAAAAATCATAGCGTAACTACAAATTCATGTAGACTGTACTATGCAACTTAGTACAGAATTGTGAATGTTTAAGTGTTAAGACACCTAAAAGTACTATTTCGGGATTCCAAAAGTATTCCACACTGATAATATGGTAGTGAAGCATTTTCACTTTAATAAATTACTCAGGAATCAAAATATTTCACATGAAGCAGTTTCCAGCAAAAGAAATCTCCACTGTTTAGCAGCTTGTGACTGTATTCATTAAAGTAGAAGATGAGAGGAATTGTGGCTCTCACAATGCAGACTGTTTGTAGCACTTTTGCTCACATATTTTTCTGAAATATGACTTTGTGAAAAGTTTGATAGTGAAGGAGCTTCTTGAAACACTTTTCTGTCCTCAAATCAGTGAACAGATGCATAAGATGGTGGCATCTTGAAGTAGAAAGAGTTTCTGCAGTATAGGTACTTATAAAGTATTCTACCCGGTATGAAAGTGTAGGGAAGTGGAGATGTGCATGGACTGTGTACTACCTGACTTGGGCAAAACCATTTTGTCAATATCAAAGTAAATATGAACCTACAGTCCACTTTCTATCACCAAGTCCATTTGTCTCTGAAAGAACACTAATGAATTGTTGGAACTCTTGCACATCACTTGGGAATAAGCATGTTTCCTATGAAGAATGTTTTAAGGAAACTCCATCTACAGTGTTTATCATGCTATGTTAATATAATCCTTTCAGTGCAAATGAAATGAATGATGTCTGTGGAAATACGTAGTGTTTTCAGCCCTTGTGTTGAAGTATTTTTCTGAAATGTCATGTTTGTGGTGTGTTTGATAGTGAAAGGGCTCCTGAATTACATTTCTATCAATTTATGCATGAACACAAGCATAGGACTATGTCACTCATGAAATGCTGTTAGCATCCATACCACAGTTTTCCCCCAATGGATTTTCTCTGGGAGAGAGGCATAGCCTAAGTAGGAAATGCATGTAGTCTGTACCATGTAACCTTGTACAGAATTGTGAAGGTCTAAGTGAATAGAAAACTAAAATACACTTATGGGGCTCCAAGAGCATTCCACTCTGATAATATGGTACTGAAGAGTTTTTACTTTTCTCAATTACTCAGGAATGAAAACATTTTGTATGCAACAGGTTTCCAACAAAACCCATTTGCCCTGTTTAGTGCCTTATGGGGACTGTACTTATTTCAATAGAAGATCTAATGAGTAGCCTCTCAGATACTGTGAACTGTTTTCAGGTCTCTGTTGAAGTATGTCTCTTAAATACCAATTGCAAGGAGTGGGGGATAGTGAAAGACGTACTGAAATTATTTTCCTCAGCAAATGTGTGAATGCTAGGATAGGACTGTGTGATCTTTGGGAAAGAATGAACTCCTAAAGTTTTCTCCCAAGTATTTTTCTCTCCAGCTGAAAAACATACCCCTCTAAGACGTGCAAGCCCAGCCTTCTCTATTAGTTAGACAATAAGATTTGAGAGTGTTGAAATGAACATGAAGTTAGTAGTTTACTTTCAGTCACTCAGTGTGTTTCTCTAAGATATGATAGTAATAAATCCTTTGAAACCTTATAAATAACTCCAGAATGAGACTGTTTTCTACACAGCAGGTTTTAAGCATGCACATTCGGTGGTATTTATAACTCCAGGACAAGTACTGATTCCAGTAGAAGATAAAACGAATGGTGTCTCTCATCATACAGACTGTTTTAACTCTTGTGTTGAACAATCTTTCTGAGGTATGACTTTTTTTGGTAAGTTTGGTAGCAAAAGATCTCTGGAAATACTTTTCTGTCCTCAAATCGGAGAACAGATGTGTGACTGTGGCATCTTGAAGTGGAAAGAGCTTCTGCAGTACAGGTACTTCCAAAGTATTCTTTCCCATATTAAAGCACAGGAAAGCTGAGATGTGCATGGACTCTGTACTACCGGACTAGTGCAAAGCCATTTAGTCAATATCAAAGTGAGCGTGAACCTACAGTCCACTTTCTGACACCAAGTTTATTTCTCTCTGAGAGAACACTAGTGGGTTGTTGGAACCCTTCCTCATTACTTGGGAATAAGCGTGTTACCTATGAAGAGAGTTTTAAGCAAACTCTATCTGCAGTGTTTGTCATGTTAGGTCAACATACTTGTTGCAGTAGAGGTGGAAATTAATGATGTCTATGGTAATACATAGTGTTTACAGCCCTGCTGTGGAAGTATTTTTCTCAAATGTCACTTTAGTGCTAAGTCTGATAGCAAAAGGGCTCATGAATTACCTTTCTGGCAACTAATCTGTGAACACAAGCATAGGACTGTGACACTTATGAAATGCTGTAGGCATCCACACCACAGTTTGCCCCAGTGGATTTTCTCCAGGAGAAAAGCATAGCCTAACTACAAAATGCATGTAGACTGTACTATGTAACTCAGTACAGAATTGTGAATGTCTAAGTGAATAGAAACCTAAAAGTACACTTTCGGGATTCTAAGAGCATTCCACACTGATAATATGGCAGTGAAGCATTTTCACCTTAATAAATTACTCAGGAATCAAAATATTTCATATGAAGCAGTTTCCAACAAAAAAATCTCCACTGTTTACCACCTTATGGCTGTACTCATTTCAGGAAAATATGGAATGTGCGGTGTCTCAGATCTTATGTCATGTTGTCAGCACTCTGTTGAAGTATATATCTTATATATCAATTCCATGGATTGATTGATAGTGAAAGAGCTACTGAAATTATTTTCCATCAGCCAATGTGTGAATGCTAGCATAGGACTATATGATCTTTGAAGGAGAATGAGCTTCTACGGTACAGTTTTTTTTCTATTTTTTCCAGCAGAAAAGAGCCCCACTGAAAGAATAATGCATATTATTAAGTAAAATATTGCATAGTGAAAAAATTACATGAGAGGGTATAAATTTTAAAAATAAATAAAAAGGATTTGTACTTGTACCTTCACTAAGGTGTGCTTAGGAAATGCAAACACTAGCAATCCTCTTCTGATTTACAGGTAGAATTTGTTTCTATAAGGTGTATAACTTAAGCTAGTAAAGACTGGCATTCATGCTGCCTGTCACTTTCAGAACCCAATAAACAGAAACAGGGATTGAATGTTAATAGGCACTTTATTCAGATGGCCCACAATCTGAGACAATTGCGGCTTCATACCCTAACAGACCATCTTACATTTTCTTCCAAGGCAGCTTTTTATAACACAGAAGTGTCCTTTTTATAGTACAGTGATGGGTTTTGAAATTCAGGGAAAATTACATTTTTCAAAACTATGGTATTCCTACCCTGAGCAGTTAGCTGTTCCCAGGTGGTCATCTGTCTCTCCCAGAAACACAGTGACTCAGATGTCTCGAGCCATGCCCCAGGCAGTGGTCTTTAGCTGTGCCACTGGAGGTCAGTTTTCTCTCCCAATAGCCAGAATGGGCCTTATCTGTAGTTTCTGAAGTAACAGCTTTAACATATGCATTACTTACTGACTTATAAGTATTTGCCTTAAACTATAATTTCCCCACTCTTAAGTCCCTTATCATACCTACACATACAACCAACAAATGTCTACACAGTGCAAATGTCTTCCCTTCATAACTGACAGACATAAGCAACTAATTTGCTCCCAGGACTTTATCTTTTCTCTGGGCATATCATAAAGTGTTTCACAGTTCTGGGTTTGCTGGACTCGCTTTATTAGGACTCTGATGCCTACTGCATCTACCCTTTGAGTGTGTCGCTTGTGCAGGGTATTGGGTGGTGCTGTGGAGTTGCCTGCAGATGGTAACCAGGTATGTTGGTTCTGGGGTCTCTTGGGAGGTGCAGCTGCCCTGTGTACCTAGCCCAGGACCTCTCAGAATGTCCTACAAAGTAATCTACAGATGGTTGCCACTTCTCCTGGGCCCTGTACCCTTGAGGTATCTGAGAGAGGCTAAGCTAGGACCTGAGGCTGGCTGCTGCTAGTGCCAGGCCTGTGATCTTAGCAAGAGGTACAGGACACATCAAGGTTGGATACAGGTTGTTTGTGAACCTTTGAGAAATTTTAGGAATCTACAGCATAAACCAAGATAGGCCATTTGTGTGGAAAAGCCATTAGAAGGAACTTGGTTAAGCTGGTAGGTTGGGTGAGGCAGGGAGAATGGTTAGCCAGGTTGCTGGCTAGGGGGTGTGGGTGGGGGGGAGGGCCCATCAAAGGAACAATGGCCTCTGCCAGCACTTTTCTTGGGAGAAAGCTGCCCCTCCAGCCTTCACCCTGAAGCTAGATGACTCAGTTCCTCCTAGTATGTCCCCTGCATTTTGAGCTGCTGCCCCAGTGCTGAAGCTCAAAGGAAGTGACTTAGAATTAGTCCAAAGTTGGCCTTTTAAGAGGAACTCCTGGGGTCCCAGCAGTCTTCTGTCTCACTCAGCCTTAACCTCCACTGGTTTTCAAAGTCAGAAGTTATAGAAACTTCTCTTCCTGGCACTGGAACCCTGATCTGGGGGACCCCGTGCTCCTCAGAGTGGGATAGGACTTCTATTTAGCTAGTCTTCAGGTGCTTCTGAATGATGGTTGTTCTGTAATTTAGTTGTAATTTTGAAATGGTCATGGGAAGATGAGAATAGTATACCATTTGCCTAGGCTGCTATCTTGACCAGGAGCCCTAAAATGACTTCTGAAGTGTTATTATGTGGGTACCTGTTAAAATGCGGATTTCTGGTTTCTCCAGTACTCCAAATGAATCACAATCTCCAGGGTTTGGAACCCAGGAACCTGCATTTAAATAAATTCCCAGGTGATTCTATGTACAGTAAACTTTGGGGCTTGCTAGCCTAGCCTCTGCCCCTATGTAGTAGCTAGGATGTACCAGCAGTGTAGCCTTTACATTCTTACCTGCTCACACACAAAGAAAACAAAGGACAGAAAACTTGCAGTTATATATTTTTTATCCTTACCCAAGGACATTTTTTTCATTGCTTTTTTTAGAGTGATGAAGGGGGAGAGAGAGAGAGAGAGAGAGAGAGAGAGAGAGAGAGTGAGCATTGTAACCAACTGAGCCAAACCGGCCAGGGCTGCAGTCATTTTTATTTGTTTATTTATTCATTTGGGATTAAGAAACAGTTTCCATTTTTATTCATAAAATTAACCAAAATGGCAACAACACATTTACAGAGTCCCATATCAATTACAAAACTGGAAGGAAACAAAATATTCCAGAGACATCTTGAAAAGTTACAAAGGAATACACATCAGGCTAAGAATCTAGAGCTAAACTATGGTTGTGTAACTGGTTATATTTATTCATGCATTTTCTCAATAAGTTCTTCCTTGTATTTGCCATTCTCTTTTCCAAATTTCTGAGATTTGAGTTTGCACTAAAGATTTTTTCCCAATATTTCTCTAGTTTTAGCCTGGTAATACCCCCCCTTACTCAGATGAATGCCCACATGGACAGTGGCATGGTTAGCTTTCTTATATTGCACTCCCTCAGTGTAGATAGTATATTTCTTTCTTTATGCCTGTACTACCTTGCCAATTTGCTGACCTTTGCAGTGTCCTCAAACCACCTGGGCCACCACCTCCTTTTGGATAGACATGGAGTGGATGTTGTGCTTCTGTCGCAGCTTGTTTTTTTTGTTGTTGTTGTTGTTGGTTTTTTTTGTGGTCTGACATCACGAAGGGGTTGATCTTCATGGTGACCACCAGAGAGGTTGTTGGGAGAGAGAAGCACAAAAGTCTTGAAGCTGACTAAAGCTGGAAGGCACAGACTAGAGAAAAATGCATGGTTAGGGGCACGCAGAGAGATCTCTGGAGAGGTGAGTAACCCCATGGCAGGTGGGGAAGGGCCCTACTTGTCAGTGTTCATATGTCCTGTAGTCATTTTCAGAATTTATAATTCCTCTTACCTGCTTTTACTACATTCTTTCTAGATTTTAGATTATCCTTACCTACTTGTACTTACACTTTGCTGCCTGCCTGGCCTATTAATGTGAGGATTTCACAGATAGAAATATTCAAGCACTAAATTTAGACCCCTGGTTGCTTTCCTTTTCTTTCCTGCCTTCCATCCTTCAACACTTCTGGGGTTTTGGGCGTATGTTTGTTTGTTTTGTTTTCATTTAGTTTAAAAATCTCTCTAAGTTTGGAAAGTTCTCCTCACTAAGAACTGAAGTTACTCCCCATGCTTCTATATCAAGTTTATTATTAGTGTTACTAATTCCACCTGAACATTTTGGGGATGGGTGGCGGGACTACATTGATTGATATGCTTTCTGTTGTATAAGCTACTATAATTAAGATGACCATACAATTTATTACCCAAACCAAGACAATTATGAGACTAAAGGGAGGAAGTATTAGTAATTAAATCAGGATAAAATAACCAAACATGACCCACTAATTCCATTCTTAGATACCGACTCAGGAGAAATAGAAACACTGTCACTCAAAGAGTTGCATGTAAATGTTCATAGCAACATTAATTATAATAGACAAAAAGTGCAAACAACACAAATATGCTTTAACTGGTGAATGGATAAACAAAATGCAGTATGTCTGTATAATAGAGTACTATACCGCAATAAAAAAGAACAAAATAGTGATACATGCTACTGCATGAATGAACCTTGTGTGGGCAGAAAAAAGGCATCTATTCTTAGTTTCTGGAATCTGTGAATGCATTACCTGGCAAAAGGAACTTTACAGATATGATTATATTGGGTCCAGTACAATATTCTCATCTCAAGATCCTTAACTAATCACATGGGTATTTATAAGAGGGACAATGAGAACGAAGGTCAGAGTGGTGTGACCATGAGCTAAGAAAAGCTGGTGGCCTCTAAAAGCTGAAAAAACAAGGAATGGATTTCCCCCTAGAGCTTCCAGAAGGAATGCATCTCTGATGTTTCTTGGATTTTAGCCTCATAAGTCTCACTTTGGATTTCTGACCTTTGGTTCTATAAGATAATTTATATTGTTTTATACCACAAGGTTTGTGCTAATTTGGTATAGCAGTAATTGAAAACTAGTGTAAACGTCATAAACATTTTGCTAAGTGAAAGAAGACTGACTCAAAAAAAAAACCTCAGATGATTGCATTTATATGAAATGTCAAAAAAATACATAGCATGGGGAGTAGAAACTGGGATTCACCATACATGGACATGAAGAATCTCAATGGGGTAATGGAAATATTCTAAAACTATATTGTGGTGATACTGCACAACTTGGCAAATTTACCCAAAAAATCAACTTGTGTACTTTAAACAAATGAAGTATATAATATATAAATTACACCTCAATAAAGTTGTTAAAAGTGGGAAGAGGGTCACCTTAATGATAAGACAATGGTTCATCACGATCTCCCTGAAAACTTGTTAAAAAGATGCCTTGGTCTTACTCCTGTAGGCTCTTATCCACTGGCTTTGCAATAAGGCTGGGCATCTGCATGATTATTTAACATTATCCCTAGGTGTATCCCGAAATAAAACACTGGGATATTTCTCAACATATGGTCTGTTTGTATCATCTGCATCTGAATCACCCCAGGTGTTAACGAAAAATGCAGATATTGCCCTGGCTGGCATGGCTCAGTGGATTGAGTCCAGCCTCTGAACCAAAGGGCCTCTGGTTCAATACTCAGACAGGACACAGGCCTGTGTCCCCAGTGCAGGGTGCATGAGAGGCAACCACACATTGAAGTTTCTGTCCCTCTCTTTCTCCCTCCTTTTCCCTCTCTAAAAATAAATAAATAAAATATTTTTAAAATGCATATATCTTGGTTCTAATGCAGGCCTACTGAATCAGAATCTCTGGGTATGGGGTCCATCACCTGCTGTTTCAATGAGTTTATGAACCTCTACTCTATTCAGAAAGCAACATCTTGGTTTATGCTCTAATTCTAAATGTCCAAAAGCTGTCCCATGCAACAGAAACTGGTTGTCACTATGTATCAATGGGCAGAAGGCTGGCACGGAGGTGTGAGACAGTGATTGGAACCACTGTTCAATTATCTATATGATTTTGGCTTTTTTAAAATTTCTGTCTGGGCAAAGCTCAGGAATATTCACTGCAGTATAATCTAATGGAATAATCTTCCAATTCATATTCATTTTTTATTGCTTCCAAGATTAAATACCTTCAAGGGCAGCCAAAGAAATCACTGTTATTAAAGAACCGCAAAAGAACAGGTGGGAAAAATACTGGGTTAGTGGAGAAAAGAAGGGGAAAGAAGGCTCTTGCCTTCCAGCTGGAGACTCCCTATAAAGCTAAATCTCAGTTAGAAAAAGTTTTACCCATCTACCTTTCTGTTAATGTTAGCTCCCAAGGATACTGTGAATGTATAATCCTCACACCTGCTAATACAGAACTCATTTACCTCTGCCCCCAAATCACAAATAATGACTCAGAGATCTAAATAATTCAAGGCTAAGACATGTCTTATTAAAATATAATGGTGAAAGCTGGGAAGAAAGAGTCCTGGCTTTACAAAGTATCCAAGAAAGGGAAGAACAGATTCCCAGACCTGGAAATAGTCTCTGATGGAAATCTCTCAGGTGCCTGACTGTATGCTTCATATTATCCACCAGCTTCTATGCCTTTAGGAGGGCCTGGTATAACACTCACCTTCCCTCAAATAAGGTCACGGCTGGGTATGTCCTAATAAATCATCCCTTGGTGCTCATACTTTAGGGAGCTGCTTGAAGAAGGGAAAGAGATAGTTTTTGTGAGGAATAAGGTGGAACAAGGGACATTTTCTAGCACATGTAGTTTTCAAACCAAAGTAAAATCTACAGTCAACTCAAAACAGGGAATAAGTCAAAGCTCCTAATTAAAAACACATTAAGGTTGCCTAAAGATTTCTTTATAGTCACATTTGAATTTGAGGTAAAGAGGTACCTCAAAGGAGGTACAGATCAATTTTGTGTATTTGTACCAAGGAAAAGTATCAAGGGAAAATGTACTTCTCTTACTTTATTTTTGACTGTTTTTTTTTCTGAAACTAAATTTTTGGCCTCCTTTATTACACTTAAACAAAAAGAAGTCTTCCTCTATTTTACATTAAAAGTAGTAGTAAGGATGTATCTAGTAAAAATGCACCTTCAAATCATTGGATTCCACCCTTGTGCGCTGTTGGTGGGAATGTAAAATGGTACAGCTGCTACAGAAAACAGTAGGAGGTTCTTCAAAAAAATAAAAATAAAGTTTCCATATTATTAAGCTATCCCACTTCTTGGTATGTATTCAGAATAATTAAAAACAGGATCTCAAAGAGATATTTACACATCCATATTCACAGCAGCATTATTTTCAACAGGTGGATGCAACCCTGATGGGTTAATGGATAAACAAAACGTAGTATACAAGTACAATAGAATATTATTCAGGCTCAAAAAGGGAAGGAAATTATGAAACATGCTACAACATAGATAAACCTTCAAGACACAATCATAAATGAAATAAGGCAGTCAAAAATAAAAACACTTTGGGACTTCCGCCAAGATGGAAGCATAGGTGGAAACACCATGCCTTCTCCCACAACCAAGTTTGAATACAACAAAGGTTTGGAGAACAAAGACGCAGCCAAAGAACAGAAAATTGAACTATACGGAAGTCCAACAACAATGAACCATTCTACTGGATGGGTAAGAGGGGTGGAGCCAACAGTGGAGAAGGGTCAGGCAGGAAGGATCCCCCAACCCCAGGCGCCCAGGCATCCAGGGTAGCCCCGGCGGACCCAGTGAGGGCTTGGGACCATCGGAGTGAGAAGTGAGACAGACTGTGCAGCCCCCAGCAACGAACCCAGCAGCGGCTGACCAAGGTCGCACATTTGTGCGCAGTGGGATGAATTGCAAGGCCCACGGTGGCGGCGGGAGGAAGCAAAGGGTGCTTGCCATTGCCTTCCTTTGGCCCTGCCCCCACATACAGTGTCACAACCCAGCGACTGGGTTGAATGGCCCAGGTGAACACCTAGGGCTCTGCTCCTCATACGTAGCAGGCATGAACAATCTAAAATATGGCTCAAGAAGAACTCAAAGTCCCAGAGCCAATAACTCTAAGCGACCAGGAAATAGCAAAACTCTCAGATGCACAATTCAAGACACTGTTTATCAGGATGCTCACAGAGCTGGTTGATTAAAGTCACAAATTAGAGGAACATATGAAGGCTAAACTAATTGAAATGAAGGGAGGTGTCCAGGAAACCAATAGTGATAGGAAGGAAACTGGGACTCAAATCAATGGAATGGGCCAGGAGGAAGAACAAAACATCTAACCAGAAAGGAATGAAGAAACAAGAATTCAAAAAAATGAGGAGAAGCTTAGGAACCTCCAGGACATCTTTAAACATTCCAACATCTGGATGATAGGGGTACCAGAAGGGGAAAAGAAACAGCCACGGGTAGAAAACTTATTTGAACAAATAATAAAGGAGAACTTCCCCAGTCTGGCAAAGGAAATAGACTTCCAGGAAATCCAGGAAGCTCAGAGAGTGCCAAAGAAGTTGGACCCAAGAAGGAACACACCAAGGCACATCATAATTACATTAGCCAGGATGAAAATGAATGAGAGAATCCTAGAAGCAGGAAGAGATAAGGGGACAGTCACCCACAAAGGAGTGCCCATCAGACTCTCAGCAGATTTCTCAAAAGAGACCTTATAGGCAAGAAGGAGCTGGAAAGAAGTATTCCAAGTCATGAAATCCAAAGACCTACATCCAAAACTGCTCTACCCAGCAAAGCTTTCATTTTGAATGGAAGGGGAGATGAAGTGCTTCTCAGATAAGGTCAAATTCAAGGAGTTCATCATCACCAAGCCCTTATTATATGAAATGTTAAAGGGACTTATCTAAGAAAAAGAAGATAAAAAATAGGAACAGTGAAAGGACAGCAAACTCACAGTTACTAACAACCACACCTAAAACAAAAGCAAACCAAGAGAACAGCTAGTTCAGGAGTGGAACCATAGAAATGAAGAACACATGGAGGGTTAGCAACAGGGGAGTGGGAGGAGGAGAAGGGGGGAGAAGAGACAGAAAATAAGTAGCATAGACGGTAGGTAAAAAAATTGATAGGGGGAGGGTAAGAATAGTAGGGGAAATATAGAATCTAAAGAACTTGAGACACGTGGGCATAAACTAAAGGGGGGAGGGTGGGGGAGGGGGTGTGTAGGGTGGAGGGGAATGAAGGGAGGAATAGAACAACTGTAATGGTATAATCAATAAAATATATTTTAAAAATAAAATTAAAAAAATAAAAACACTTTATGATTATACTTACATGAAGCACCTAGAGTAGTCAAAATCATAGAAATGGAAGGTAGAATGATGGGTGCCAGGGGCTGTAGAAGGAGAAAACTGAAAGTTTTCATGTAAAGGGGACATAGTTTCGGCTTTGCAAGGAGAAAAACTTCTGCAGATTAGCTACACAACAGTGTGAAGTACTTAACATTCCTGAGCTGTACACTTAGAATTGGTTAAGATGATAAATGTTATGCATTTTACCACAATAATAATATAGCATAATTCTATTTCTAATAAAAAAAATAGTCATGGACATGTAAAGTACAGCATAGGAAATATAGTCAATTATATTGTAATAAGTATGGTATGGTGTCAGATGAGTAATAGACTTATCAGGGGATCACTTTGTAAGGTATATAAATATCTAATCACCCTTTTGTACATCTGAGACTAATATAATGTACATCCACTCTAACTGGAAAAAAAGAAAAATAGGTCTTCCATTATTTGCATCCCCTGAGGCAGAGTGCAAAATAACTTGTTCTTTTAAAACAGTTATAATCCTAGTGCAATGTTTTCACCCACACAATAAATGTCAAAGCTAAGTTATTTTTAGAAACTTGGGATCCTTGCATTTTAGAAGGAGCAATCCTTAAAAATATCAGCAAATCATTTCTCACTGAAAATACACACAGAGCACATTTCTTGATTCACAAGGATGAGGTGAAGAACTTCTGTATATTGAATTTAAATGTTATTTTCTGATTAGTTAAATCTTTTAAATGAACACAGAACACAAACACTGATCCTTTTAAATAGAGAAACTAACCACACTATCAGGGTATCTTTGCCATTTATTACAAATTTGGATATATATCAACATGAAACATTCAAAGAATGAGAAACTAGATGGAAGAGGAGAAAGAGAAAAGTGCAGAGGTCTGTTTTTCTGTGGTGTTTTTTCTTGTCAACAGCAGCAGGAAAAAAAAGAGAATAAAATGGCAAAATGACTTCTTTTTAGAAAGTAGAGGATGAGGGTGGGGAATACTCAGGAAGCAGAATGAAATGACTGAGAGCAGGAGAAAGCTGTTTAAAAAGGTTTCTGACCCTGTGAGAAAGTGAAGGCACAGATGGAATTCTCCTTATCTGCCTCAAGATTTTCAGAGGTAGTCAAAGAGAAATGGTTTTACTTTGGGATCATTCTCAATCTTTCATTGGTCTTGACTATTCTTGTTCTTCATCAAAGTGGGTATTCAGATTAGAATTTAGAGAACAATTGAAAGAGATAGACTTGCTCAACTGAAATTAAATACTAACTACTGTGAATTAATTTTTTATGGGTCTGCTTTACCCATTATGCTATAAACTCCATGAAGCCAAGGACCCCATTTTATTTATCTTTATAGGCTTGGCACCAAGAGCAGTCCCTGGAAAATAGTAGTGTCTCAAAATAATGTTTGTTAATAAACTGGTTAACTGGAAAAGGCACTCACTTTTAATACCTAGCTGAAGTCCCACTATCTTGGTGAAGCCCTCCATGACTGCTTTAACCCCCACATCTTTCTCTTTCACCTGAATTTCTATACCACTTTTATCTATGTCACATAGTTAAGCACACTCTTCTATATCTAAACTATGTCTGCATTGCTCTACATCTTAATAGTTTAATGATTAATACAACTTTAAATCTTGTACTTTTAATTCATTTTATTTTTATGAAAAAAAATAGTAAGCTGTATACTACTATGTCTTAGGTAGAGATGATACTGCAGTGCATGGCCATCTAGTTTACAGAACTATGCTAATGACATAATTAAGCTAGAAAAAATCCTGCTACTGTAGACAAATAAAAACAAGTACTGGGCCTAAGGTCAAAGAGGGAGAAAGCATGACAGGTAAAAGAAGCTATAGTAAGAAAATTTTGTCCACAATGAGAGAAATAAAGTTGTGAGCTGAAGCCTTTGATCTTGGCCAAGTCGTAATTGCCAAGGTGGGATGCCCCTTTACACAACATCCTAGGTGAGGCTAAACACATCAACTCTTTTGCATAACTCGTAGAAAAAAATAATCATTCCAGCAAGAAGGAGTTATGGCACTAGGATCCTAATTAAAATATTTTCAAGGGGGGAAATATTTTATGGCAATTTTTAAATCTTTTTTTATCACAGGGAAGCCATATAGGAGCCAGACATTCAAATTCTCTTTTTCTTGTCTCCATTGTGACCTTTTTGGATTGGCCAAAACCAAAAAGGATTAAGTTTAAGATTAGGGTTAGGTTTAGGGTTAGGGTTAGGTTCAGGGTTAGAGTTAGGTTTAGGGTTACTGTTAGGATTAGGTCTGAATTTAGGGTTAGGGTTAGTGTTAGGACTAGGGTAAGGCCTAGGTTTAGGGCTAGGGTTAGTGTTACTGTTTGGACTAAAGGTAGAGCTAGGGTTCAAGTTAGTGTTAGTGTTAGGTCTAGGGTTAGTGTTAGAGTTAGGGGTGAGGTTAGTGTTATTGTTATGGTTAGGGCTAGGGCTAGGGTAATGGCTAGCATTAGGTTCAGGGTTAGGGCTATGGTAAGGGCTAGGGTTAGATTTAGGGCTCATGTTTAGGGCTAGGGCTATGGTTGGCTTTAAGGTGAGGTGTAGGTTTAGGTTTAGGGTTAGGGTAGGGTTAAAGCTATGGCCAGAATTAGAGCTAGGGTTCGGGCTAGAGCTAGAGCTACGGTTAATGTTAGTGTTAGGGTTAGGCCTAGGGGTAGGGGTAGGGTTTGGGTTAGGGCTAGTGTTATGACTAGGGCTATTGTTAGGGTTAGGGTTAGGTTAATGGCTAAGACTAGAGTTAGGGTTAAGATTATGATTGGGGTAAGGTTAGATTTAGGGTTAATTTTAGGGTTAGGTTTAGGGTGAGGACTAAGGTTAAGGTTAGGGTTAGGGTTAAGTTAAGGGTTAGAGGTAGGGCCAGGGCTCCAGCTAGGATTAAGTTTAGGGTTAGGGTTAGATTTAGGGGTAGGATTAGGGCTAGGTTTTGGGCTATGTTTAGAATTAGGGCTATGTTTAGGATTAGTTTTATGGTTAGTGATAGGGTATTTTAGGTTTAGGGTTATTGTTAGGGTTAGGGCTAGAACTAGAGCTAGGGTTCAGGTTACTGTCAGGGTTAGGTCTAGGGTTAGGTTTAGGGTTAGGGCTAGGATTAGGTGTAGGGCTATGGCTAGGTTTATGGCTAGGATTAGGGTAAGGGTTAGGACTAGGGTTCGGGTTAGGTATAGGGCTAGGGTTAGGGTTTGGCTTGAGCTAGGGTTAGGGTTAAGGTTTAATTAAGGTTAGTGTTAGGGTTAAGTTCAGAGCTAGAGTTTCAGCTAGGGCTAGGGTTATGGTTAGGGTTAGGGGTAAAATTAGAGCTAGGGCTAGAGCCAGAGTTAGGGCTACTTTTAGGGTTAAGTCTATGGTTAGAGTAAGGGCTAGGATTAAGCATAAGGCTAGGTTTAGGTTTATGGCTAGGGTTAGGGTCAAGGTTAGGGCTAGAGCCAGGGTTAGTTTTAGCATTAGGTCTAGGGTTTGAGTTGGGGTTAGGGCTAGGGCTAGGGTTAGGGTTAAGTTTAGGGCTAGAGTTTAGCTAGGGCTATGGTGAGGGCTAGGGTTAGGGTATCATTTAGGGTTAGGGTTAGGGATAGGGTTAGGCATGCAGTTAGTTCTAGGATTAGGGTTAGGATTGGGACTAGTGCTAGGGTTAGGGTCAGGCCTAGGAATAGCTTTATGGTTAGGGTATTACTAGAGCTAGCATTAGGGATAAGGTTAGTGCTAGGGCTGAGGTTAGGTTAGGGTTAGGGCTAAAGCTAGAGCTAGGGTTCGGGTTAATGTATGGGTTAGGTCGAGGGTTATGGTTAGGGTTAAGGTTAGCATTTTGTTCAGGGTTGGGGTTAGTATCAGGGTAGGGCTAAGGCTAGGTTTAGGTTTGGGTTTATGGTTAGGGTTAAAGACAGGGTTAGGGTTAGGGTTAGGGCTAGGTTCAGGGTTAGGTTTAAGGCTAGGGTTAGGATAAGTTGTAGGATACGTTTAAGGTTAGGGTTTGGGTGAGGGCTAGGTTCATGTTTAGGGTTGGGGCTAGGACTATGTCTAGTGTAAGTTTTAAGGTTAGGGTTAGGGATAAGGTTATGGTTAGTTTTAGTGCTTGGTTTAGTGTTAGGGTTAGAATCAGGGTAAGGTTTAAGGCTATGATTATGGTTGGGATTAGGGATAGGGTTATTAATAGGGTAAGGGTTATGGTTATTTTTAGAATTAGGGCAAAGATTAAGTTTAGTGTTAGGGTTAGGGTTAGGTTTAGGGTTTTGGTTAGGTTTACAGTTAGGGTTAGTTCTAGGGTTAGTGTTAGGGTTAGGCCTAGGGTTAAGGTTAGGGCTAGGCTTGGGGCTATGGTTATGCTTAGGTTTAGGACTAGAATTAGAATTAGAGTTAGCCTTAGTGTTAGGATTAGGTGTAGGGTTACCACTAGGATTAGGGTTAATGTTCGGGTTAGGTCTAATGCTTGGGATAGTGTAAGGGTTACGACTATGGTTAGTGTTAGAGTTATGAATAGAGCTTGAGCAAGGGTTAGGGTTAGTGTTTCATTAGGTCCATGGTTAGGTTTAGGGATAGGACTAGGGTTAGGGCTAGGGCTAGGGCTAGGGCTAGGGCTAGAGCTTGGGTTCAGTTTTTAGTTAAAATTAGGGTTAGGGTTAGGGTTTGAGCTAAGTTTAGGGCCAGGGTTAGGGTTAGGTTTAAGTCTAGGGTTAGGATTAGCGATAGGGTTAGTTTTATGGTTAGGGCTAGATCTAGAGCTAGGGTTAGGGTTAGTGTTAGGGTTAGGTCTAGGGTTACAGTTAGGGTTAGGATTTGGGCTAAGTTTAGGGCTAGGGTTAGGTTTGGGTTAAGGCTAGTGTTAAAGTTAGGGCTATGGCTAGGGTTAGGGAAAGGGTAAAGGTTAGAGCTAGGGCTAGGTCTAGGGCTAGGGTTAGTGTTAGGGTTATATCTAGGCTTAGGGTTAAGGTAACTGTTAGGACTGGGATTAAGGCTAGGGTTAGGGTTAGAGCTAGCATTATTTTTAGGTGTAGATTTAGGGCTAGGACTAGAGCTAGGGTTAGGTTTACTGTTAGGTTTAGGTCTAGTGTTAGGGTTAGGATTAGGATAGGGCTATGGTTAGAAAGTGGTTTAGGATTAGGGCTAAGGGTAGGGTTAGGGTTAGGGATAAGGCTAGAGATAGGGTTAGTTTTAAGTTTTGATCTAGAGTTAAGGTTAGGGTTATATCTAGGGCTTGGGCTAGGCCTAGTTTTATGGTAAGTGTTAAGTCTAGGGTTAGGGTTAGGGCTAGGGCTAGGGCTAGGGTTAGGGTAAGGTTTAGGGGTAGGGCTAGGGCTAGGATTAGTTTTAGGCTTAGGTCTAGGGTTAGGGTAAGGTCTAGGGCTTGGGCTAGGGCTAGGGTAGTGTAACGTTTAAGTCTAGGGTTAGGGTTTCCATTAGGGCTAGGACTAGATCCAGGGCTAGTGTTAGGGTTAGATCTAGGGTAAGGGTTAAGTTTAGGGTTAAGGCTGGGGTTAGGACTACAGCTAGAAATAGAATTAGAACTAAGTTAAGTGTTAGGGGTAGAGTTAGGGTGAGGGCTATGGCAAGGTCTAAAGTTAGGGTTAGGGTTAGGGTTATGGTTAGGGCTAGGTCTAGAGTTATTGTTGGGGTTAGAGTTAGGGCTAGAGCTAGTTCTAGGGTAAGGTTTAGGTTTAGGGTTAGAAATAAGGCTACGGTGAGGGGTTAAGGCTAGGGTTACAGTTAGGGTTAGAATCAGGGTAAGGTCTAAAGTTATGGTTAGGATTAGGGTTAGGGCTAGGAATAGGGTTATTAATAGGCTAAGTGTGAGGGTTATGTTTAGGGTTAGGGCATGGTTAAGTTTAGTGTTAGGGTTACGGTTCTGGTTAGGTTTAGGGTTAGGGTTAGGGCCGGGGTTAGTGTTAGGGTTAGGGGTAGGGTTGAGGTTAGGGTTAAGACTAGGATTAGGGGTAAGGCTAGGGTTATGGCTAGGGTTAGGTTTAGAACTAGAGTTACAGCTCACACTAAGGTGAGGGTCAGGGTTACAGCTAGGGTTTGAGATAAGCCTAGGGTAAGGATTAAGATAATGATTAGGGTTAGGGTTAAGTTTAGAGCTAGGGTTAGGGTTAGGGCTAGGACTAGAGTTATGTCTAGGTTTAGGCTTAAGTTTTCATTTAGGGTTAGGGTTAAGTTTAGAGCTAAAGTTAAAGTTAGGGCTAGGGTAAGGGTTAGGGTTAGGGCTAGGGTTTGGGCTAGAGCTAGAGCAAAAGTTAGGGCCAGTGTTAGGGTTATCTAGGAATAGGGTAAGGGCTAGGATTAGGTGTAGGGCTAGTGTTAGTTTTATGGCTAGCGTTAGGGTTAATTTTAGGGTTATTGTTAGGGCTATGGTTAGTGTTAGGGTTAAGGCTAGAGGTAGAGCTGGGGTTCACGTTAGTGTTAGTGTTAGATCTAGGGTTATGGTTAGGGTTAGTTTCAGGGTTGTTGTTCGTATTACGGTCAGGGCTAAGGCTACAGTTAGGTTTCGGTTTAGGGTTAGAGTTAAAGACAAGGTTAGGTTTAGGGTTAGGGCTAGGTTCAGGGTTAGGTTTAAGGTTAGGGTTAGGGTAAGGTTTAGGATACATTAAGGTTTAGAGTTTGGGTGAGGGCTAGATTTAGGGTTAGGGTTAGGTTTAGGGTTGGGACTAGGGCTAGGTCTAGGGTAAGTTTTAGGGATAGGGTTAGGGATAAGGCTATGGTTAGGTTTAGTACTTGGTTTAGGGTTGGGGTTAGAATCAGGGTAAAGTCTAAGGGTATGGTTATGGTTGGGATTAGGGCTAGCGCTAGGGTTATTAATAGGGTAAGGGTTATGGTTATGTTTAGGATTAGGGAAAGAGTTAAGTTTAGCGTTAGTGTTAGGGTTAGGGTTTAGGTCAGGTTTAAGGTTAGCATTAGGTGTAGGGTTAGTGTTAGGGTTAGGGCTACAGCTATAGCTAGTATAGGGTTAGTGTTAAAGTTAGGTCTAGGGTTAGGGTTAGAGTTAGGACTAGGCTTTGGGCTATGGCTAGGCTTAGGTTTAGGATTAGGATTAGGATTAGAATTAGAGTTAGCCTTAGTGTTAGGATTAGGGCAAGGGTTACAACTAGGGCTAGGGTTAGTGTTAGGGTTAGGTCTAATTTGGGGGTTCGGTCTAATATTAGGGTTAGTGTAAGGGTTAGGGCTAGGGTTAGTGCTAGAATTATGAATAGAGCTTGAGCTAGGGTTTGGTTTCATGTTTGGTTTAGTTCTGATATTAGGTTTAGGGCTAGGACTAGGACTCTGGCTAGGGCTAGGGTTAGGATAAGTGTTAAGCCTAGGCCTTGGGCTAGAGCTTGGGTTGAGTTTTCAGTTAAAATTAGGGTTAGGGTTAGGGTTCGAGCCAGGTTTAGGGCCAGGGTTAGGTTTAGGGTTAGAGATAGGGTTAGCTCTAGGGGTTGGGCTAGATCTAGAGCTAGGGTTACGGTTAGTGTTACGGTTATGTCTAGGGTTAGGGTTAAGGTTAGGATTAGAGCTAGGGTTAGGAGTTGGACTAGGGCTAGAGCTAGGGTTAGGGTTAGTGTTAGGGTTAGGGTTAAGGATTGAACTTGGGTAAGGCTTTATTATGTTTAGTGTTAGGGTTAGGATTTGGACTATTGTTAGTGCTATGGTTATGTTTACTGCAAGAGCTAGGGTTAGGGTTAGGGTTAGGGCTAGTGTTAGTTCTATGGTTAGAGTTAGGGTTAGGTCCAGGGTTTTGATTAGTATCAGGATCAGGATTAAGGCTAGGGTTAGGTTTAGGTTTAAGTTTAGGATTAAAGTCAGGGTTAGGGTTAAGTTTAGGGCTAGGTTCAGGGTTAGGTTTAAGGTTAGGTTT
Organism: Sturnira hondurensis; assembly: GCF_014824575.4. Lineage (NCBI taxonomy): Eukaryota > Metazoa > Chordata > Mammalia > Chiroptera > Phyllostomidae > Sturnira > Sturnira hondurensis. The sequence goes on along the minus strand of NW_028077940.1, from coordinate 1,288,500 downwards.
AGGATAAGGGTTAGGATATGTTTAGGGTTAGGGTTTGGGTGAGGGCTAAGTTTTAGGTTAGGGTTAAATTTAGGGTTAAGGCTAAAGTCAGAACTATGGCTAGAATAAGGTTCAGGGTTAGGATTAGAGTTAGTGTTAGGGTTAGGGCTAAGGCTAGGTTTAGAGTTAGGGTTACAGTTAGAATTAGGGCGAGGTCCAGGGCTAGGAGTAGGGTTATGGTTAAGGCTAGGATTAGGGCTAGGCCGAAGGTTTGGGTTAGGACTAGAATTATGGTTAGGGCTAGGGCTAGGGTTTGGGCTAGAGCTATGGTTAGGGCTACATTTAGGGTTAAGGTTAGGGTTGGTTTAGGTTTAGGGGTTTGGTTAGGATTATTGTTAGGGTTTGGGCCAGAGCTAGAACTAGGGTTCGGGTTAGAGTTAGGGTTTGGTCTAGGGTTACAGTTAGGGTTAGGATTGGGGCTAAGTTTTGGACTTAGGTTAGGGTTAGGTCTAGGGTTAGGGCTAGGGTTAGGGTTACGGCTAGGGCTAGGGTTATGACTATGGCTAGGGTTATGGCTAGGGTTAGGGTAAGGGTTAAGGGTAGGGCTAGGGCTAGGGTTTGTTTTAGGCTAGGTCTAGAGTTAGGGTTAGGGTTTTGTCTACGGCTTGGGCTAGCGCTAGGGTAGTGTAAAGTTTAAGTCTAGTGTTAGGGTTTTGGTTAGGGCGAGGACTCAGGCTAGGGCTAGGCTTAGCCTTAGGCCTAGAGTTAGGGTTAAGTTTAGGGTTATGCCTCAGGTTAGGGCTACAGCTCAAATTTGTGTTAGAGCTAGGACAAGTTTTAGGGGTACAGTTAGGTGAGGGCTAGGGCAAAATCTAAAGTTTGGATTAGGGTTAGGATTAGAGCTAGGTCTAGGGTTATAGTTTTTGCTAAACTTAGTTCTAGGGTTAAGGTTAGGGCTTGGGCTATGGTTATTGTTAGGGTTAGGGGCAGGGTTAGAGATAGGACTAGGACCAGTTCTAGGGTAAAGTTTAGATTTGGAGTAAGAAATAAGGCTATGGTTAGGGGTTAGGACTAGGTTTATGGTTATGTTTAGAATCAGGGTAAGGTTTAAGGTTATGGTTATATTAGGATTAGGGCTAGAAATAGGGTTATTGATAGAATAAGTGTTAGGGTTATGTTTAGGGTTAGGGCAAGGGTTAAGTTTAGTGTTAGGGTTATTGTTAGTGTTAGGGTTAGGGTTTTGGTTAGGTTTAGGGTTAGGGTTAAGGCCAGGGTTAGGGTTAGGGTTAGGGCTAGCACTAGAGCTAGGGTGAGGGTCAGTGTTAGGTTTAGGTCTAGTGTTGGGTTAGGGTTAGTGCTAGGGTTAGGTGTAGGGCTAGAGTTAGAGCTAGGGTTATGGTTAGGGCTAGGGTTAGGGCTAGGCCTAGGGTGGGGGCTAGGATTATGATTAGGGTTAGCGTTAGGGTTAGGGCTAGGGCTAGGGTTAGGGTTAGGGCTAGGGTTTGAGTTAGAGCTAAGGTGAGGCTTAAGTTTTCATTTAGGATTAGGGTTAGAGTTAAGTTTAGGGCTAGAGTTAAATCTAGGGCTAGGGTGAGGGTTAGCGTTAGGACTAGGGTTAAGGCTAGGGCTAGAGAAAGAGTTAGTGTTAGTTTTAGGGTTAGGTCTAGGATTAGGGTAAGGGCTAAGATTAGGTGTAGGGCTAGGAATAGGTTTATGGCTAGGGTTAGTGTTAGTTTTAGGGTTAGGGTTAGGGTTATGGTTAGTTTTAGGGTTAGTGCTACAGCTACAGCTAGGGTTCAATTTAGTGTTTGGGTTAGGTCTAGGGTTGGTGTTAGGGTTAGGAATAGGGTTAGGGTCAAGCCTAGGAGTAGGGGTAGGACTAGGGTTAAGGTTAGGGTTAGGGTTATGATTATGGTTAGGGTTAAGGTTATGGTTATGGTTTGGGCTAAGGCTAGTGTTAGGGTTAGGGTTTCATTCAGGGTAAGTGTTAGGAATAGGGTTAAGAGTTGGGTTAGTGCTGGGGTTAGTGTTAGGATTAGGACTAGGGCTAGAATTAGAGTTAGGCCCAGGATTAGCGTTAGTGTTAGGGTTAAGGCTAGGGCTAAGGTTAGGAATAAGTTTAGTGCTAGGGCTGGGGTTAAGTCTAGGCTTAGGTGTAGGGATAGGGTTTGGGCTAGGTTCAGGGCTAGAGCTAGGTTCAGTGTAGGGATATTGCTAGGTTTAGGGTTAGGGTAAAGTTGAGGCTTAGGAGTAGATTTAGAATTTGGGTTAGGGTTTGGGTTAGGGCTAGGCTTTGGCTTAATGCTAGTGTTAGATGTGGGGCTAGAGTAGGACTAGGGTTGTGGTAAGGTTTAGGGCTAGGGCTAGTGATAGGGCTAGAGCTAGAGTTAGTTTTAGTGTTAGGGTTAGGTCTAGGGATAGGATTAGGATAGGTGTGGGGCTAGGGTTAGGGTTAGGGGTAGGGCTAGGGTTCAGGCTATACTATACATAGGGTTCCGGCTAGGGTTAGGATTAGGGTAGGGCTAGTGGTAGGGATAGGGTTAGTTTTAGGTTTTGATCTAGTGTTAGGGTTAGGTCTAGGGCTAGGGATACAGTAAGTTTTAGGGTTAGGTCTGGGATTTGGGCTAGGGCTAGGTTTAGTGCAAGGGTTAAGTCTAGGTTTAGAGTTAGGGTTAGGGCTGGGGTTAGGGTTAGGGCAAAAGTTACTGTTAGGGTTAGGGCTAGAGCTAGAACTAGGGTTCAGATTATCATTAGGGTTAGGTCTAGGGTTAGGGTTAGGTTTAGGTTTAGGGCTAGGATTATGTTTAAGGTTAAGGCTAGGGTTAGGGTTTGGGCTAGAGCTAGAGTTAGGGTTAAGGTTTTGTTTAGGGTTAGGGTTAAGTTTAGGGCTAGAGTTTCAGCTAGGGCAAGGGCTAGGGTTAGTTTTAAGGTTAGGTCTAGGGTTCCAGTTAATTTTAGGGCTAGGGTTATAGTTAGGGCTAGAGCAAGAGTTAGAGTTAGTTTTAGGGTTTGGTCTAGGGTTAGGTTAAGGGCTAGGATTAGGGGTAGGGCTATGGTTAGGTTTCCAGCTAGATTTAGTGTTAGGGTTAGGGCTATGGCCAGGGTTAGTTGTGGGGTTAGGTCTAGGGTTCCAGTTAGTGTTAGGGATAGGGTTAGGGTTAGGGCTAGGGTTATTGTTAGGGTAAGGCCTGAGCTAGAGCTAGGGTTCAAATTATCGTTAGGGTTTGGTCTATAGTTAGGGTTAGGGTTAAGGCTAGGATAACTGGTAGAGCTAGGGTTAGGGCTAGGTTTAAGGTTAGGGTTAGGATTATGTTTAAGGTTAGGGTTAAAGTTGGGGTTAGAGCCAGGGTTAGGGTTAGGGCTAAAGTTATGGAGAGGTCTAGTGTTAGGGTTAGGGTTAGGCTAGTTTCAGGGTTTGGTTTAAGTTTATGGTTAGGGTAAGTGTTAGCATTAGGGTTAGGTTTAAGGCTAGGATAATCAGAGAGCTAGGGTTAGGGCTAGGTGTAAGGTTAGGGTTAGGATGATGATTAGGGTTAGGGTTAAGTTTAGGGTTCGGTTTAGGGTTAGGGTTAGGGCCAGCGCTAAGATTAGGGTTAGTTAGAAATAGGTTTGGTCTAGGGCTAGGTTTAGAATTAGAATTAGTGTTAGTTTTAGGATTAGGGTAGGGACTATGGTTAGAGCTAGGGTTAGCATTAGGGTTAGGTGTAGGGTTTTGATTAGTGTTTGGGTTAGGGTCAGGACTAGGGTTAATGTTAGGGTGAGGGCTAGAGCTAGGGCTAGGCTTAGTGTTAGGGTCAGGTCTAGGATTTGGGTTAGGGTTAGGTTTTGGCTTAAGGCTAGCATTAGATGTAGGGCTAGAGGAGGGCTAGGGTCATGGTAAGGTTTAGGGCTAGCAGTAGGGCTAGAGCTAGGGTTAGTTTTACTGTTAGGGTTAGGTCTATGGTTAGGGTTAGGATTAGGATAGGTTTAGGGCTAGGGTTAGGTTTAGGGCTGGGGTTACGGCTAGGCATAGGGTTCTGACTAGGATTAGGAATAGGGTAGGGCTAGTGGTAAGGATAGGGTTAGTTTTAGGATTTTATCTAGGGTTAGGGTTAGGACTAGGGCTTTTGGAAAAGGTTAGTGCTAGGGCTGGGGTTAGGTTTAGGGTTAGGTTTAGGGTTAGGGTTAGGGTTAGGGCTAAGGCTATGGTTAGTCCTAGGGCTAGGTTTTGCATAGTGATGGGGCTAGGGTTAGGATTAGGGTAAGATTGAGGCTTAAGTGTATGTTTAGGTTTTGGTTTAGGTGTAGGGTTAGGGTTAGGGTTAGCATTACAGGAGGAGTTAGGGCTAAGGCTTCAGCTCAGGCTAGGTTTTTTGTCATGGTTAGGGTTGTGGCTGGGGCTAAGTTTAGGGTTAGGGTTTTGGTTAAGGTTAGGGGTAGGTTTGGGGTTTGAGCTAGGGTTAGGGTGGGTTTAGGGCTGAGGCTAGATCTAGGGTTATGGTTAGTGTTATGATTAGGTCTAGGTTTAGGTTAGGGTTAGGGCTAGGGTTAGGGGTAGAGCTAAGGTTAGGTCTAGGTTTAGGGTTAAGGTTGGGGTTAGGGCTTGGTTTAAGTGTAGGGCTAGGTTTATGGCTAGGTTTATGGTAAGGGTTAGAGTTAGCGCTACGACTAGGTTTAGAGCTAGGGTTAGGTTTTGTGTTAGGGTCAGGTCTAGGATCAGGGTTAGGATTAGGGCTAGGGTTAGGGCTAAGTTTAGTGTTAGGGTTAGGTCCAGGGTAAGGGTTAGGGTTAGGGCTAGGGTCAGGGTTAGGAGCTACAGCTAGGGCTAGGGTTTGAACTACAGCTAGGCTTAGGGCTAGGTTCAGGGTTAGGAACAGGGTTACGGCTAGTGTTAGGGTTAGGGTTAGGGCCAGGGTTATTGTTACAGTTACGGCTAGAGCTAGAGCTAGTGTTTGGGTTAGTTTTAGGGTTAGGACTAGGGTTAGAGTTAGGGTTAGGGTTAGAGTTAGGTCTAGAGTTAGGGCTAGGCTTAGTGTTAGAGCTAGGGCTAACATTAGGCCTAGGGCTAGGTTTATGGCTAGGGTTAGGGGTAGGAGTAGGGCTAGGTTTTGTTTTACGGTTAGGTCTAGGGCTTGGACTAGGGCTAGTGTTAGTGTAAGGTTTAACTCTAGAGCTCAGGTTAGGGTTAGAGCTAGGTCTATCGCTAGGCTAGGGTTAATGTTAGGGTTAGGTCTAGGGTTAGGGTTAAGGTTAGCATTAGGTCTGGGGTTAGGGCTACAGCTAGGGTTAGTGCTAACGTTAGGTCTAGGGTTAGGGTTAGGGATTGGGCTATGGTTATTGATAGGATTAGAGTTAGGTTTAGGATTTAGTCTATGGCTAGGTCCAGGGCTACAGTTAGTACTAAAGTTATGGCTAAGGTTAGTGCAGTGTTAGGACTTGGGCTATGGTTATCGTTAGGATTAGGAGTAGTTTTAGGGTTATGGCTCGGGCTAGGTCTAGGGTAAGTTTTAGTGTTAGGGTTAGGAATAAGGATATCATTAGGTTTAGGGCCAGGGTTAGGGTTAGCATCAGGGCAAGGTCTAAGGTAATGGTTAAGGTTAGGATTAGGGCTAGAAATAGGGATATTGGTAGGGTAAGAGTTAGGGTTACATTTAAGGTTAGGCAAGGGTTAATTTTAGTGTCAGGGTTAGAGTTAGCACTAGGGTTTTGTTTAGGCTTAAGGTTAGGGCTCGGGTTAGTGTTAGGATTAGGGCTAGTGGTAGGTTAAGGGCTAGGGTTAGTGTTAGGGTAAGGGTTAAGTCTAGGGTAGGGCTAGAGTTTGGGTTAAGTTTTCAGTTAGGGTTAGGGCTAGGGTTAGAACCAGAGTTAGTGTTAGGATTAGGTCTAATGTTAGGGCTGGGATTAGGGGTAGGGATGGTGTTAGGGTTAGTTTTAGGGTTAGGTTTAGGATTAGGATTAGGGTTAGGGTTATGCGTAAGGCTAGGGCTAGGGGTAGAGTTAGGGTTAGGGTTAGTGTTAGGGTTAGGTCTAGGATTAGGGTTTTGATTAGGCTTAGGGGTAGGGGTAGGAGTAGGGGTAGGACTACGATTAATGTTAGGGTTAGGGCCAGAGTAAGATCTAGGCTAGGGTTAGCTTTAGGTTTAGGTGTTGGGTTAGGGTTAGGGTTAGAATCAGGGTCAGGGCTAAGGCTAGGGTTAGATTTAGGTTTAAGGTTAGTGTTAAGGCCAGGGTTAGGGTTAGGGCTAGCTTCAGGGTTAGTTTTAAGGTTAGGGTTAGGATACATTTAGGTTTAGGCTTTGGATAAGGGCTGGGGTCAGGTTTAGAGCTGAGTTTAGGGTTAGGGCTAGGGCCAGAACTGCGGCTAGAATTGGTTTTAGGGTTAGGGTTAGGATTAGGGAGAGTGCTAGCGTTAGATTTATGGTTATGGTTAGGGTGAGGGTGAGGACCTGGGCTAGGACTAGCATTATGGTTAGGGCTAATTTTAGGGCTAGGGCTAGAGTTTGGGCTAGGGCTATGGTTATGGGTAGGGTTAGGTAAGGGTTAGGGCTAGGGCTAGGGCTAGTGTTTGGGTTAGTCTAGGGTTAGGGTTAAGGCTAGATTTAGAATTAGGGTTAGGGTGTCAGCTGGATCTCGAGTTTGTTTTTTTGTTAGGGCTAGCGCTAGTTCTTGTCTATGGTAGGGTTATGTTTACGATTAGGGAAGGGCTAGGGTTAGGCCTAGGGCTGTTTCTAGGTCTATACCTCAGGTTAAGGCTACGGCTAGGGTGAGAGTTTGGTAGATGTTTTGAGTTAGGTTTAGGATTATTGTTAGGGTTCGGGATAGGGTTAGGTTTAGGATTATGGTTAGGTTTCATGTTAGGTTTATGTTAGGGTTAGGGGTAGAGATAGTTTTAGGGTAGGGCTAGGGTTAGGATTAAGTTTAGGGTCAAGTTGAGGGCTCTTGCTTGGGTTAGGGTTAGGGCTAGGGCTAGTGTTAGGGTTAGGCTTAGGCTTAGACTTAGGTTTAGAGTTAGGGTTAGGTTTAGGGCTTGGAGTAGTGTTAGAGTTAGGGTTGGTTTAGGGCTAGAGTTAGTGACAGATCTAGGGCTAGGGCTAGTTTTAGGGTTAGGGTTAGGGCTAGGGCTAGTGTTAAGTTTAGGCATAGGGTTAGGGCTTGTGTAATGACTAGGTTTAGGGTAGGCATAGAACTAGGGCTACAGTTAATGTTAGGGCTAGGTTTAGGGTTATGGTTAGGGTTAGGATTAAGGCTCGGGTTAGGGTTAGGGTTATTGTTAGGTTTAGGGCTAGACTTAGGGTTAGTTTTAGAAAAGTGTTTGGGATTGGGTTATGGTTAGTGTTAGGGCTACGGCCAAGGCTAGGATTAAGTTTAGGGATAGGGTAAGGGTTAGGTCTCGGGTGACATTTAGGGTTTGGGTTAGGGCTAGCATTTGGGCTATGTTTAAGGTAAGGGTTAAGTTAGGTTTGGATTTAAGTTAGGGCTAGTGCTTGGGTTAGGTTTAAGGTTAGGAATAAAGTTAGGAATAGGGTTTAGGGTTAGGATTAGTATTAGTTTGGGGGTTTGGGTTAGGTCTGAAGCTCAGTTTACGGTTAGGGTTCTGGATAGGGTTAGGGTTACATTAGGGTTGGTGTAGGGTTAGGGTTTGGTTTAGGATTTGGGTCAGGGTCAGAATCACAGTCAGGGTCAGGGTTGGAATTAGGGTTAGGGGTTAAGTTTTGGGTTAAGGTTAGGTTTGGGGTTAGGTTTAGGGTTAGTGTTAGGTTAGGGTTAGGGTTAAGTTTAGGGTTTGGTTTAGGGTTAGGGTCAGGGATAGGGCTAGGTTTTAGAATAGGGTTACAGTTACGGTTAGGAGTTAGGATTAGGGTTGTTGTTCGGGTTATGGGTTTAAGTTAGGGTTTAGGTTAGTGATAGGATTAGGGTTACTGTTAGGGTTAGGGTTTGGATTAGGGCTAAGGCTAGGTTTAGGTTTGGGGCTAGGGCTATAGCTAGGGCTAGGGCTAGGGTTAGTACTAGGGTTCTGTCTAGGGTTCAGGTTTTGGTTAGGGTTAAGGCTAGGGCTCAGGCTACGATTAGGATTATGGTTAGGCTTTGGGTTAGGCTTAGGGTTAGGGCTAGTGTTAGGATTAAGGGTACAGTAGGTTTGTATTCCCATGTAACTCCGAGAAGTTTAAATTCCTCACTACTGCATATCAGAGTGTTATGCTGTAAAATCTCAAAATTGTTATTTTAGTTTCATGTTCACTTAGACTATTGCAATTCTGATCACAGTTACATGGTAGCATCCACATGCTTTTCTTAATTAGGCTACACTTTCCTCCTATAAAATACTATTTGGAAACCTGTGGTATAGTTGCTGACAGTTTTTCATAGAGGATATATTTCTGCCTGTTAGTTCACTCATTGGGTGACAGAGAGGTCATACAGAAGCTCTTTTGCTAAAAACTTATTTCCAAAGTGACATTTCATAAAAATACTTCAACAGGAGGGGGAAAAATATGTATTACCAGAAACACCAGGAATCTCAACTTTTATTTACAGGAGTACATTGACAGAGTCTTATAAACTCTGCATACAAAGTTGGCTTAAAACCCACTTTTTACAAAGCTTGTTCATTTCACAGTGATTTGAAGGAATTCAAAGAATTCATTACTGTTATATCAGAGAGAAATGCACTTGGTGACAAAAAGTGGACTGCTATCTTCATGTTCATTTTGACATTCAAAAAAGTTATTTTCAAGACAGGTATTACACAGTCCATAAATCTTAGATTCTCAGTACTTTTGTATGGGCAAATATACTTTGGAGGAATCTATACGACATAAAATTGTTCCGTTAAAGTATGCTAGAGTTTTAACAATCTACTTCCTTATTTGATGACAGAAAATGTGTTCAAAAGCCTCTCGCTATCAATCCTACTGAAAAATACATATTTATGAAATATACCTGAACAGACTGCTAAAAACAGTACATACACTCTGAAACACCACTCATTTCATCTTCTAGTAAAGAGAGCACACTCATAAGGCACTAAACCGTGTAGATATCTTTTAGTGAAAACTTGCTTCTTATGAAATGTTTCCATTCCTGTGTAACTTAAAGACTTTAAATTCCTCAGTACTGTATTATCAGAGTGTGATGCTGTAAAGGTCTTAAAATCGTTATTTTAGTTTCATATTCACTTAGAATATTGTAATTCTGTTCAGACTTACATGGTAACATGTACATTCATTTCTTAGTTAGGCCACACTGTCCTCCTATAAAAATTCTTTTGGGAAAACTGTGGTATAGTTGCTGACTGTGTTGCATAGAAAATATATTTCCACCTGTTAGTTCACTCATTGGCTGACAGAAAGGTCATTCAGCAGCTCTTTCTCTATCGAACCTACCACAAAAGTGACATTTCAGAGAAATACTTCAACACGAGGGGTTAAAACTGTGTGTATTACCGGAGACAACATGCATTTCAACTTTTCCTTAGAGGAGTACATGAACCAATCAAAATGAACTCTGCAGACACAGTTTGCTTAAAACTCACTTTACAAATCATGCTCATTTCTGAGTGATTGAAAGGGTCCAAAGAATTCATTACTGTTATATCAGAGAGAAATGCACTTAGTGGCAAAAAGTGGACTGTTAGCTTCACATTCATTTTGATATTCACAAAATGGTTATTTTCAAGTCAGATATTACACAGTTCATGAATCTTAGCTTCTCTGTTCTTTTTTCTGGAAAAAAACTTTGGAGGAAACTGTAAAGCATAAGATTATTCTACTTAAAATATGCTACAGTTTAATGAATGTGCTCTCTTATTTGATGACAGAACAGTATTTTCCAAAGCCTTCACTCTCAAAGTTTCTGCAAAACACATATTTCTGAAAGATACTTCAACAGAAGTGATGAAAATAGTATGCATTACCAGAGTCAACTTTCATTTAAACTTCTATTCAAATGAGTTCCTAGTCCTGTGGTTATAAATACCACAGAACATGTATGAATTAAAGTGGCTTTGAAAAAATAACAGTGTCATTCTGGGGGGATTTATAAGGTGTGCACTGATTCATTCCTATTTTATCATAGAGAAATGTACTCAACGACAGGAAGTGAACTGTGAGCATCATATGCATTTTGACAGTAAGAAAACTGGTGCAAATCAGGTATTATGCTGTACCTATATGTCTTAGTGGGGCTTTGTATTTCTGGTAAAAAAGACACTCAGGAAAACACTGTACGCTGAAAGTGCATTCTACTGCAAAGATGACATACTCCTAGATTAGCGTTCTCACATTTGCTGACAGAAAATAATTCCCACAGCTCTTTTTTCCTATCACACGCACCTGAGAATTGATATTAAGGAGAGGAAAATTAACAGAGTGCTGAAAACAGTACATAATCCATGAGACACTGCTCATTTAATCTTCTACTACAGTGAGTACAGTCATAAGGTGATAAATAGTGTACATATCTCTGGTTCAAAACCAACTTCATAGGAAATGTCTCCATTTCTGAGCAACTTAGAAAAGCTCAAACAATTTCCTACTGTATTATCAGAGTGTAATGCTGTGAAAGTCCCAAAATTGTTCTTTAGTTTCATATTAACTTAGACCTTCGCAATTCTGTTCAAAGTTACAGAGTACATTCTACACACATTTTTCAATTACCTGATGGGTTTATCCTAGAAAAATACTCTTTGGAAAACTCAGGTATAGTTGCTCACTGTATATCAGAGATGACATTTTTCTGTGCCTGCTTTCACTCATTAGCTGAAAGAAAGGTCATTCAGCAGGTCTTTATCAAACATATCAAAAAAGTGACATTTCAAAAAATACATCAACAGGAGGGGTAGAAACAGTATGTATTAGCAGACACCATGCATTTCCACCTTTCCTGAGAAGAGTACATTGACCGAATGAAATAGATGCTGCAGACAGAATTGGCTTAAAACACACCTCTTACAAAGCATGTTCATTCCCCAGTGATTTGAAAGAATTCAAAGAATTCATTACTGTTTTTTAAAAAGACTTCATTCATTTATCTCTAGTGGGGAAGGGAAGAAGAAAGGGAGAGAAGCATCAATGTATGGTTGCCTCTCATATGTCCCCTGCTGGGAACCGGCCCCCAATGCAGGCATGTGCCCTGTCCGGGAACTGAACCATGACATCACCAGCCAGGGCTCATTTCTGTTATATGAGAAAGAAATGCACTTGTTGACAAAAAGGGGACTGTTAACGTCATATTCATTGTGACATTCACAAAACAGTTTCTTTTTTACTCAGGTACTACACAGTCCAAAAATCTTAGCTTCTCTGTTCTTTTGGACAGAAAAAATTACTTAGGCAGAAAGTGTCTTGCATAATATTATTCATTTGAAATATGCTGCAGATTCTGGAATCTATTAACTTATTTGATGACACAACAGTATGTTCAAAAGCCTTTCACTATCAATCTTACCGCAAAACACATATTTCTGAAAGACACTTCAACAAAGTCCTGAAAAATGTACATACACTCTGAGAAACCACTCATTTCATCTTCTAGTAAGGTGAGCCCATTCATAAGGCACTAAACAGTGTAGATACCTTTTGTTGAAAGCCCACTTCATATGAAATGTTTCCATTTCCAGGTAAATTAGAAAAGTTTAAATACCTCACCACCATATTATCAGAGTGTGATGCTGTAAAGGTCTTAAGATTATTATTTTAGTTTAATATTTACTTACACTACTGCAATTCTGTCCAAACCTACTTGTTACCATTTACTTGCATTTCTCACTTAGCCTCCACTTTCCTCCTATAATAAACCTTTTGAGAAAACTGTGGTATAGTTGATGACTGTGTGGCGTAGAGGATATATTTCTGTCCGATAGTTCACTCATTGGCTGACAGAAAGGTCATTCAGTAACTCTTTCTCTAACAACCTGCCACAAAAGTGAATTTCACAAAAAATACTTCAAAAAGGGGGTAAAAACAGTACTTATTACATGAAAAACAATGCATTTCAACTTTTCCTTAGAGGACTACATTGACAGAGCATAAATGCTGCAGACAGAGTTGGCTTAAAACACAATTCTTACGAAACACGTTCACTTCCCAGTGATTTGAAAAAATTCAAAGAATTCATTACTGTTACATCAGAGAGAAATGCACTTGGTGACAAATAGTGGACTGTTAGGGTCATATTCATTTTGACACTGACAAAACAGTTTCTATTTTACCCAGGTACTACACAGTCAATTAATCTTAGCTTCTCTGTTCTTTTGTACACAAAAAATACTATGGTGTAAAGTGTATTGCATAAGATTATTCACTTAAAATACGCTGCAGTTTATGAATATATTCACTCATTTGATTACAGAACAGTATGTCCAAAAGCCTTTTGCTATTAATCTTACCGCAAAACACGAATTTCTGAAAGATACTTGAACAGAGTACTGAAAGCAGTACATATACTCAGAGACATCACACATTTCATCTTCTAGTAAAGTGAGCCCACTCACGAGCTGCTAAACAGTGTATATATTTTTGGTTGAAATCTGCTTCATATGAAATGTTTTCATTTCCAGGTAACTTAAAAAAGTTTAAATTCCAATGACACTCAAACACGGAGCAGGCTGACAGGGTCCAGAAAGGAGAGGGGAGAGAATCATAGGGGAAAAGGGGAGGGACTCACATGAATAAGTATAAAGGACACATGGACAATAATTAAGGTGGGGGGTGGAAATGGGAGGGAGGTGGGGAGCACTGGGGAGGCAGGGCAGGGAATATAAAACAGAAAACTGTACTTGAATAAGAATTAAATAAAAAAATTAAAATAAATAAATAAAATTTTATCTCTTCAAAAAAAGTTTTAATTCCTCACTACTGTATTATCAGTGTTTTATGCTGTAAAGGTCTTAAGGTTGGTACTTTACTTTCATATTCACTTAGACTATTGCAATCCTGTTCAAGGTTACATAGTACCATCTACATGCATTAGTTATTTACGCTACACATTCCTCCTATAAAAGTACTTTTGGGAAGACTGTGGTATAGTTGCTGTGTGTGTTTTACAGAGGTAATATTTCTGCCTGTTAGTTCACTCATTGGCTGAAAAAAGGTTATTCAGCAGCTCTTGCTCTAACAACCTGTAACAAATGTGACATTTCAGAAAAATACTTCAGAAGGAGGGGTTGAAACAGTATTAACTACAAGAGACACCACGCATTTCAACTCTTTCTTAGAGGAGTACATTGACAGAGCGTTATAAATGCTGCAGACAGAGTTGGCTTAAAACACACTTCTTACAAAGCATGTTCATTCCCCAGTGATTTGAAAGAATTCAAAGAATTCATTAGTGTTGTATCAGAAAGAAATGCACTTGGTCACGAAAAGTGGACTGTTAGCATCATAATTATTTTGACATTCACAAAATGGTAATTCTTAAGTCAGGTACTACACAGTTTATGTATCTTAGCTTCTCTGAAGTTTTGTAGAGAAAAAATATTTTGGTGAAAAGTGTATTACAATTGGTTAATTCACTGAATATATGCTGCAGTTTTAGAAATCTATACACTCATTTGATGAGAGAACAGTATGTTCAAAAGCCTTTCACTATCAATTTTATCGCAAAACACGTATTTCTGAAAGACACCTAGATAGAGTACTGAAAGCAGTACATATACTCTGAGACACCACACATTTTCTCTCCTAGTAAAGTAAGCCCACTCATAAGGTGCCAAACAGTGTATATATCATTGGTTAAAAGCCCTTTTTCATACAAAATGTTTCCATTCCCTGGTAACTTAGAAAAGTTTAAATACCTCTCCATTGTATTCTCAGAGTGTGATACTGTACAGGTCTGAAGATATTTACTTTAGTTTCATATTCTTTTAGACTTGCAATTCTGTTCAAATTTACCTGTTACCATGTACTTGCAATTCTTAATTAGGCTACATGTTTCTCCTATAATGATACTTTTGGGGAAACTGTGGTATAATTGCTGACTGTGTTTCACAGAAGATATATTTCTGCCTACTAGTTCACTCATTGGCTGACAAAAAGTTTATTCATAAGCTCTTTCGCTAACAACTTATAACAAAAGTGACATATCAGAAAACTACTTCAATGGGAGGGGTTAAAACAGCATGTATTACAAGAAATATCGTGCACTTTAACTTTTTCTTAGAGGAGTACTTTGACAGAAGGTTATAAGTGCTGCAGAGTTGGCTTAGAACACACTTCTTACAAAGCATATTCATTCCCCAGTGATTTTAAAGAATTTAAAGAACGTACTACTGTTATATCATAGAAAAATGCACTTATTCATGAAAAGTAGACTATTAGCATCATTATCATTTGGACATTCACAAAACAGTTATTTTCAAGTCAGGTACTACACAGTTTATGAATCTTAGCTTCTCTGAACTTTTGTAGAGAAAAGAATACTACAGTGGAAAGTGTATTGCATAAGATTATTCACTTAAAATATGCTACAGTTTATGAATCTATTCACTCATTTGATGACAGAACAGTATGTTCAACAGCCTTTCACTATCACTCTTACCGCAAAACACATTTCTAAAAGATACTTCCACATAGTGCTGAAAACAGTACATACACTCTGAGATGCAACTCATTTCCTCTTCTAGTAAAGTGAGCCCACTCATGAGGTGCCAAACAATGTATATATTGTTGGTTGAAATCTTCCTTCATAGAAAAATATTTCCATTTCCTAGTAACTTACAAAAGTTTACATTTCTCACTACTGTATTATCAGAGTGTGATGCTATAAAAATCTTACGATGTTTACTTTAGTTTCATATTCACTTGGACTCTTGCAATTCTGTTTGAAGTTACATAGTACCATCTATATGCATTTCTTAGGTTATACTTCCCTCCTATAAAAAATAGTTTTGGGAAAACTGTGGTATAGTTGCTGACTGTGTTTCATAGAGGATATTTTTATGCCTGATATTTCATTTATTGGCCGTTGAAAAGGTTATTCAGCAGCTCTTTTGCTAACAACCTCCCACAATAATGAATTTCAAAAGAAATACTTCATCAGGAGTATAAACAGTATTTATTACAAAAGACACCATGCATTTCAACTCTCTTAGAGGAGTACATTGATAGAGCGTTATAAACGCTACAGACAGTTTGTCTTAAAACACTTCTTACAAAGCATGTTCGTTCCCGTGATTTGAAAGAATTCAAAGAATTCATCACTGTTACATCAGAGAGAAATGCACATGGTGACAAATAGTGGACTGTTAGCATCATATTCATTTTGACATTGACAAAACATTCTTTTTAATGCAGGTACTACATAGCCCATGAATCTCAGTTTCTGTTCTTTTCTAGAGAAAAAAAAATACAGGGTTGGGGTTATGGTCAGGGTTAGGGTAAGGCTTAGAGATAGGGTTAGGGTTCTGTCTAAATTTAGGGTTTGAATCAGGACTACAACTAGGGCTAGGGCTAGGGTTAGGATTATGGCTAGGGCTAAGAGTAGGACTAGAGAGGGTTATCTATAGGATTAGGATTAGGGCTCCCCTTAGAGTTACAAATAGGTTTAGGGTTAGCTTTACGATTAGAGTTAGGGATAGGTTTAGGGCTCTGGCTAGGTTTAGGGTTAGGGGTAGGAATAGGTGTAGGGCTAGAGTTAGGGCTAGGGCTAGGGTTAGGGTCAGGGTTAGGGCTAGGGCAAGGGTAATGTTTAGATTTAGGGTTAGAGTTAGGGTTAGGGCTAAGGCTAGGGTTGGGGTTCTGGCTAGGGTAAGGGTTCAGCTTAGGTTTAGGCTTAGGCTAAGGGTAAGGGCTAGGGGTCAGGGCCAGGATTAGAGTTAGGGCTAGTGTTAGGATTAAGGTTAGGGCTTTGGTTAGGGTTAGTGATAGGTTTACATTTAGGTTTAAAGGTAGGGCTAGGTTTAGGTTTATGGCTAGGGCCAGGGCAAGGGTTAGGATTAGGATTAGGGCTAGTGTTAGGGTTAGTTTTAGGGCTTGGGTTAGGGTTAGAGCTTGGGTTAGAAATGGGGGTAAAGTTAAGGCTAAGGCTAAGGTTAGGATTCATGTTAGGTTTAGGATTAGAGCTAGGGTTACAACTAAGGTTACATTTAAGGTTAGGGTTAGGGTAGGGTTAGAAATAGGTATAGGTTTACGTTTACAATTATTGTTAGGGTTAGAGTTATAGCTAGGACTAGAGCTAGTTATAGGGTTAGTGTTAGGGATAGCGTTAGAGTTAGGGGCAGGGTTAGAGCTAGGGCTTGGATTAGAGTTATAGATAGGGCTAGGACTAGGAATAGGGTTGTGGTTAGAATTAGGGTTAGGGTTAGGTTTAGGGCTAGGGCTAGAGTTAGAATTAGGCTATGGTTAGGGTTAGGCTTAGGTTTCGGCTCAGAGTTAAGGTTAGTGGTAGGGTTAGGGCTAGGTTTAAAGTTAGGTTTAGGACCAGGGCTAGAGTTAGAGTTAGTGTAAGGATGAGGGCTTGGGTTAGGGTTAGAACTAGGGCTAGGACTAGGGTTAGGTTTATTGTTAGAATTAGGGTTATGGTTAGGGGTGGTGCTATGGCTACTGTTAGGTTTAGGGCTAGGTTTAGCTTTAGGGATAGGGTTAGGGTAGGGGTAGGGATAGAGGCAGGGCTAGGTTTAGGGCTAGGGCTAGATTTAGGGTGAGGGTTAGGGGTATGCCTAGGGCTAACATTAGGACTAGGGGTAGGTTTAGGTTTAGGTTTAGGGCTAGAATAGGGGTTACATTGAGGGTTATGGTTAGGATTAGGGCTATGGCTTGGGTTAGGGTTAGGGTAAGAGCGAGGGCTTGGGTTAGGATTAAAGCTAGGTTTAGAACTAAGGCTAAAGTTATTGTCAGAGTGGGGTTAGGGTTAGGTTTAGAGTTATGGCTAGTGTTAGGTTTAGAGCTAGGGTTACGGTTAGGATTAAGGTTAGGTTTAGGGTAAGGCTTAGAAATAGGGTTAGGATTAGGGTTAAGGCTAGCATTAGGGTTAGGGCTAGGTCTGGCTTAGTGTTTGGGATAGGGTTAGTGTAGCGTTAGAAATAGAGGTTGGATTAAGGCTAGGGCTAAGGTAAGGGTTAGGATTAGAGCTAGGGGTATGACTAGGGCTAGGGCTAGGGTTAGAGTTTGGGCTGGGGCTATGCTTAGGGATAAGTTTTGGGTTAGGTTTAGGTTTAGGGTTATTGTTAGGGTTAGGGTTAGGGTTATGGCTAAAAGGAGGGCTAGGTCTAGGGTTAGTATTAGTGATTTGGTTAGGGTTAGAATTGATGTCAGGGTTAAGGCCATGGCTTGGGTTAGAGTTAGGGATAGGGCTAGGACAAGGGATAGGGTATGGTTAGAATTAGGGTTAGGGTTAGTGTTAGGGTTTGGGCTAGGGCAAGTGTTAGCATTAGTGCTAGGGTTAGGCTTAGGCTTACGCTTAGGCTTAGGCTTAGAGTTAGGGTGTAGCGTTAGGGTTAGGGCTAGGGCCAGAGCTAGGGTGAGGGTTAGAAATAGGGCTATGACTAGGGCTAGGGTTAGGGTTAGAGGTTGGATTAGGGGGAGAGGTAGGGCTAGGGTTAGGTTTAGGGTTATTTGTAGGGGTAGGGCTAGGGTTAGGGTTAAGTTTAGGGCTAGTGTTAGGGTTAGGGTTAGGGTTAGAGCTAAGGCTAGTGTTAGGTTTAGGGTTATGGGTAGGGGCAGGGCTAGGGTTAGGGGTAAGTTTCTGGCTAGTGTTAGGGTTGGGTTAGAGTTAGGACCAGGGCTAGGGTTAGGCCTAGTTTAGCCTTAGGCTTAGAAATAGGGGTAAGGGCTAGGTTAGGGCTAGGGCTAGGGTCATGTTTAGAGTTTGGGTTAGGATTAGGGCTAGGTGTACAGCTAGGGCTAGGGATAGGGTTCGGTTTAGGTCTAGGGCTAGGGTTCAGGTTAGGGTAAGGGCATGGGCTTGTGTTAGGGTTAGGGATATTGTTAGGGTAAGGATTAGGGGTAGGGGTAGGGCTAGATTTGCAGCTAGGGCTAGGTTTAGGGTGAAGGTTAAAGGCACAGAAAGGGTTAGCATTAGGGGTAGGGGTAGGATTAGGTTTAGGTTTAGGGCTAGGGTTAAAGTTACATTTAAGGTTAGGGTTAGGGCTAGGGCAAGTGTTAACGTTAGTGCTAGGGTTAGGCTTAGGCTTAGGCTTAGAGTTAGGGTGTAGCATTAGTGTTAGGGCTAGGGTTAAGGCTAGGTTTAGGGCTAGGGCCAGGACTAGGGTGAGGGTTAGGGATAGGGCTATAACTAGGGCTAGGGTTAGGGTTAGAGCTTGGGTTAGGAGTAGGGGTTGGGTTAGGTTTGGGTTTAGGGTTATGGGTATGTGTAGGGCTAGGGTTAAGGTTAAGGTTAGGGCTAGTGTTAGGGTTAGGGTTAGGGCTAAGATTAGAGTTAGGGTTAGGTTTAGTGCTAGGGCTAGTGTTAGGTTTAGGGCTAGGGTTCGGGCTAGGGCTAGGTTTTGAGATAGTGTTAGTGTTACAAATAGGGTTAGGGTTAGGGGTAGGGGAGGGCTAGGGTTAGGGCTATGGCTAGATTTAGGGTGAGGTTTAGGGGTATGCCTAGGGCTAAAGTCAGGGGTAAGAGTAGGGTTAGGTTTAGGTTTAGGGCTATAATTAGGATTATGTTTAGGGTTAGGATTAGAATTAGGGCTAGGGGTAGTGTTAGGGTTAGTGTAAGGGTGAGGGCTGGAGTTAGGGTTAGGACTAGGACTAGAAGTAGGGCTAGGGTTAGTGTTAGAATTGAGGTTAGGGTTAGGGTTAGTGTTATGGCTAGTGTTAGGTTTAGAATTAGGGATATGGTTAGGGTTATGTTTAGGGTTAAGGTAAGGCTTAGAGATAGGGTTAGGGCTAGGGTTTCTGCTAGGGCTTTGACTAGGACTTGGGTTAGGTTTAGGCTTAGGGCTAAGGTTAGGGCTAGGGCTGTGGTTAGGGTTTATGTTAGGGCTAGGGTTCGGGTTAGGTTTAGGTTTAGGGTTGGGACTAGGGTAAGGAAAATGGTTAGAATTATGGTTAGGATTATGTTTAGGGCTAGGGTTAGGGTTAGGGTTAGGGCTAGGATTACGGTTAGGTTTAAGGCAGTGTTAGAAATAGGAGTAGGGTTAGGAATAAGGCTAGGGTTAGGGTTAGGTTAGGATTAGGGCGAGGGATATTACCTGGACTAGGACTAGGATTAGGGTTAGGGCTAGGGCCAGGTTTAGGAATCAGTTCAGGGTTAGGTTTAGGGTTTGGATTATTGTTAGGATTAGGGTTATGGCTAGGGCAAGGCTAGGTCTAGGGTTAGTGTTAGGGATAGGGTTAGGCTTAGGTGTGGTCTTAGAGTTAGGGTTAGTTATAGGGTTAGGGCTAAGTTTAAGGTTAGGTTTAGGACTAGGGCTATGGCCAGGGTTAGGGTTAGGGATAGGTATAAGGCTATGGCTAGGGCTAGGGTTACAACTAGGGTTAGGCTTAGGGGTAGGGCTAGGGTTAGGCTTAGGGGTAGGGCTAGGGTTAGGCTTAGGGGTAGGGCTAGGATTAGGTTTAGGGTTAGGGCTAGGGCTAGAGTTAGGTTTAGGGTTATAAATAGGGGTAGGGCTAGGGTTAAGGATAGAGTTAGGTTTAGGGTTAGCAGTAGTTCTAGGGTTAGGATTAGGGCTACTGTTAGGGTTATGGTTAGGTTTAATGCTAGGGTAGGTTTAGGGATAGGGTTAGGGTTAGGTGTCTCTCTAGGTTTAGGGTTAGGTCTAGGGGTAGTGTTAGGGTTGGAATTATGATTAGGGCTAGGGCCAGGGTTAGGTTTAGGGCTAGGTTTAGGTTTAGGGATAGTGTTAGGGTTAGGGGTAGGGGTAGGTGTAGGGCTAGTTTTAAGGCTATGTCTAGGTTTAGGGTGAAGTTTAGGGGTATGGCTAGAGCTAAGGTTAGATTTAGGGGTAGTGGTAAGGTTAGGTTTAGGTTTAGGGCCAGGGTTAGGATTATGTTTAGGGCTAGGGTACCAGCGAGGGCTTGAGTTAGGGTTAGGGCTAGGGCTAAAACTAGGGCTAGGGTTATTGTTTGAATTAGGGTTAGAGTTACATTTAGTGCTATGGCTAGTGTTAGGTTTAGGGCCAGGAATATGGTTAGGGTCCAGGTTAGGCTTAGAGATAGGGTTAGCGTTAGGCCTAGAGTTAGGGCTAGGGTTAGGCCTACAGCTGGGGCTTGGGCTAGGGATAGGATTATGACTACGGCTATGACTAGGACTAGGTTTAGGGTTAGGGCTAGGGTTAGGTTTAGGGTGAGGGTTATGATTAGGGTTAGGGCTAGGTGTAAGGTTAGGGTTTACATTAGGGCTCAGGCTAGGGTTAGTGTTAGGTTTAGGGTTACAGTTTGGGCTAAGGCGAGGGTTAAGATTAGGGCTGGGGTTAGGGTTAGTTCAGGCTAGGGCTAGGGTTAGTAGTAGGGATAGGGCTATGACAAGGGCTAGGGTTAGGGTTAGGGCTAGGGGTAGGGCTAGGGTCAGGATTAGGGTTAGGGCTAGGGCTAGGGTTAGGTTTAGGGTTATGGGTAGTGGTAGGGTTAGGGTTTGGGTTAAGGTTAGGGCTAGTGTTAGGGTTAGATTTAGGGTTAGGGCCAGGGCTAGGTTTAGGTTTAGGGCTAGGTTTAAGTTTAAGTTTAAGGTTAGGGTTAGGATTAGGTCTAAGTCTAGGTTTAGGATTAATGTAAGGGTGAGTGTTTGGGTTGGGGTTTGACTAGGGCTGGGACTATGGCTAGGGTATTGTTAGAATTAGGGTTAGGGTTTGGGTTAGTGCTATGGTTACTGTTAGGTTTAGGGCTAAAGTTATGGTTAGGATTATGGTTAGGGTTAGTGTAAGGCTTAGAATTAGGGTTAGAATTAGGGCTAGGGTTAGGGTTGGAATCAGGGCTAAGGCTATCGTTAGGGTTCGCATATGGCTAGGGCCATGACCTGGACTTTTGTTCAGTTTAGGTTTAGATCTCCAGTTTGGGGTAGGTTTAGTGTTAGGGCAATGGCTACTTTTAGGGTTAGTTAGTTTTAGGTTTAGGATTAGGGTTAGGGTTAATGTTAGGGGTAGGTGTGGGACTATTGTTAGGGCTAGGGTTAGGGTCAGGGTTAGGGCTAGGGCTAAGGTAAAAGGTGGGGGTAGGGTTAGGTTTAGGGTTAGGGCTAGGGCTAAGGTAAAAGGTAGGTGTAGGGTCAGGTTTAGAGTTAGGGCTAGGGCAAGGGTAACGGTTAGAATTAGGGTTAGAGTTAGGGTCAGGGCTTAGGCTAGTGTTAGGATTATGCCTAGGGTTAAAGTTAGGATTAGGCTTTGGCTTAGGGTAAGGGCTAGGGTTAGGGCCAGGATTAGGGTTAGGGCTAGGGGAAGTATTAGCGTTAGTGCTAGGGTTAAGGTTAGGATTAGGGTTAGGGTTAGTGTTAGGGGTAGGTTTTGGGCTCTGGTTAGGGTTAGGGATAGGTTTATGGTTAGGTTTAGGGTTAGGGGTAGGATTAGGATTAGGATTAGGGCTAGGGGTACAAACGGGGCTAGGGCTAGTTAGCATTACAGCAATGGCTAAGTTTAAGGGAAGGTTTAGGATTAGGGGTAGGTGTAGGGCTACAGTTAGGGCTATATCTATGGTTAGGGGCAGGGTTAAGGCTAGGGCTAGATCTATGGTTAGGGGCAGGGTTAAGGCTAGGGCTACGGTTATGAGTAGGGATAGGGTTAGGTTTAGTGTTAAGGCTAGGGCTAGGGTAATGGTTAGACTTAGGGTTAGAGATAGCTTTAGAGCTAATGCTAGGGTAGGGTTATGCTAGGGTAAGGGTTAGACTTAGGCTTAGGCTTAGTGTAAGGGCTAGGGTTAGGGCCAGGATCAGGGTTAGGGCTAGGGGAAGTATTAGCGTTAGTGCTAGGGTTAGGGTTAGGGTTAGTCTTAGGCTTAGCCTTAGAGTTCGGGTGTAGCATTAGGGTTAGGGCTAGGGTTAAGGTAAAGTTTAGGGAAATGGCTAGGGCTAAGGTAAGTGTTAGGAATAGGGCTATGACTAGGGCTAGTGTTAGAGTTAGGGCTAGTGTTAGGGTGAGGGATAAGGCTAGGGTTATTTTTAGGCTAGGTTTTGGTTTAAGGTTAGGGCCTCTGTTGGGTAGGGGTTAGGTTTCTGGCTAGGACTGGGGCTAGGTTCAGGGTTAGTGTTAGGGACAGGGTTAGGTTTAGGGTCAGGGTTAGAGCTAGGACTTGTTTATTTTAGGGATAGGGCTATGACTAGGGATAGGGTTATGGTTAGAATTAGTTTTAGGGTTAGGGCCAGTAGAAGGGTTAGTGTTAGGGCTAGTAGAAGGGTTAGGGTTAGGGCTAGGTTTAAATTTAAATTTAGTGTTAGTGTTAGTGTTAGGTCTAGGACTAGGGTTAAGGTTAGGGTTAGAATTAGAATTAGGGCTGGAGTATGACTAGGGCTTGGGCTAGGGTTTGTTTTAGGGCTGGGGCTAGGGTTAGGGTTATGGCTAGGGCTATGACTAAAATTAGGGTTAGAGTTAGGGTTAGAGCTAGGGTTATGGTTAGGGCAAGGGTTAGGGTTAGGGTTATGGCTAGAGCTATGGTTAGAGTTCATGTTAGGGTTAGGCCTAGGGTTAGGGTTCACGTTAGAGCTAGGGTTAGGGTTAGTTAGGGCTATGATTATTGTTAGTGTTCATGTTAGGGCTAAGCCTAGTGTTAGGACTAGGTTTAGGGTTAGGGCTAGTGTTAGGGTTAGAGTAGGGCTATAGTTAGGGTTCATGTTAGGGCTATGGTTATGGCTAGGGTTGGGGTTAGGGCTAGGAATAGATTTTCAGCTAGGGGTAAAGTTAGGCTTAGGTTTAGAGCTAAGACAAGGGTAATGGTTATATATAGAATTAGGGTTAGGGTTAGGGTTAGGGCTAAGCCTAGGGTTAGGGTTGGGACTAGGGTTAGGCTAAGGGTTAGGCTTAGGCCTAGGCTTAGGGTTAAGGTAAGGGTAGGATTAGGGTTAGTGTTAGGATTAGAATTAGGGCTACCATTAGGGTTAGGGTTAGAACTTGGGTTAGGGTTAGGGCTAGGGTTAGAAATAGGGGTAGGGTTAAGGCTAGAGCTAGGGTTAGATTTAGAATTTGGGTTCAGATTATGGCCAGGGGTATGATTAGGTCTAGCTATAGGGTTAGGGCTATTGCTAGGGTTAGGGATAGGTTCAGGGTTAGGTTTAGGGTTAGGGTTACTGTTAGGGTTAGGATTATGGCTAAAGTTAGGACTAGGTCTAGGGTTAGTGTTAGATATTTGGTTAGGGTTAGGATTAGGGTCAGGATTAAGGCTAGGGCTTGGGTTTGAGTTAGGAATAGGGTTAGGGCTAGGGATAGCTTTATGTTTAGAATTAAAGTTAAGGCTAGGGTTAGGGCTAGGGGTCGTGTTAAGGTTATTGCTAGGGTTAGGGTTGGGGTTAGGCTTAGGTTTAGGCTTAGAGTTAGTGTGTAGTGTTAGGCTTAAGGTTAGGTTTATGGCTATGGCTATGGCTAGGTTTAGGGTTAGAGTTAGGTGTATGACTAGGGCTAGGGTTAGGATTATGGTTAGGGCTAGGGTTAGGGTTAGGGTTCCAGCTAAGGTTAGGAATAGTGTTAGGTTCAGCGTTATGGTTAGGGTTAGCACTAGGGCAAGGGTTAGGGTTAGGGTTAGTGTTCTGGCTAGGGCTAGGTTTAGGGATAGGGTTAGGATTAGGGGTAGGGGTATGGTTAAGGTCAGGGTTAGTGTTAGGTTTGGGGTTAGGGGTAGGGTTTTGGCTAGGTTTAAGGTTAAGGTAGGGTTAGGATTAGGGCTAGGGTTAGGTTTAGGGTTAGGCTACGGCTAAGGTTAGCGATAGGGGTAGTGGTAGGATTAAGGTTAGCATTAGGGCTAGGGCAAGGATAATGGTTAGAATTATGGTTAAGGTTAGGGTTAGGTCTAAGTCTATGGTTAGGGTTAGTGCTAAAGATAGGGTTAGGGTAAGAATTAGGGCTAGGGTTGAGGCTAAGGCTAGGCTAGATTTAGGGTTAGGGTTAGGTCTAGGGAGAGGGTTGAGGTTAGGGGTTAGGGTTAGGTCTACAGCTAGAATTAGGGATATTGTTAGGGCTAGAGCTAGTGCTTGGGCTAGGGTAGGGTTAGGGAAAACTAGGGTTAGGGCTAATGCTAGGGCTATGTCTAGGTTTATGATTTGGGTTAGGGCTAGGGCTAGTGTTAGGGTTAGGGAGAGGTTTTGGGTTATGGTTATGTTTATGGTTATTGTTAGGGTTAGGTCTAGAGCTAGGGTTAGGACTACCATTAGTTTTAGGGTTAGGTTTAGGGTCAGGGTTAGGGGTAGGGATAGGGTTAGGTTAGGGCTAGAGTTAGGATTAGGGCTAGGGTCAAGTTTAGGGCTCTGGCTTGGGTTAGGGTTAGGGCTTGTTGTAGGATTAGGTGTAGGGGTAGTGGTAGGGCTAGGGCTAGGCTTAGGTTCAGAGTTAGGGTTAGGTTTTGGGCTTGGATTAGGGTTAAGGTTATGGTTGATTTAAGGCTAGGTTTAGAAAGAGGGCTAGAGCTAGGGCTAGGTTTAAGGTTAGGCTCAGTTGTAGGGCTAGAACTAGGGTTAAGGTTAGGCATTGGGTTTGGGCTTGTGTAAGAATTAGGGTTATGGTAGGGTTAGAACTAGGGCTAAGGTTAGGCTTAGAGCTAGGTTTAGGGTTAGGTTTAGGGTTAGTTTTATAAATAGGATTTTAGATAGGGTTGTGGTTAGTGTTAGAGCTACTCCCAAGGCTAGGATTAAGCTTAGTGGTAGGGTTAAGGTAAGGGTTAGGTCTAAGATTACAGTTAGGGTTTGGGTTAGGGCTCAGGCTATGGTTAAGGCTAGGGTTAAGCTAAAGACGGGGTTACGGTTACGGCTAGTTCTAGGGTTAGGGTTAAGGTTAGGGATAAAATCAGGATTAGGATTTACAGTTAGGGTTAGTATTAGGTATAGGGTTAAGATTAGATGTAAAGCTAGGTTTACGGTTAGGGTTAATGTTTTGATCAGGGTCAGGATCACGGCCTGGGTCAGGGTTAGGGTCAGAGATAGGGCATACGTTTTGGGTTAGGGTTCGGTTTAGTGTTAGGTTTAGGGTTAGTGTTAGGTTAAGGTTAGGGTTAGGGTTAGAATTAGGGTTTGCTTTAGGTTTAGGGTCAAGGATACTAGTAGGTTTTTAAATAGGGTTACTGTTAGGGTTAGGGGTTAGGGTTTGAGTTTGGGTTAGGGTTCGGTTTAGGTTTAGAGCTAGGATTTGAATTAGGGGTTTAGGTCAGTGTTTTGGTTAGTGTTAGGATTAGGGTTATGGTTAGTGTTAGTATTTGGGTTAAGGCTAAGGCTAGGTTTAGGGTTAGATTTAGGGCTAGGACTAGGGTTCTGTCTAGGGTTTGGTTTAGGGTTTTGGTTAAGGCTAGAACTAGTGCTATGGTTGTGGTTATGGGTTGGGCTTAGGGCTAGAGTTAGTGCTAGGGTTAAGGTTACGGTAGTTTTGTATTCCCACATAACTCCAAGAAGTTTAAATTCCTCACTACTGCATTATCAGAGTGTGATGTTGTAAATGTCTCAAAATTGTTATTTTACATTAATATTCACATAGACTATTGCAATTCTGTTCACAGTTACATGGTAGTATCTGCATGCATTTCTTAGCTAGGCTACACTTTCCTCCTATAATAATACTTTTGGGAAACCTGTAATATATTTGCTGACAGTTTTTCATAGAGGATATATTTCTGCCTGTTAGTTCACTCATTGGGTAATAGAGAAGTAATACAGCAGCTCTTTTGCTAAAAACCTATTTCCAAAGTGACATTTCAGAAAAATACTTCAGCAGGAGAAGTAAAAATAGTATGTATTACCCGAAACACCAGAAATCTCAACTTTTCCTTACAGGAGTACATTGAAAGAGCCTTATAAACTCTGCATAAAAAGTTGGCTCAAAACGCACTTCTTACAAAGCATGTTCATTCCCCAGTGATTTGAAAGAATTCAAAGAATTCATTACTGCTTCATCAGGAGAAATGCACTTGTTCACCAAAAGTAGACTGTTAGCATCATAATCATACGAACATTCACAAAACGATTATTTTCAAGTCAGGTATTACACAGTCCATAAATCTAAGATTCTCAGTGCTTTTGTAAAGGAAAATATACTTAGGAGGAAACCATACCACATAAGATTATTCACTTAAAATACGCTACAGTTTAAGAATCTATTCACTTATTTTATTACAGAACAGTATGATCAAAAGCCTTTTGCTATCAATGTTACCGCAGAACATGTATTTCTGAAAGATACTTCAACAGAGTACTGAAAACAGTACATACACTCAGAGAAATCAAACATATCATCTTCTACTAGAGTGAGTCCACTCATAGCTGCTAAACAGTGAAGATATTTTTTATTGAAAACCCCTTTTCATATGAAATGTTTCCATTCCCTGGTAACTTAGTTTAAAATCCTCTCCACTGTATTCTCAGAATGCTGTAAAGGTCTTAAGATTGTTACTTTAGTTTCATATTCATTTAGATTTGCAATTGTGTTCAAACTTACATGTTACCATGTGCTTGCATTTCTTATTTAAGCTGCACATTCTTCCTATAATACTACTTTTGGTAAAACTATTGTATAGTTGCTGACTGTGTTTTAGAGAGGATATATTTCTGCCTGTTAGTTCACTCACTGGCTGACAAAAAGGTTATTCAGGAGCTCTTTCGCTAACAACCTAAAACAAAAGTGACATTTCAGAAAAATACTTCAACAGAGGGATTAAAACAGTATGTACTACAAGAAATCTTAAGGAAATAAGGAAAAATACTTCAGAAGGAGGGGTTGAAACAGTATTAACTACAAGAGACACCATGCATTCCAGCTCTTTATTAGAGGAGTACATTGACAGAGCATCATAAACGCTGCATACAGGGTTGGCTTAAAACACACTTCTTACCAAGCATGTTCACATCCCAGTGATTTGAAAGAATTCTAAGAATTCATTACTGTTATATCAGAGAGAAATGTACTTGGTGCCAAATAGTGGATGGTTAGCGTAATATTCACTTTGACATTAACAAAACACTTTCTTTTTTATACAGGTACTACACAGTCAATGAATCTTAGCTTCTCTATTCTTTTGTACACACAAAAAATACTATGGTGGAAACTGTATTGCACAAGATTATTCACTTAAAATATGCTACAGTTTCTGAATCCATCCATTCATTTGATGATAGCACAGTGTATTCCAAAGCCTTTCGCTATCAATCTTATTGCAAAACATATTTCTGAAAGATACTTCAACAGAGTGCTGAAAGCAGTACATATACTGAGAGAAACCACACATATCATCTTCGACTAAGTGAGTACACTCATAAGATGCTAAACAGTGTACATATCTTTTGCTGAAAACCCTTTTCATAGAAAATGTTTCCATTTCCTGGTAACTTAGAAAAGTTAAATTTCCTCACTACTGTATTATCAGAATGTGATGTTGTAAAGGTCTTAAGATTGTTACTTTAGATTCATATTCACTTAGACACTTGCAATTTTGTTGAAGGTTACATAGTACCATCTATATGCATTTCTTAGTTAGGCTAGACTTCCCTGCTATAAAAATACTTTTGGCAAAACTGTGTAATAGTTGCTGACTGTGTTTCATAGAGGACATATTTCTGCCTGAGAGTTCACTCATTGGCTGACAAATAGGTAATTCAGAAGCTCTTTTGCTAACAACCTCCCACCATAGTGAATTTCAAAAAAATACCTTCACAGGAGCAGTAGAAAAAGTATTGATTACAACAGACACCCCGCATTTCAACTCTTTCTTAGAGGAGTACATTGACAGAGCGTTATCAACGCTGCAGACACAGTTGGCTTAAAACACACTTCTTACCAAGCATATTCACCTCCCAGTGATTTGAAATAATTCAAAGAATTCATTACTGTTATATCAGAGAGAAGTGTACTTAGTGACAAAGAGTGGACGGTTAGCATCATATTATTTTGACAATGACAAAGCACTTTCTTTTTTACACAGGTACTAAAGTCCAGAATCTTAGCTTCTCTGTTCTTTTGTACACAAAAAAATACTATGAGGAAAAGTGTGTTGCATAAGATTATTCACTTAAAACACGCTACAGTGTATGAATCTATTCACTCATTTATGACAGAATAGTATGTTCAAAAGTCTTTCGCTGCCTTGGCTGGCGTAGCTCAGTTGACTGAGCGTAGGCCTGAGAACCAAAGAATCGTGGTTTGGTTCCCAGTCAGGGCACATGCCTGGGCTGCAGGAGAGTTCCCAGCAGAGGACTCATGAGAGGCAACCATACATTGCTATTTCTCTCCCTTTCTCCTTCCCTTCCCTGCTAAAGGTAAATAAATAAAATATTTTTTAAAAAGCCTTTTGCTATCAATCTCACCGCAGAACACATATTCCTGAAAGATACTTCAGTAGAGTGCTGAAAGCAGTACATATACTCTGAGACACCACTCAACTCATCTTCTAGTAAAGTGATCCCACTCATAGGGTGCCATACAGTGTATATATCATTTGATAAAATCCTGCATCATATGAAATGCTTTCATTTCCAGGTAACTTAGGAAAGTTTAAATTCCTCACTACTGTATTATCAGTGTTTGATGCTGTAAAGGTCTTCAGGTTGTTACTTTAGGTTCATATTCACTTAGACTATTGCAATCCTGTTCAAGATTACACAGCACCATCTACATGCATTACTTATTTAGGCTACACATTCCTATCATAATAGTACTTTTGGTAAAACTGTGGTATAGTTGCTGACTGTGTTTTATAGAGGATATATTTCTGCCTGTTATTTCACTCATTGGCTGACAAAAAGGTTATTCAGGAGCTCTTTCACTAAGAACATACAGCAAAAGTGACATTTCAGAAAAATACTTCAACAGGAGAAGTAAAAATAGTATGTATTACCCGAAACACCAGAAATCTCAACTTTTCCTTACAGGAGTACATTGAAAAAGCCTTATAAACTCTGCATAAATAGTTGGCTTAAAATACACTTCTTATAAAGCATGTTCATTCCCCAGTGATTTGAAATAATTCAAAGAATTCATTACTGTTATATCAAGAGAAATGCACTTGGTAACCAAAAGTAGGCTGTTAGCATCATAATCATTTGGACATTCATAAAACGGTTGTTTTCTAGTCAGGTACTACACAGTTTATGAATCTTAGCTTGTCTGAACTTGCATAGAGAAAAAATACTTTGGTGGAAGGGTATTGCATAAGATTATTTACTTAAAATACGCTACAGTTTATGAATCCATTCACTCATTTGATGACAGAACAGCATATTCAAAAGCCTTTCACTATCAGTCTTACTGCAAAACACACATTTCTGAAAGATACTTCAACAGAGTGCTGAAAACAATACATACACTCTGAAACACAACTCATGTTTTCTTCTAGTAAAGTGAGCCCACTCATAAGGTGCTAAGCTGTGAAGATATCTTTTGTTGAAAACCCACTCCACACGAAATGTTTCCATTTCATAGTAACTTACAAAAGTTTACATTCCTCACTACTGTATTATCAGAGCATGATGCTGTAAAGGTCTTAAGATTGCTACTTTAGTTTCATATTCACTTAGACACTTCCAATTCTGTTCAAGGTTACATAGTACCATCTATATGCATTTCTTACTCAGGCTACATTTCCCTCCTATAAACATAATTTTGGGAAAACTGTGGTGCATTTGCTTAGTGTGTTATATAGAGGGTATATTTACACCTGATTGTTTACTCAAATCCTCACGTTATTCAGCAGTCTTTTCACTAACAACCTCCCACAAAAGTGAATTCCAAAAATAATACTTCAACAGGAATGGTAAAAACAGTATTTATTACAAGAGACACAATGCATTTCAATCTTTCTTTTGAGGAGTTCATTGACAGAGCGTTATGAACACTGCAGACAGAGTTGTCTTAAAACACACTTCTTGTGAAAGATGTTTACTGTTGAGGGCAAAGGGGAACTAGCCAGAACATAGCTGTAAGGAAACAAAAGGTGTTTTACTAACTAATGCAAAGAGGCTCCGGACACACCCGAAGAACAGGGTGTGCCAGAGCAACGGTCAGTCAGGCAGATAGCCATCTAGACAGTCACTAGGGGGAAAAATTTTACCCCTGAGCATGAGCTCAACTGACCGATCAAGTAAAGGAGCATGAGCCAGTGCACGAGTTAACTCACCAATAATCAGTAACCCTATTGTGCCCCTGAGCCAACCGCTAACCACCACATCTGCTTCTGTATCCAGCTTGCTTGCGCGCCTCCTTAAAACCCTAAGCCTGTAAGCATTTGGCGCGACTCTCATTTGCAGCCCTTTTGGGTACCGTGTCTCCAGACACTTTGGAGAGTTCGCCCCTGCGCAGGTTAAACTTGGCCAATAAAGTAACATCTTTGGAACCCCGAAAGTCTCCGACATTTGTTCTTGCGGTTGGTGAATGCAACATTTACTTCTCAGTGATTTGAAAGAATTCAAGAATTCATTACTTATACATCAGGGAAAAATGCACTTGGTGACAAATAGTGGACTGTTATGGTCATATTCATTTTGACATTGACATAACAGTTTCTTACTGTTTTTAGTCCTTTATGTGCTTCTGCCCCTTCTGACAAAGGTCAAATATTAATTATCAGTAGAAACTTCGGTTTATTTCTGGGTGCCCTGTTCAGTTCCATTGGTNTTCGAGATCCCGAAGGTCATCCAATATATAAAGATGAGCCAGAGAGAGAGTCCGTGCCTGGGACCCCCCCCCTTGACTGCTTGCTAAAGAATTTTTCTGACTTCCAGAGGCGGGCAAGAGGCTATGGGGGACCTCCGCCGGACCCAGAGTTCCTCCGAACCCTTTGCCAGCTCGAGTGGCCCACCTTTAATGTTGGCTGGCCCACGGAGGGCACCTTTGATCTGCCCACCCTGCTTGCCGTCCGAGCAACGGTTTATAGGGTACCCTACCCAGACCAATATTTGTACATAGACGTCTGGGTGGATATTGCCACTGAGCGCCCAGGTTATATTAGAAGATGCATGCAGACAAACAGGAGGGGTAGGAGAGCAATATGTCTTACTTCAAAGCCCAGGCCGGGGGGGGGGGGGGGGAAGAATCTGGCAATGGTCACGCCCTGAGGAAACCACTGGGTAAGCCCAGGCTTTACTCGGTGCTCCCAGGGCAGCCAGAAGACCCACTTGATCCTGTGAATGTTCCACCTCCCTACCCTCTCCCAGAAAAACCAGATTCCACCCACCCGGGAGGGGATAGAGTATTAAGTCCACCACATACCCACGGAGGAACACATTATGGGGAAGGCGCCATAACCTCGGGCGGGGCACACGGCCCTCCGGCGGGAGATAACGCTGCCTCCGCCATTTTGTTTCCGTGGGAAGCGCCGGCCATTTTGCCACTGCGAGAGGCGCCCCCAGCCCCGGATGCACCTCCGCATGCTCCTCCCCGGCTAATATATGTGCCCTTTTCCACTAGTGATTTATATAATTGGAAGCACCAAAACCCTCATTTTCGGAAAAGCCTCAAGGGTTAATCTCCCTCCTTGAGACCATTTTTAGAACCCACCAGCCCACGTGGGATGACTGTCAGCAAATCCTGCAGACCCTCTTCACATCAGAAGAAAGGGACAGGATGAGAGGCTGCAAAAGCTGTCATGGGAGAGGAGGGCAGCACAGCAGCAGGGAGGAGGGAGCTAGAAGATATCCTCCCCTCTCAGCCACCCGATTGGGACTCCAATTCCAGTGGGGGAAGGGACGCGCTCCTCCAATATTGCCGGGTTCTACTCAGGGGACTAAAAGCGGCAGCTAGGACGCCCACCAACTTCAGCAAAGTCAGTGAGGTCATACAAGGACGAGAGGAGTCCCCTGCTGCCTTCCTAGAAAGACTTATGGAGGCTTATAGGGTATACACCCCCTTAGATCCAGAAGCTCAAGAAAACCTACGGAGCAGGAGTGACACCCCCCTTGCTGGAGGGACGAGAGACGCCGCCATTTTGTCTCTCCGGGAAGTGCCACTGGTGTGAGATGCTCCCCCCGCGGGGGCAGCCAGGCCGCATCCAGGGCCGAAGCCCCGCTGCCACCGCGCCTGCCTCCACGCCTCCTCCATGTGTCCGCGGTGTGGGCCGATCCGGCTGAGCGTCGGTCCAGGAGCTGGCAGCCCGCCCTCCGTGAGGGAGGGCGGTGAGTCCAACGCTTCTTGGATGAAAACCTCGTCTGGTTCCTCCCGCCCCTAGCCCCGCAGAGCCGCTGTGACAAGGCGAGTTCCGCCAGGCGCCTGGCCCCACCCTTCGCCTCCACCGGTGATTTATGTAATTAGAAACATTGGAGCCCCTGGGCGGGGCTCGGGGCAGCTGCGGGAAAGCCTAATGCCTGTGTGTTATATTTGGAACTCTGTGTTTTAAGTTTTGTTCTGTATCTGTATCTGAAAGGGAAGAGAAAGCCCACTAGCAGGCACCTAGAGCCCTCAGCCCAGCTGGCTTAGACCCAGACCAGACTGCCCGCAGGGCTTCAGAAACTTCCACTGCCCTCGGAGAGGCCCTGGCTAGAGATCAAAAATCATTCACTGAGAAGGAGACTGGATGACCTTGGACAGATTTGCTGCTGCTGGCACTGCTTAGAATTAGGAATGCCTCTAAGTCTTCAGGAGACCTCCTCCCATCCTCAGACTAGATAAAGGGGGAGAGGTAGCAGAAGACCTGTTTAGACAAGCCTAGACAAGTCAGAGGGACTTGTCCATTTGCTGAGCTATTAAGATAAGGAGGGGTAAACAACTAAGTAACTAAGAAGTAAGAACAAAAG
The DNA here is from genome assembly GCF_014824575.4 of Sturnira hondurensis. Lineage (NCBI taxonomy): Eukaryota > Metazoa > Chordata > Mammalia > Chiroptera > Phyllostomidae > Sturnira > Sturnira hondurensis. Next base: position 1,255,767 of record NW_028077940.1, on the reverse strand, counting down.
AACATTACCCTATCAGTAGCCCTGCTTTCTTGCTTTTGTAAACCTGCTTAGCTGTGTGCTACTGCTGTGTGGACCCTGCAGCAGTCTGATTCTCTGTGTAACTGGTTCTGATAGGAATGTCTCTGGTTTTGAAGGTCATGTACTGAGGTCCATAGCTGACCACCTGATTTGTAGGGTGTTTGCAAGGTCTAAGCTTCAGAAAGGTGAAAAAAATAAAATGTCCCTGCAAATTTAGGGACTTTTAGCTGCCAGATACTGAGTTTAAGTACAGTCCTTCCCAGTGTGGGAAAGGAACAGGGATTAAAAGAGAATTATGGATAAATCTGGATAGGTAAAAAGGCTGTAGAAGGTTTGTGAATATTGCAGAAAGTCTGTGGGAAGTTATAAAATAAATGGAAATGTGAAAGTTTTGGAAAGAAATTATGTGGTGTTAGTAATAGAAGGTATAAGGCATGGAGATGCATCTTGATGGGTATTAGAAGGAGAAAGATTTTCCTTCAAGCTTTGTGTTTTTCTCCCTACCTGACCCCTCCAGAATTTGGTATTCTGAAGGAATAAATGATAACATAAGGTTTCTTTGCATAAAACCAATAAGACCAGTCATTAATAGAGGTTTTGTTAACCAGGACTTTGACTGGAATGTCACGCCTCAAGGAGGCATGTATGGGTTCTGGTCATTACCAGAGAGCTCAGAGGAACTGGGATTGACCTGTGAAGCTAGCAAAAGCCCACGAGAAAAGCCTGGTACGTTGGTTGGTTGTGTGGTTCGTGCCAGTCTTTCCGGGGAAGGAACGAAGGTTGCCTTCCTGAAAGATGGCTAAAAGGAACCTATAGGCACAATGGAGGCTCAAAGACTTGAGTGAAATGACTGGTACAGGCGAAGCCAGATGGAGGATGTGTGGCTCTGCTTCTGTGCCCTGAGGGGCAGACTGAGAAGTCAATCTGAAGGTTCCCTGTGTGAGTTCCAGAAAAGTGGACTTGAAGATCATAAGTGATCCAGGCTGCTCTTGGTGTGTTTATGCAAATAAACAGTCAAAATCAAAAGTGGGACCTAAAGTAGTCCTTATAATAACAGTGAGGGTGATCTTAAGGAGAGAAATTATAGTTCTAGGAAAATCACTATGCTCAGTATTAGATATCAGAATAGCGCAGCTAACTGACTTAAATTTTCATTTAAGAGTTGAAACCAGGTTTGTGATGTCACCAAAGATGTACAATTTACAGGTGCAAAGGACCTGTCAAATTGCCACTGTTAAATATCATTTCAGGAAGGACCTTGCAATGGAATGTCATCCCAAAAGACAGTCTCACAGGCACAGCAACTGGTTTGGGGAATTAACCTGTGTGTTCTTTTGTTTACACAGGCTGTATGCCTATGACCTGCCTAATCTGTCACCTCCAGAATATGACCTGATCAGAAGGCCAACGGTCCAGTAATGCCAGCCTTTAGACACCAAGCCTGCGACTTCCTGGTGACAGCCAACTGACCAGGACCCTGTAAGGTCCTTCCCCTTGCAAGAAGGACTCCCTCTGTGCTGCACCCACCTCCTCCTCTTTCAGGGTACCCCTGACCCAAGGGTAGGTAGGACAACGTCCATGTCCAGCCTGAAGTAGTTATAAGAAGATGAGACCTTCGTCCATTGTCCTTTATATGATTCCAGAAAGAGAAAGGAATCTCAGAACCCCTCCTAATAGTGAATCACAGGAGGAGAAAAATAATGAAAGTGGCTTAGGTAAAGAAAACTTACAATGCATAAATAGACTTAAAGACAGACTATGGCCCAGGGCCAGGACAGGAGCGTCCTCCTAGTAGCAGGACACTCTTCTCTCCTTCCTAGCCCCTGTCCTAGGACCCCTGATCATCCCAAATAAAGATAAGTCAAAGGTATGACATACCCCCAAAGGAAATGGGGGAATGTTGAGGGCAAAGGGGAACTAGCCAGAACATAGCTGTAAGGAAACAAAAGGTGTTTTACTAACTAATGCAAAGAGGCTCCGGACACACCCGAAGAACAGGGCGTGCCAGAGCAACGGTCAGTCAGGCAGATAGCCATCTAGACAGTCACTAGGGGGAAAAATTTTACCCCTGAGCATGAGCTCAACTGACCAATCAAGTAAAGGAGCATGAGCCAGTGCACGAGTTAACTCACCAATAATCAGTAACCCTATTGTGCCCCTGAGCCAACCGCTAACCACCACATCTGCTTCTGTATCCAGCTTGCTTGCGCGCCTCCTTAAAACCCTAAGCCTGTAAGCATTTGGCGCGACTCTCATTTGCAGCCCTTTTGGGTACCGTGTCTCCAGACACTTTGGAGAGTTCGCCCCTGCGCAGGTTAAACTTGGCCAATAAAGTAACATCTTTGGAACCCCGAAAGTCTCCGACATTTGTTCTTGCGGTTGGTGAATGCAACATTTACGTCTCAGTGATTTGAAAGAATTCAAGAATTCATTACTTATACATCAGGGAAAAATGCACTTGGTGACAAATAGTGGATTGTTATGGTCATATTCATTTTGACATTGACATAACAGTTTCTTACTGTTTTTAGTCCTTTATGTGCTTCTGCCCCTTCTGACAAAGGTCAAATATTAATTATCAGTAGAAACTTCGGTTTATTTCTGGGTGCCCTGTTCAGTTCCATTGGTCTATGTGTCTTTTTCTACTTTAATAAGACCCATCAAGCAATAAAGAGAGAAATTTATTAAATTTATTAAAAACACTCTCCCAGAGTGTTTTTATTAAATTTGCCTTCTAATACAGTTTGATATCAGGTATTGTGATCTTTCCTACTTCGTTTTTGTTTCTCAAAATTACTGCAGCTATTCTGGGTCATTTATGATTCCAAAAACATTTTTGAAATGTTTGTTCCATATCTGTGAAATATGTCATTGGTATTTTAACAGGAATTGCATTTAAACTATCCATTGCTTTGGCCCAGGGAACACATCCACCTCCACAAAAAGGTATCTTATCCTCACAGTCTCAGTATCCATGGCATATGAAGAAGCGTTACTAAGGGTATAAATAGATTAAGACTATTATAATAAAAGGGAATTAACCTGTAGTAACTAATCTGTAGTAACTAATAAAGAGCATTAACCTGTAGTAACTAATAAATTTTAGTACTTCTTATGCACTAACTGCTGGAAAAGAAATGAGCGTTGAAAAGCTCTACAGGAAAGAAAATATCACTAATCTTCAAGAATACCAGTTGATTTCATTGGGAGCCTTCTGTATTTAGAATTTTTTTTTCTTTCTGGATCTGCCTCTAGAGGTGTCAGATGTTGACCCTGTCTTACCTTAGACAGCTGCTCTGTGACTACAGGGATTTGCTGTCTATATTGTCTCTTTCAGTTGTTAATTAGTCATTTTGTACTCAGCCATGAAGCTTAAGACCCATAGGGCAGGGCAGAACTCCTCCCAGGGTTGTGGCTATTGTTTCCCTTCAGGCTGATCCTGCTTGGAGAGGAGTGGTCTGCCTGAGCATGATGGCTACTACAGTATAGAAGTTTACTAAGCACCGGGATTCAGGTGTATGGTCTCTCAGGAAAACATATGGTATTCTATTTTTTTCTTGTATCTCTTGAATATTCATATTATTATTTTTGATGTATTGAATCTCACCAATTGTTTCCTGGATCCATTGTTAGCCTTTCTAGTATTGCTGGTATAATTCACACTTGATCAGGATGTATAGTCATTTTAATATAGCATTCAATTTTCTTTTGTGTATTTTGTTGAGAATCAGCATGTACATTTATCAAGAATATAGGCCTGTAAGTTTATTTTTTTCCATTGTCTTGCATGAGTTTGGGTATCACAAGTAATACTGGCTTCAGAAAACAAATTTTGTAAGTGAACTTCATAGATTTATGGATTACTTGAGAAGGATAGGTACTGATCATTTTTTAAATATCTGTTAGAATTCCTCTGTAAATGTCTCTGGGCCTGGGGTTTTCTTTTTGGGTGTTTTAGTTACTGATTCAAATACACTGCTCTTAATAGGTTTTTTCAGATAATGCAATATGTCATCATTTAGCTTTTCAAAGGGAATATGATTTAAATTTTTTCTATTTCATTAAATGGTCAAATTTGTTGTAAATGATCATTAATGGCATTCATTAAAAATTCTTTGTGTTTTTATAGTGTGGATTGTTGTTTCTTTTTTGTGGTTTATTTATTTTTGATTTCTCTCTTTATTGCTTGATGGGTCTTACTAGAGGCTTTTCAAACTTATTGACCATTTCAAAGATGGAGCCACTACTTTTATTAGTCTTTACATTGTTTCTCTTCTTTATTTATTACAGTGTGGATCTTTGTTTTATTTTTATTTAAACTTACTTTTTGGTTTGTCACCTCTTTTTATAATGTACTTAGAAACCCCAATGGTTTTATTGAAATTTTCTTGCTCTTTAGTTACAACTGTATTGCTATAGGCTCCTTTTATAAGAGTTTCTGATAATTGCAGATTTTCTGACACCATATTTGTTTTTCTTTTTCTTTTTTTTTTTTACATTTTATTTTTTTTTGTTTTTTCCAATTTTTTTATTTAATTATTTTTCAAGTACAGTTTTCTGTCTATTACTCCCATCCCATCCCACTCCCTGTGTTCCCCCCTCCCTCCCATTTCCACCCTTCTCAGTTGTTGTCCATGTATCCTTTATACATGTCCCTCTAAATCCCTCCCCTATTTCCCCTGAAATTCCCTCCCTTCTCCCTCCTGGTCACTGTTAGCCTGTTCTCTATTTCAGTGTCTTTGGTTATATTTTGCTTGCCAGTTTGTTTTGCTGTTTAGCTTCCTGTTAGAGGTGAGATCATATGGTATTTGTCCTTCAACACCTGGCTTATTTCACTCAGCATAATGCTTTCCAGTTCCATCCACGCTGTTGCAAAGGGTAGGAGCTCCTTCTTTCTTTCTGCGGCATAGAATTCCATTGTGTATATGTACCATAGTTTTTTGATCCATTCACTTACTGACAGGCACCTAGGTTGCTTCCAACTCTTGGCTATTGTAAATTATGCTGCTATGAACATTGGGGTGTATATGTTCTATGGGATTGGTGTTTTAGGGTTCTTAGGATACAATCCTAGCAGTGGAATTGCTGGGTCAAAAGGCAAGTCCAATCTTAGTTTTCTGAGAAAATTCCATACTGTTTTCCATAATGGTTGTACCAGTCTGCAATCCCACCAACAGTGGACAAGAGTTCCCTTTTTCCCACACCCTCTCCAACATTTGTTGTTTATTGCTTTGTTTATGATAGCCATTCTCACTGGTGTAAAGTGGTATCTCGTTGTGGTTTTGATTTGCATCTCTCTGATAGCAAGTGATATTGAGCATCTCTTCATGTGTCTCTGGATCCTCTGTATGTCCTTCTTGGCGAAGTGTCTGGTCAAGTCCTTTCCCCATCTGACACCATATTTGAATTTTTATTGGTCTGAGTATAGTTGTGAATGTTCTTTTTTTACTTTTTAGAAGATTTATTCATTTAGTTATTTATTATAGACCAGGGGAAGGGAGACAGAGAGGGAGAAAAACATCAATGTATTTTTTCCTCAATATGCCCCCTACTAAGGAACAGACCTGCAACCCAGGCATGTACCCTGATGGGAATCAAACCAGTAGCTCTTTGGTTCACAGGCCAGATCTTAGTCCACTTAACACACCAACCATGGCTTTTTATTTAAATTTTTTTTGTTGAGTGTTTGGTAGTATGTTGATTAATGTCTAAATATATTACCTGTTTCTATTTTTTATTATATTTGATTTCCAGTTACTTACCACTGTGGGCACAAAATATAGTTAATATAGCCCTGCCTGGTGTTCCTCTATGGATTGAGCACCAGCCTGGTAATGAAGGACCAGTTTGATTCCCTGTCAGGGTACATGCATGGACCCCAGACCAGATCCTCAGCTGGGGGCACATGCAAGGCAACAACACATTGATGTTTCTCTCCCTCTCTTTTTCCTTCCCTTGCACCCACTCAAAAAATAAATGAATAAAACACTTTTAAAAGCAAAATGAAAATATGGTTCATATGACCTTGATCTTTTAAATTTATTGAGGGTCGTCTTTTCTCCTAATACAAGATCTATCTTGGAAAGTTGTCTATATGAAATAGAGAAAAATGTGTACCCTGCAGTTGTAAATGAAATGGCCTACAAATATCTATCAAGGAAGCCTCTTTCGAAGTTATTCAAATATTATTTTTTAGTTGTGTAAAACCCAGTGTTTTAAAACAAGATGATTCTTCTTTCATCAATCCTACCACATTTAATTCTTAAAAGAGACCCTTGAAATAAATGCTTTTTTACCTCAGCATTACAGATGAGGAAAGTGAAAGGCATTTTGGATACTCTAAATTCACAACACCATTAATAGCATTTCCAATTTTACAGCTAAGAACTCTGTGTTTCCCCAGCTGTCCATATCTAGTAATAATATAATAAAGAAGTTTAAATAGATTAGCAAGATGGATGGAAAAGAGAATTAGGGGGCTTTAGTAAGAGGCTCTTAGCAGTATTTTTACACCTGACTCTGTGGGTCTGAAATTCACAGTCTAGCCACAGGTTGTCTATATGTCACAGGATGAAGATGATACAGTTGATCAGACAAAGCATTGGAAAAAGGCCGGCAGTTAAAGTGTAAAAAAATAACACAGTGGCAACAAATTGATAAAGGGGTTGGACCAAATCCAGGGTACTTCCATGCTCTTTTCACCCATATGCGATTTTCTCCTCTTCAGGACACATACTAAAAAATGGGAGGGGCTTCCTCTGGACTCAAAGATCACTAAACTATATCTATTATTCTGTGATCCTTCACTCAAGTCCACATTTGGAAAATGCCTTCAGATACAAAGCTTCTAAGAAAATACCATACATGACATATATGGAGGAAACACAAAGTGATGCGTAGTTTGACTACTGGATTCTCTGACCAAAACTGAAGATCAATCATTGTGTCTGCTTTTTTTTAGTGAGTTATTGTAAATATTTCAAGCTGGGTCTGCTCCAATGAGATATGTAAGATACAGAGTTGAAGTGATGAACTGTATTCAAAATTATACCAAATATCTGAGTGGGCCTGGAGATTTTCTGCTGCCCCCATGTCCCTAAACAGGCCGCTACAAAAACAAAAACCTGCACTAGATAAATGGCATCTGAAACTCCTTGACAGTTTGCTTTCTGGGTGTTTTTTTCCCCCAAACTTTGGAAGGCCACAGGCAAGTGACAACAGAGGCAGAAGGCCTTCTATGAGTGAGTGGAAATTTATAAAGATCAACAAGCACAGCAGGTCCAGCAATATATTCTGCAAAATCAAGTACCAGGCAAACACCAGCCATGGCTGATCCATTATATTCTTCCAAATACATATACAATATATTTTCTATCAACTTTCACAGAAGCAAACAGAGGCTCAGGAAGATGAATGTTTAGACCCATGGCACATCCTAGAAATGGGCAGTGTTACCATGTGACATGGAGTTGGCCAGCGCTCACCTAATGAAATACTGGACCAGAATATTTTGAGTGTTGTTGAATGTCAGAAAGGAAAAAAGTGCATAGTCATGTAAATAAAAGTCCAATATATGAAGTTGAGTACCATGGACACTATGGGAACTTCACCATTACGCCTTCTGGGATACCTCTATCTGCAAGCCTCATCTGCAGACAAACTGATGTCATCCTCACAACAAATGATACAAAAAGGAACATAATGTCAGCCACATTACATTTAACAAGCACAATAAACTTTTGGAGATCACCAAGGAACACTCAGCACTTTCAAGATAGTTTTGTAGGAACAGATGTGCCCAAGACGAAAAAACTCTAAACTATAAATATTTAATTTGCATTTAATGGTGAGGAAAATTATTCAATTATTGTTTTCAAGGCATTTTGTTAGCCAAGGAACAACTGGCTCCCCTTTATGGGTAGTCTGTATTAAGAGCATTGTCTCAGTAAGTCTGAAACCAGCCACCTGATTATAGAAATAAGAATGGGAGATAACTTTATTTGAAAAACAATAAAAAATGAATAAAATACAATTAAAAGTGAATGACTAAAGAGTGCAATTAAAAAGAAAGGTTTAGAGATTATTAAAAAGAATAGAGAGGTCTCAAGATTTCAAATTGTCCCTCAAAGGCCTACAGGCCAGAATTACAAACCCCCTAAAGTCCAGAAGAACCACATTTGATTTAAGCTCTGGACCTTCATCTACCTGTGAAATGGAGGAAATATCTGCAGAATGCCTTTTCTTCCCTATCTGGAGAGAGTATGCAGGAACAACACAAACAACGAGAACCTTCTTGATCTCAAATGAAGATACTGATGGCTTTGAGTTTACTTTAAATTGAATTTTGATACAGTTATTATGGAGATCCCAAATTTCAAAAAGTGGCAAATACTTAATGATTTAAGGAAGAGAAATAGCACATTTGAACAATGATTCTATATGATGACTCGGGATGGAAGAAATCTGTTTTGCAGGTAACCCAGCTTACAGGTGCTTCAAAGTATAATTAACACAAGTGCTAGTCAATGACACTTGGGAAAAAGGGAAAAACACTTTTTAGGACTAGAATATACTGGTGATTTCCATTTAAAAGAATGCTAAATTCACAGTCAGGCCGTTTGTAATAAAGTATCTCAAATCAGAGAGAGATAACAATGTGACAGCTCCAGCCTCCTCAGTTTGGAATCAGGCTATAGCTACAATATATATAAATATTTCATCTGGCTATCTTTCTATGCACAGCCCCATTTCTGAGTAAATTTATTGAGATAAAGTGTTATATGATACCAACATTCCTATGCAGAACCATCGTTTACTTGAGTGCCTGCCTATTCATTTATCTGGCATAACAACAACAAACAACACATTCCAGACCTACTTTTAAGAAAGTGGGCACTGGTGATCCCCTTTGCTCAAGGTGACTCTGCTAGCATCTAATTTGTGTAATGGGAGTATCCCATCATCGGTATGAGATGTAGTTTGCATCTCTGAAAATTCGGTGGCATAAGATACCTTATTTTATCTTATATTTTATAAGATAAAAATTGGTTAATTTTACATGGATTAAAAGGATCCGTCATGGCAGGTTTCCCCTGATGCTTCTTTCTACAAAATATGCAGCTGGCCCAGCTGTGGTTGTTCTATTTTGTGAATTTTAACCTTCCATAAACATTACTTACATTTTCCTTATTTACCTGTGGGCATTATTAGTTTTAAGAAGTGCATGAAAAGTAACCCTCAAGGAACTGGTGATGACATTTATGGGGTCCTGGTTTGTATTTTGTGGTGCCCAGATAAGGTATTCATGCAGACAACCCAAATCCCAAGGCCCACTCAGATTTTTCATATGATTTTGAAATCACTTCATTCATAAAACTATATTATACACCTGCTAATGCAGACACATTCTGAGACAATTTGCAACACTAGTGAAGGATGCAGAACAAAATCTGTTGACTTCAGTTTTAGTAGAGAGTCAGACAGTCATAGAAGACATTACTTGAAATCTCTTTTCTGTAAGTCACTCATGGTATTTTCATAGCTTTTGTTGCATCTGGTGTCATTTTTCAGATGGTGACGAGAGAGGTGGATCAGGATTTATCACAGGAGCATATACAAATAAAGTGATTTTTGTGTCCAGAAGAAAAACCTCATGTTTCTACAGAACATAGGTTTAATTGGAGAACATTGGTTTGTGGGTGAGGAAGGCATGGCAGAATCCTAGATTTGCTCCAAGTCCATCCTAACTTGTGTCTTTTTCTATTTGATCTGATTTCAGGTGCTGGCTCCACTCTGGTGTCCATCACCATTATATTCAGCATCATCAGTTTGTGCTGTAAAAGGACATGTGGCCAGACCCTGTAAAGTCAAATTCCACAGTCACTTGTACAAAACCTGATAAGAACCAGTGATGAGAAATCCTATTTCTTTTTCAGGTTTGTTCAAACCCTCCTTGAGGTTTTTTTTTCTACACTTATAAAGGATATGAAGAGCTAAAAAGTACATAGTTCCAAGTCTAAAATTTTGAAACTGCCGGAGATAGGTGGTCATTTTAATGTTCAAAACTTACCTTTTGTAATTTTTATCTGAAATACTGAGATTAAAATGGATTTGACTCAAAATGTCCTTGTGATAATAATCATGTAATGAAATTTTAAGAGCAGTTATTTTCATGTATAACACTCTATGTAAATAAATTAGTTATAAATAATGGCCTTAACTGCCACACTAAAACACTTAACATCATACATTTGTGTAAACAATTTTATTGCCCTAGCTCAGCATATTGAGTGTCAGCCTGTGAACTGAATGTTCACTGGCACATGTCTAGGATGCATGCCAGGTCGCATTTTGGGAGCATTTGAGAGGAAACCAATCAATGTTTCTCTCACACATTTATGTTGCTCTTCCTTTCTTTCTTTCTCAATTTCCCTCACTCTAAAAGTAAATAAACACAATATTTTATTAAAAGTCTTTTATTAATAATTTACTATATGAATCATTGTGTAAGATTTATTGCCAAAATAAAAAAAAACTTCAAAACACATGACATTTGACTTTTAATATAACAACCTTTAATTTGCATTTTTCTAATGATTAGTGGCACTGAGAATCCTTTCATATGTCTATTCACCTATTATGCCTTCTTTGCAAAATTGTCTATTCGAGTTTTTTTTCCTATTTTTCAAGTTGGGTTGCTTGTGTTTTCATGCTGATTTTCTACATTCTTTATAAATTTTGGATGTAAAACCCTTATTAGATGTAGTGGCAAATTCCATTATTTTCCTCTTCCAACCACGTTGATGTGATCATGGACCCATCTGTACATTTCACCTTATGGACACCCAGTCACTGAGGGGATAGAGAATGAAGTGTGAGGGATGGCCGAACTTGCTGACATCCTTACCTCCCCCAGAAGCATCACATTTCTCTAAGAGACCCTAAATGATCTCTCATCAAGGCCCCAGGTGATCTCTTACACATCCACCTGTTGCCATTTTTTTGGTGTATTCTTTGCCCAGACAGGATGAGAATAAGTTCAAATTGCCATTTGGCTCTTGTTTTTGTCCTCACCCACATGCGATGAAATGAAGGGATCCCATGTGATGCAACGTGAGGTTGGGGACCAAAGCACAGTGGGAGGGAAGTTTTATGGAAGGATTCCCTCAAAATGAGATCCTAGCACCTTCTCACTGCTTTACACACAAAGCCACTAGACAATGCCCTCATACACTCTCTCCAGTGCTATTCTATGGTTTTTAATAGTTTGAATACAAAATGTACTAATTACTGTTTAAATATTGGGCAGACTTCACCTATAAAAAAAGAGATTTTGTTTTTTTTGGAGATTTGATTACAACTTCACTTTCACTACTGGGAATTGTTCTATATACATTTGCTGTTTCTAGTTGAGCCTTGGGAGACTCTATGTTATTGAGAAAACTCCATTTTCTCTAGATTGTCACATGTGTTCGTATGTCGTTGTTCATAATGATTTTTCATGAGTGTTTAAACCTGTGGCATCCTTTGAGATTTTCCTTTTTGTGTTTATATCTATTTGATTGATTATTACATTTGAACAATTTTTTCCTCCCTATTATTCCCCTTCACCCTGTACCCCACCTCCCATCACCATTCCCCCACCTTAATTCATGTCCATGGGTCATATACATAAGTTCTTTGCCTTCTTCTTTTCCTACACTATTGTTAACCTCTTCCTGTCTATTTTGTTCCTACCATTTATGCTTCTTATTCCCTGCACCTTTACCCCATTGTATTCCCCACCCACTCCCTACTGATAGCCTTCAATATGATATCCATTTCTGTGAATCATTCCTCTTCTAGTTTGTTTCCTTAGTTCATTGTATTTGCTCTTTTTTTCTTGAGGTTTGCTTGTTGCTAGTTGTGAATTTATCAGTTTACTGTGCATATTTCTGATGTTCTTCTTCTTAGATAAGTTTTTTTTTTAACATTTCAGACAAGATCAGGAGCGTTCAGGGTGGTATGGCCGAAGACAAGTTTTTTTGTGTGGTTCGCAGGCCCGTGCTCAATCCACTGAGCTACACCAGCCAGGGCCAAGACAAGTTTTTTTTTTAACATTTCATATAATAAGCGCTGGGTGATGATGACCTGCTTTAACATGACCTTATCTGGAAAGCACTTTATCTGCCCTTCCATTCTAAATTATACTTTTGCTGGATAGAGTCATATAGCTTGTAGGTCATTGACTTTCATGGTTTTGAATACGTTTTTTTTTTTTCAGCCTTTTCTCGCCCATATGGTTTCTTTTGAGGAATCAGATGATAGCTTTATGGGGACTCCTTCATAGGTAAATGTCTCTTTTTCTCTCGCTTTTTTAAAGATTCTCTCTTTATCTTTGATCTTGGGTAATGTACTTATGATGTGCCTTGGTGTGTGCTTCCTTGGGTCCAACTTCCTTGGGCCTCCCTGGGCTTACTGGTCTTCCTGGAAGTCTATTTCTTTTGCCAAATTAGGGAAGTTCTTCTTCATTATGTTTTCAAGTAAGTGTTCAATTTCTTGCTCTTCTTCTTCGCCTTCTGGCATCCCTATGATTCAGATGTTGGAATGTATAAAATTCCCCAGGACATTCCCAAGCCTGTACTCATTTATTTGAATTCTTGTTTCTTCATTCTGTTCTGGTTGAATATTTATTTCTCCCTTTTGTTCCAAATCATTGGTGTGAGTACGATTTCCTTCCTTTCATGGTTAGTTCCCTGTTCATTTTCCTTTATTTCACTTTGCGTAGCCTTCACTTCTTCCTCTATTTTGTTACTATACTCCACCATTTGTGTGAGCATCCTTTTTACCAGTGTTTTGAACTGTGCATTTGATAGGTTGGCTATCATTTCATTGCTTAGTTGTCCTTTTTCTGAAGCTCTGATCTGTTCTTTCATTTGAGTTGTACTTTTTTTTTTCTCAGCATGCCTGTTATGTAGTAAGGGGTGGAGTCTTAGGTATTTGCTGGGGGTGGGGGACAACCCACATCACTGCATGGTGGGGCTGTATGTTAGGGACAGACCTGATAACAAGCAATGTGGCTGTCCCTGGGGTGCTTTCAGTCACTTCCTCTGCTATCTGCAAGCAAATTGCGTGGTTCTGGTGCTGATTCCTGCGTGGGTAATTTTGTGTACATTCTAGGTCCCTGTGGGTCTCTTCAATGAACCCTCCTGTGAGTCTGGGAGTTTCTCCCACCACCACAATCCCCACAGGTTTTTGCAGTCAGGGGTTTTGAGGCTTTATTTTGCCATGCTGGAGCCCTGGGTTGCCTGGTCTGTCTCGCTCCTCAGGTGTTCCGCCTGGTTTATCCAGAAGAAAATGTGGGAACACCAGCTCCTCCAGCCACTGCCTCACCCAGCCCATCAGTCACTGCCTAACCTGCCCTGGTACTGCAGCCAAAGCCTTGCTGCTAGTACTCTCCACTACTTCTTCCCATCTCCATACTTCCTCCCTATGTGGGAGGGGCCAGAGAGAGAACAATGCAGTTCACCAGCTGGGCTCTATCCCACTTTCCAAGGATCTCTCCTGTGAGACTGGGAGATTCATCCACCGTGGCAATCCCCAACATACTCCACAGTCAGCTTTGAGTCTCAGTTTCTCATTCATCCAGCCCTGCCCCCATGGTCCACTGCCACACCCCTTTTGTCTAGAACTGCCCCGCCCACACATTAAAAAGTGTCACCATGGGTCTTCTCCATGTGCCTGTCTTACTGGTCTGGTTGGTCTGGTTGACTTTTTCTTTAATCCCTTGGTTGTCAGGGTTCTGTGAAATTTGAGTTTGTGGCACTTCTGGATGTTTATTGATTTTAGTTTGGTTGTTGTTCTCCTTTTGGTTGTTGGAGGAAGCAAGTGCTTTCTACCTATAGCTCCATTTTGGCTGGAACATGCATCTGGTTCTGAGTTCTTTTTTTTTTTTTTAAGGTTTTATTTCTTTGTTTTTAGACGGTAATGGGGGGGGGGGGGAAGAGAGGGAGAGAAAATTCAATGTGTGGTTGCCTCTCCCACACCCCCTAGTGGGGGCCTGACCTACAAGGCAGGCGTAATTATTTTTTAGTTTTAGACCTACCTGGTGTCAGGTTATCCATGATCCTTCAGTGCTCCTTCATAGCCCCTTGTTTCATTGATACTTTAAGGATTTATCAGAAGTTCATTGGCCACATAAAGGCTTTTCTATTCCTGTATTATTGGCTCAAATTCTTTCCCTGTGGTGGACAATCTCACCAACTGAATTGTCCAATTACCCATTTGCTAAATCTAACATGTTCATAATGAGGGCATGAAAACTTCATTTACTGCAAAGAACAATCAACATCCTTTCTTGAAATTTTAAAAGTTATTGTAATTGTCTTTTTTTGTTTGTTTGTTTGTTTTCTCACAGTGTCTTCAAATTGGAAAAGGATGACATTTCGCAGATCATTTTGTTTCATGTCAGGGCCAGATCAAGCCTCAGTAGCTTAGCAGAAATGTGAAGAGATGTATTTTAGAGGATTGTCAGTTCTAACCTGAAGGAGCTTGAGTAGCCATTCAAGTCCATAAGCTTTTGTATTCTTGTCTCTATACTCAGGGTGTTTCTTGCAGACTCACTGAGACAATGCTCTTAAGACCGACTTCCTACAGGAAGATCTGTTGTTCCTCAATTAACAAAATGCCCTGAATAAAGTAATTGTATTTTTTCAATGCAGTAAACAGAAACTGTACATTTATAGCTCAGAATATTTTTATGTTAAAAATCTCCATTCCTTCACCCATGTCTGTAAGGAACTCAGAGTTTCTGGGTGATGTTCCCACCATGATCCTTTTGGCAGTTCCTAGGGATGTTGCCTGCATTATGTATCTTTCCTTCTTACTTAGTGTGAAGATAACACCAGCTTATCTGTGAATGAAACTTGTACCTCGAGGGATACACACGATGCTTTAGAAATCGGTGTGCCATACATCTATAGTACTTCCCATTCAATGTAGAACATTTATGTTTATGACTGTAGCTGTTCAACTAAATGGCATTTAATACCACACAGTTTATGGTGAATCACTTTCACTAAGTGATTACTGAATTTCTCAACAGCATAAGATGACCCCGTCTACCTTTAGCTACTACATGGGAATATTCAGCATCCCTTTGAGAGTCAATTGGCCTCTCTGAAAGTGGATAGTTAAACAAAATTTGTGTAATTTTTAGTAGGATTAATTGTATCAGCCACAGCCCATGCACACCTGCGGCTTTGTTGTGCATAATATACTGATGGAAATACTGTGGTTCTTCATATTTATAACTTTCTACTTTGTCATGAGAAATTCTCTGCCCTTTTCCTCACTTGACTGTGGCCATTCAGACTTTGGAAAAGCACCTGGAAAGCAATGTATTAAATAATTATATATGCTAATTTCCTTGTCATGCATTTTGTCCTTGTTGGGGACAGATTAAAATCTCTAGAGGCTGCAGAGAAGCCCCAGACAAACTCAGATATTTTGTTCAATGTTGCATGGAGTTTATTTATTGAACTACATATAAATATATATACATACATGATATATATATATATATGATTCTTTAGGCTAGCTGGCTAGCTGCAGGCACTTACTGTGAGATAGCATAACTCTTGAAAAAAATTGCACACAATTCCAGAACTTCAGTTTAGTAGGAATGTAGAGAAAAGAGGCATCATATGGTTTTCTTCTCCATGTAGCACAGATGGTTTCCTTGCAGCCTTCTATGCACCTGTAGACATGTTCCCAACATGGCCTATAATGATGATTCACAGAGACATTTAACAATGTGATTAAGCTTTGACTTTAGAAAAAGGGCCTCATGTTACCACAGAGCATGTGTTAGAAAGAAAAGCCTTGCATTGTCAGTGAGGATGTCCTAGTCAACGTCTGGATTCTGTCTAAGCCTATCTTATGGGGTGCACTGTTTTTAATATTTTTCAATGCAGCTGATGGTTGTGTTCTTATGCCCTTCTCATGCAAATTCTTGATTACTGGCCTGCGTCAACCAGTTTTTGAGGCCAGAATCTCAGAAGTTCAGCTCCACAAAGACTATTGTACAAAACATTGTAAGATCCCTGAGAAGAATGCTCCTATTTTCCTTCCATTTTCTGCATTCTATGAGTTTTTTCTGCTAAAGTTTAAAAAAGATTTTGAGGGATAAAGTGGCCCAAAATTTTACATTAGAATCTTGAAACCACCACAGAAAATAGAATCTGCATTTTTTCTTTCTTCTCTAATAATGTTATTTTAAAATGTACTTTTCTTAGAGGGCTGTTTTGGGAGTTAAATATAGAATAAAATGGTTAAATAACAATACTTTTATTTTAAAGTACTGAGTTTTAAAAATATTACTAAGATAATAAGGCCAGAATTATGGAAAACTAGAATGAGCTATATAAAAAAAAGGAAAATCCAAACATAATTGCTATTGCCACAACCTTTGTTTTCTAGGAAACCCCATAATCATAAGCAAAATAACTGAAGAAATGTAACTTAAACAGAATTCCTCAGGATTTTTTCCCATTCATATACTGATGATCTATAAGTCAGCCTACAAATCTTGGCTAATGTAAATCACATTGAAATAAATAGGGGTGTTACTGAACAGTACTTGGGGTTCTGCTGCACATTGCCACAATTCAGAAGGAAAAATTTCAGAGGCCAAGACCTCTTTTCAAAAGCAGATACTGAAGCCTATGAAGTCACAGTTTTAATCACTTAAGCCCATTAATTAAAGCTGAACTCCAACTCCTCAGTTATCTATCGTCTCCCTCTTAGTTTCTTTTTTTATTGTTGTTCGACTACAGTTTTCTGCCCTTCCCCCACCCCTCCCCAACATCCAAGCTCACTCCACCTCTTTCCCCTCTTTCCACTCCCCTTGTTATTGTCCAGGGGTCTTTTATCATTATTTTTGTAAACCCTTTACCCTTTTCACCCATTATTCCCTCCCCTCTCTCCTCTGGTCACTGAGAGCTTCTTCTCAATTTCAGTGTCTATGGTTGTATTTTGTTTCCTTGTTCATTTTCTTGATTAGATTCCTGTTAAAAGTGAAATTTTATAATGTTATATTTCATTGCTTGGCTTATTTCACTTAGTATAATGCTCTCCAGTTTCATCCATGCTTTTGCAAAGGGTAGGAACTCCTTTCTTTCTGCTGCATAGAATTCCATTGTGTAAATGTACCATAGTTTCTTTATCTTTTCATTTACTGATGGGCGCTTGGGTTGCTTCCACCACTTAGCTATGATCAATTGTGCTGCTATAAACACTGGGGTGCATAGGTACTTTTGGATTGGTGTTTCAGTGTTCTTAAAATATAATACTAGCAGTGGAATTCTGGATCAAAAGACAGTTCCATTTTTAGTTTTCTGAGGAAATTCCATAATGTTTCCACAGTGGCTAAATCAGACTGTATTTCCAACATTGAACTAAGGTTCCCTTTTCCACTCAACCTCTCTAACACTTGTTGTGTGTTGCTTTGTTTATGATGGCCCTTCTCAAAGGTGTCAAGTGGAATCTCCTTGTCATTTTATTTTGCACCTCTCTGATGGCTAGCAAAACTGAGCATCTTTTCATATGTCTCCAGGCCCTCCATATGTTCTCTTTGGAGAAGTGTCTGTTGAAGTCTTTTGCCCATTTTTTAATTGAGTTGCTTGTCTACTTAGAGTGGAATCTTGTGAGTTCTTTACATATTTTGGAGATTAAACCCTTGTCTGAGATATCATTAGCAAATATGTATTCCCATGTGATTGGTTCTCTTTACATCTTATGCTGCTTTCTTTAGCCATGTAGAAGATTTTTATTTTGATGAGATTTCCTTTGTTTATTCTTTCCTTTATGTTCCTTGCTATAGGGGACATATCAATGAAAATATTGCTCCATGAAATATCTGATATTTTCCTGCCTATGTTCTCCTCTAGGAGTTTTATGGTGTCATGACTTATATTTAAATCTTTTATCCACTTTGAATTTGTTTTTGTCTATTGTTTAAATTGGTGATCAAGTTTCTTTTTTTTTTCACGTAGCTGTCCAGATCTCAAAATACCATTTGTTGAAGAGGTTATCAATACTTGATTTTATACTGCTGACCCCTTTGTCAATTACTCACTAACCATAAATTCTTCAGTTTATTTCTGGGCTCTCTATTCTGTTCCATTGGTCCATGTGTCCATTCTTATGCCACTACCAGGATGTTTTGATTACAGCAACCATGTAATTCTGTTTGATATCAGGTACTGATATCATCAGTACCTGAACATGAGTATGTTCCCTTATACTTTGCTCTTCTTCCTCAAAATTGCTGCAGCTACTCAGAGTTGTTTTTGGTTCCATATGAATTTTTGAAATGTTCATTTTATGTCTTTGAAATATGCCATTGGTACTTTAATGAGTATTGCATTGAATCCACAAATCGCTTTAGGTAGTATGCACATTTTGGTGGTGTTAATTTTTCTGATCCATGAACATGTTGTAGTTTCCATTTGTTTGTGTCTTCCTTAATTTCTTTCATGAGTGTTCTGCAGTTTTCTGAGCACAGGTCTTTTACCTCCTCGGATAAGTTTTTTTTCTAGGTATTTTATTTTTCTTGTTGCTATATCAAATAAAATTTTTCCTGTTTTTTTTCTCTTATTTCATTGTTGGTATACAAAAGTGCCTTTGATTTCTGAATATTGACTTTGCATTCCACTGTTTTCCTATATCCATTTATTAGGTTGAGCAGTTATTGGGTGAAGTCTCTAGGATTTTCTATGTATACTATCATGTCATCCCCAAGCAATGCAATTTTGTTTGCTCTTTTCCAATTTGCGTGCATTTTATATCTTTTTCTTGCCTGATTGTTGTAGCTAGGACTACCAATATTATTTTGAATAGAAGTTGTGAAAGTGAACATCCTTGTGTTGTTCCTGATCTTAGGGGGGGGGGAATTTTAGTTTTTGCCCATTGGGTATGGTGTTGGCTATAGGTCTCTCATATATGGCCTTTATTATGTTGAGGAATGCCCCCCTGTATTTTGCTGAGTGTTTTTATCATAAATGTATGCTGTACTTTATCAAATGCTTTTTCTGCATCTATTGATATAATCATGCTATTTATTTCTTTGCTTTTGTTTGATATTTTATGTTTATTGATTTGCCAATATTGTACCATCCTTGAATCCCTGGAGTGAATCCCACTTGGTCATGGTGTATGATCATCTTAATGTGCTGCTGGATAGAATTTACCAATATTTCGTTGAGGATTTCAGCATCTATATTTCTAAGCGATATTGTACTGAAGTTTTCTTTCTCTGTTGTGTCTTTATCTGGTTTTGGGATGAGGGTGATGCTATCTCCATAAAAAGAGTTTGGGACTCTTCCATCTTTATTAATTTTTTGAAATAGTCTGTGAAGGATGGGGGTTAGCTCTTCCTTAAATGCTTTGTATATTTCTCCTGTGATATCATCCAGTCCAGGGCTTTTGTGTGCTGGGAGTTTTTTTTATTACTGCTTCAATTTCATCAGCCATTATTGGTTTGTTCAGGCTTTCTGTTTCTTCTTCATTGAGGTTTGGAAGGTTATATTTTTCTAGAAAGTCGTTTGTTTCACCTAGTTTTTCAAATTTCTTGGCATATAGTTCTTCCTAGTAATTTCTTACAATCCTTTGTATTTTTGTGGTATCAGTTGTAATCTCTCCTTTTTCATTTCTGATTGTGTTTATTTGGGTCCTCTCTCTTTTTTTCTTGATGAGCCTGCTTAAAGGCTTGTCGATTTTGTGTATCTTCTCAGAGAACAAGCTCCTGGATTTATTGATTCTTAGAATTTTGCTTTTAGTCTCTATGTCATTTAACTCTGCTCTGATGTTGGTTACTTTATTCCTTCTCATTGCTCTGGGCTCTTTTTGTTGCTTGTTTTTAAGTTCTTGTAGATGTCATGTTACATTGTTTATTTGAAATGTTTCTATCTTTGTACAGCAGGCCTATTTTTCTATGATCTTCCCTCTCAAAATAGCCTTCTCTGTGTCCTGAAAATTCTGGATTGTTGTGAGTTTGTATTCATTGGTTGCCACAGACATTTTTATTTTTTCCTTGATCTCATTCTTGACCCATTCACTGCTTTAATAGCATGCTATTCAATCTCCATGAATTTGAGTGTTTTTGAGGTTTGTCCTTGAAGTTGGTTTCTAGTTTCAGTCCCTTGTGCTCAAAGAAAAGGTATTATATGATTTCAATTTTCTTGAATTTGTTGAGGCTTGTTTTGTGTCCTATTATGTGGTCTACCTTTGAAATTGTTCCATGTGTATTGGAAAAGAATGTGTATTTAGCTTCTTTGGGATGAAAGGCTCTACATATGCCAGGTAAGTCCATTGATCTAGGGCATCATTCAATGCCATAATATCTTTGTTGATGTTTTATTTGTAGTATCTATCCATCTTTGACAGTGGAGTATTGAAATCTGCTACTGTGACTGTGTTGCTGTCAATATCTTTCTTGAAGACCTCCAAGATTTTCTTTATGCCTTTTGTGATTCTATATTGGGTGCATACATATTCACAAAGTTTGTGTCTTCTTGGTGGATTCTTCTCTTCAGTATTATGAAGTGAACTTCTGGGTCTCTTCTTATGATTCTTCTTTTTATTTAATTTTATTTTGTCTGATATGAGTATTGCTACCTCAGCTTTTTTTTCTGTCAATTTGCTTGGAATATCTCTTTCCAGCTCTTCACTTCCAGTCTGTATAGGTCTTTTATTCTGAGGTGGGTCTCCTGTCATCAGCATATGTGTAGGTCATGATTTCTCATCTATTCAGCTATTACACATCTTTTGACAGGAGCATTTAATTCATTTATGTTTAAGGTTATTATTGATAGATACTTATACAATGCCATTTTTTCATACCTGTGTTCCTCTCTCTCACTCTTTTTCTTCCTGTTCTTAAATCAGTGCCTTTAGCATCACTTGCAAACATGGCTTCAAATAGTTGTATTCTTTTAGACTTTTGTCCCAGAAGCTCCTTATTTGGCCTTCCATTTTAATTGAAAGCCACCTCAGGTTTTCATTACTTGGAAAATTTATTGCCATTTTCTCCTTCCTGGCTTGGAGCATTTCCATCAAGAAGCCAGCTGCTAGTCTTGTGGATTATTTGTATGTTAAATCCACTTTCTTCCTTGCTGCCTTTGAGATTCTCTCTTTGTCTTGGAATTTGCCATTTTAAATATGATGTGTCTTGAACTGGGCCTCTTGGTTGGGACTCTCTGTGTTTCCTGGATTTATGTGACTTTTTATCTCATCAAATTGAGGAAGTTTTCCATCATTACTTTTTCAAACAGGTTTTCTATTGCTTGCTCTTCTTCTTTTTCTGGTTTTCCTATTATGCAGATATTATTACATTTCATTGTAATAATATCGTTGTTTAGCAGCTCCCATATCACTTCTTCCTTCTTTCTTCATCTCTTTTTCTCTTTTTGCTTTATCTGGATGTTTTTTTCTACCTTATCCTCAAGCTTGCTGTTCAGTCCTCTGCCTCATACAGCCTTCTTTTAATTGTTTCTGGGGTTTTTTTTTTATTCCAAGATTTTACTGTTCATTTCTTCCTGGTTTATGTTTATATATATATATATTTCCTTTTTCATGCTGATGTAGTGCTCACTCAGTTGCTTGTAGTTGTCTGAGTTCCTTAGAGACATTATTTTTAATTCTATATCTGATAGCTTGGTTACCTCCATTTCAATAACTCTTTCAGTGGGGAGTCTTCCATTCTTTAAATTGAATGTTTTTTTTTGTCTCCCCCTTTTAGGTGACTTTTTTGTTTGTTTATGTACTTCCTGATGTTTCGCTTTGCTAGCTGTCATTGTAGGGTGAACTTTTATGGAAGGAATGCTATGGGGTTCAGTGGTGTAGTCTCTTTGATCTCCTCATCTGGATGCTCTTGGTTTGCTGTTTCTTCTGCTTATGTGGGCTTTCTTGTTGTACTTGGGTCTTTACCTTCTGGTGGTTCCTTTTTTGGTGGTTTCTCTCCTCCAGCAGGTATAGTAATGTTCACAACTTCCCCCTATTCCTGTATGTGATCAGTGGCAGGGAATAGACAAAATGGATTAAGATAGTAGGTGAATATTTTATGAGATTTAAAGTACCAGCA
Source organism: Sturnira hondurensis (assembly GCF_014824575.4). NCBI lineage: Eukaryota > Metazoa > Chordata > Mammalia > Chiroptera > Phyllostomidae > Sturnira > Sturnira hondurensis. Next base: position 1,233,629 of record NW_028077940.1, on the reverse strand, counting down.
AGGAGAGAAAATATAGGTGATTCTTTAGATATGTATAGAATTAACTGATATTTCACCCAACTTTTCATTAAAGGTAAGAGAGAAATAAGACTTTTGTTAGAGGGGAGGAGGATTGTGAGCCGAATCCAGAAAACAGAGCACTTGTGCAAGGTTAGATGATGAAACATAGTGAGAGTAAAAGATAGAAAGTAGGCATAGTGTGATAGAAAATAAAGTTAACCAGAACAACAATAATGCTCATGATTGACATGAAGTGGGCTAAGATCAAGGAAGGTTGCTGTGTAGTATGTACAATTTTATACAACAACAGTTATCTACAATAGTCCTGGAACAACAATAATATGACAAGAAATATATTATTTGGATAACCAGAATAGAAAGTACCTGATCAAGAGTTGTGCATTCCAGGCAGAAGGGTGAAGTGAAAGAAAGAAAATTAAAATACAGTAAAGAGAGAATAAGAAAAACTGGTCAAACTGGTCAATGCTATGGGGTTCAGTGGTGTAGTCTCTTTGATCTCCTGAAATTAAACAGATGAAATTAAAACAATGAAATTAAACAGAGAAATAAAATGAGAAAAACTGAACATCAGGAAGAGAAATAAAAAACACTAATAGAATAAAAGTGGAAAATATAATAATATACATAAACAATAAAGTGCCAGGTTTATGATCTAGCATAGTGATATTTGCCTCAGTTTCTCAGTTTTGGGTTTTAGCCTTGCGCTCTACCTTTCCATCTGTTTGTGGACCCTTCATAACTTTAGGTCCTATTGTCTCACTTGGGGAAAGAAAAAAGAGAGAGAGAAAGAAAAAAGAAAGAAAAAATAATAATAAGCCTTCTCCTGACTTTAATCCTGTTCAGTGTGTTCTGCTGGTCTTCCTCGATTTATGCAGACACTGGCCTGCAGCGCCCATGGCATCATGGATGAGATATGAGTCAAGTTCATATAGACTGCCGAGTCCTGTGGAGGAGAAGGGACAGCATGGCTACTCTCTCAAGTGGAGAGCACGCTGACACTTACCTAGACAGGCTTTTATTGGGTTTAATTCGTGCAGGAATACAGGTACAACTCATTAATCATTGTCAGGCAGTAAGGATCAAACAGTAGATAGCATACAAAGAACTATTAGGGCTTCTTCTGAGTCAGGGTCAATAGCTTTGTCAGGGTCTATAGTTTTGTATCTAAAAAGGCTACAAAACTTTGGGAAACAAACTCATTTCCTGCTCAGGCCTTTATCATTTAACTAAAAGCATTCTTAGCAAAGCAGACTTCACAGAATTTTACATATCCTTTTTCAGGCCTGATCACTCGAGGGGGCCACCCTTTCCAGCACAGGGCTGCACTGCCCTCTGTCATTGTTTTAGGCTTAAGTCAGGCAGAGGAGGCAGATAGCCAAGGAATTTTTGGAGACTTCTCTCAGACTCAGGGGAGTCAGGCTTCATTGAAGCCAAGGGGTGAGGGTCCATCACCCCCTTTCTCCATAGCCCCCCAAGTTCTTCCTTGGGGCCTCCACGTGATCATGCCTGTCTTAGGTCATTGCCCCCTTGGGGAATCTTACCCATCATTGGCTAACTAGTCAAGCATTGGGGGCCAGTTATGAAACAAGGAGCAGAAGTGGCACTCCTGCCAGGGAGATAAGCTTTGTCTCCTTAGTGGCTTATGGTCCAAAGGTCGCTCACTCAACTTTAGCCATGCAGGGTTGGGGTTGGGGGTTACAGCTCCTGAAACCAGGCAGGGCAGTTCCCAGCACTAGATGACTCAGGAAGAGGGATGCTGGGATTTGCCTATCTCCCTTCCTATGGATTTCAGAGAATGGGGACCAGATCTGGGCCACAATATGCAGTTTCCCAGCCTCCAACCCTGAACTTCCATGAGCTTCCAGACTCAGATCAGCCACTCAGTCTCTCTGGGAAGAGAGTGTGAGTTAATCTCAGGCATACTGTTTCACTCAACCACACAGTCCTGGGCACCCAGCCCCAGTCAGCCTCTGGGCACACAGGGTGAGACAAGCTTGGGCATGCAGTTCCACTTAGCCACTCAGTCTCTGAGCACACACAACTCAGATCACTCTTGGGGAAACCAGCTGCTCCTCAAGAGTTCCTTACAAAGCATTTGCTCACCATTCTTAACAAGTGCACACCTTGTCACATAGCCCAACGTTCCATCCAGTCTTGAAACTACCAGAGTCAGGGTCCAACAGGACCCAACTCCTCCCTTCTCCAGGTGTCTCCTGGCTCCTTACTTTCTCTAGTGCTGGTGTCTAGAGTCCCAGCAGATGTGTACTGCCTCTGTGTGTCTCCCAACTTTTTGTATATTTTCCCCAGCACGTTCCAACAACTAGGCCCATCCTGGTGCTGGGCTGCCCTCCATGCTTTGGTAGGGGAGAGAGCTGGTGATCTCACTCTCATTCCTGTATCCTTTGGCAGGTGCTAGGCCAATGGCCACATCAGTTTTCATCCCCATGCACATACCAGGGACCATACTGTCCCAGAGAAATCTCCTCACCATCAGTTTTTCAATGTGCTGTGCAATTTTTGGACTCCAAACTTCATGTAATTTGGGAATACATTGGCTGTTCACTCAGTTCCTTCAAGCTGAGCTCAGAGAGAACCTGGCTTTGCTCACACCTAACTTGCTATCATCTTCTCAATTCTTCCCTGTTAGTTTCAATAGTTGTCTTCTTTCCATAGGGTTAGCTTACAAAGTAAAAACAACATAATGTACAAAAACTACACAATTCTGGAAGTATGGCAGGTTTCTGCCTTGGGGCCTGTTGTGTGCATAGCACTGAAATATAAAACTCTGCCACCCTCTGCCAGGACAGCCTGCTGCTAGGCTTTGCCTAGAGTTCCTACCCATAGAAAATATGTCCTTTGGGAAATTCAGGGAGTTGCAGCACAATCATCTAGGCCTCCTTCTGGAAGAACAGCCTGAAAGCACAAGACAGAGAGCCCCACCTCAGTAGCTAGTAAGTTACAACATGACCCCAAGCATTCTAGTTAGAGACAGCCAGTTCTCTTCTTTTTCTCACTGGCCCTAGGAGCTTTCAGCTTCTTGGAATATCCAATTCTAGACTGTCCTTCATTGTCTAGGCAAATTCCTCCTAGAACCCCTCTTTACTTCATCAATGATCTGAGTTATTAATCAGATCTATTCATATAAAGGGTGCATATATTTTTTCTAATTGGTGTTTTGCATTTCTTCAGATACAATTCTACAAGTGGAAATTCTGGGTCATCAGGCAATTTAATTTTTAATAGTTTGAAGGAACTACCTAGAGTTCTCTATGGTTGATGCAGTGACTTACCCTCTCAAAATAGTGCATGAGGCCCTGGCTGGTGAGGCTCAGTGGACTGGACATCAGCCTGAGACCCAAAATGTTGCCAGTTTGATTCCCAGTCAGGGCACATGTCTGGGTCACCATCCATGACCCTGGTGGTAGAGTCTTGAGAGGCAGCTACACATTGATCTTTCTCTCTTTCTCTTTTTATTTCTCTAGTCCCTCTCTAAAAATATGTAACAAAATTTTTTTAAAAGCAGTGCATGAATACATTTACCCAATTCAATATTCATCAGCCATTTTAAAAATGATTTATTTTGTAGTGGAATCAATGGGCAAAGAGTGTATAATGCTAACTGAAATAAGACAGAGAAAGAAATAGACAACATGGATTCTATTAGAAGTATAATATAATGAACAAAATAAACAATGAAACAAAATACAAACAGAGTCATAGAGGTAGAGACTGACAGATGTCAGGAGAGATGAGGTTGAAAGATGTTCAGAAATAGTAAAACAATAAAAAGAAAAATCCTCATAGACAAGAAGAAATGTATGATGATCAAAGAAGAGATGGGGTAGAATATAAAAAGATAACTATTGATAGAAAGCACTTCACTTTGGATATTGTAAACACAATAAAGTAGACAAATGTGCTACAAAACTGTACACTTGATGCCTTTGTTGATTAATTATGCCATATCACCTCTGTAAATTGAACACACAATAAATAAAAACTCCACCACATGTTTCTCTTGTTCTTGTTCTGCAATTCAAATACCAAAACCTGAAGTAAAATATCAATACTCAAAAATACATTGTCTTTTAAAACAAAAACTAAGCCTGGAGCTCTTGAGAGTAAGTGTCGCCATCAGTGAATTGAAGTCAGAAATCTCCAAAGTCAATTCCTACAATTCTACCACCTTGGAGAAGAGGAGGAATTTTTCTTGTATCCCACACTGGGCTTCTCAGACTAATCACTTCTAATCAGCCACAGCCATCCCTAAGTGAGAGCAGCACCCATTCTCTCAGAAACCCAGGTATTATGGACTCATGGAGGTCTTGCAGTCCCATGGGAGTTCATTTCCTCCTTTGGGAAATAGAAACATGCATTTCTACTCCTCAAGTGTGTGTTGACAATGTTCACTTATCTTCCACTTGGACATAGAAGTCTGTATTACAGTGGTGCACTATTGCAATGTTTGGGCATGTGCTTATCAACCAACTAAGACTCTTCCTCAGTCCAGTATAGACATTGCCCTGAAGCCACCACTCCATATTTTCCATTCAGTTCACTAATTACCTCACTTTTTGGCTATATTTTGTGCTTGTGGTGGGAAAGTACCCCCAGGTTGCAAACAGTTAATTTTTAATTATAATATATACATAGTGATTTATGTTTAATTACTATGAAGCTGGTTTATGCTTATATTGTGGCAGTATCTCAGAGGACTCTCATTTGGATGAGAAACATAAACAGTGCTCTATTTGGAAGGTGGACTACTGTCATTGTTATTTGTGTCTCAATATTTAAGAAGTAAGGGCAACACCAACAGGATCAGGACCTGTTCTCTTTCAGCCTCAAATATACAGGGAAATTTTTTAATCTATATGTTTTTTATCTATATTCCTTAACTGAATGTGAATATAACTTTCACTATGTGTGATATGCTTGTGGGAAATAAAGTAAACCTCAGAAAGGAAACTTAGCTCTATGAAATTTGTGAATTAGAAAGAGAATCTGTGCCACAGTGGTTGTTTTTGTATTTAGGTATCAGCCATCACCAGAAAGAAAAAAATGTTTGGATAATTGCATGCATATTGAAGTAAAATATTCAAGATAGAAAGGGAAAAGTATTTTAAGTTATGTGCCATAGAATAAGTAGTGGAGATATTAATAAAACTACAATTATGAAAGGAGACATGTTTGTGAGAGATAATGGGGAGTATGAGGGGCTACCATTCTAATTAAACAATGTTGAATAAACTTGTAGCTAGTTGATCACAATTGCTCTAGCTTGATACCAGTTGCAAAAAACTGTGTAAAAGCTGTATATAGAACAATCTCTAAATAAGGTTTCTGATATATTTCCCTCTGTCTGGCAGCATGTGGTAAAGGATATAGAGCTAGATTCTAATTTCTTCTGATATTTGTGTCTTTCAGTCTTTATTTCACATATGACTGCAGAAATACAGCACCCAAGGTGCAGAGCAGAGCACAAGGGGCAATCTAGATGCTTTTGGCACAAGCTGTGGATCTTTTTGTAACTTCTCTTAAACAAAAGAAATGAGAGAAATGATGGTTCTCAGCAGCTTTCGTGATTTTTCTTCCTTTTATTTTTTCTATAGGATACAATCTTTTTTAGCAAAAGCATTCCCTTTTTTCTTCTTTATGGTTCTTGTTTGGGGAGTTCTCTAGGAAATGACATGTCCAGGGCACACAGGCTATGCAGTGAGATGATAAAACATTTGAAACACTTGTCAATTGGAGCAGCGTTTGAAGAAGTTTATTAGTTGCAGTTTCTTCTGACACTGGGTGGGGTGGGGTGGTGGAAAGCATATCCTCGCACAGAAGCAGCACTTTATCACTACTTCTCTGGTTTTGCAAGGTTCTACACTCTGCATGCAATGGTGTTCCAAGAGCCTACAAGTTGTCAATGTGTAGACTGGGTACCAAACAATCCTGTCACCTTCCCAAACTGGGACATTATGCAGAAACTCTGATGATCCTAGAATTATTCTCATTCACCTTTCTACTGGACCAGAGTAAAGGATTTCTAAAAAATAAAAAATACACAAAGGAAAATGACACTTTAACAATAAAAATATTATCCATCAATAAGATTTTTGAGGCTCCAGTGGACATGCAGTAAAGTTACCAAAACCTGAGATTTAAATGAGAAATGCATCTTCATTTCCACCTACATGCAGCTGAGTTTGTGTAAAGGGGGAGGGGGTGCAAGTCCACAATGACTGTAAGGCTTTAGAATACTGGAATGCTCATCTTGTGTTAAAGGATGACCAAAGCCAATAGGTGTAGCTATTACATGAAAATTTTAAAGCAACACTTTTTCACCTCCATGTAATATATTTCCCTTTATTTCCCCATTAGTTGTTGTCAAGCCCCAAGCCACACAAGTTTTCCAATAGCACTATATGCCCCAAACTATAGATGCCCTCTCTAAATTCTGAATAACAAAACAAATAGATTTGTCATAAGAAACATGAATTCTCATGCTGTTCACAATGATTGTGTTGCTAGGCAATTTCCAGGACTGTAGAAAAAGCAAGGAAACAAGAACAGCTTAGAAAACTCTGGTTTTGTTGTGGGCTTTTGGTGCAATGCTTTTATGACAACCTACTAATACATCTAAAAAGTTCCTCCACAATTGTAATTGCATAATACTCCCCGGCTCATGAGATTTCACAGGATTCTATGCATTCTTTCTTTTGCCTGATTGCCCCTCCTTTCCAGCACAGGGCCACACCCACCTTCAGCACTGTTTCAGGCTTAAGTGGAGCAGGGAGAGTAAGGCAGCCAAGAGATTAGGAGACTTCTCACAGACAGAATGAGGACTCAGGCTATGTCAAAGTCAAGGGGCAAGGGTCCATCACCCCCCTTTTTATAGCCCCCCCCAAGTCCTTCCCTGAAGACCTCCTTATGACCATGCCTGTCTTAGGTCATTCCTCTCTTGAGGAGTCTTACCCATCATTGACTAACCAATCATGCACTGGGGGCCATGCAGGGTGAAGTAAAAGGAGCAGAGGCAGTGCCTCTGCCAGGGAGATAAGCTTTGTCTCCTCAGTGGCTCCTGGTCCCAAGGGCTCTCACTCAGCCTTAGCCATGAGGAGTTACAGCTTCTGAAACCAGGCAAAGTGGTTCCCAACGTCTAATCTCCCTCTTTTTGATTTGTGAATACAATTGTAGCTGTTAAGCCTGTGAAACCTACCATTTGCTATTCCCAAATGCGATCTCAAGAAAACAACCTCCATAAACATCATAAAGCACAAATAAGGATTAAGACAAGGGGGCACCCAAGGGCTGTTAAGACCCAAACTCATAAATTCAGTCCATTAAACCAGTTAAACCAGTGTTTAGGGTCCAAACACTGTAGATTATTGTGGAGGGTCTGGAACACTTTTTGTTTGGTAAGGCCTTTGCTCAAGCATTAAGAGCTTGATGTCCCCTTCCTGTGTTGGAAGCACACCTAAAGAGAACATTATGGGGCACTTGGGGGTTGTTGTCCTCTGCAGGGGGTGCTTAAGCCTCTGCCCCTGTCATTGGGGCAGGCCCCATCCTCCTCCGTCGGTGGACCCAGGCCCATGAGTGACAGTGTGGGTGTCAGTTTTCCTTGTGGTTGTTCGGGGTCAGCTGGGCCATCTGGTCTGTCCATCAACTGGTTCTTGGCTCCAGGTAGCAGAGGTTGGTGTCTGTCCCACTCATGATAAGGCTTTACTCTTTTGGCTAGTAGCTAGACAGGATCTGCAGGGATGGAAACAAATGCATACCTTGTTCCTCATGTTAAGAGATCAGGTACTTGCCAAGAGACACCTCCCAGTGGATCTCTATATAAAACATGAGGATAAGATGACTTTGGTTCTTTCTTCTGAAAATGTTTCTCTATTGGAACATGGAGTGATTCATTACAATTTAGAAAATTATATGTAAATATAGCTAACATAATCAAATTTTGGGTGGAAGGACTCATGATTTCCCCTTTTTCTGTTTTTTAAGAAGATTTCTAAAAGTATGGAGGGGAGAAAATGGCGGCAGAGTAGGATGGAACAACTCCAGCTCTTGTACCCCTGGGAGAAAATCCTGGCAGATATACTGAGGAACAGCTCAATCAATTCCCCAACTAACAATTCCCCAGCATTTATGAAAATAAGAGACCAGAGATAATGATGAACCATACAGCTACAGGTCGGTGGGGTCTCAGGTATCCTTACATGAGTAAGGATAGAGATGGCAGGGCTGGCGGCCCTTGGCTGCCACCTAACGGCCGCCAGCTCTGTGATCGCCAGCCCACCAGCCCGCCAGCCGGCCGGCCTGGGAGATTTGAGAGGAACATTGTCTTAACCGGTAGGGTTGGGAATTGGACTGGGCTGAGAGACAGGCTTTCTGGAAAAGTTTTTATTGGAAAGTGGACTGAGGTGTTCTCCTGCGAAGGCAGCTTGCCTTGCTTCTCACCTAGCCACAGGACTGGGAAGGACCATACCAGATCTCGGGGGACCCAGGCAGCCTGTTGGGTGGGCAGGCTCCCGCACCCCAGTCTGGTAGCCTGGCTGGCACGTGGGTGTGCACCTGCACATACAACCCAGCCCATAGAGGGGTCCTCCTGAAACCAGAAAAACCGGATTGGACCGTTTGAAACCAACACGGGAGGGTGTGTTTTCTATTTTGTTTTTTTTTGGGGGGGGGTTGTTTGGTTTTTTTAACGTTTTTAATTTTTTTCAGTAATTATATATATTTTTAATTTTATTATTGCTTCCTCCCACTCAGCACGGACACACAAAGGGTGAGGTTCACTCACTCGTCCACCGGGCCTACTCCCTCGCACAACAAAATCGGTCTTGGCTAAGGTTGCCCCAGCAGAATTTGGGGTTAACTGCCAACCGTTATGCCATATGACCTGACACAGGAACCGCAGGTTGGGACCCAATCTTGCTCCGTAGATTTTTCACCCGTGGAACCACACATACATTCTCACTTTCACTCTCAGACACTCATAAATTAAACATTCCTTCTCCCAGTGAGGGTCCGGTGATTGGACTACCTAGTCTCAGTCCTCAGGCAGATCTGGGAAAACTCAAACCTCCCTTCCTAATCTCGGGTCCGGTCCCCGGGGCACTTACTGATCTGGCGCCTTCTGATAGATTGTGGTCCGATACCCTCACTTCCTGTCTGGAGTCCTGGGTTGGCGTCCAGTGCCCCTACTGGTCGGGGCCTAAGAAATCTCAGGGCACATGCTCCCCAGGTCTCCAGTCGGGCCACCGGCCGCCTGGCCCGCCCTGTCCAGCCGGCGGCAAATCGGCAGGAATTTATGTAAGGTCGCTTCCCGGTCAGGGAATCAAATATTACAGAAAAATGAAGCGACCAGACACTGAGGGGTTCAGGAGCACGATCTTTATTACATGCACGGGCTCAGAGGAGAGTGACGTCCAAATTCTGAGCCCCGAGCAGTGGTAGGGGTCTTACTTTTATACTCCTGTCTTTCTTTGTAGGCTACATGGCAAAAGCAGGTTACAGAAGCAAATGTGGAAGTTATGTCTATTTCCTTATTTGGGGATATCTGAGGTGCTGTATCTTTTCTGTGGCTACGTGGCAGAAGCAAGTTACAGAAGCAGATGCGGAAGTTAGATTACCCAGTGGCATTCTTAGGCTAGCAGGAGGGGGTTTTTTCCCTATCAGAATCACCAGGGCGTGCACTTCCCTTCAGCCGCCAGGCTCCCTCTCGGTCACTCCCCCACCACTTTCACAGGAATAAAAAAAGGCCTGCTTGAGTGAGTCAGTCCCCATGTGGGAACCAAAATGTTACAGAAAACAATTCAGCCGCTTTTGGGTGTATGGAGTGGAACTTTATTTACACATATGGACCCAGAGGAGGCAGTCTCCAAATTCTGGCTCCAGAGCTCGGGCAGGGGCTTGTTTATATAGTGTGGCGTGCAGAAGCGATTTTACTAAGCCTATGTGGCAGAAGCAGGTTTACAGAAGCAAGACAGCAGGGCTGCTGATAGGGTCATACAATGTTCTTTTGTTCTTACTTCTTAGTTACTTAGTTACTCACCTCTCCTGATCTTAGTGGCTCAACAAATGGACGGTGTCCTTCTGACTTCTCTGGGCTTGTCTAAGCAGGTCTCCTGCTACAATATCTGTTGAAATTTTGGGAGAGGAGGCAGGCTTGATATTAGTTTAATATTTCTCTTGTTAATGCTGTTATAGAGTTGCCCAGATTTATTTTTAGTATGTATTATTTTCTGATTTTTGAAGATCACTTATTGAATAGACTTTCTGAAACTGTTGCCACTTTGTTTTATTTCCTTTAATCAATGGTGTATTGCTTATGCACATTCACTATAAACTGTACTATTTTCATCGGTGCCTACAGAGAACATATAACTTGGCTTTGTGAAGTTCAGACCCATAGAGTTCATTGTGAAGACACTAGTGGGAGGGAGTCCTTTGCTGAGAGCCCCTTCTCTTTTCCAGCTTTCTCCTTAATCTTTTAAAGGATCCTTTCTGTATCATTCCAGGGATGGCTGCAGAAACAGATTCTTCCTGTGATCTGGTTCAGTCCCACTGACATTCAAGCCTCTTGTTGGGTATCACGTGTCAGTGCTTGTACGTTTCTTTCCTCCAGAACCACGAAGGAGGTGATTTGGCACTGGTGGTAGAAGAGGATGACTTCAGTGTGCCAGTGGCAGTGGGGCAACCATGCAGGCAAGTGCGGGGCATAGTGCTCAGCCTGTGTTCTGGAAATTGAACCTGCAGGACTATTGAGAGAGTGTCTTCCCACATCTCTAAGGACACCTGTGATAGAGAAAAGCCCCTTTTCTGCTAGCCTAAGAACGCCCCATAGGAGAGTCTAACTTCCACATTCCGCTTCTGTAACCTGCTTCTGCCACGCAGCCAAAGAGAGCCACAGCACCTCAGATATCCCCAAATAAGGAAATAGAACTAAGTTCCGCATTCCGCTTCTTTGACTCACTTACTACGTAGACAGGAAGGCCCTGCAGACTATATAAACCCCAAGAACCCTTTGTTCAGGGCTCAGAATTTGGAGATCACTCTCCTCTAGGCCCGTGCACATAAATAAAGATCATGCTCCTGAACCCTCGGTGTCTGGTCGCTTCATTTTTCTGTAACACCTGGAAAGGTTGCCCTGCACTCACTCATGCTGCCTCTTCCTCCACTGTGACCCAAAGTCCAAATGGTGATGCTGCCTGGCAACAGCAGATGTTGATGAATGGAGTCTGTTCTAGGGATGCCTAATGACTCCAGGTATGTGGGGTAGAAGGACAGGGTTGCACACACCTGGCTGCCTTTCCTCCTGGGGTCCTTCCCTTCCTTGGCAGCACCTCTGAAATATTTTCAAGTCCTGACCTGAAGATGTGAAGGGAAAGGCCACCCTCTGCCAATGGGGGTTCAGCCTGCTGTCTACCTGGCCCATGTATGTGTGGTCCTGGGTGCTTGTCAGCAAAGCAGCCTTTGTTGCTGAGTCAAGTTCCAGAGGTGGGGACTGCCATGGGCTCTGCATGGAGGCACTCCACGGAGGGCAAATGTGTTTGGGCATGGGTAAGCCTGAGTTCCAGACTTTGAACTCAATTTTTCTACACTGTTTTCTCCAAAGTCTCCAACTTGAGAAATGTAGTGAGCTGTCCTGTGGGTGAGGAAGGCTGGATGCTGTTCTTGTCTTGCCTGCTGTCTTTTCCACTTCTTCCCATTCCCACATCCTTCCTAGAAGACCAGCCAAGGTGTCCATGCCTGGTTCTCCAGTGCCACCTATCCATAATTTCAGCTTTACAAGGTGCATCTCTGGCTGCTATAGGGAACCAGTCAGCATGGCAATTGTGAATGTAGTCCAGTATTGACCCAGAAAACCAATCAATATGAGGTGGCACACAGGAGCCAGGTGTGCAAATCGGCTTTTCCATGGGGGATCAGGCCTGCATTGTACCTAGGCTGCTATGAGAATTGCTTTTGCTAAAACTCCCTCACCCTGAGCTAACACTGCAGATGTTTAATGTATATCTCTGAAGCAAATCTCTAAAGTCTGTGCTAAGACATCCCAAGGAAGAAATGTAACCAAACCAATCATTTGTATCATTCCCTTGCATTTGTAAATTTTTCTCCTTTTTTGTTATCTGTAAGAAGTAGTCACAACCAAATCTAGAAATAATGAGAACCTTCTTTGATGTAATGCAATTGGAAAGCAATAAAAGCCTGTCCAAGCAAGGGTTGACATGCTCTCCCCTTGAGAGAGTGGCCGTGCCGTCCCTTTTTCTCCACAGAACTTGGTAGTCTGTGTGAGTTTGTGCACCTCGTCCACAACATGCAGACTCTGAAGGGCCAAAGTCTACATCATCTGGCTCCAGGAACAGGGACCCAGAGGCTATGAGCAGTCGTTGTGGACAGCACATCAACATGGTTGGAACATGCATCAGCCCACATAAGGGCCAATGACACTGAGTACTTTTCAGTAAGGCTGTAGGGTGTGTTGAATTTCAGAGAAAAAGGGTATTTTTCCAAGGTCACTCTCTCTTGTGACTGCACTCTCCTTAGTAAGCAGAAGCCTTGCTCTCTCTCTCTCTGGCAATCGCCACACCCCACCAGCACTGGTCAAGCATATAAGAGCCACTAGGGCACTCGCCACAACAAAGGCACCCATTAGAGGATGACTTGAACATGAACCAGGAAAGAACTCTAGGTTTCCTGCCAACTGCAAGCAAAAGTCCACACAATGAGAGGCTCACTGTAAAAACACTCACAAGCCCATTCCCGTGGCACAACCCCCAATCAGGTGTTAGGCTCGGGAGAGGGGAGCAATGAATTTTCCTTTCAATTAGCTTTTTTTCCTTACAAGCACCTCTGAGCATTCTTTCTTTAAAAGCTGCTTCTTGCTGCCCTTTTGATTTTGCCTTTTTTTTCCACCTGCCTGTAAACGGAAAAGCAGATAGTAAATGAGTGTTTCAGTTTCAACCCGACTCCGAAGATCACTTTTAGGACTCAGTGTTAGTTACAAGGTTATTTATGAGTGTCTTCGCTTCTTACTGAAGCACCGAAGATAAGAGGCATTTCTCCCTCTGGCTTGAGATCTCAGGAGTTCCTACATGAGTAGGGGCTTTGCAGAGGTGTCTGGGGTCAATCCCTGAGATGTACAGGGGCCTCCCAGGGAATTCCAATTATAGTAATGTAACTCTTGGCTCATCCAGGGCAGTATAATATAAAAGTTGGTCACCTACCACTCCAGCCCCCCTTGCAGTGTTTTACACTTGGGGTAGAACCTGAGACCCACAAGCAGAGTTAGGGTACCTGAAATATTTGGAAGCCCTCCATGAAGGTCTTTCACCAACAGCACATTTTTGACCCACTGCATTATATCCTCCAACAGCTAGCTAGCTAGCTAGGACTCTGGTTTATCTAAAGAGCAGGAAGTTTACCTGCATGTGTTACAGCAGCTCCTCTGGGGAGCAGGATGTACAGTGAAGAAACAGCATCTCATTCAGCTTTTACAAACAATAAAGGAGCCTTAGATACTGAGGGATAAGGTTCCCTGATAAGGGAACCTTAGATACTGAGGTTTGGGAAAAGGCAGGCAGCAAGCTAAACTCTTTACAGGACAATGGTATTTCAATCGGAGCTCAAAACTTACTAACTTGGGGACTAGTCAGAACTACTCTCATGCCTATATGGGCTAAAACACCAAAGTTAGTCATAGAAAAGGATAAGGAGTCTAGTTCAAAGGAAGAAGTCATATATAATGTAACAGGAGAACAGGCCACAGAAGTCCTGCCTACTGTCCTGCAGGAGGACCTGCCATATAGTCATCACTCTTTGTCCCAACTCTGGGAGTGTTCCTCCTCACAGGGTGCGTTACCACCAAGAAAGCAAGAAAACACAGACAGATACCCTATCAGACCTATGCAGCAGTGCCTTCGGCAGACAGTGAGAGCTGGGGATTTAGATGCCCTTTTGTCCTCCCCCACTATAATGAAGGGTCAAAGAAATGTCCATGAGCCCCTTCCCTTTTCTCTTTATAGGGATTTAAAGAAAAGCATTAAAGAAAATAGGCTTCAGTCTCCTTTTACTAACGGGTTATTTCAAGCCATTACTGACAGTTATAAAATGGCCCCTTGCAACTGGATTGCCCTCGCCAGGACCTTTCTGACTCCTGCTCAATTTACTGTCTGGCATTCAGAACACTCTCAAAGGGCCAGCAGCCAAACAGCTGCAATAAATAAACAGCAGCACAAATAAATAACCCTCCCTACACTGCTTGGATCTGGTGATTTTGCTACCACTGGGGACCAAGCCAGGCTTGACCCTCGTGCTTATAGAGCCATGATAGCTGTGCCTGATGCTCAGACCAGGGAAACTTATTCCTTCACCAATATCCATCAGGGTGCTACAGAGGCATACACTGACTTTATTGATCACCTCCAAGAAGCTATTGAAAGGCAAATAGATAACAACAGAGCAGCCAAAACTCTTCTGTGCCAGCTAGCTTATGAAAATGCTAACAAGGACTGCAGGGCCATTATAGGACCCCTGCAAGCTACCACTGAAGACATCAGTTTATCAAGGCTTGCCAAGATGTTGGCACAGAGCAGCATAAGGCCTCTCTTAGCTGCTGCCAATTAAAGGGGATCCCAAATGTTACAATTGTGGAAAGCCTGGTCACCTGCGCAAAGACTGTTTGTCCTCACCGGGAGGGGGAAAAGGTCATTACAAGCTTCCCCTAAAGGATTGTCCACACTGTGGCAAAGGCAAACACGGGGCAAAGGAATGCCACTATAAATTGGAAAAAAACAGCCAGCCCATTCAGGGAAACTTCCTGGGGGTGCCTGCTCCAGCGCCCTCAGCCTCAATCAGAGCTTTCAGAAGAGCAATCAATATATGAGAACGCAGAGAAATGCAGTTTCCAACCTTCCTGAAGCCACCCATGGAAGCGCAGGGCTGGACTTGGTCACCACCAATGAGCCCATCTTAAAGGAACAGGATCAACTAATTGTAGTTCCCACTGGTGTCTGGAGACCTCTACCCCTGGGAACAGTTGGTTTAATTTTCGGGAGATCCAACATTACTATGAAAGTCATTTTTGTTCAGACAGGAGTCATGACTCAGACTATCAAGGGGAAATTAAAATTATGCTTAAAGCATCTGGCTATCATATTATTCCTGCCCAAAGGTGCATTGCCCAGCTACTCCTACTCCCCTACGTGGTCTCAAAGATTCAAAATACAATGAGGGGGGAAGGAAGCTTTGGCAGCGCAGACAATCAGTTTTTTGGACAGAATCAATAAAGTTAAATAAACCAATTTTACGAGTAATAATAAAACTTTTCATGGCCTCGTAGATATGGGAATTGACATCTCCATCATCTCTGAACAATTCTGGCCTCTCGAGTGGCCTTTAACGGACCGCGGAACACCTGTCACGGGCATTGGGGGAGTCTTTCAACCACAAGTCAATGTATGGTCTCTTAGATGTTACAGGCCAGAAAGTCAGGTAAGGAGAATTCAACCATATATCTTGCCTACGCCCATTAACATTTGGGGCCGTGATCTCCTCAGTCAGTGGGGAATGCAAATCTCCCTGCCACCTTTTCCCTAATGACTACTGCTCATATAACCCCTCTGCTGCTTACCTGGCTATCCAATACACTGGTATGGGCTGATCAATGGCCACTTGAAGGAGAGAGACTTGAACAGACCTACTTCTTAGTTAAACAACAATTAGAAGCAGGTCATATTTAACCCTCTAATAGCCCCTGGAATACTCCTATTTTTGTTGTACCAAAGAAATCTGGCAAATGGAGGCTAATTCACGATCTCAGAAAAATCAATGAATCCCTCCAGCCCATGAGCCCCCTACAGCCAGGAGTCCCTAATTCAGCTTGTATTCCCAAAGATTGGCCACTTTTCATTATTGACCTAAAAGACTGTTTCTTTACCATGTCTTTAGCAGAAAAGGATCGGGAGTGTTTTGCATTTTCCCTCCTAGGCGTTAATAACTCTTAGCCTTTACAGGGGTTTCAGTGGGAAGTTTTGCCTCAGGGAATGCTTAACAGCCCAACTATCTGCTGGCATTTCATTCACACTGTCACTCAGCCAGTAACAGATCAATTCCCTAATTCTATTATATATCACTATATGGATGACATTCTGATTGCAGCTCCCTACAAGATATTCTAGCAAAAACTACCTCCTTTCTTAAAAACTCTGTGGCATCTGCTGGATCAGTAATTGCTCCAGAAAAAAATCCAGCATAAAACAGGAATACCTTACAATCCAACCAGTCAGGCAATTGTAAAACAAGCTCATCATACCTTTAAAAATCTACTTAAAAACAAAAAATGGGGAGTCATGAGTTCACCCCCCAAAATCTGATTATGTTAACCATGTTCACCTATAATTTTTTAAATTGTGATGCATCACTCTGTACTCCATTTGAGAAGTGTTTTCAGGCAAAAGAATCAAAGCCCCTAACCCTNAATCTGGCAAATGGAGGCTAATTCACGATCTCAGAAAAATCAATGAATCCCTCCAGCCCATGAGCCCCCTACAGCCAGGAGTCCCTAATTCAGCTTGTATTCCCAAAGATTGGCCACTTTTCATTATTGACCTAAAAGACTGTTTCTTTACCATGTCTTTAGCAGAAAAGGATCGGGAGTGTTTTGCATTTTCCCTCCTAGGCGTTAATAACTCTTAGCCTTTACAGGGGTTTCAGTGGAAAGTTTTGCCTCAGGGAATGCTTAACAGCCCAACTATCTGCTGGCATTTCATTCACACTGTCATTCAGCCAGTAAGAGATCAATTCCCTAATTCTATTATATATCACTATATGGATGACATAAATGGCTCTTGGCAGGGCCCTATAGATCTCTTAACATGGAGAAGAGGGTGTGCTTGTGTTTCCATTCCTACAGGTCCTGTCTGGTTACCAGCTAAAAGGGTAAAGCCTTATCATGAACAAAATAAACATTGAGCTCTGCTACCCAGAGATGAAAACCAATCAACTAGCAGACCAGGTGGCCCAGCAGACACTGGCCCACTAGAAGAAAACAAGCAATGAATGTCAGTGCCAAAAAATATGGTTTAGGTTGCTGAGTATTTGCCAGTTTGTTTTTCTGTCCTCTTTTAAAATATACTTTATTGATTATGCCGTTACAGTTGTCCTATTCCCCCCTTCATTCCCCTCCACCTTGCACATCCCTCCCCCACCATCCCTCCTTTAGTTTATGTCCATGTGTCACAAGTTCTTTAGATTCTGTATTTCCCATAGTATTCTTGACCTCCACACTATTTTCTACCCACTGTCTATGCTACTTATTCTCTGTACCGTCTCCCCTCTTCTCCTCTTCCCATGTCCCTGTTGCTACCCTCAATGTGATCTCCATTTCTATGGTTCCGCTCTTGATCTAGCTGTCCTCTTAGTTTGCTTTTGTTTTAGGTGTGGTTGTTAATAACTGTGAGTTTGCTGTCCTTTCACTGTTCATATTTTTTTTATCTTTTTCTTAGATGAGTCCCTTTAACATTTCATATAATAAGGGCTTGGTGATGATGAACTCCTTGAATTTGACCTTATCTGAGAAGAACTTTACTTGCCCTTCCATTCTAAATGAAAGCTTTGCTGGATAGAGCAATCTTGGATGTAGGTCTTTGGATTTCATGAGTTGAAATAATTCTTTCCAGCCCCTTCTTGCCTGTAAGGTCTCTTTTGAGAAATCAGCTGACAGTCTGATGGGAACTCCTTTGTAGGTGACTGTCCCCTTATCTCTTGCTGCTTCTAGGATTCTCTCCTTCATTTTCATCTTGGCTAATGTCATGATGATGTGCCTTGGTGTGTTCCTTCTTGGGTCTAACTTCTTTGGGACTCTCTGAGCTTCCTGGATTTCCTGGAAGTCTATTTCTTTTGCCAGACTGGGAAAGTTCTCCTTTATTATTTGTTCAAATAAGTTTTCCACTTGCTCTTCCCCTTCTGGTACCCCTATAATTCATATGTTGGAATGTTTAAAGATGTCCTGGAGGTTCTTAAGCCTCTCATTTTTTTGAATTCTTGTTTTTTCATTCTTTTCTGTTTGGTCATTTTTTCCTTCCTTCTGGTCCACTCCATTGATTTGAGTCCCAGTTTCCTTTCCATCACTATTGGTTTCCTGTGCATTTCCCTTCATTTCAATTAGTTTAACCTTCACTTGTTCCTCTAATTTGTGACTAAAATCAACCAATTCTGTGAGCATCCCGATCACTAGTATTTTGAACTGTGCATCTGAAAGGCTGGCTATTTCTTGGTCGCTCAGAATTATAGGCTCTAGGGCTTTGAGTTCTTGAGCCATAATGTTTCAGTCTGTTCCCACCTGTTACGTATGAGGGGCGGAGCCTTAGGTGTTCACCAGGGTGGGGCGACCCAGTCCCTGGGTTGTGATGCTGTACGTGGGGTCGGCATCAGAGAGGGAAAAAATGGTGCACTGCTCCTCTCTCTCTCAGATTTCTGTCCCCTCTACGGCTTCCCACAAGCAAATGGGGGCCTTCTTGTGTCGGCTCCCAGGTTGTGGGCTTGTGTACCCTCTATGACCCTGTGGGTCTCTCTATGAATTCTCTGTGAGTTTGGGAACCTCTCCCAGCACCTTGACCCTGAAAGTCTTTCCGATTGGTATTTTCAGGCTCTAAGTTCTGTCGCTGGGCCCCTGGCCTGAGCAGTCTGTCTCACTGTTTGCTCCTTCACTTGGTTTATCTGCGCTTGAATGCGTGGCTGTGGTCAGCCCGCCGTCCTGCGCCCTCACTGGGTTTGTCCGTTGCCACCCCGTGCCTGGTATCTGCCAACCGCCGCTTGTGCTCCTGGGTCAATCCACCGATCTTTCCTGAGCAACCCGCTCCACTGCTGACTCCACCCCTCTTACCAGTCTGGCTGAATGGTTTGTTGTTGTCGGACTTCTGTACAGTTCAATTTTCTGTGTTTTGGCTGCATTTTTGTTACTAAAACTTTGTTGCCTTTAAACTTAGTTGTGCAAAGAGGCAAAGTGTTTCCACCTATGCCTGCATCTTGGCCGAAGTCCTGTTTTTCTGTTCTTCCTGAAACTTTGTGTTTTCCTTTAAAGGAGCAACTTTACACTGCAAGCAAAGAACAGTACAGTGATTACTATCAGCTTTCCATGGTAACTACGGTCATCCTACAATGTACCCAAGAGGGGATTTACCATACTTTCAATCCCTCTCTGGTACCTCCTTGTACCTTAGACACTAGTCATAAGGACTCAGTCTTCTGATCTGTATCCTGAGGGCTGAATGCCACTATTGCTTATCTCCCCAAAAGTCCTTTTGTAATGAAGAACTGGGGAGCTAACTGGAGAATATAAGCTAAGCCTGATGAAACAATGGTTCGGGCTCTGCCTCTATTCATACACACTAATATGTGGTGGGAGGGCCCAGCACTATTATCAGAATTGTATCTCCTAACCACACTAGCTCATGGCATTGTAATTCTTAGAAAATGGGTTTGCCTTTTATTAATAGAATGCATCTGTATATAGGAATTGTATGTGACCCTAAAGGTGTTCAAGGGTGTTTTTATCAAATTGACCCTCCAGAACAGAATTGGATCATAGTTTGTACCTTTCACCCCTACTTGTTTTAGCAACTCCAGGGACAACTCAGGTCTTTTACAATGAATCTGCAAAAGTTTATTCTCTGCCTGTCCTTGCAGGCTCCATATATGCCAGCTGCTTTACCCATCTCAATGTTACTCAGTTAAACCTCACTATGGTTTACATAGTTAGAAGACAAACTCAAGTATGGGTGCCAGTTAATGTAACCAGAGAATGGGAGGACCCCAATAGTATAATAGAGCTTAACAACGCACTGTCCTCCTTACGAGTCCAACAGTTCATCAGCACCCTAATTGCATTGTCTCTGCTATAGTTGTCATAGCTATCGTGGCCATGGCAACTGCTGCCTTTGTTGACTCAGTTCAAACTTCTCATACTGCTGATGTTCTCTTAACCAATACTACTACAGAAATACTTCAACAGGCCCAGATTGATCAAGAGATCCTGACTTGCGTCTCTATGGTTGAATCAGCACTTGACTGGATTGGCGAGCACCAGGGTGAACTACTGACCTTCCAGCAGTTGACCTGTGATCCTGGATTCTCCAAGCTGAAGTGGAATTCCAGCCAGTACTCCTGGAGTGATATTCAACATCACCTAAAGGAGGCTTCTTCTACCAATTTAAAAGGACAAATTGATAAATTGCAACTAAAATTGCATCAGCAGTCACAGGACATTCAACACTTGACCAAGCAGGAAGTTTTTCAAACCCTCTGTGATAATCTCGATGATTAAACCCCCAAAATTGGTTCAATGGACTTAACCTAAGAGTGTGGGCCCTTGGAGCTTATTGATTGCTCCAGTTGCTTATTGATTCTAATAATGCTCTGTATATTTCACTGCATTTACAAATTATTTTCCCAGAGTCATATGAGTACCAGCAAGTAGCAAGCTTTGTAGGCCTTGCTTCTGTAGCAGCCCTAACTAAAAACAAGGGATGGGGGGTGGGGGGATTATAGGGGACTGATCTGGGCAAATGGAGCCCTGTATTGATCTGGAAAACCAATCAAGGCAAGGCAGCACACAGGAGCCAGGTGTGCAGATCGGCTTTCCCATGGGGAATCAGGACTGCATTGTACCTAGACTGCTATGAGACTTGCTTTTCCTAAAACTCCCTCACCCTGAGTTAAGACTGCAGGTGTTTAATGTATATCTCTGAGGCAACTCTCTAAAGACTGTGCTAAGACATCCCAAGGATGAAATATAACCAAATCAATCATTTTTATCATTCGCTTGCATTCGTCACTTTTTATCCTTTTTTGTTACCTGTGAAAGCCTGTCCAGACAAGGGTCAGGGTGCTCTCCTCTTGAGAGAGTGACCGTGCCATCCTTTTTTTCCACAGGACTCAGTTATCAATGTGAATTTGTATATTGCATCCACAACAGAGACTCCAGAGAGCCGGAGTCTGTATCACCATCCCTCCCCAAAATCATCTTTGCTAACGAAATACCTGCACAACTGTGTATATGGGTGACAGTAGGTATGTTTCCAGAACAGCTGTGGTTTAACCTAAGGAAGGAATAGGGTCTGTTCTGGCAGCAGCAGATCATGGAATACCTTGGGCCTTTTGCTGACCTGCTCCAGATTCAGTACTGGTGGCAGCTGGCCACAGTTCAGAGTTTGGCCTCTCTCACATGTACTGATGCCAAGTAAAAGCAGATACCAATGATGGATCAATTTGCAATTTCTAATAGGTAGCCCAACGCCAGTCACAGGCAGTGTCTGACATCGACATGCACCAGATTCCCTCCCAAAAGCACAGAACCAACAAATTCAATGGCTGTCTTCAGACTTCCAAGCACCAGCCAATTAGCTCTACAAGCTATGCAACCCAAAAGGAGATATCAACAGGTACCTGTGCTGAGGTCAATGTCCCCTCACCACAGCAACTCTCACACTACGGTTGAGGGTGATCCTCATTGTCAGCCAGCCTGAGAGTCAACACCTATTAATGTGCCAACAGAAATCAAGGCTCAACTACAGCAGGAGGGCACACATAATCCACCCAAAGCAATTTCCTAGAGCATCTGACTTGGGTAATCAAATAAACCACACTACTGAGCCCCTCAGAACACCATTCTATCAAGACTGGAAAATGTAGCAAATATACAAAACCAAACACAGAAGGGGAGCCAAAGTGGGGAGAAGAAGAAACACATCCCAAATGGAAAAACAGGAGAACACTTCAGAAAACAATCTACTAGATAGAGAATTCACATCAATGATTATAAGGATGCACAAGAAATGTAATTCCAAACTTCAACAGCATGAAAAGGGACATAGAAAACATTAAAGAGACCCAATCAGAGCCCTGGCTGGTTTAGCTCAGTGGATTGAGCACGGGCCTGCGAACCAGACAATCTCAGTTCGATTCCCAGTCAGGGCACATGCCTGGGTTGCAGGCCAGTTCCTAGCAGGGGCCAGTTCCCAGCAGGGGATGCACAAGAAGCAACCATATATTGATGTTTCTCTTCCTCTCTCATTCCCTTCCCCTCTAAAGATAAATAAATAAAATATTTTAAAAAAAATAAAGACATCCAGTCAGAAATGAAGAATATAATAACTAAAAGAATACACAAGAGGCAGGGAACTTATGGTCAAGATGGTGACATAGGACCTGGCTGGTGTAGCTCAGTGGACTGAGTGCAGGCCTGAGAACCAAAGGATCACAGTTCGATTCCCAGTCAGGGTACATGCCTGGGTTGCAGGCCAGTTCCCAGCAGGGGACGCGTGAGAGGCAACCATACATTGATATTTCTCTCCTCCTCTCCTTCCCTTCCCATCAATAAAATCTTTTTTTAAAAAAAAGATGGTGCCATAGGTAGATAACTCACTTCCTCACACAACCACATCAAAATTACAACTAAAATATAGAACCACCATGACTCAGAACTGTTAAATCAATTTGAATGGAAGTCTTACAATGATGGAATTAAAGAAACCACACCCATCCAGACTGGTAGAAGAGGCGGATATGTAGAATGGGCTGGTCCCACATTCAAGTGTGGTGGATAAAAATTTGGGAGGGATATCTTGGGAGCAAGGGTTCACAGGCCCCCCAGCCCAGGGTTCCAGTGTCAGGAAGATAAGTCCCCATAACTTTCGGCTGCAAAAACCAGTGGGGACTCATCCAGTAGAAGAAGCGTCTGTAGTCCCAAACAGTTCCTCTTAAAGAACCCAAACACGGATTTACTCAGACTCATTCTCTCTGAGCTCCAGCACCAGCATAGCAGCTTGAAAGGCGCCAGTGGCAAACAGGGAAAAACTGAAGTGTCTGGCATCAAGGCAAGAGCTGTAGAACACCTTTCATCTAGACAGAGGCCTTGTCCCTTTTCTGTACCCTTTCCCCACACAGCCACAGAGCCAGCAGTCAATTGCCATATCTGACACTACCATGAACCTGGCAAACACTGTTTTCCCTGCCCTGCAAGTCCCCTGAGACTCTGTTCTACCTAGCTTACTGGCCTTCCCAAACTGTTAACAGTGACTTTTCTATACGAATGGCTGGTGTTGACTCCTTCATCACAACTTCTTAAATCCTATCAAACAAGCAACAGCTAGCCTCAGTAAGCCCTCAGCCCTCATACCTCTTGCTAAGTAGCCCCAGGACCAGCACTAGCAGCAGCCAGCCTAGGTTCACAGCTTGGCTTCTCCAGGGAATCCCTAAGTCCAGCACAAGTAGCAGCCATCCCAGATTGCTTTATAGCTCATACAGGGAGGCCTGAGGCAGAACACAGACCGAGGCTGACTTAGGCTTACACCACTCAGGAAACCCCAGAGCCTACACACCCAGTGGACAACTATAGGCCACAATGGAACACCAACACCTGACCTCATACAGTTGATCCTCCATAGAGGGTGATACTCCATGGAGGTTGGTGGTCAGTGGTCACAGCCAGTCCTTCCAGCTGATTGGCCAGGGTAAATTCCTCCCATTGATCTGCCAAGAGCAATCAAGGCTCAACTACAAGAGGAGGGTGTACTCAGCCCACATGAAGGTGCACCTCAAGTACCCAGCTTGGGTGATAGAGGAGGAATTATTTGGAAGCGAAAAAAAAAAAAAACAATTATAAAGAAGTGAAAAACAACCAATCAGAATAATAAGCGTTTTAAAAAATGAGGACAGTGTAAGCAGCCTCTAGGACAACTTCAAATGTTCCAACATTAACATCATAGGGGTGCCAGAAGGTGAAGAGAAAAAGAAATGAGAAATGTATTTGAAAAAATAATGAAAGAAAACTTTTCTAATTTGGTGAAATAAATAGACATGCAAGTCCAGGAAGCACAGAGAGTCCCAAACAAGATAGATGCAAACAGGGCCACTCCAGGGCACATAATTAAAATGCCAAAGATTAAATGTAAAAAGAGACTCTTAAAAGCATCAAGAGAAAAACAGTTAGTAACCTTCAGGTTTTCCATAAGACTGTCAGCTGATTCCTCAAAAGAAACTTTGCAGGCTACAAGGGATTGGCAAGAAATATTCAAAGTCATGAAAAGCAGGAACCTACAGCCAAGATATTCTACCTACCAAAGCTATCATTTAGAACCAAAGAGCAGATAAAAAGCTTGCCGGATAAGATAATACTAAAGGAGTTCATCACCAAACCATTATTATATGATATTATAAGGGACTTATTCAAGAAAAGATTACTACTATGACCAATAAAGTAATAACAAATACATATCAACAATTCAATCTAAAAAACAAACTAAGCAAATTAGAAGAATAGAGAATCATGGACATGGAGAGTGTTTTGAAGGTTGCCAGATGGGAGGGAAGTATGAGGAAATGGATGAAGAGGTATGGGGAGTAAGAAGTACAAACTGGTAGTTACAGAATAGCCATGGAGATAAAAAGCACAGTACAGAAAATAGAGTAACCAAAGAACCTATACGGATGACTCATGGACATGAACAATAAATAGTGTCAGGACTGCCTGACATAGTTGGGTTAGCTAAGTGGAGAAGGGAAAGGGAGAAAAATTGGGACAACTCTGATAGTATAATCAATAAAATATAATTTTAAAATAGAAGATGGTGGTGAGGTAGGTGGGAGCAGAGCCCACTTTCCCCTGTGCACAGATGGAACACCTAGCCAAACTTCTGAGGAACAGAGGGAACAGCCAATGGAATCCCAGCATATATGAAGGTTGGAAGCCAAAATTATAGAGGATGTTGAAAACAGATGATAAGGGGATTACTTTTGGACGGTAAGATCCTTGGGACTAGCACAGAAACCAGGGCTACTTCAGTCCCTGGCCGGGAACCTGCTGACGCCTGCTGCAGGATCCTTGGACCAGGACCAAATCAACAGCTCCCTCCCTGGCCAAACAGGAAGGACAGAGAGGCACCAAGATGGACCTGGATGCTTGAGTGGCTGGGGGTAATAAAAATGAAGTGGGAGATGCACAGGGGCAGTGTTCACCCTCTGAGACCGTGGACGCCAGCTGAGTCATCACCAGAGAAATGGGGAGCTGCGTGACACCTGGTAAAGGGAAAAGAGTTGGGCCGTGATGGACCCTGATGCTAAAAGTCTCTAGTCTGGCTGGAAAGTTGGGCTGTGGGAGAAGCCAGGCACTCGTTAGGACTGGTAGGCTTGAACAGGAGGATTTTATTGAAGAAAAGGCTCTCCATTGTTCTTTAGGGAACTCTCCCACAGCCACCCACCCACCCACCCCCTGCCACCCTAGTCCCACCCTGCCACCACAACCACAACCTCAGCTGCAGCTCCACCCCAAGCCCACTGGCGGTCAGACCATGCACCCACCCTGACACAGCCCTGACAGCACAGTGCCACCTGCTCCTGCAAGGGCCAGCTCGCTTGCTAAGAGGAAGGAGGAGGTGCCCCCCCTCTGAAGAGAACAGCAGGTCTCAGGGAGTTAGCAGTGCACAGAAAGACTAACTCAGTGGGGGAGGTGAACTACGCCAAAGAGACTTCGAGAGTGCCTAGCATTTAGGAAAGTGGGGAGTGAGACGGTGGTGTGTGAGTTGCCCCCAATTAGTGCACCTCAAAAATGGCACAACTGGTGGACTGAGGGCACCGGCCTGGTACAGGCAGTAGGGGCCCAGCAGGAGGAACTGAGCTGGAGGATGGGCAACTGTGAAGAGTGCATCCCAGATCTGGCCCTTAATCTCCCAAAAGCATAGGGAGGGAGAAAATCAAAGCCCAAGCCCCCTCAGCCTGCAGTATAGAGGAAGACTAGCAGAACTCGCTTGGCCAGTTTAAAGTCACCAGGAGTCTTTTTTTTTTTTCTCTTTATTTTTCTCTTTTCCCCCGAAGTGAGACAATAAGACGTGGAGCTGAGAAAGGTCCAGAGAAAGACCCAAAGAGGGATCACAAGCCTAATTTCAACATCTGAAAAGCTGAGAAAATTATAACTTTGCTATTCCACAGAATTTGTATGTTATTATCTATTTGTATTAATATTATTATTTTTCCATAATTTTTTCTTCCTTTATTTTATTAGTATTTTTAATTTCTCTTCTTTCTGTTTTGTTTTCTTTGTGTTGTTTACTAGCATTATTTGAATGGTTTTCCTTGTTCTCTCTTTCATGTTATAATTTAATTTTCCTTCTTGCACTTCATTTGTGTTCCAATGGCACACTGCTCTAGGTCGTGTACTTCCTATTCTTCTTCTTTACATTATAGTTTCTGTCGTAAGATTGTTGTTCCAGTACTAGTGCAAATAACTGCTATTCCATACAATTGTAAATACTACACAACACCCCTCCCAGATCTTAGCCCATTTCACTGTCTTCCAGAACTTTGTTACTGTTGTGGTTAGCTCTATTCTCACACACTATGCCTATTTTCTATCCTTCACTCTTACTATATCTCATAATCTGACCTCCCACAAGCTCTCTGTTTTCTGGATTCACCTCACTATCCGTCTCCCTTCTAACAAGAGTCTTATCTCTTTTCAACCCTTTCTTAAAAGTGGCTAGTTGGGTGAAATATAACACTTAGCACTATACTTATCTAAAGAATCTCCTATCTCTTCTGTATGGGTTGGTACTTTAAATCCCATAGGATACACACCCACTGTCTTAATCCATTTTGCTTTCTCCCTCCAACTGATCACATAAAAGAGTAGGTGGGAACTGTGAACACCAATATACCTGCTGGAAGAGAGAACCCACCAACAAAGGAACCACAACAGATAATAAAAGAAGATGGCAGAGGAGTGAGTGAAAGCCACACTAGCCTTCACACAGGACCAATCTGGAATTACAACTAAACCGTGCAGAAATTATCTAGAACAAACAACTGAACAATAGCAAGACAGAAGTCTCATAAACATCAGACAGAGAGAAGAACCAGCTTCGACACAAACTGTCCGCATCTGTACAACAGCATATAAGATGTTATGGGCAGAGTGACCTTCAGTCAACCAGCAGCAGAGAAGGACCCACCAAAGAAAGACCCAACAACAATCAAACCCAAAGACATACACAGAGCCAACATAAACAAAATGCCAAGAGCAGAAAGTTCAGGAGATCAAGGGGACCACATCACTGAATCTCACAGGTCTTCTACCATTGAAGTTCACACCATAAACCCAGGGAGCCAGAACAGAAAATTTGAAATGCAAAGGTTAACCAGAAGAGTCTCACAAATCATGGGAAGACAAAGAAACAAACCCCAAATGAAAGGACAAAAGAAAGACTCAGAAAGAACACAAAATGAAATAGAGGCAAGTCAACTATCAGATATTGAATTCAAAGCAATGGTTATCAGGAAGCTCAATGAACTCATAGAGAATTACCAAAAACTACAGGGAAACTACAATGAACTCACTGCAAACTACATAAACATGAAAAAGGAAATAGAAACTATCAAGGGCCAAGAGGAAATGAAGAATACAATTTCTGAACTGAAGAACACAGTTGAAGGAATCAAAAGGAGGCTAGATAAAGCAGAGGATCAAATAAGCAAGCTGTAGGACAAGGTAGAAAAAACTCCCAGAAAGAGCAAGAAAGGAAAAGAGACTCAGAAAGAACAAACAAGTGTTAAAGGAACTGCAGAACAACATGAAAACATAATATCCACATAATAGGGATACCAGAAGGAGAAGAAAAGGAGCAAGGGACAGAAAACCTGTTTGAAAAAGGAATAATGGAAAACTTCCCTAATTTGATGAGAGAAAAAATCACAGAAATCCAGGAAACACAGAGAGTCCCAATCAAGAGGAACCCAAAGAGGCTCTCTCCAAGACACATCATCATTAAAATGGCAAAACTCCAAGACAGAGAATCTTAAATGCAGCAAGGGAGAAACAGGAAGTAACATACAAGGGAGCCCCGATAAGGCTAGCAGGTGACCTCTCAATTGAAACGCTCCAGGCCAGAAGTGAATGTCAAGGAATATTCCAAGTAATGAAAAACAAAGGCCTGCAACCAAGATTACTCTATCCAGCAATGCTCTCAATTATGATGGAAGATGAAATAAGGAGTTTCCCAAACCAAAGAAGGCTGAAAGAATACACCCCCTCCAAACCAGCTCTGCAAAAAATACTAACAGGACTGCTGTAAGAAAAGGAAAAGAGTAAGAGACAGAAGAACACAGGTATGAAGGAAGTAAAATAACAATGAATAAGTGCCTATCAATAATAACCTTACACATAAATGCATTAAATGCTCCAATCCAAAGACATAGAGTAGCTGAATGGATAAGAAATCATGACCCACACATATGCTGCCCAAAAGAGACCACCTCAGAAGAAAATAACTACACAGACTGAAAACGAAAAGTTGGAAAAAATACTGTAAGCAAATGGACAGGAAAAAAAAGCCAGGATAGGATCTCTGGCCAAGATGGAGGCGTAGGTAGACACAATGTGCCTCCTCACACAACCAAAAGAAGAACAACAATTTAAAAACCAAAAACAACCAGAACTGACAGAAAATTGAACTGTATAGAAGTCTGACAACCAAGGAGTTAAAGACGATACACTCATCCAGATTGGTAGGAGGGGTAGAAATGGGAGTGCTGAGAGGACTCATGGCAAGGTGGTGGCTGGAGAAAAGCGGTGGACAAGGCATCAGCTGGCAGACCCAGCACCAGATTGTGGAGTGGGGCACAGAAGGCTGCAGCTGACTGGCAAGACTGCAGTGCTGATGGTGGAGCGGTCGGTCCCACATTTGTGTGCAGATACACTGGGAGGAATAACTGGGGAATAAACCTCAAACCACTGATTAAAAAACTTGTGGGGGTTGAGGTGGCAGCAGGAGAAATTCCAAGCCTCACAGGAGAGTTTGTTGGAGAGACCCACAAGGTCCTAGAACGTACACAAACCCACCCAGGGAATCAGCACCAGAAAGGCCCAATTTGTTCGTAGGAAGTGGGGGAAGTGACTGAAAGCCAGCAGAGAGCACAACAAGTACTCCTGTTCCCTCTCAGACCCCTTCCCCATATACAGCATCACAACACAGCAACGTGGTTCCCCTACCCAGGTGCATACCTAAGACTCCGCCCCTCACTACAGAACAGGTACATGAAAAAAAATGGCCCAAACGAAAGAACAGATCAAAGCTCCAGAAAAAAATACAACTAAGTGCCAAAGAGATAGCCAACCTATCAGGTACACAGTTCAAAACACCTGTGATCAGCCCTGGCTAGTGTAGCTCAGTATTGAATGTGGGCCTTTGAGCCAGAGGATCATGGTTCGATTTCCAGTCAGGGCACATGCCTGGGCTGCAGGCCAGTTCCCAGCAGAGGACGCACAAGAGCCAACCATACATTGATATTTCTCTCCCTCTCTCATTCCCCTTCCCTCTAAAGATAAATAAATTTTTAAAAAACCCACTGGTGATAAGGATGCTCAAAGAATTGGTTGAATTTGGTCACAAATTAGATGAAAAAATGAAGGCTATGCGAAGTGAAATAAAGAAAAATGTACAGGGAACCAATAGTGATGGGAAGGAAACAGGGACCCAAATCAAGGGAGTGGACCAGAAGGAAGATGGAAACATCTAACCAGAACAGAGTAAAGAAACAAGAATTCAAAAAAAAAGTGAGCAGAGGGATAGGAACCCACAGGACATCTTTAATTATTCCAACATCCCAAGTATACGGGTGTCAGAAGGAGAAGAGGAAGAGCAACAAGTGGAAAAGTTATCTGAACAAATAATAAAGGAGAACTTCCCCAATCTGGCAAACAAAATAGACCTCAAGGAAGTCCAGGAAGCTCAGGGGGTCCCAAAGAAGTTGGATCCAAGGAGAAACACATCAAGGCACATCATAATTACATTACCCAATATTAAAATTAAGGAGCTAATCCTAGAAGCAGCAAGAAAAAAGGAGACAGTTACGTACAAAGGAGTTCCCATAAGACACTCAGCTGATTTCTCAAAAGAGACCTTACAGGCAAAAAGGGGCTGGAAAGAAGTATTCCAAGTCATGAAAAGCAAGAAGCTACATCCAAGATGGCTCTATCCAGCAAAGTTTTCATTTAGAATGGAAGGGCAGATAAAGTGCTTCTCAGATAAGGTCACGTTAAAGGAGTTCATCATCATCAAGCCCTTATTATATGAAATGCTAAAGGGATTTATCTAAGAAAAAGAAGATTTTTTAAAAAGCCAGGGTAGCAATACTCATTCAGACAAAATAGACTTCAAAACAAAGGCAATAAAAAGATACCCAGAAGGTCACTTCATAATACTCAAGGGAAGAATCCATCAAGAAGACATAAACATTATAAACATATATACAACCAACATAGGAGCACCAAAATATATAAGGAAAATTTTGGAGGAGTTAAAAAAAGACATAGACAGCAACAAACTTATACTAGGGTATCTTAACATCCCACTGTCAAAAATGGATAGATCTGCCCAGGCTGGTGTGGCTCAGTGGACTGAGTACTGACCTGTGAACCAGGGGGTCAGGACACATATCTGGGCTGTAGGCCAGGCCCCCTGTGGAGGGGCACATGAGAGGCAACCACATGGTGATGTTTCTGTCCTTCTCTTTCTCCCTGCACTTCTCTCTAAAAAATAAGTAAATAAAATCTCAAAAAAAAGGTGTGTAGATCTGCCAAACACAATACCAACAAAGATATTGTGACAATGAACAATGTCCAGGTTCTGGCTGTATGACAACAGCTTTCACTGTCCTCCACACACTATAATCAAAACAGCCTGGTACTGGCATAAGAACAGACACATAAACCAATGGAACAAAACAGAGAACCCAGCAATAGACCTAAGTCTCTATGGTCAATTAATATTTGACATAGGGGTAAGAAGCATAAAATGGAGTAAAAACAGCCTCTTCAACAAATGGTGTTAGGAGATCTAGACAGCTACATGCAAAAAAATGAAACTCGATCACCAACTTACACCATACACAAAAATAAATTCCAGGTGGATAAAAGACTTAATTATAAGTCATGACACCATAAAATCCTAGAGGAGAACATCAGCAGGAAAATCTCAGACATTCCATGCAGCAATATCTTCACTGATATGTCCCCTAAGCAAGGGACATAAAGGAAAGAATAAACCAATGGGACCTCAGCAAATTAAAAAGCTTCTGCATGGCTAAAGAAAACAGCACTAAAATAAAAAGAGAACCAACTACATGGGAAAACATATTTGCCAATGATGCCTCAGACATGGGACAAACAATCGGTTAAAAAATGGGCAAAAGACTTGAACAGACACTTCTCCAAGGAGGACATACAGAGGGTCCAACGACACATGAAAAGATGCTCACTAGCCATCACTAGCCATCAGAAAGATGCCAATTCAAACCACAATGAGATACCACTTCACACCAGTCAGAATGGCCATCATAAACACATCAACAAACAAGTTTTGGAGAGGATGTGAGAAAAGGGAACCCTAGTGCACTGTTGGTGGGAATGCAAACTGGTGCAGCCATGTGGAAAACAGTATGGAATTTCCTCTGAAAACTAAAAATGGAACTGCCTTTGACCCAGCAATTCCACTGCTGGGATTATATCCTAAGAACCCTGAAACATCAATCCAAAAGAACCTATGCACCTCAATGTTCATAGCAGCACAATCTACAATAGCCAAGTTCTGGAAGCAACCTAAGTGCCCATCAGTAAATGAATGGATAAAAAAAACTATGGCATATTTACACAATGGAATACTACCAGCAGAGAGAAAGAAGGAGTTCCTACCCTTTGCAACATCATGAATGGAACTGGAGAGCGTTATGCTAAGTGAAATAAGCCAGGCAGTGAAAGACAAATACCATATGATCTCAGCTTTAACAGGAACTTAAACAACAAAACAAACAAGCAAGCAAAATATAACCAAAGACACTGAAATAGAGAACAGGCTAACAGGGACCGGAGGGGAAGGGGGAGGGAATTTCAGGGGAAAGGGGGAAGAAGGGTTTATAGGAACAAGTATAAAGGACACATGGACAAAAACTAAGGGGGGTGGAAATGGGAGGGAGGGGGGAGCACTGGCGGGGGTGAGTTGGGATGGGAGTAAAAGACAGAAAACTACCTCAACAACAATTAAAATTAATTAATTTATAAAAGAAAAGAAAAAAGCAAGCAAAATATAACCAGAGACATTGAAATTAAGAATAATGTGACAGTAACCAGAAGGGAGGTGGGAGGGGATAGCGGGGTTGGGGTGGGGTTCAGGAACAAGTATAAAGGATACATGGACAAAACTAAGGGGGAGTGAACACAAGGGAGGGAGGTGGGTTCGGCTGGAGTGGAGGGGGGTAGATGTAGACAACTGTAATTAAACAACAATAAAATAATTTTTAAAAAAGATCAGGAACTCCCACTAACAGAAGACAGAAATTTCCACCATCACCCTTTTTAATCAACATAGTACTGGAGGTCCTAGCCACAGCAATCAAACAAGAAAAAGAAATGAAAGTTATCCAAATTGACATGGAAAAAGTAAAACTCTTATATTTTCCAATGTTATAGTATATATACAAAAATGATGGACCCCGGCTCATGGGGTCTGCGGCATTATGGATGATATATGAGACAAATTCACACAGACTACCAAATCCTGTGGAGGAAAAGGGATGGTGCAGCTTCTCTCCCAAGAGGAGAAAAGCCTCGGAGTGCCTCGGCCACTCTCTCAAGGGAAGAAGCATCTCAGAGTGCCTTGACCCTTGCCTTGTAAAGCTTTTATTGCTTTTCCAGGCACATTACATGATGGTCCTCATTTACTATGCACAGGTTTGCTTTAGGTGGTTACTTTTTACAGAAAACAAAGGAGAGGATGTTGCTAATTACATCACAGAAGAAGGATATTTGCAAATGCAAAGGGAAAAGTTGTTGAACTAGTTACACTCATCCTTGGAAGGTTAGCATAGATTTTAGGAAGTTACTTTAAAGATATGCAGTAAATGTTTTCTGCCTCAATTCAGAGTGAGGGAGTTTTAGCAAAAAACAAGTCTCAAAGCAGCCTAGGTACAACACAGGCCTGATTCTCCACAGGAGAACCAATCCATAGGCATGGGTCCTGCACATCTCCAAGAAGGAGCAGGGCCCATGCCATGTAGAACAGTCTCCAATACAAAACTCTAAGAGATTCCACAAAAAGTATAAGTGATAAATTAATCCAGTAAAGTAGCAGGATGTAAAATTAATATTTTAAAATAAATCCCATTTTACATAAAAATAACTATTAGAAATAGAAATTAAGAAAACAATCTAATTTACAATTGTATCAAAAACAATGAAATATCTAAGAATAAATTTAACCAGGAGGTGAAAGACTTGTACTTAGAAATTATAAGACACTTAAGTAAATTTAACAAGATACAAATAAATGGAAGCATATACCATACTCACAGATAGGAAGAAACTAGTACAGTTAAAATGTTCATACTATACAAGGCAATCTACCAATTCAGTGCAACTGCTATCAAGACACTGTTGAGGGCAAAGGGGAAC
The DNA here is from genome assembly GCF_014824575.4 of Sturnira hondurensis. Taxonomy (NCBI): domain Eukaryota; kingdom Metazoa; phylum Chordata; class Mammalia; order Chiroptera; family Phyllostomidae; genus Sturnira; species Sturnira hondurensis. Next base: position 1,200,115 of record NW_028077940.1, on the reverse strand, counting down.
TAGCCAGAACATAGCTGTAAGGAAGCAAAAGTTGTTTTGCTAACTAATGCAAAGAGGCTCCGGGACACACCCGAAGAACAGGGCGTGCCAGAGCAACGGTCAGTCAGGCAGATAGCCATCTAGACAGTCACTAGGGGGAAAAAATTTTACCCCTGAGCACAAGCTCAACTGACCAATCAAGTATAGGAGCACGAGCCAGTGCACGAGTTAACTCACCAATAATCAGTAACCCTATTGTGCCCCTGAGCCAACCGCTAACCGCCACATCTGCTTCTGTATCCAGCTTGCTTGTGCGCCTCCATAAAACCCTAAGCCTGTAAGCGTTTGGTGCAACTCTCATTTGCAGCCCTTGTGGGCACCGTTGTCTCCGGACACTTTGGAGAGTTCGCCCCTGTGCAGGTTAAACTTGGCCAATAAAGTAACATCTTTGGAACCCCGAAAGTCTCCGACATTTGTTCTCGCGGTTGGTGAATGCAACAGACACCACTTGTGTATTTAACAGAACTAGAACAAAGAATCCTAAAATTAATATAGAGCCACAAAAGACCCTGAAAATCATCAGCAGTCTTGAGAAAGAGCAAAGTTTGAGCTATTGTGCTACCTGGTATCAAACTATATTACAATGCTGTACTAATCAAAACTGTGGTGCTGGCATAAAAAAACAGACACATATATCAATTGAACAGAACAGGAAGCCCAGAAATAAATCCACACCTTTATGGTCAATTAACCCTGACTAAGCAATGGGGTAAAGACATTCTTTTCAATAAACAATGTTGAAAAAACTGTAAGATAATGTGCAAAAAAAAATGAAACCGCACTTCATTATACTATATACAAGAATAAACTCATAATGGATTGAAGATTTAAATATAAGACCTAAAACCATAAAACCCCTAGAAGAAAAATTAGGCAGTAAACTGACATTGCACTTAGTCATATTTTTTTAATATATCTCCTCAATCAAAGGAGGCAAAACAAAAAATACAAATGGGACTACATCAAACTAAACAAATTTTGCACATCAAAGGAAATCACCAACAAACAGAAAGACAACACACAGATTGGGAGAAGATAATCACCAATGAGACATCTGACAAGGGGTCACTATGTCAAATTTATAAAGACTCATACAAATTTATAAAGACTCAAAGAACACCAAAAAATCCAATTAAAAAATAGAGGACCTCAACAGACACTTCTTCAAAGATGACATAACAGATGGACAACAGACAAAGGAAAAGATGCTCAACATCACTAATCATTAGAGAATACAAATTAAAATCACAAGATATCACACCTGTCAGAATGGCTATCATGAATAAATCAACGAACAGCAAGTGTTGGTGAGGTAGTGAAGAAAAGAGAACCCTCATGCACTGTTGGCAGTAACGCAGACTGGCACAGCCACTGTGGAAAACAGTACAAAGTTCCTAAAAAAAATTAAAAATATCCATTTCTGGGCATTTATATGAAGAAATCTAAAACACTAATTTGAAAAGATACACACACCCCTAAGTTCATTGTAGCATTATTTACAATAGCTAAAATATTTAAGCAACCTAAGTGCCCATCAACAGATGACTGGATAAAGTAGAAATAGTACAGGAGTGCACAAAAGAAGCTTGAGCAAGTTGAATTCGGGAAACCAGGCTGGCACCAATATGTCAGTGATTGCAGGGCTTGCAGCAGCAACCATGCATAGTACATCCTCCAGGTCAGGAGCTAGCATGTGGAAGCATTTGCAGGATGCACAGACTCCAAGGACAATTTCCTGGACAAAGACCAGTGCCTAAGCACTGTCTCCCAGTATGACCAGGCCAAGCACTGGAAGTACTTTGGAGACACTGGAAGATGGCAGCCACGTAGGTGGAAGGTGATCCCACTTACTTGTGCCCCAGCAGATTTTTGGCTGATCCTCCAACTAGTGACCTGAACAATCAACAGAATCTCAGCTGGTAAGAATTTCTGAAGCCAAGAAGTACAGAGGATGCTTTGCATCATCCAGTAAGAGATTTTATAAGTTGAAAGGAAATACCCTGTACAAGTCGCCTGCAGCAGAGGAAAGACAAGACAGAAAATGTAGCTTAGTAGTTCCCTCTGCTCCCAGAGCAGGGGCCCCAGGTCCTGCACAGGGAACCCCCAACTCTAATTGGTGGAGACTTAGAAATATATACAGGGTCTGGCAGACTCGGGCTGCACACACACACACACACACACACACACACACAGCAAGCGCCGTGTCCATAGCTTCAATGCCATCCAAGTGAATTTCAGAGAGAAATCCTGTCACCTAAAACTGTCAGAGGCACTGTCAGTGTCCAGCCCTAACCAAGAGAGTTTTTGCTTTGGGGGGACATGTAGTGTCAGGAGAACCAGTGACTTGGTGCTTCGGTGTGGATGCCACATAGAGACCTATTAATAGGAGAGCTGAAGAATGGCTGGGCAGGGAACCCACATGCACACACAGCTGCCCTGCCAGCAAAGAAATCAGGTTGAAAGCAAAGTCTGTTCCCACTGAACCAGCTGGACAAGAAGATCAGAAAGCTGCAGAGCAAAGTGATTGCAAGACTCCACCCAATATGGCTGGTGAGTGGAGGACTGTGCAAAACGGAGAGTTTGGGTCTCAGTCTCCTGTGAGAGCAGTGGGTTGGAAGCTAGAGGGGCAAGAGCTGAGCACCTGAGATTCTTTACAGCCAGGCAGGTCTCCTCACACCACAGAGTATAAACCAATGGGAAGAGGAAGGCATGACCAACTCCCATTTCAGGACTGCAAACTCTGCACAATAGAGGCCAGGTTCAACAACCCCCTGCCAGGTGCATAGCATATCTGCAGGGGAAAGATAATCTCCAAAAGAGCCCTTTCTGGACTTTTATCAGACACATGCTACGCTGGTTCATCTGGCCCTATTCCAATGAAACAAGCAGAGCAGAAAGATTAGAAACCGGCACAGCAAGGGGTGTTCAGTGCCCCAACCAGCCTCACCTCTTATATAACGTTGCTATCAGCACCAAGCAGAAAAGAGCTGACCCTTTTACACAGATTGGCTCTTCACGTGAAAAGGACAGCTAATTCATCAGAAACTATACATTATGGAAATAACCTGAGACAGACTGAGATGTGTGGTGCAGGGGCAGGGGAACACACACATCATTTTCCCTGAACACTGAACAGCACCTCTCAGGGGAGATCCAGGTATCCTACCCTCCTGATCACACCAGAAGCCCTATCTTGAGGCAGATCAGAAGGAAAAGATTCAACTCTACTGATAATTCCACCTTGTTCTTTCTCATTATTTGTGTTAAATTTTTCTCCTGCAGAAATTTTCAACATTTTTTTCTTCAATTTTTTCCTAGCATTTCACTGTTTTTTAGTTTTATCTCAAATCTCATATTTTACTCTATCTTTACTCCATTTTGCCATTTTCCAACCCTTTATTTTCCTTATAAATTTTCCCCTTTCTACACCCAGTTTTTTTAAAGATTTTATTTTTATAAGTATGTTTCATTATGCTATTACACTTTTCCTAATTTTTCCCCCTTTATCTCCCTCTGCCCTGCACCCCCCAAACTTCCAGCATTCCCCCTCTTATTTCATGTCCATTGGTTGTATATGTAAGTTTTTTGAGTTCCCTGTTTCCTATACCATTTTTGACCTCTTCCCATCTATTTAATGCCTACCAATTACACATCTTCTTCCCTGTACCTTCTACTGCCTATTCCTCCCTCCCCCCCTCACTGAAATCCCTCCATGTGATGTCCATTTCTCTGATTCTGTTCCTGTTCTAGCTGTTTGCTTAGTTTTTGTTTTCATTGTTTTTCTTTTCTTTTAGGTTCCTTTGTTGATAGTTGTGAGTTTGTTGTCATCTTACTGTTCACATTTTTTACCTTCTTTTTCTTAGATAAGTCTCTTTAACATTTCATATGATAAGGGCTTGGTGATGATGAACCCCTTTAACTTGACCTTATCTGGGAAGCACTTTATCTACCCTTCCATTCTAAATGAAAACTTTGCTGGATAAAATAAAAAAACTTAACTTGTCTTTTATGACTTCAAATACTTCATTCCGTTCTGATTAGATGTTTAATTCTTCCCTTTTTTATTTTTTATTTTTTATTTTTAGAGAGAGGGGACGGGAAGGAGAAAGAGTGGGAAAGAAACATCAATGTGTGGTTGCCTCTCATGTGTCCCCTGCTGGGGACCTGGCCTGCAACCCAGGCATGTGCCCTGACTGGGAATCAAAGCGGCCACCCTTTGCTTCACAGGCCCATGCTCAATCCACTGAGCTACACCAGCCAGGGCCTAATTCTTCCTTTTGTTCCAGATTGTTGCTTTGAGTCCTGGTTTCCTTCCTGTCACTCTTGGTTCCCCGAATATTTCGCTTTATTTCATTTCGGGTATCTTTCATTTGTTTTTTCACTTTGCAACGGAACTCAATCAGTTCTGTGCGCATTTTTATCACTAGGGCTTTAAATTCTCCATCAGACAGGTTGGCTACCTCATCACTTATCTCTCTTTCTGAAGCTTGGCTCTGTTTTTCAATTGGGCCATATTTCTTTGTCTTGGCACACCTGTTAAGTTGTAAGGGGGTGTGGCCTTAGGTTTTTACCAGGGCAGGACAACCCTCTTTACTGTGCTTTGGTGCTGCCTGTGGGGGAGGGGTCAGAGAGAAAACAAAGCAGCTCGCCTGCTCATCTCTAGCCCACTTTTCAAAGAACTCTCACTTGAGGCTGGGAGTTTCTCCCACAGAGGGAACTGCTATAGTCCACAGTCAGCTCTGAGTCTCAATTTCCTGTTCAGCAGCCCTGCCCATGCCTGGCTGCAGCTAGCCCCACCCACACAGCCCACCACCTGCCAGCAGATTCTTACCAATCTGGTTGTTCTATTCGACTGTTTCTTTGATTCCTTGCTTGTCAGAGCTCCATGCAGTTTGATTTTTCTGGTACTTTTGGTTGTTTACTGATTTTAGATTGGTTGTTACCCTCCTTCTGGTTGTGGGAGGAAGTGAAGGATTTCTACCTATGCCTCCATCTTGGCCGGAACTCACTTATTTCTACACCCAGTTTCTATTCCTCGCTCTATTTCTGCTCCCCTAAGCCTCTTAAAAACCATTTTTCTTTCAGTTAGTCATCTCACATTTATTCCTTTCTTAAAATATCCTCATTCTCTTTCCACTTTCATTAATCTTTGTTCATTTGTTATTATTGTGGTTGTTGTATTTCTTCAATTTTATTCCTAGATGTTCACTATATCCCCTCTGCTACTCCATTTAGCCTTCCACCTGCCCTTTCTTATTTTTGTTTTAAATATTTTTCCCATTCTTTGCCTAGTTTCTAATCCTTACTCTTATTAATTCTCCTCCCTCTAAACTCTCAAAATCCTTGTTCTTTCATTTCTTATAATATTCTTATTCTGTCTTACACTGGTATTAGTCTTTGCTCATTTGTCATGAATATTGGTGTAGTTGTTGTTTTTCTTCAGTGTTGCTCCTATTCGTTCATGATTTTTAAAAATTTTTGTTTCAAACCTCATATTATACTAATCCCTTTTTATTATTCTATTTTGCTTTATTCTCTCCTTTTTTCACTCTAAATTTTATTTTCTCTTTTGTTACCTCATTTCTATTCCTGACTCCAATTATTTCTCCTCCCTCTGCACTCTGAAAATCATTTTTCTTTCCATGTGGTCATCTCATATTCTTATCTTCTTTCTTATAATATTCTTACTCTCTTTCCACCTTTATTAATCTTTGCTCATTTGTTGTTGATATAGCGGTTGTTGTTGGAGGTTATTTTTGCTGCTGTGGGGTTTGTTTGCTAGATTGTTTTGTTTTGTTCAAGCAGCACCTATACAACAGCATACAAGATATGCTCAGCATTGTGACTCTTAGCCAGTGGAGGAGAGAACACAACAAACAAGCCAACAACAACCAAAACCCAATTACAACAAGAGAGCCCAAATAAAATGAAAAAAATGGAATCCACTGAGCATCCAGCTCAAGAAATCAAGGAGGCTGTACCACTGAATCCTACAGGTCTCTTTCCATATAAGGCCAACCCATGAAGACAGGGAGTCAAAGCATATCAATTTAATGGGCAGAAATAAAAACAGTCATCTAAAATGCAGAAACAAAGAAACAACCCCCAATCTAAAGGAGGGGAGGAATCCCCCCAAAAGTGCTTAAGAATATGATGTAAGCAATTTATCAGACAGAGTCCAAATTAATTGTTATAAGGATAATCAAGGAATGCAGTGAGAACAAGGAACTTTATGGGAGCTACAAGGAACTTAGTGGGAACTACATCAGCTGAAAAAGGACATAGAAACTATGAATAGAAACCAGGAAGAAATGAAGAATATATTAGAAGGAATTAAAAGGAGCATACATGAAACAGGGGATCAAATCAGTGAGTTGGAAGACAAGGTAGGAAAAAACACCTAGTCAGAACAACCACACACACACAAAAAAAAACTAAAACAAAAAAAAAGAGAGAGAGTTTAAAGAAATGTAACAATATTTGCATCATAGGTATACTAGAAAAAGGAGAACAAAAGCAAGAAATAGAAAACCTGTTTGAAATAATAATGACAGAAAACTTTCCTACCTTGGTTAGGGCAAAATTCATGCAAGTTTAGGAAGCACAGAGGGTCCGAATTAAAATGAACCCAAAGAGAGACTCCCGGCCAAGATGGAGGCATAGGTAGACACACTGTGCCTCCTCGCACAACCAAAATTAAAAACAACAAAAATTTACAAACAAAAAAAAAACAACCACATCTGACAGAAAACTGAATTGTATGGAAGTCTGACAACCATTCATCCAGACTGGTAAGAGGGGCAGAGTCAACAGTCAGTGGAAAAGGGTCATAGCAGGAAAAAGTGGTAGTTGGCAGACCCAAGCACGCAAGTGGTGGTTGGCAAACTCCAGGTGCATAGGCAGCGGCTGGCAGACCCAGGGTGCGAGGTGGCAATGAGCAGACCCAGTAAGGTGCGCAAGGCCACTGGCTAACCACGAACACACATTCACCCACAGATAAACCAGGTGAAAAAATGGACACTGAGACAGACCACACAACGCAGGGCCCCAGTGCAAGAAAATAAAGCCTAAAAGCACCAACTGAAAAAACTTGCTGGGGTCGAGGTGCCGAGAGAGACTCCCAGCCTCACAGAAGAGTTTGTTGGAGAAACCCACAGAGTCCTAGAATGTACACAAGCCCACCCACCTGGGAACCAGCACCAGAAGGGCCCAATTTGCTGGAAAGCAGCAGAGAGGACTGAAATCTGAGAGAGAGCAGAGCAAGCACCATTGTTCCCTCTCTGACCCTGCTCCCACATACAGCATCACAACCCAGCGACTTGGGTTGCCCCGCCCTGGTGAACCCCTAACACTCCGCCCCTTACTACATAATAGGAGCAACCAGACCAAAAAAAAAAAAGGCTTAAACAGAAGAACAGATACATGAAAGCCTCAGAGCCAATAACTCTAAGTGACCAAGAAATAGCCAACATATCAGATGCACAGTTCAAAATACTGGTGATCAGGATGCTCACAGAATTGGTTGATTTTAGTCACAAATTAGAGGAACAAATGAAGGCTAAACTAAGTGAAATGAAGGGAAATGCACAGGAAACCAATAGTGATGGAAAGGAAATTGGACCTCAAATCAAGGGAGTGGACCAGAAGGAAGAAAAAAATGACCAAACAGAAAAGAAGGAAGAAACAAGAATTCAAAAGCATGAGGAGAGGCTTAGGAACCTCTAGGACATCTTTAAACATTCCAACATCCGAATTACAGGGTACCAGAAGGGGAAGAGGAAGAACAACAAGTGGAAAACTTATTTGAATAAATAATAAAGGAGAACTTCCCCAATCTGGCAAAGGAAATGGATTTCCAGGAAGTCCAGGAAGCTCAGAAAGTCCCAAAGAAGGAGGACCCAAGGAGAAAAACACCAAGGCACATCATAATTACATTAGCCAAGATTAAAATGAAAGAGAGGATTCTAGAAGCAGCAAGAGATAAGGGGACAGTCACCTACAAAGGAGTTCCCATCAGACTGTCAGCTGATTTCTCCAAAGAGACCTTACAGGCAAGAAGGGGCTGGAAAGAAGTATTCCAAGTCATGAAATCCAAAGACCTACATCCAAGATGGCTCTATCCAGCAAAGCTTTCATTTAGAATGGAAGGGCAGATAAAGTGCTTCTCAGGTAAGATCAAATTCAAGGAGTTCATCATTATCAAGCCCTTATTATATGAAATGTTAAAGGGACTTACCTAAGAAAAAGAAGATAAAAAATATGAACAGTGAAAAGACAGGAAAATAACTCACACTTATGAACAACCACACCTAAAACAAAAGCAAACTAAGTGGACAGTTAGATCAGGAGTGCAACCATAGAACTGGAGATCACATGGAGGGTTAGCAACAGGGGAGTGGGAGGGGGAGAAGGGGGGAGAAGGTACAGAGAATAAGTAGCATAGATGGTAGGTAGAAGATAGATAGGGGGAGGGCAAGAATAGTATGGGAAATGTAGAAGCTAAAGAACTTATGACACATGGACATAAACTAAAGGTGGGGAATGTGGGTGGGAGGGGGTGTTCAGGGTGGAGGGGAATGAAGCAAGGGAAATGGGGCAACTATAATAGCATAATCAATAAAGTATATTAAAAAGTAAAATAAAATGAACCCAACAAGGCCCACTCTCCAAGACACATCATAATTAAAATGGCAAAATTTTAGGACAAAGAGAAAATCTTAATGGTAACAAGAAAGAAACAACTAGTGACAAGGAAGGGAGGTCTGATAAAGCCACTAGCTGATTTCTGAACGGAAACACCACAAGCCAGAAGAGAGTGGCACCAAATATTCCAAGTATGAAAAGAAAAGACATGCAACCAAACTATCCCATCCACAAAGGCTCTCATTTAAAATGAAAGGTGAAATCAGAAACTTCCCAGACAAAAGAGGCTGAAAGAGCACATCAAAACCAAACCAACATCGCAAGAGACACTAAAGGGACTACTTTAAGAAGAGAAAGAGAGAGGAACACAGGTACAAGGGGGAAAAATGGCAACGAATAAATACATATCAATAATAACCTTAAATGTAAATGGAGTAAATGCTCCTATCAAAAGATACTGTAGGAGAATGGATAAGAAAACAAAACCCTCAGATATGGTGTCTATAAGAGACCCACCTCAGAATAAAAGATCTACACAGGCTGAAGGTGAAGGATGGAAAAAAATTCCAAGCAAATTGACGTGAGAAAAAAGAAGAGGTAGCATACTTATATTAGACAAAATAGACTTCAAAATAAAGGCCATCACAAGAGACTAAGAAGGTCACTACATAATACTTAATTAAGGAAGTAGTCTAACAAGAAGTTACAACCCTTGTAAACATATATGCACCCAACATAGGAGCACTTAAATATATAAAGAAAATCTTGGAGGACCTTAAGAAAGAGATCAACAGCATTACAATCATTGTAGGGGATTGTAACACGGCCCCACCCCCACTCCCCTGTCAACAATGGCTATATTGTCAAAAAAAGGAAAAAAAAGGATACTATGGCTTTTAATGACCCTCTAAATCAAATGGATTTAGTTGATATTTACAGAACATTTCACCCCAAAGAAGCAAAATATACATTCTTTTCAAACACACATGGATTATTTTCAAAGATAGACCATATGATATGACACAAAACAAGCCTCAACAAATTCAAGAAAACTGAAATCATATCAAGCATCTTCTCAGATGATAATGCCCTGAACTAGAAACCAACCTCAAGGGAAAACTCATAAATATTCAAATTCATGGAGTCTGAATAACATGTTATTAAATAATGGCCCTGGCTAATACAGCTCAGTGGATTGAGCTCGGGCTTGCAAACCACACGATCACGGTTCGATTCCCAGTCAGGGCACATGCCTGGGTTGCAGGCCAGTTCCCAGCAGGGGACTCACGAGAGGCAACCATACATTGATATTTCTCTCCTTCTCTCCTTCCCTTCCTCTCTAAAGATAAATAAATAAAATCGTTAAAAAAAAAACATGTTACTAAATAATGAATGGGTTAACAATGAGATCAAGGATAAAATCAAAAAGTATCTGAAAACAAATGAAAATGAATGCACAACCACCAAAAACCTGGGGGACACAGCAAAAGGAGTCCTGAGAGGGAAGTACACAGCAATACAGGCCCATCTAAAGAAGATAGAAAAATCTCAAATAAACAACCCAACCCCCACATCTAAAAGAACTAGAGGAACAAAAACAATCAAAACCCAGAGTGAGTATAAGGAAGGATATAATCAAGGATATAATTAAATGACATAGAGTCTAAAAAAACAATTCAAAAGATCAATGAATCCAGGAGCTAGTTCTTCAAAAATGTAAAATTGACAAATTTTTAACAAGACTCATCAAGAAAAAAAGAGAAAGGACCCAAATAAATAAAATCAGAAATGAAAGAGAAGTAACAACTAATACCACAGAAATACAAAGTATTGTGAAAAAAAATTACTATGAACAATTATATGCCAACAAATTGGAGAAACTGAGCAAAATGTATAAATTTCTAGAAACACATGTTTTCCCAAACGGAATCAAGAAGCAGAAAGCCTGAATAGACCAATAACAACCAGCAAAACTAAAGCAGTAACCAAACAATTCCCAGCACACAAAATCCATGGACCAGATGGCTTCACAGGCAAATTTTACCAAACAAGAAGAAGTAACTCCCATGGTTCTCAAACCATCCCAAAAAATTCAAGAAGAGGGAAGACTTCCAAACTCTTTTTATGAGCCAGTATTTTCCTAATTCCAAAACCAGATAAAGACAAAACAAAGAAAGGAAATTACAGGCCAATATCTCTGATGAACATAGATGCTAAAATCCTCAACAAAATATTGTCAATTCAGATCCAGCAATACATTAAAAAGATCATGCACTATGATGAAGTAGGATTTGTCCAGGGAACAAAGGACACTACAATATACACAAATAAAAAAAAAACATAATACACCACATAGACAAAAAAGGATAAAAATCATATGATCATATCAATAGATGCTGAAAAAGCATTTGATAAATTCCAGCACCCACTTATGATAAAAACACTAGGAAAGTGGGAAAAGAGGGAGCACACCTTAACATAACAAAGGGCATATATGAGAAACCTACTGCCAACATCATACTCAATAGGCAAAACTTGTTTTTCCCTTCAGATCAGGAACAAGTAGTGTCTGCTCTCACCACTTCTATTCAACACAGTATTGGAAGTCCTACCCACAGTGATCAGACAAGAAAAATAAATAAAAGGCATCCAAATTGGAAAGGACAAAGTAAAACTGTCATTATTTGTAGAAAGTATGACAGTGTACACAAAACCCTGCAGTTTTCACCAACAAAACTACTTGACCAATAAGTGTATTTGGCAAAATAGTCAATATTCAGAAATCAATTGCATTCTTGTACACCAACAGTGAACTGTCCTAAAAAGAAACTTAGAAAAAAATCCCATTTACTATATAGCAAAAAGAAAAATAAAGTACCTAAGAATAAACTTAACCAAAGAGATAAAGACTTGTACTCAGAAAACCATAGAAGAGTACATTGGATAAAATACAAATAAATGAATTCATAAACTGTGTTCATGGATTGGAAGAATTAACATCACTAAAATGGCCATACTACAGACCAGAGCAATCTATAGATTCAACGCAAATACCAGTTGCATATTAAAATACCAGTTGCATATTTCAGATATCTAGAAGAAATACTTCAAAAATTTATATAGAACTAAAAAAGACTCCAGAAAAATCTCAGGAATCTTGAGAAAGAAGAACAAAGTTGTAGAGATCACAATACCTGATATCAAACTATACTACAAGGCCAATGTAACCAAAATTGTCTGGTACCGGCATAAGAACAAAGCCACATTTATCAATGGAACAGAATAGAGAGCCCAGAAATAAACTCATGTCACTATGGTCAATTATTACTTGACAAATAGGGCACAAGCATACAATGGAGTAAAAAACAGTCTCTTCAACAAATGGTGTTGGGAAAACTGTATAGGTACATGCAAAACAATGAAAGTAGACTACCAACTTACACCATAAACCAGAATAAACTCAAAATGAATAAAAGATTTAAATATAAGTATTCATACCATGAAACTCCTAGCAGAAAACATAGGCAGTGAAATTTCAGATATCCCATGTACTATATTTTTGCCAATATATCTCCTAGGTCAAGGAATAGAGGAAACAAAAAACAAATGGAACTACATCAAATTAAAAGGCTTCTGCACAGCTAAAGAAACCATCACCAGTCTACAGCCATACCACCCTGAATGCGCCCGATCTCGTCTGATCTCGGAAGCTAAGCAGGGTCGGGCCTGGTTAGTACTTGGATGGAAGAAACTCTCATCAAAATGAAAAGGGAACTAATTGTATAGGAGGACATATTTACCAATGATACATTGTACAGGGATTTAATCTTCAAAATATATAAAGAACTCACATGACTCAACACCAGGAAGACAGACAATCCAATTAAAAAATAGGCAAAGGAGGACACACAGATGGCCCATCAATACATGAAAAAATGTTCAACATACCTGCCATCAGAGAGATGAAAATTAAAACCACAATGAGACTTCCACCAAGATGGAGGCATAGGTGGAAACACTGTGCCTTCTCCCACAACCAAGTTTGAATACAACAAAGGTTTGGAGAACAAAGACGCAGCCAAAGAACAGAAAATTGAACTATAAGGAAGTCCAAAAACGACGAACCGTTCTACCGGATGGGTATGAGGGGCGGAGCCAGCAGCGGAGCAGGGTCGGGCAGGAAGGATCACCCGATCCCTGGCGCCCAGGCATCCAGGGTAGCCCGGCAGACCCAGTGAAGACTTGAGGCGGTGGGAGTGAGAAGTGAGACAGACCGAGCAGGCCCCCAGCAACAAACCCAGCAGCGGCTGACCATGGTCGCACATTCAAAAGCAGTGGGACGGGTCGCAAGGCCCATTCACGTGCAGTGGAGCGAATTTCGGAGCTGCGGTGGTGGTGGGAGGAAGGGGAGGGTGCTTGCCATTGCCTTCCTTTGGCCCTGCCCCCACATACAGCGTCACAACCCAGCGGACTGGGTCGCCCAGCCCTGGTGAACACATAGGGCTCTGCTCCTCATATGTAACAGGCACAAACAATCCAAAATATGGCTCAAGAAGAACTCAAAGCCCCAGAGCCGATAACTCTAAGTGACCAGGAAATAGCAAAACTCTCAGATGCACAATTCAAGAAACTGTTTATCAGGATGCTCACAGAACTGGTTGATTATAGTCACAAATTAGAGGAACATATGAAGGCTAAACTAATTGAAATGAAGGGAGATGCACAGGAAACCAAGAGTGATGGAAAGGAAACTGGGACTCAAATCAAGGGGGTGGACCAGAAGGAAGAAAGAAATGACCAAACAGGAAAAAGTAAAGTTACAAGAATTCAAAAAAATGAGGAGAGGATTAGGAACCTCCAGGACATGTTTAAACATTCCAACATTTGAATCATAGGGGTACCAGAAGGGGAAAAGAAACAGCCACGAGTAGAAAACTTATTTGAACAAATAATAAAGGAGAACTTCCCCAGTCTGGCAAAGGAAATAGACTTCCAGGAAATCTAGGAAGCTCAGAGAGTCCCAAGGAAGTTGGACCCAAGAAGGAACACACCAAGGCACATCATAATTATATTAGCCAAGATTAAAATGAAGGAGAGAATTCTAGAAGCAGCAAGAGATAAAGGGACAGTCACCTACAAAGGAGTTCCCATCAGACTGTCAGCTGATTTCTCAAAAGAGACCTTACAGGCAAGAAGGAGCTGGAAGGAAGTATTCCAAGTCATGAAATCCAAAGACCTACAGCCAAGACTGCTCTACCCAGCAAAGCTTTCATTTAGAATGGAAGGGCAGATGAAGTGCTTGTCAGATAAGATCAAATTCAAGGAGTTCATCATCACCAAGCCCTTATGTTATGAAATGTTAAAGGGACTTACCTAAGAAAAACAAGATAAAAAATAGGAACAGTGAAAGGACAGCAAACTCACAGTTACTAACAACCACACCTAAAACAAAAGCAAACCAAGAGGACAGCTAGATCAGGAGTGGAACCATAGAAATGAAGAACACATGGAGGGTTAGCAACAGGGGAGTGGGAGGAGGAGAAGGGGGGAGAAGGCACAGAAAATAAGTAGCATAGATGGTAGGTAAAAAATAGATGGGGGGAGGGCAAGGATAGTAGGGGAAATATAGAATCCAAAGAACTTGAGACACGTGGGCATAAACTAAAGGAGGGAAGGGTGGGGGAGGGGGTGTGTAGGGTGGACAGGAATGAAGGGAGGAATAGAACTGTAATGGTATAATCAATAAAATATATTTTTTAAAAAACCACAATGAGATACCACTTTACACTTGTCAGAATGGCCATCATTAACAAATCAACAAACATCAAGTGCTGGCGAGGATGTGGAGAAAAGGGAACCCTAGTGCACTGTTGAGAATGTGATTGGTGTAGCCACTGTGGAAAACAGTATGAAATTTCCACAAAAAATTGAAAATTAAACATTAAAATTTTTTTCAAAGTTTGACTCAGTGTTTCCACTGCTGGCATTATACTCTGAGAATCTCAAAACACCAACTCAAAAGAACACAATAAACTAATGAGCAAAACAGAATCAGAAACACAGAAACATGGAACAGTGACACCTGCCAGAGGGGAAGGAGGCAGCAGGGAATGGAGTAAATAAAGGGAAGGCATTAGTCAAAAAATATGTATGAATGACCCATGGACATGTGGGATCTGGGTTGGACTAGGCAGAGGAGGGCAAAGGGGGAAAAACTGGCCAACTGTAATAGAGTAAATAATTTTTTTAAAAAGAAGTATTACATATATACAGCACGATATTACTTGGTCATTTCTGACAACATAGAGAGCCCTAGAGGGTATCATGCTAAGTGAAATATGTCAGTCAGAGAAAGACAAATACCATACAATTTCACTTACATGTGGAATCTAAAGAGCAAAATAAAGAAACAAACAAAATAAAAACAGATTCATAGATACAGAAACCTGAAGGTTGCTAGAGGGAAGGAGGGTTGAGGGACTGGGCTAAAAAGGTGAAGGGATTAGGTGAAGGCTAAAAAGGTGAAGTGTAGCACAAATTGGTAACTACAAAACAGTCACAGGGACATAAAGCGCAGCATAGGGCACATAATCATTACTACTGTAATATGTATATATACTACCAGGTGGATACTACACTTATAAAGGGGATTACTTCAAAAGTTATATAAATGTGTAAATACTATGCTGTACACCTGAAACTAATATAAAATACTGTCACTGTAATTAAAAAATAAAAACCAAACAAAAGAAAAGCAGAACATGTAAACAAAATGATTCTGCAAATTACAGTCAATCAGTTTTAATGAGAATGACCTACCTTTATTAGTAGGTAAGTTCTGTGGCTATAACTATGACCCCTAATAACAGGCTTATTCAAGCTAGAAGTCTAGTTCTCTGACATATAATGACCCTGTTGTAGGTGTGTTGTCAGCAACATAGGCTCCTTCAATATTCTCCTCTGGGATCCCTAAGATAGCAGTTCCCCAACTCTGCTGCACATATGAATCACTTGGGGATTTTTAAACACAGTACTATCTGGCTCCCACCTCCAGACCCTCTTATTTGATTGACCCATGGTATAACCTGAGTATTGGAATTTTTAAAAGCTTCCTAAGTAATTCTGATATGCAGAAAAGTTTGGGAATTACTTGCCCTAAGGAAATGTTCACATCCCCATGGTCCAAGATGTCTTACCTCATCTGCATTCCAAACAGTGGATAAGAATATGGGACATGGATGAGAAGCTGCACACATCATTTTTATTCATATCTCACTGGCCAATCACATGGCCATACCTGCTTCCATGAGATGCTTAAGAAGTAAATTTATCTCAGTCAACCAATTGCTCAGCTAAAAATGCCTTCTTAAAAAAAGATTTTAAAGCCCTGGCTGGTGTAGCTCAGTGGATTGAGCACAGGCCTGTGAACCAGACAATCGAGGTTCAATTCCCAGTCACGGCACATTTCTGGGTTGCAGGCCAGTTCCCAGCAGGGGCCAGTTCCCAGCAGGGGATGCACAAGAACCAACCATACATTGATGTTCCTCTTCCTCTCTCCTTCCCTTCCCCTCTAAAGATAAATAAATAAAATATTTTTAAAAAAAGATTTTAGACTTCCAGCCAAGATGGAGGCATAGGTTGTGCCTCCTCACACAACCAAAAGAAGGACAATAACAAATTTAAAAACAAAAACAATCAGAACTGAGATAAAATCAAACTATATGGAAGTCCAACAACCAAAGAGTTAAAGAAACCTTCATCCAGATCTGTAGGAGGGGCGGAGACAGGCAGCCAGATAGGGAGGACTCACACCAAGGCAGCAGCTAGAGGACCAGGGCAGGCATGGCGAGGCTGGTGGGTAAGGCGGCAGCTAGCGAACAGAGAGGCAGCAGCTTGCAAACCGGTGGGCCAACATTTGTGTGCAGATAAACCAGGAACAATAACTGGAGAGTGAGACAGACTGTGCAACCCAGGATTCCAGTACGGGGAAATAAAGCTTCAAAGCTCTGACTGAAAACACCTGTGGGGGTTGAGGCAGCAGTGGGAGAAACTCGCAGCATCACAGGAGAGTTCACTGGAGAAACCAACAGGGTCCTAGAACGTACACAAGCCCACCCACGCAGGAATCAGCACCAGAAGGGCCCAATTTGATTCTGGGTAGAGGGGGTAGTGACTGAAAACTGGCAGAGAGCGGAGCAAGCTACATTGTTCCCTTTTGGACCCCTCCCCCACATACAGTGTCACAACACAGGTCTGTAGGTTGCCCCACCCTGGTGAATACCTAAGCCTGGGCCCTTTACTATGTAACAGGCATGCTGAGACAAAAAAATATGGCCCAAATGAAAGAAAAGATCAAAGCTCTAGAAAAAACACAACTAAGTAATGAAGACATAGCCAACCTATCAAATGCAGAGTTCAAAACACTGGGAATCAGGATACTCACAGAAATGGTTCAGGATGGTTGCAAAACATAGGAAGAAGTAAAGCCTATGAAAAGTGAAATGAAGGAAAATGTACAGGGAACCAACAGTGAAGGGAAGGAAACTGGGACTCAAATCAACAGTTTGGAGAAGGAAAAAACAAACATTCAACCAGAACAGAATGAAGAAACAAGAATTCAAAAAAATGAGAGGCCTAGGAAAATCTGGGACAACTTTAGACATTCCAACATCCAAATCTTAGGGGTGCCAGAAGGAGAAGAGGAAAAGCAAGAAATTGAAAACATATTTGAAAAAATTATGAAGGAAATCTTCCTCAATCTGGCAAAGGAAATAGACTTCCAGGAAGTCCAGGAAACTCAGAGAGGCCCAAAGAAGTTGGACCCAAGGAAGCACATACCAAGCACATCAACCAAGCACATAATTACATTAGCCAAGATTAAAGATAAGGAGAGAATCTTAAAGCAGCAAGAGAAAAGGACACAGTTACCCACAAAGGAGTTCTGCCAAGACTGTCAGCTTATTTCTCAAAAGAAACCTTGCAGGCAAGAAGGGGCTGGAAAGTATTCAAAGTCAAGAAAGGCAAAGACTTACATCCAAGATTACTCTATCCACCAAAGCTATCATTTAGAATGGAAGGGCAGATAAAATGCTTCCCAGATAGGGTCAAGTTAAAGGAATTCATCATCACCAAGTCCCTATTATATGAAATGTTATTATATGAAATGTTAAAGGGACTTATCTAAAAAAAGAAGATAAAAAATATTAACAGTACAATGACAACAAACACAGTTATTAACAACTGAACCTAAAACAAAAACAAACTAGGCAAACAACTGGAACAGGAACAGAATCACAGAAATGAAGATCATTTGGAGGGTTAGCAGGGGAGTGGATGGGGAGAGAGAGAGAAAAAGTGCAGAGAATAAGTAGCATAAATGGTAAATAGAAGATAGACAGGGGGAGGTTAAGAATAGTAGGAAATGTAGAAGCCAAAGAACTTATAAATATGACTCATGCACATGAACTACAGGGGGGAATGTGGGAGGGAGGGGGTGAGCAGGGTAGAGGGGAATAAAGAAAAAATGAGAGAACTGTAATAGCATAATCAATAAAATATTTTTTAAAAGATCAACAAAAAGATTTTATTTATTTATTTTATTTTTTATTTTTTGAGAGAGGGGAGAGGAGGGAGAAAGAGAGGGAGAGAAACATCAATGTGTTGTTGCCTCTTGCATGCCCTCCACCGGGGACCCAACCCACAATCCAGGCATATGCCCTGACTGGGAATCAAACTAGCAACCCTTGGTTTGCAGACTGGCACTCAATCCACTGAGCCACACCAGCCAGGGTTAAAAATACTTTTATTAGACAAGAAGAAGAGGACAAATATTGGATATAACCATCAATCTCTCTCACCACCACCTCCCTTTTTCTTTCTTAAACATAAGCATTCTGACTTCCGGCCATGATGGAAGCATAGATGGAAATACTGTACCTCCTCCCACAACCAAAATTAAGGACAACAAAGATTTAGAAACAAAAACACAACCAAAACAGAAAGAAAATTGAACTGTACTGAACTCTGACAACAACAAACCATTCATCCAGACCGGTAAGAGGGGTGGACTCGGCAGCTGGTGGAGAGGGGTTTTGGCAGGGAAAAGCGGTGGCTGCTGGACAGATCCAGGTACGCAGGCAGCTGTTGGCAGATCCCAGGCGTGGGGTGGCAACGAGCAGACCCAGTAAGACCACAAGGAGGCTGGCTGACTGCAGTCACACATTCACGTGCAAATAAACCAGGTGAAAAAATGAACAGTGAGACAGACCACGCAATCCAGGGCCCCAGAGCCAAAAAATAAAGCCTTAAAGCACCCACTGAGAAAACTTACATGAGTTGAGGTGCCACGAGAGGCTCCCAGCCACACAGGTGAGTTCGCTGTAGAGACCCACAGGGTCCTAGAATGTACACACGCCCACCTGCCCCAGGAAACCAGCACCAGAAGGGCCCAATTTGCGTGTGGGAAGGTGCAGAGGGGACGGAAATCTGAGAGACAGAGCGTAACAAACACCATTTCTTCCCCCAAGTCAAAATTCATCCCCTTGATTGACCCACCCCAGTGAACGCCTAAGGCTCTGCCCTCCATACGTAACAGACATGAACAGACCAAAACATTATGGCTCAAGTAGAAGAACAACTCAAAGCCCCAGAGCCAATACTTCTAAGTAACAAAGAGACAGACAACTTATCAGATGCACAGTTCAAAACACTGGTGATCAGGATGCTCACAGAACTGGTTGATTTGAGTCACAAATTAGAGGAACAAATGAAGGCTAAACTAATTGAAATGAAGGGAGATGCACGGGAAACCAATAGTGATGGAAAGGAAACTGGGACCCAAATCAATGGAATGGATCAGAAGGAAGAACGAAACATCCAACCAGAAAAGAATGAAGAAATGAGAATTCAAAAAAATGAGGAGAGGCTTAGGAACCTCCAGGACATCTTTAAATGTTCCAACATCTGAATTACAGGGGTACCAGAAGGGGAAAAGAAACAGCCAAGAGTGGAACAAATAATGAAGGAGAACTTCCCCAGTCTGGCAAAGGAAATAGACTTCCAGGAAATCCAGGAAGCTCAGAGAGTCCCAAAGAAGGAGGACCCAAGGAGGAACACACCAAGGCACATCATAATTATATTAGCCAAGATTAAAATGAAAGAGAGGATTCTAGAAGCAGCAAGAGATAAGGGGACAGTCACCTACAAAGGAGTTCCCATCAGACTGTCAGCTGATTTCTCAAAAGAGACCTTACAGGCAAGAAGGGGCTGGAAGGAAGTATTCCAAGTCGTGAAATCCAAAGACCTACATCCAAGATGGCTCTATCCAGCAAAGCTTTCACTTAGAATAGAAGGGCAGATAAAGTGCTTCTCAGATAAGGTCAAATTCAAGGAGTTCATCATCATCAAGCCCTTATTATATGAAATGTTAAAGGGACTTACCTAAGAAAAAGAAGATAAAAAATATGAACAGTGAAAGGACAGCAAACTCACAATTATTAACAACCACACCTAAAACAAAAGCAAACCAAGAGGACAGCTAGATCAGGAGTGGAACCATAGAAATGAANAGGGTGGAGGGGAATGAAGGGGGGGAATAGAACAACTGTAATGGTATAATCAATAAAATATATCTTTTTAAAAATAAAAAAGAAGCTGTAGTATATAACACACAATGAAATATTATTCAGCCATAAAGGAAATCCTGTCATTTGCAGCAACATGGATGAAACATGAGGGCATTATAAGGGAAATAAGTCAGAAAGAGAACTACTATATCACCTCACTTATATGTAGAAACAAGGAAAAAAACACAAACTCATAGAAAATAGATCAGATTTGCTGTTACCAGAAGCAGGGGTCAGGGGTGGGGGCATTGGATAAAGGTGGTCACAGGAAAAAACTTCAAATTATTAGATAAATAAGTACTGGGGATATAATGTACGAGTACAGCTAACACTATGGTATATTTTAAAGTTGATAAGAGAGTAAATCCTAAGAGTTCTCATCATAAAGAAAAAAATCTTTTTTTTCGACCTATATAATAGATGTTAACTAAACTTACTATAACAATTTTTTCACAATATATATATATATATATATATATATATGCCAACTCATTATACTGTACACCTTGAATTTATACAGTTATGTATGCCAATGTATATTAATAAAACCAGAGAAAAGGAAAGATTCCATAAGAAAAAGGCCAATAATTCAACAGAAAAAAAAGGGTAGAATAGACATTTTAAAACTGGAGAATATCACATGGTCTATAAGCATAGAACAAGGTATTTAACCTCATGTATAATTATGGAAAATAAAAATTAAAAATTGACACCATAACAATACTCAATAAAAATGAGTAACATTCAAGTCTGAAAATATCAAGGGTTGATGAGAATGTGAAGCAACGATGCTAGGGCTGCTGTGAACTGAAAACCCTTTCTGGGAAATGGTGTGGAATTATCTACTAAAGATGAACCTATGCTTTACCAGTGATCTAGCAATCCCACTTCTAGAATTCCTCAAACTGTAAGAAAGCAATGCAAAATACATACATAACTACTCATACCAGCCAAAATTCAACAAAGAACCCCAGAGACTATCAGCAACAATGGGAATAAACTTGGCACATTCATAAAGTGGATACTGCACAGCAATAAAAACAAATGAACTATAGCTACGAGCAACAACAGGTGAATAAAAAATGTAATGCTAGCAAAAGAAGTGTGCATACATAGGAATTCAACATGTGATGCTTTTTTACATAATGATAAATCAGGCAAAACTAAACTAGTGTACAGTGTTTAGGGACACATACTTAGATGGTGGTAAATCCATTTTAAAAAGCATGGACATAAATAACCAGAGGTCAGGGCAGCCCTATTATCAGAGGGAGGGCAGCGATGAAGAGGAAGCTCAGGGGAGGGGGATTCTGAAGGGCTGGCAATGTCTTATTTCTTGAGCTAGGTAGAAGTTACACAGTGAGTTTTAAATAGAAATATCTTTGTGCCACACTTTTCAGTTTTATGTCTTTTTTGGAATGTGTTAATTTCATAATTTAAAAAAGTTCATAGCCCTGACCAGTATAGCTCAGTTGGCTGGGAGTCATCCTACGAAGTGAAAGTTCACTGGTTTAATTCCCAGTCAGGGTATGTGTCTGGGTTGTGGGTTCAGTCCCAGTTGGGGTACACACAAGAAGCAACTCATCAATGTTTCTCTCCCTTTCTTTCTCCCTCCCTTCCTCTCTCTAAAAATAAATAAAATCTTTTTTAAAAGTTCATCTATATCTATACCTACCTACCCACCTACTTGTATCTGGCTGTAAAGTAATTAGGGGAAACAATTACTCTTCATTCTCATGGTTTCCTTGAGAAGAGATTTCCCACAAACTGCCCTCCATCCCCATCCCCCTGGCTTTGGAAAGCCTGAACTAACCAGTGGAGTTTAGAGTAGAAGCTGAGCATGCCTGGCCCAGATTCTTGCCTTTTTCCTCCGCAGACCTGGGTGTAGAGGGGATGATGTCTCATTTGCTCCCAACCTGTACATAGAAGCTTAGCTGCAAATTCTGATGGAAGTGGGGGCTGGGGGGTGGGGCAGACCTCAAGAGATAGGTGGCAAATTCAATTAAAGAGAAGGTAAGTAAATCCACTAGGTATTTCTGGACTATACCCTCCAACTGGAGTTTCATAAAACTAATAAAGCTGGTATTTTAGTGTCTGATTTCTGGGGTTTTCTAAAAATATATTTTATTGATTATGCCATTACAGTTGTCCCATTTCCCCCCTTCATTCCCCTCCACCTGCACACCCACAGCCCCAGCCATGTGGCACAAGTTCTTTAGTTCATGTCCATGTGTCACAAGTTCTTTAGCTCCTCTACTTCCCACACTGCTCTTGCCCTACCCCCTATCTATTTTTCACCTAACATCTATGCTACTTATTCTCTGTATCTTTTCCCCCCTTCTCCTCCTCCCACTCCCCTGTTACTAACCCTCCATGTGATCTCCATTTCTATGGTTCCACTCTTGATCTAGCTGTCCTCTTGGTTTGCTTTTATTTTAGGTGTGGTTGTTAGTAACTGTGAGTTTGCTGTCCTTTCACTGTTCCTATTTTTTATCTTCTTTTTCTTAGGTAAGTCCCTTTAACATTTCATAACATAAGGGCTTGGTGATGATGAACTCCTTGAATTTGATCTTATCTGAGAAGCACTTCATCTGCCCTTCCATTCTAAATGTAAGCTTTGCTGGATAAAGCAATCCTGGATGTAGGTCTTTGAATTTCATGACTTGGAATACTTCTTTTCAGCCCCTTCTTGCCTGTAAGGTCTCTTTTGAGAAATCAGCTGACAGTCTGATGGGAACTCCTTTGTAGGTGACTGTCCCCTTATTTCTGCTGCTTCTAGGATTCTTTCATTTTAATCTTGGCTAATGTAATTATGATGTGCTCCTCTTTGGGTCCAACTTCTTTGGGACTCTCTGAGCTTCCTGGACTTCCTGGAAGTCTATCTATTTCTTTTGCCAGATTGGGGAAGTTCTCCTTTATTACTTGTTCAAATAACTTTCCCACTTGTTGCTCTTTCCTCTTCCCCTTCTGGTACCCCTATGATTCAAATGTTGGAATGTTTAAAGATGTCCTGGAGGTTCCTAAGCCTCTCCTCATTTTTTGAGTTCTTATTTCTTCATTCTTTTGTTTGGTTGTTTCTTTCTTCCTTCTGGTCCACTCCATTGATTTGAGACCCAGTTTCCTTCCCATCACTATTGGTTTCCTGTGCATTTCCCTTCATTTCAATTAGTTTAGCCTTCATTTGTTCCTCTAATTTGTGACTCAAATCAACCAGTTCTGTGAGCATCCTGATGACCAGTGTTCTGAACTGTGCATCTGATAGGCTGGCTATCTCTTGGGCACTTAGAATTATTGGCTCTGGGGCTTTGAGCTGTTCTTGAGCCATAACGTTTTGGTCTGGCTGCCCTGTTATGTATGAGGGGCGGAGGCTTAGGTGTTCACCAGGGCAGGTCAACCCAGTTGCTGGGTTGTGACTGAGGGTGCGGTCAGAGAGGAAGAAATGGTGTTTTTTCAGCTCTCTCTTGGATTTCGGTCCCCTCTGCCGCTTCCCACAAGCAAATTGGGCTCTTCTGGTGCTGGTTCCCAGGTTGGTGGGCTTGTGTACATTCTAGGACCCTGTGGGTCTCTCCAACTAACTCTCCTGTGAGGCTGAGAGCCTATCCCGGCACCTCAACCCCGGAAAGTTCTTCCAATTGGTGCTTTTAGGCTTTAATTCCCATCGCTGGGGCCCCGGGTTGGGCGGTTTGTCTCACTGCCCATTTTTTTGCCTGGTTTACCTGCGCATGAGTGTGTGACCTAGATCAGACAGCCCCCTGGCACTCTTACTGGGTCTGCCCATTGCCACTACACAACTGGGATCTGCCAACAGCCACCTGCATGCCTGTGTCAGTCCAGCAGCCACCACTTTTTCCTGTCACAACCCTTCTCCACTGGCCACCAACTCTGCCCCTCTTACCAATCTGAATGATGGTTCATGGTTGTCAGACTTCCGTACATTTCAATTTTCTGTCTGTTTTGGTTGTGTTTTTGTTTCTAAATCTATATTGTTTTTAAATTTGGTTGTGGAGGAGGTACAGTGTTTCCAACTACGCCTCCATCTTGGCTGGAAGTCAGTGTCTGATTTCTGTATCTTTCATTTGAAACTGGTAGGAAGAAAAGGGGATGTTATTTACTTTAGCCCTAAAATAAAAAGAGCGAATGATTTTTTTCCCCGAATGATTTTTTTATATTCCTTTCTTTGCCACTGACAAACAATGAGTGACCTCCTATATATACTAGAATTCAACATTTATTTTGAGACAACACAATGTACAACAAGGATCTATACTATCTATATTTAGAATTATAAATGATACTATTAAATTTTTTAAGTTAATGACTTATAATCTAATGAGCTAAAAGAATTACAGTGTTGGGGAGGGCAAAAGAACAATTTGGAATATTATAGGGTGCTACAGCCCCATGCTCAAACATAATAGCAGAAGTTCTGGAATGAAAGAGGCCAAAAATCCACACAAAGAAGAGCAATGTCATGCTGGGCAGAAAAGCCACAGGCTTTGCTGGCCAAGACAGTCTGCCTTCCTTGATAAAGCTGTGATACTCACTCTAGTCCTCTGTTTCCTAGCCAAGAAACTCTAGGGTAAAAAGAAAATTCCTTCTCCAATCTCTTACTTCTCCTGGAAAAAAAAAAAGGACTCTGCTCCTTCTTATTTTAAACACTTTATTGCTAATTACTATGGGGAAGAGGGATTGATAACTTGGAGAATTCATTCTACATTTATTGAGCACATGTGTCACAAAATATATTAGGTTACTAAAGATAAAGATAAAAACCCAGCCCTGGCCAGTGTGGCTCAGTTAGTTGGAGCATTGTCCCATAAATCAAAGGGTTGCAGGTTCCATTCCTAGTCAGAGCACATGTCTGGATTGCAGGATCAGTCCCCAGTGGATGCACATAAAAGAAGCAACTGATTGATGTCTTACCACCTCCTCCCGCCCCCAACACCTCTTACTTTCTCCCTTCCTCTCTCTCTAGAATTTAAAAAAAAATTAAAGCCCATTTTTATTCTTACAGACACATAAACAAAAACAAGGTTAAGGGTGGAGATGCATGTATTAGGTGCTATGAGAGCCAGAGAAGTCCAAATAACCAGTGAGGAATTGGAGAAATGAAGCCTGGGTAAGGTTTTACACGGTAAGAACTGAACCGGTGTTTGGGGAACTATGGAAAGCTCAGAATGGCAGGTACATGTCGTACAAAGAAGTGAGGTGGAGGCCACGTTACATGTACTGTGCTACATGTGCTATGCTTAGGAGTGTAACATGATCATAAAGGCACTAAAGAGCTACTGAGCAGTGGAGGGTGAAAATCAACTTGTGCTGGAACTGGAAAGGGACAAAAGAGGGAGGAAGATAAAGTGAAGTGGCTGAAAGAATTCTTAGAACTCAGTAACAAATTAGTTGTGAAGGGTGAGAGGGAAAAATCCCAGGTTTTGTTCTCTAAGAGAGTGGACCAGAACTCTTAGCCAGAATGTAAAAACAAAAGTAATCTCTTTTGTTCTTGAGAGCAGATATTGTGTTCAATATTGCACATGCTGAGCTCCAAGTGCCTGAGTTTCAGGAAGGAGATATAAACTGGAAGTGAATTTTCAGAATCTTTAGCATACAGATTAGCAGATCTCAAATGTGTTTCTCTGGCCAAATGCGTAAGAATTACCTGGGAAAACTTGGAACCACAGAGTGTTAGTCACACTTCAACATGCTATACAATTTGAAAAAGTTTACTATTATGGATAAGAGATTACGAGAGTCAAGAATTAATGATTTCTTGTTTACTCAAGCAATGAGGACCTGATTTGCTTATCAGAAATTGGGGGAAATCTCCAATTATAATACCAAAAGATAAAAGAATCTATATGAAGAAAACTGTAAGATTTTCTTGAAGAAATAAAACAAGACCTGAACAAACTGACAGCAAACCACATTCCTGGATGGGAAGACAATGTTTAAAAAATGTGAACTCTACCCAAATTAGGTTATATATTTAATGCTTTGGGGGGAGGAGGAACCACAAGTTTTTTGTTTTTGAGGAGAGAAAATGGTGAAAATTATTTCACAGCGTATATGCAATACATGCCCAAGAACATATAACAAAAAGTATAAAAATAACAGTAAGAGAAGACTTGCCTCTCTAGATTTCAGAAAATATTAAAAAGTCAATGAAAAAATTGTGGTATTGCTATAAGAACATATATATAGTTGAGAGGACTAAAATATAGAATCAAAATCCAGAAATATATCTCAGTATAAAAGAATTTCACATATGGCAAGTGTGGTACTTCAATTCAGTTTTTTAAAAAAGGGTGATTTTTAAAAAATAAATAGAGTTGGCACAACTCTCCATCTATCTGATCCATCTAATGAGTCCTGTTCAATAGAGTAACCATGTGTCACATGTGGCCTAAAATATGAGCACCTAAAATATGCCTAGTCTGAACTGAGATGTAATATAAGCAAAATATACACCTGATTTCAAATAGTATGAAAAAGAACATAAAATATCTCATTAACAATTATTTAGGACTTCCAGCCAAGATAGATGCATAGGTAGAACACTGTGCCTCTTCAAACAACCAAAATAAGGACAATTCAGAAACAAAGTAACAACCAAAACTGAAAGAAAATTAAACTGTATGAAACCCAACAAGGAAGGAGTTAAAACAGACACATTCATCCAGACTGGTAGGCGGGGCGCAGTCAGACGGCAGAGCAGAGAGGGGTCGCAGCACGGGAAGCAGTGACACCAGGTATGCAAGGCACCCTAGGCACGCAAGGTGGCACCAGGCTCACAAGGAGGCACCAGGCAGACCCTGAGCACCCAAGCTGCTGCTGGCAGACCCCGGGAGTGGGGTGGCAACAGACAGACCCAGCAAGGTGGCAAATGAGAAGCGGGGCACCGTGCACAGGGTGGCTGGCTAACTGTGCAGTGGTCTCACATTCATGCGCAGATTACTGGGGAGTGAGACAGATCACACAACCCAGGGTCCTAACCCAGGAAATAAAGCCTCAAAACACCGACCGAAAACACTTGTGGGAGTTGAGGCGCAGGGAGAGACTCCCACTCTCACAGGAAAGTTCGCTGGAGAAACCCACAGGGACCTAGAACGAACACAAGCCCACCCACATGGTATCAGCATCAGAAAGGCTCAATTTGCTTGGGGGAAGCAGTGGAACAGACTGAGGTGCAACAGAGAGGAGAAAAGCGCCACTTTTTTCCCTCTCTGACCCCGCCCCCACATACAGTATCACAAACCAGTGACTGGGTTGCCCTGCCCTGGTAAACACCTAAGGCTCCGCCCCTCATTCGCAACTGATTGGAACAGACTAAAACACTATGGCTTAAGCAGAAAAACAGCTCAAGCCCCAGAGCCAATACTTCTAAGTAACAAAGAGATAGCCAACCTATCAGTGCACAGTTCAAAGCACTGGTGATCAGGATGCTCACAGAACTGGTTGATTTGAGTCACAAATTAGAGGAACAAATGAAGGCTAAACTAATTGAAATGAAGGGAAATGCACAGGAAACCAATAGTGATGGGAAGGAAACTGGGTCTCAAATCAATGGAGTGGACCAGAAGGAAGAAAGAAACAACCAAACAGAAAAGAAGGAAGAAATAAGAATTCAAAAAATGAGGAGAGGCTTAGGAACCTCCAGGACATCTCTAAATGTTCCAACATCTGAATTATAGGGGTACCAGAAGGGGAAGAGGAAGAGCAACAAGTGGAAAAGTTATTTGAACAAGTAATAAAGGAGAACTTCCCCAATCTGGCAAAAGAAATAGATAGACTTCCAGGAAGTCCAGGAAGCTCAGAGAATCCCAAACAAGTTGGACCCAAAGAGGAATACACCAAGGCACATCATGGCTAATTACATTAGCCAAGATTAAAATGAAGGCAAGAATCCTAGAAGCAGCAAGATATAAGGAGACAGTCACCTACAAAGGAGTTCCCATCAGACTGTCAGCTGATTTCTCAAAAGAGACCTTACAGGCAAGAAGGGGCTGGAAAGAAGTATTCCAACTCATGAAACCAAAGACCTACATCCAAGATTGTTCTATCCAGCAAAGCTTTCATTTAGAATGGAAGGACAGATAAAGTGCTTCTCAGATAAGGTCAAGTTGAAGGAGTTCATCATCACCAAGCCCTTATGTTATGAAATGTTAAAGGGACTTATCTACGAAAAAGAAGATAAAAAATATGAATACTAAAATGACAGCAAACTCACAATTACTAACAACCAAACCTAAAATAAAAACAAACTAAGGAAACAACTAGAACAGGAACAGAACCACAAAAATGGAGTTCACATGCAGGTTTAGCAACCGAGGAGTGGGAGCGGGGAAGTACAGAGAATAAGGAGCATAGATGGCAGGCAGAAAATAGATAGAGGAAGGGCAAGAATAGTATGGGAAATGTAAAAGCTAAAGAACTTAAGACACATGGACATGAACTAAAGGGGGGAATGTGGGTGAGAAAGGGTGTGCAGGGTGGAGAGGAATGAAGGGGGGAAATGGGACAACTGTAATAACATAATCAGTAAAATATATTTTTAAAAAACAAGTATTTAAAATTAATTACATGTAAAAATAATATAATCATTAAGTTGGTAAAATTTAATCTCATGTTTTTTACTTTTAATTTTTTTATTTTATTGTTGTCCAAGTACAGTTATCTGTTTTTTCCCCCTCCTCTCCCCAGCACCCCACCCATCCCCACCTCCCTCCCCTGGATTCCACCCACCCTTGGTTTTATCCATGTGTCCTTTATAGTTGTTCCTGAAAACCCTTCACCCTTTTCCTCCCCATTATCCCCTCCTACCTCCCTTCTGGTTACTGTCAGTTTGTTCTTAATTTCAGTGTCTCTGGTTATATTTTGCTATTTTAAGTATATTTTATTGATTATGCTATTACAGTTGCCCCATTTTTTTCTCCCCTTTATCCCCCTCCACCCTGCACCACCCCTCCCACCAGCATTCATTTCCATGGGTCATACATAAAAGGTCTTTGGATTCTCCATTTCCCAAACTATTCTTAACTCCCCCATCTATTTTGTACCCACGAATTATGCTTCTTATTCCCTGTACCTTTTCCCCCACCCTCCCTCCTTCCACTCCCCACTGATAACCCTCCATGTGATCTCCATTTCTGTGATTCTGTTCCTGTTCTAGTTGTTTGCTTAGTGTGTTTTCTGTTTTTGTTTTTTAGGTTCAGTTATTGACAGTAGTAAGTTTGTTATCATCTTACTGTTCATACTTTTGATCATCTTCTTTTTCTTAGGTAAGTCCCCTCAATATTTCATAGAATAATGGCTTGGTGATGATGAACTCCTTTAACTTGACCTTATCTGGGAAACACTTTATCTGCCCTTCAATTCTGAATGATACCTGTGCTGGATAGAGTAATCTTGGGTGTAGGTCCTTGCCTTTCTTGACTCTAAACACTTATTTCCAACCCCTTCTTGAGAAATCAGCTGATAGTCTGATGGGAACTCCTTTGCAGTTAACTCTCTCCTTTTCTATTGCTGCTTTAAAAACTCTCCTTATCTTTGATCTTGGGTAACTTAACTGATGATGTGTCTTGGTGTGTTTCTAAACTTTGGGCCCAATTTCTTTGGGACTCTCTGAGGAAAGCCTATTTCCCAGCCAGATTGGGGAAGTTGTCCTTCATTATTAATTCAAATGAATTTTTTAAAGGTATATATTTTTTAGACAGAGGGGGAAAAGAGAGACAGGGTGAAACATCAATGTGTGGTTGCCTCTCATGCACCCCCTATTTCAGCCCTGACCTGCAACCCAGGCATGTGCCGTGACTGACAACTGAACCAGAATCAAATCAGCCACTCTGTGGTTCTCAGGCCAGCACTCAGTCCACTGAGCCACACCAGCCAGGGCTCAAATACATTTTCAATTTCTTGCTCTTCCTCTTCTTCTTCTGGCACTCCTATAATTCATGTGTTGGGATGTTTCAAGTTGTCTCATAGGTTCCTAAGCCTCTGCTCGTTTTTTCTGAATTCTTATTTCTTCATTCCGTTCCAGTTGAATGTTTATTTCTTCCTTCTGCTCTAAATTGATGATGTGATTCCCAGTTTCCTTCCCTTCACTGTGAAATAAATTTTCCTTTATTTCACATTGCATAACCTTCACTTTTTCCTCTATTTTGTGTCGATACTCAAAACATTTTAGTGAGCATCCTGATTCCCAGTGTTCTGAACTCTGCGTCTGATAGGTTGGCTATCTCCTCGTCACTTAGTTCTTTTTCTAGAATTTTGATCTGTTCTTTCATTTAGGCCATATTTCTTTGTCTCCATGTGCTCCTTACATTGTAAGGTGTGGAGCCTCAGGTATCCGCCAGGGTGGGGCAAACCACTTTGCTGAGTTGTGGTGCTGTATGTGGAGAAGAGGTCAGAGAGGCAACCATGCCAATTCCTTGGCTCTTGCCCTGCTTTTAGCCCTTCTCTCACATCCACAGGCAAAGTGGCCCTTCTGATTTTCAGGTGGGTGGCCCTGTGTATGTTCTAGGACCCTGTGGGTCTCTCCAAAGAACTCTCAGAGTTTCTCCCACTACTGCAACCCCCACAGATTTTTACAGTCAGAGGTTTTGAGGCTTTAGTTTCCCAAACTGGAACCCTGGGTTGTGTTGTGTATCTCGCTCCCCAGTTGTTCTTTTGGCTTATCCACACACGAATGTGGGACCACTTGGTCTGCCAGCTACTGCCTCACCCGACCAGGTCTCTCATCTTGTCACATGTCCTCTCTGTTTCTTCTACTAGTTTGGATGAATGTTTCTCATTTAACTCCTTGGTTGTCAGACTTACATACAGTTTGATTTTCTGGCCATTGTGGTTATTTTTGTTTTTAAATTGGCTGTTGTCCTTTTTTTGGCTGTGCAAGGAAGCAAAGCTTATCTGCCTACATGTCCCCTCTTTTTACTTTTTTTTTTCAATGCAGTCACAAATAGAGGACTTAACATAAGTGGTTTACATTGTATTTCTGATGGGCAGCACTGCTCTAGAGAAAAATAATGATATCCCCTTTACAACATATTTTTAAAAATAGAGATACTTAAGTTAAAAATACTATAAGAGAGCCCTGGCTGGTGTGGTTCAGTTAGTTGGAGTGTCGTCCCATACACCAAAAGGCTGCAGGTTCAATTTCTGGTCAGGGCACACACCTAGGTTGCAGGTTTAATCCCCAGTCCAGGCATATATGATTGTATATGAGAGGCAACCAATCGATGTTTCCCTCTCACATAAATGTTTTCCCTTCTCTCTCTCTCCATCCCTCCCTCCCTCTCTAAAAAAAAAAAAGAAAAAGAAAAAATGTCCTCAGGTGAGGATTTTTAAAAAGTACTATAAGAGAACCTAGGAATATAAATTAGAATCTGAGGATCAGGATGGATTTCTTAAAGAAAATAACATGTCAAACATATATGAGTATGTAGAAATTGATAAAAAGACAAACAACCCAACAGGAGAAAGGGTCAAAGGGCAGGACTAGAAATGCACAGAAAGAGAAATAATAATAACAAAAAGGTACTCTAAATCAGGCGTCCCCAAACCACAGTAATGGTCCATAGTCCATTAAGATCTAGGCTGCACAGCAGGTGTTGAATGGTGTGTGGGCAAGCGAAGCTTCATCTGTATTTACAGCTACTCCCCAACACTTGCATTACTGCCTAGGCTCTGCTTCCTGTCCTATATTATGGTGAGTTATACAATTATTTCTCTATATATTACAATGTAATAAAAATAAAGAGCACAATAAATGTAATGCACTTGAATGATCCTAAAACAATCACCCCCATCCCTGTCTGTGGAAAAACTGTCTTTTATAAAATTGGTCCCTGGTGCCAAAAAGGTTGGAGACCACTGCTCTAAGTGACTAAGGAAGAGAAAATCCAATTCAAGTAACTAAGACATCTCTACTGTCTAAAAAAATAAAAACATAGATAATACCTCTGCTAGGAATGTGGGAAAGGGATAAGCTCATGTACCGCTGCCAAGGGAAATGTAAATAACAGACTTCTGAAAAATCAATATGGCAATAACCATTAAAATTAGAATTACATACTATCCTTCAACATGGAAACCTTTCTCACAGTAATAAATCTACTATACATATTGACATATATTCAAAGAATCTGCATGGTAACACTGTTTATGGAACAGCACAAAAAGGAAACTAAGTAACATTCAATAGGAAACATAGTATAAATGTCCATATGCTGACAAAAGGTTGAAAAAAGTATGGTACCTACAGAACAAAACCAGTTATGCAATCACTAAAATTGTTAAATGAAAAATATCACCAAAATACTTCTATTTCATAATGTCAGTACTGGCTCCATGATCGGGAAACAGATTACCTCATACTATGCTGGTATGGACATAAATAGCCACAACCTTATAAGAAAAGAAGCTAGAAGACTCTATTAGATATTTAAATTTCCATGCCTTTTGACTCAGCAGTCCAACTTCCAGAAATCTGTCCTAATATATGGTATGAAAGTATAAATATACATACGCAAGTATATTAAATCATTATGTAGCATACCTGAAACTAACACAATGTTGAATGTCAATCATATCTCAATAAAACTGGAAGGGGAAAGATATATGTAGAAGGATGTTCACTATAGATTTTATTTAGAACCTAAATGTGTATTCTTAATAAAATGGCTGAATAAATTATGTATACACTATGAAACAATAAAAGACTTGAAAAAAATGAGGTAGCACTATGTTACAAAACCTAAAGGATAGAAAAGGTATAAAGTATAAAAAGCCCAAGTGAAGACTGTCTTTCTTTGAAATTTTTCATAATTAAAAAATAAAATAAAGGGGATGGAGGGAATAGATGCCTTGTCTTTTTATGAATAAGAATCTCAGTAACATGGACAGTTGAACCCTTTCTACCCCAATCCACCATACATGACCTCTATCAGTTTTCTACCTGCATTGCTAATATACCCATTTTCTCTATATAAGTCATTAATTATAAGGCATCTTCTATTCTCCTTTCCTGATATAAAAACAATATTAAAAAATGTATGTTTAGCACCCTGGCTGGTGTAGCTCAGTGGAATGAGCATGGGCCTACAAACAACACAATCGCAGTTCGATTCCCAGTCAGGGCACATGCCTGGGTTGCAGGCCAGTTCCCAGCAGGGGACTCACGAGAGGCAACCATACATTGATACTTCTCTCCTTCTCTCCTTCCCTTCCCCTCTAAAGATGAATAAATAAAATCTTTTAAAAAAAAGAAAGGAATATCTGCTTTCACCTCTCTTATTTTAAAAAAAATGTATGTTTATAGGACTTCGGGCCAAGATGGAGGCATAAGTAGATATGCTTTGCTTCCTCACACAACCAAAAGAAGGACAACAATCAATTTAAAAAAAAACACCCAGAATTGCCAGAAAATCAAACTGTGTGGAAGTCCAACAACCAAGGAGTTAAAGAAGAAACATTCATCTAGACTGGTAGGAGGGGCAGAGACCAGCAGCCAGGAGAGAAAGGACCACAGCAAGGGGGCAGCTGGTGGACCAGGTGGTTCCACATTCATTTGCAGATAAACCAGGAGGAACATCTAGGGAAAGAGACAGACTACACAACCCAGGGTT
This sequence comes from Sturnira hondurensis, assembly GCF_014824575.4. Taxonomy (NCBI): domain Eukaryota; kingdom Metazoa; phylum Chordata; class Mammalia; order Chiroptera; family Phyllostomidae; genus Sturnira; species Sturnira hondurensis. The sequence goes on along the minus strand of NW_028077940.1, from coordinate 1,166,190 downwards.
CCAGCACAGGGAAATAATGCCTCAAAACCTCTGGCTGTAAAAACGTGTGGGGATTGTGGCAGCAGGAGAAACTCCCAATCTCACAGGAGAGTCAGTTAGAGGGACCTGTGCAGTTCTAGAACATATACAAACCTACCCACCCAGGAATCAGCACTAGAAAAGCCCACTTCACTTGTGGGTAGCATGGGAAGTAACTCAGAGCCAAGCAAGCAGCACTATTCCCTCTCTGACCCCGCCCCCACATACAATGCCACAATGCAGGGAAGCATGTTGCCGTGCCCTGGCAATACCTAAGGTTCCAACCCTAATAACAGGAGTGTCAAACTCATTTTCACCGGGGGCCACATCAGCCTCACAGTTGCCTCCAAAGGGCCGAATATAAGTTCAACTCCTTAACAGTTGAGGAGTAGTTCCATTTATACAGTCCTAAAATTCTGACCCTTTGAAGGCAACCACAAGGCTGATGTGGCCCCTGACCAAAATGAGTTTGACACCCCTGCCTTACAACACAACAGGTGCACTGAGAAAAAGAAAAATGGCCCAAATGAAAGAACAGATCACCCTGGCTGCTATGGCTCAGTGGATTGAGTGTCAGTCTGCAAACCAAAGGGTTGCCAGTCACGGCACATGCCTAGGTGGTGCACCACCCAGTAGAGGGTACTCAAGAGACAACTACACAATGATGTTTCTCTCCCTCTCTTTTCCCCTCTCTTCTCCTCCCTAAAAATAAATAAATAAAATCTTTAAGAAAAGGAAAAGCAATGTTTGAAAAAAAGAAAAAACAGATCCAAACTCCAAAAAAAGAATAAGTGACGAGGAGATAGGCCAACCTATCAGATGCAGAGTTCAAAACACTGGGAATCAGGATGCTCACAGAAATAACTGAGTATGGCTGCAAAATAAAGGAAGAAGTAAAGCCTATACAAAGTGAAACAAAGGAATATGTATAGGGAACCAATATGAAGAGAAGGAAACTGGGATTCAAATCAAAGAGTTGGAGTAGAAGGAAGAAATAAACATTCAACTGGAACAGAATAAAGAAACAAGAATGCTAAAAAATGAGGAGAAGCTTAGGAATCTCCAGGACATCTTCAAACGTTCCAACATTCAAATCATAGGGGTGCCAGAAGGAGAAAAGGAACAGCAAGAAATTGAAAACTTATTTGAAAAAATAATGAAGGAAAACTTCCCCAGTGTGACAAAGGGACTAGACACGCAAGTCCAGGACACTCAGACAGCCAAAGAATTTGGATCCAAGAAGAAACACTCCAAGATACAGCATAATTGAATTACCCAAGATTAAAAATAAAAAATAAAAAATAAAAAAAATAAGGAGAGAATGTTAAAAGCAGCAAGAGAAAAGTAAAGAGTTACCTACAAAGGAGTTCCCATAAGATTTCCAGCTGATTTCTCAGAAGAAACCTTGCAGGCAAGAAGGGGCTGGAAAAAAGTATGCAAAGTCATGAAAGGGAAGGACCTACATCCAAGATTACTCTATCCAGTAAAAATATCATTAGAATGGAAGGGCAGATTAAGTACTTCCCACGTAAAGTTAAGGGAGTTCATCATCACCAAGCCCTTATTATATGAAATGTTAAAGGGACTTATCTAAGAAAAAGAACAAAACTGTTAACAGTAAAATTATAACAAACTCACAACTATCACCAACTGAACCTATACAAACAAAAACAAACTAAGCAAACAACTAGAACAGGATCAGAACCACAGAAATGGAGATCACATGGAAGGTTATCAGCAGTAAGGAGAAAGGGGGGAGAATGGGGAAAACAGTACAGGGAATAAGCAGCATAAATGGTAGGTACAAAATAGACAGGGGAAAGTTAAGAGTAGTATAGGAAATGGAGAAGCCAAACAACTTACATGTACAACCCATGGACATGAACTAAGGAGGGTGAATGCTGGAGGGAGTTCAGGGCAGAGGGGGGAAAGGGGGAGAAAAAAAATGAGACAACTGTAATAGCATAATCAATAAAATATACTTGAAAAAAGAAGTATGTTTATAAATTTTCATCTCATTATTATAATTCACTTTTGCATATTACTGTGTTGTTTATCCTTGGTGTAAATCAATATTACAATACCTCTCACTCTCCCTCCAAAGCCAGGATAAAGAGGCTGACTACCCAGTCACTCCACCTTAGCACTGATGCGTTTTGTGAACTAGAACAAGTACTGCTGCGACAACCCCTAATGACTCAATAGCAATGGGGGTGGGGGTAGTTAACAAATGTAATTTAATTAATTTTAATCCTTTCCAAACATTGGCTACCGAAAAAAGTGAACAGAAAGTAAAAGAACAGTAAAGAAAAAGTAGACCAACTGTATTTAGCATGTGTGACCAGACATCTTTGTAATTTGAGTATTTTCTGCAAGTAAACAGTTTGTAGCTCCCAGGATGAGAGGCTAAATACCGCATTGTTTGTAAACAGTCTCACAAGTCACACAGGAACACTTTGGGCCACTGACCATTGCCCTGGAAGGGTACACCGAAATTTGCTAATCTCTTTCAGTCAGTATTTTGCATGCCAAGTGTTGGGGTAGAGAAAGCTGGGCAAGCTGCCTTCTGAACCAGCAGGGCCCTACACTCCTAGCCCCAGCTCTTCCGGACGCCCATCGCACCCTCTTTCTCCAAGTCACAGGCCTGAGAAGCTTCCAGCAGCAAGGTCGCTGCAATGCATTGGAGACAACACAAGCACTATCTACTCGTGTGGAGAAGCTCAAGTCACATCCCTAGCCGTGAAAAGAAGGGGCCTGGGTTTGCACGCAGCTTTAGGGCGTTCAAGACACTTGCTGTTACGAGGAGTGACGATCTGAGTATACAAAAGTGAGCAGCAGAATCGCAGTACCAGCTCTCTCGCGGATCCCCCTCCAGCAGAGACGAAGATCATTTCCTCAACGCCTGCCTAGCAGGGATACTGCGAGGAGCACCTGAAACCCAAGGATGCGAGAACTTACTCCCATTAAAGTAAATAGATAACGCTAAAGCAGTCGGAAGTGACGTACCCGGTGAGACCAGCAGGTCAGCCACGTAAGTGGCTGCCACCTCAACTAGCCACTTTCTCCCGGGACTGGCCGGCGGAGGATAACTGTAGCTCAAAGTCCGCCACCCGCCCCGCCTCTACGGCTCCCAGCGTGCTGCTGGGAAGCAGAAGCAAGCCGAGCCCGAGCCCAAACCAGACGGGACAGCCTCGCAGCACGCGCCCGGCGGCGCCGTGCGGGCAATGGGCTTCAGAGCTCAGCCACGCGCATGCGCGGCCCTCACCCAAGTGGAGTCCACGGATCACCTGGACGACCACGCTTCAGCCACCTGCACCTCTGGGTCCTTTCCCGCCCTTCACTCCTGCAGCTCGTTCTCACCTCTGGCCTCTTCTGCAGGTACGGCTAAGCGCTCCCACGGCCGCCCGATGATACCCGGCTCCTACTGACTCGAGCCTCTCGGCGCGGCTTCCGTTTCCGGCGAGTATTGTGTGTCGCGCGGCGGGCGAGGGAGGGGGGAGGAGGAAGGAGGGAGGCAGCGCTCCGGCGGCTCCGCGCCCCGCACTGCCGGACCCGAGGCCGGGAAGGTAGGTGCTGTCTCGCCGCCGAGCCCGGGCCCCGGGGCCTGCCCCCACCGCCCGGCTCCGAACGCCGCGTCCCAGCGCCCCGCCACTGCGCCACCGGCCCGCACGTAACCACAGCTGCCTCCGCCCGCCTCGGGCCCGGGCGGACGTTTTGCCACCCCGCGACGTCAGCGCGTCCGGCGTTGCTTGGCTACCCCGAGTTCCCCTGTCCCGCTGCTGCTCGCCTCCCCGGGTGGAACTCTGACGCCGTCATCGCGGGTCTGGGCTGCTTTGTAGCAGCAGGCACTCCACCTTCACGTCACACTCCTCACCTGGACACGCATCCCTTCCTCTCTGCCAACCTCTCCCTCTCTCCAGTACCCTGCACCTGATCTGACTGTAGAAGATGGAGACGGGGGTGGGATCGAGTCGTGTGGACCACGCTCAGGAGAGGGTCGCAAGGTGGGACCCCGGACAGTGGTAGAAACAAAACGAGAACATGCCTGAAGTTTGCCCTTCTACAGAGATACGAGGAATGGAGGGAAACAAATGACCAACCCAGATGCGCCCGAGGCCTCGCTGTGGCTGTAGCCCCAATCCTTTCCATGCTTCCCAAGATTTTCCCCATTGTTTTCACACCACACTTTGCAAGTCTAGATCCCTAACGCCAGCTCCCTAACTCTGCATACAATCCAACTTGCCCCAGGTGAGGAGGCCATCTAATTTCTAGAAGACTGGGAAAAGGGCCAGGTCACTCACTACTCAAAATTGGGGTTCCATGGGAGGGGAAACATCATCTAATTAAACATTCTCTTCTGGTTGAGGAAACAAATTGAGATCCAAATAAGTTACCACTCCAAATTAAATGCTTCACATGTGCCGTCAATAGGCATACAAGAATAACAATCATTGTTAACCCAGCTCATCATATGGTCGCTTCTCACTCAGCATGTAGACCTACTGAAGTTCTTTCCTTCTATTGGGTTCCTTGGAGGGGAGGGTCAGGATGGACAGAAGGGATCACGGGGATATACAAATCAACCATCTCATGGGTAAAAATTAGGTTTTAAGGATAGAGTAGGGGACCAACTTCTGCTTTCTAAGTCTTTTTTATGCATTCCCAATTCTTTTGAGGCTTCACTTCAGAGAGATTTTGATTGCATCTTTACTTTTCTCTCCCAACCACTCCAAAACCTATTAGCTGGAGGCACTGTACATCTAATGAGTTAGTTATTGATAGCTGTTTCATGAGACTTCATGAGACTGCTGAATATTTCAAATAGACTTTTCAGCCCTCTTTTAAAGAAGTTATTGGCCTGGGCTCAGTAATACACTCTTTAGTATTGTTGCCATGAATTTATCATTTCAGCAGTTTCAAAGGTCCAAATGCACAAGTGGAAATGGGATGTGTGAATCATTTCATTCCAAGAAGAGGACACACTTCCTCTAGGCTAGTCTGATAAAAGGAAGAATAATACCAAAATTTTCCTGAAAAGAGGAGGTTGTTACACTTGCATAACTAATTCCATTGGAAAAAGTGAGAGAACAGTGGCAGAGAATCAGGCCCAGGTTCCAATGGACTGTTGTGATAAAATTATTCTGTAACACTAAACTTTATATAACTAATTTACTAAATCTTAATACTTTGACTTTTATGGCACTCTGCACTGTCCCAAACTCCTTTTTCATCTATTAGAAAAATATGCAAACCTGGGGTGGAAATGGGAGGGAGGTGGGGAGCACTGGGGGGGTGGGGCTGGGATGGGAGTAAAAGACAGAAAACTGTACTTGAACAACAATTAAATTTAAAAGATGCATTATAAAAAACATGCAAAACTAGGGATACATTGATCTAGAACTATTGGTTTTAGGATACAAGTGGAATGAGCCTGGATCAGGAGAAACAGGCAGAGCTAGAGTTGAAGGAAACCTCTGTTTCTAACAAGGAAAAGCAGAGATGAAAGACAAAAGATATTGGTGGTCATATGTCAGTTTGCTGATGAGGAAAAAAAATGTATGGCCAGGAATCACAAGTTTTGGAAATGGAGAAACAAAAGGTTGAATCTAGTGACAGAGAAAATGTAAAATACCAGCATGGAACTGAATCTGGAGTTAGAATTTTACATGTGGGTAAATGTCAGGACAGGGATGCAAAAAACAATTAAACCTCCATCTAACATTTTTGTCTGCCCTCTTCCTATCCCTAAGTTAAATAATGGCAGAGACAAGTCTGTTAGAGGCTGGAGCCTCTGCATCCTCCACAGCTGCAGCTCTGGAGAACTTACAGGTGGAAGCGAGTTGCTCTGTGTGCCTGGAGTATCTGAAGGAGCCTGTTATCATTGAGTGCGGGCATAACTTTTGCAAAGCTTGCATCACCCGCTGGTGGGAGGACCTAGAAAGGGACTTTCCTTGTCCTGTCTGTCGCAAGACCTCCCGCTACCGCAGTCTTCGCCCTAATCGTCAACTAGGCAGTATGGTGGAAATTGCCAAGCAGCTCCAGGCTGTGAAGCGGAAGATCCGGGATGAGAGCCTCTGCCCCCAGCACCATGAGGCCCTCAGCCTCTTCTGCTATGAGGACCAAGAAGCTGTATGTTTGATATGTGCAATTTCCCACACCCACCGGGCCCACAATGTCGCGCCACTGGATGATGCCACACAGGAGTATAAGGTGGGGAACTAGAGTACGTGATGTCAATGTGGGGCATAAGGGAGGAGCACAGAGGTGGGGGGTTCCCTGGGGAGAGCATCATATGAGGGGGGACCCAAAAAACCCGGAATTATTTTCTCCAGGGTGGGCCCCTTGTAGTACAGGCTTCCCCCACTAGGTGAGTGTTCTAGGCACCCATCTTTGTCAGTGTACCAACTGGCATTGTTGTGAGAGGCTGTGTTTGGCTTCAGTGAATTTTTTTTAAGACTGTCAACGCATTTGCGTATTTCATGATGGGTGATTTACGAGCGCACCTGCCCACACCTTATTGAGTTGTTCAGCAGTTTTTGACCAAAAACACCATGATCCCCATGCCCTACCCTTCCTATTCACTGATCTTGCCTCAAGCAACTTTTTTTTTTGTTTCCCCGAATGAAAAAAGTCCTCAAACAGAAACGTTTTGCCAATGTGGAAGAGGTGAAACAAGAAACCGCAGAAGCACTAAAAGACATCAAAATCGACGAGTTCAAAGACTGTTTTGAGCAGTGGAAAAAATGTCTCAATAGGTGTATTGCATCAAATGGAGAGTACTTTGAAGGTGACTGAAGTTTAAACATGTAAGAATAAATACACAATATTTTATAAATAAATTCCGGGTCTTTTTGGGTCCCCCCTTGTAAGCTCCTGAGGACAAGATTGTATCTGTTCCTCATTCTGTAGTCCCCTCAGAGCTGCATGTGCAGGGGATACATAGTACATCTGATTAATTGTACTCAGGCATGAAGAAGAGCAATGGCGAGGAGTACCCCAAAATTTCTCTGACTTTTCTAACACGTTTGAGTATGAGTGGTCTTGGACCATATCGTATTTTGCATCAATAAATGAGACCACATGGAGAAGATCTAAGTGAGGAAGAACTGAAAGGTGGTCTAGTTTCTTTACTCTGTCCCTCTGCGCTTAGTGCCCCTTCTGTTCCCATTGGTATTGGGAGTAACATCATTTCACTTGACTGATCACCACCAGAGGAAGGTGAACCAGTCTTGTTTGCATCTTCCCCAGATAATGAATTACATGGCATCTGGTTTAAATTATTATTGGGACACAGTGTAAATGTTTAAGTAACAGAAACTAGAGAGTTTAATGTCTTAACACTTCATCATGTACTTTGCTTAATTATATTAAAATTTTGGATATAAGATTTAAGGTTTACAGTATAAGTAATTAAGATTTTATTTGCAGATGGTTAGATTTGGGTGGAGATACAAGTCTTAAGAGGGACATAGGGTACAGAAGGTCACTGACAGTTATAGGCAGTTGAGTTAGGAGATGGATAAGGTTGGTGACAGCTGGACCACTGAGATTCAGTGAGAGGAAACTTTTGGTGAGCAAAGAAGGCGATAGGGACAGGCTGGTGGCAGGAAAAGGAACCTATACGAAGTTGATGGTGAGATGGATAGAATGCAAACAGTTTAAAACAAATGGGTTAACATCTGAATGTAGGCTGTGCCAGTCAACCCCAAATGCCACCTTTTCCACTTCCAACCCCTCAGGAAAAACTGCAGAAGTGCCTGGAGCCCCTGGAGCAGAAGCTGCAGGAGATAACCCACTGTAAGTCCTCTGAAGAGAAGAAGCCTGCAGAGCTCAAGGTAAAGGCAGGAGATCCCATTTGGGCTTCACGACAGGAAATGAACCAAACATTAACTACATATTATTTAATCCACCAGTTCTGATTAATTAAAAAAAACACTGTTTTCTCAAAAATGATAGTATTTTCTTAGGTTTGATTGTCATTAAACATTGTACTTAAAATTACTTGTCATGAATTAAGTGTTGAGGAGAAGGATCAAAGAAGTGAAGGACAGACAGAATGTCTTACATCTGGCGAGTTGAGAAAGTTCATGCCTCTTGGTCTCCTTTTCTTTGTATGGCAGGGAAGGAGGCTCTGCTAAGAGTGCAGACATAGGAGTTTCTTAGAGGAACTGAGGGGAGGAGAATTTGGAAGGTTCACTGGGGAGGAAGGAAGAAGGAACTGACCAAGAGTTTCCAGAACTGCCCAATGACATTAGGACCACATTATCTTAAGTAAGCTCAACAATGCCAGGTGATATTCCTAGAATGTTCTTTCCCTCCCCATCCTCTACCTATAGGATCCTATCTGTCCTTTAGGCAGCTTGAAAGCCACTTCCTATGCAGCTTTTCCTGACCCTTCACAAATTAACTCTCTTAATTTTCATATAGTTTTGCATCATTTTCATAGCATTACCATATTTGTAGCATGATGTTCTGGTATCTGTCTTATTTCTTCTATTGAACAGTGAAAAATATTAATAATAATAGTAATAATAACCAATATTTATTGAATTCTGGGCATCAGTTCATTGACTGTTCATGACATTCAAAACTTACAGCATTGTATTAGGTCTTAGGGTTCTGCTCTGACTGGACTTACAAGTTCGGGCTAGATAACGAGAGGCCAGATAACAAAGGGAAGGCAGTCGTAAGGTCATCTTTGGCAAGTGTTGTGGTCCCTGTCTTTGGCAACTTAGATACCTTATAAGGTAGGTGTTATTACCTCCAATTTACACAGGTGGAAACAGAACCTGAATAGTCCAAGTCTAGTTCAAAATCATACAACCAGTTCATGGCAAAACCAGGGATACTAGTTCAGCCCCTGCCCTCCTTGAGCTTACAGTCAAGTAGACAAAATAAATAATAATGCAGCATAAAAAGTATAGTTGCAAGTTCATAAGAAGACAACATAGAAATTGGACTTCATTGAAGGATTCCAGAAGAAATATGAGGTTTTGATATTGAGATTTCGGGCTCACCAGAAATTAAACACATTTGCAAATAGTAGAAACACTAATTATTTACCAATGACATTTCAGCAGAAAGCAAGTGTTATTACCTTAGTTCTTTATACATTTTAACAAAGCAAACATTTGAATTTTTTTAATTCAACTAATTTTTATTGCAAAGGTGAACTTTAAAAAAAGTTCTTTGATCTTTTGGAGGGCTCCCAAGAAACTTAAAAATAGGAAAATGTGTTTCTTCCCAGTCATTAACTTTACTCTTCCTGTTTATCACCTTCTTAAAGGTAAGGACTAGAAAGGGGAATAAAAATGTGTAAAACCCTCAAAATATTTAAACAGAGATGTGGTGTTTTTAAAAATGTCAGTTACCACCAACCTTCCTTTTGTGACCATTTGAATTCTCCCTCCTTGTCACTCATCTCCACCTCCAACCAGACCCAATGCCCTTTTTTAAAAATAATTTGTAATTATTTTTATGTAGATAAAAATACTCTGTATAATTTTACATGGACTGGGTCTGACTCCAAATTTATATTTGGGCTTTCATGTCCAAATATAGTATAATATAATGAAAAGAAAAGTAATTTGTGGCAAAATATGCTGTGTAATATTTGAACATGACTTCTCTGGAAGACACTTACAAATAGAGCTTTATCCTTGTACCTACACATGACATCATCAACAATGTAGCAAATACAAATTCCAACTGAAGTTACTATGAAGTAATGTTGACTCAAATACCACAAGCATCTTAGCTCATGGTAACATAATTTTCAAAATGATAAATAACTTCTGGTAAAGTTTTAAAAAAACCAAAATACAATCTTATTCAGCCATTCCTGAAAAATTCAGATACATTAAAAATGTATAAGAAATACTCTGTGTTTATATATAAAACAGCACCGAAGTTCAGGCCTGTGTTTTTTTTTTTGTTTGTTTTTGTTTTTTTTTTTTTTAATATTTTATTTATTTATCTTTAGAGGGTAAGGAGAGAGGGAGAGAAACATCAATGTATGGTTGCCTTTCATGCATCCCCTGCTGGAGGCTCGCCTGCAGGGAACCAGCCTGCAACCCAGGCATGTACCCTGACTGGGAATTGAACTTCGATCCTCTGGTTCGCAGGCCTGTGCTCAATCCACTGAGCTACACCAGCCAGGAGGCCTGTGTTTTTGAATGGGCAGCAGAACATTAGAAAATGGTGAAGGACAGTTCATCAGGGTCGAACAATGTGTGAGGCAGGATTGTTGCACATACTGGTGGAGTAACTAGCATTTTTTTCCAGGAGTGCCCCCAATCATGGCAAATAAAAAATGCACCACACCCTGTTTCCAAAATACACCTAGAGGGAGGTAAAATACCCTCCTTAAGAACCACTGCCCTACAAATACAGAGTGAAAAAAGAGAAGGAATTATAGGGTTACACGAGGGAAAGCCATCTTGCTTCCTTTTTACCACATTTATGGATCCTAAATTCCACCCATTCATCACCCCTAAACACACACACAGGCTGCTGTGCTTTATGTAAGGGTAGATGTAGTGGAAATGTATTTGGTTTGAATGTGAGCCTGAGAAGACAACAGTGAAATGGGAGCAGTGGCTGCTCTAGCACTGGAGCTGGAGCTAGTCAGCCTCTCTTGGAAACTAGCTTGAAATCCAGAAATAGCAGGCTTATACCACCCATCCTTGCTTTCGGGGCCACTCCTTATTCACGCTCAGCCCTGCCTTTCAGTGCCTGTCTACTTTCTCCTTCCACAGTCCCAGTCTCTGTGTCTCACTTTGCTCCCCTCTTGGGTTGCTTCCTACCCAGCAGTGACATCACACTTGGAGAATCCTCCTTTGGGGAGATCATTTCTTGTTACAGTAGGAGTACAGAAGGAAGATATGTTTGCTGATAACACTCAGAAATAGTTCTGGCTGGTGTTTGAGTCCTATATTATCAAATTTCAGGAGTGTTAGAGGTTCAAGTATATGTTCTGGCTGAGAGAAAGCATGTTTCAAATTTCAAGCAACTCATTTACTAAGAAACTTTGGGCCCTGGTTGATGTGGCCTTGTGGATTGAGCACAGGCCTGCCAACCAAAGGGTCACTGGTTCAATTCCCAGTCAGGGTACAAGCCTGGGTTGCAGCCCAGATCTCCAGTAGGGGGAGTGCAAGAGGCAACCACACACTGGGGAAAAAAAGAAAAGAAAAGAAACTTTAGAACCTGTACCTAGGATGGCAACTGTCAATTCTCTGAAGTGACTTGAAACTGTTTAACAGGTTCAGCCCTGAAATTTACATTTATATTTGTAACAGACCCAGCCCGCAGCCTCAGTGTGTTGTGGATGCAATGAAAAAATTCACACAGACTGCAAAAGTCCTGTGGAGGAAATGGGACGGCATGGCCACTCTGAGTGAGAGAAGGCCCCGACCCCTGCCTGGACCGGCTTTTATTGCTTTCTGGGCACATTACATGGAGGATGGTCCTCATTTACTGTGCACAGGTTTGCTTTAGGTGGTTACCTTTTACAGAAAACAAAGGAGAGTGTATTGCTAATTACATCACAGAAGAAGTAGATTTGCAAATGCAAAGGGAAAAGTGGTTAAACTGGTTACACTTGTCTTTGGAAGGTTTAGCATAGATTTTAGGACGTTACTTTAAAGATATGCAGTAAACATTTTCTGCCTCAATTCAGGGTGAGGGAGTTTTAGCAAAAGCAAGACTCAAAGCAGCCTAGATACAATGCAGGCCTGATTCCCCACCAGAGAACCTATCCATGGGTGTGTGTCCTGTGTGCCGACCTCCTGGTTGGTTTTCCGAATCAGGGGCTGGGCTACATTACCCACACCACGCAGAATGGTCCTGTAGAACAGTCCACTATTAAAATTTTACTGATTCTGATACTTTTGCAGTTGGTTATATGTGGTATTTTCAACATACAAATGATGACAGTCCTAGCTCATCACTTTCTGGTATTTGTACTTTCTTTTTCTTAACAAATTATAATGGCTAGAACTTTATCATCAGACACAGCAGATATTTCTGATAATTGAAATGGTCTGTCATTATATTATTGAGTTCTTATGTCTTGAATTATTTTTACTAAAACATAAAAATACAGCTTTTTAGAAGTTAGTAAAAGAAAATTAAAACTTTTTTAAACATTGGTTTTTATCTCCGCAGTGGTCTTCACTCCCAGGACATCTGTGGGGGTGACAATAGAGATAGAGCTATTCTTTACAGAAAGAAATTGCAATGGAGAGAAACATGAGTGTCCTGTTAAACTGTTTTTAATAACACTGGAATCTGTGTTAATTCATACACATGGCAGGTGGGGAAAGGGACTCTGTCCCCCACTGGTTCTGCTAAACATAGCACCCTCCCTCTTTTCTCAGAGACTAGTGGAGAGTCGCAGACAGCAGATCTTAAAGGAATTTGAAGAGCTTCATAGGCGGCTGGATGAAGAGCAGCAGGTGTTGCTTTCACGGCTAGAGGAGGAGGAACAGGACATTCTACAGCGCCTCAGAGAAAATGCTGCTCACCTTGGAGACAAACGCCGGGACCTGGCCCACTTGGCTGCCGAGGTGGAGGGCAAGTGCTTACAGTCAGGCTTCGAGATGCTTAAGGTTCGACCTTTGCCCCTGCGTAGTCCCTCAGGTCGAGCGCAGTGTAGCTTTGCACAGGCTGTTCTGTCAGCCCGGGATGCTCACTTCTCTGCTTTGCTTCTTTAAACCCAGTTCTTTCTTCTAGACACACTCAAAGCATCTATTTCTACAGAGAGGCTTCTCTGACTTCTCCCAACCCCTTCTAATCATTTCTGTGTTCTTATGTCTTGTCAATAATTATGTGCTTATGCCAAAGAAAAAAATCCACTCTTTTGAAAGGAGGGCAGTCTAGTCTGAATTCATGAAAAAAGCTATGCATTAAAAATTGTGTAAATGCAGTTACCATTATTTTAAGTCCTAGAACTTGATTTACTTACTGCTAAAAAAGAATAGAAACTAGTTTGAAAGACACTTGAAATTATGTATAAAAATATATTGTTTTTGATATGTAAATGCCTCTAAAATGTTTGAAATCATTTGTTCTCTTAAGCAGATGCATGGTGTTAGCAAGGCTGTAGGAAATATGTTTCTTACCTTAGAGATCACACTACCAGCATTTGAATCAGTGAGGTGCTGTTGTACATTGATCTGCATGCTAATGTACTCCTTGGTGTTTATTCTTATGTCCTTTCATGTATGTGTGTTCTGCCTTCCACATTAAACTGGGAAATCCTGGGGGGCAGAGATTTGTCTTCTTTGTCTTCTGGACCCCAAGTATTTGCAAATCAGGATTGGCACATAGTTCTTAATGTTTATTAACCAGTACCAGACAGGGGATGCCAAACAACAGTGGGAAGTATGATCCATTCCTATACCGCTAGTCTGGAACTATCTGTAATGATCCTCAAGGAGACAGGTGTGTGGTTGGCACTTGGGGGACAGAGGGAAGAGCAGACACATCCCTGCACTTGCATTGAGCTCCCAGGGTCCTTGAGGAACAAAGACAAACACAAGAAACCATTTGGAAGTGATGTAAATTTCCAAGCTTCATGATGACCAGAAGTTGTAAGTGGGAATGAGGTTGGGAGAGATGTACTACTCAGATCCCTCTGACACTCTTCTCCTTTCATTGTGACCCTCAGTTTACCCTATTCCTATTTTAGAGATCTAGAACTTTTGGGAGGAGGGGGATCCTTTTTCCTGTAGGAACAGGCAAAAGGATCCCCCTCCTTGACTACCAGCACCAATATTGCTTTCTTTTCTCCTTCCCTCTAGGATGTCAAAAGTACCCTGGAAAAGTAAGTGATTCCTGCATCTCTCTGAGTGAGTTAGGTCTTGGCTTAGAGACTTGGAATACAGTGAGGAGTTGGGGGAATAAGGATGGAAAAGCCAGGCAGCTTCTGGGTAGGATATGGGAAAGGTTTATTACGTCAATGAAGCCAGTTAGAGAGTGATCATAGGGAATAATAGCCCCTTACCTTTTTCCCATTGAGCATCAGGACTTTCTTGTTAAGGAAGATATCAAGGTAACGTAGAACCAGATTCTCCCTGTGCCTGTGTGTGGAATTGTGTCCAAACTAGATGGAAGGAGAAAGGGGTTGGGAGAAGGGAGGGTAATTACCCATTTGCATGAAATATAACAATATCCCCAGAAAGTTCTGAGACTCGTTCTTAAGATAAGGATTTGTCCAAGGGACCATGTGGCTCTCCATAGATTGGCCAAAGAAAGCAATACGCAAGTGTTTGTCCTCAGGTAGGAGGGAGAAAGTGGGAGGATGGAGCTTCCCCTGACCCTGCCCTTTCTTCCCCTATCTCCCTGTCCCTCCTAGATGTGAAAAGGTGAAGACCATGGAGGTGACTTCAGTATCCATACAACTTGAAAAGAACTTCAGCAATTTCCCCCGACAGTACTTTGCCCTAAGGAAAATCCTTAAACAGCTAATTGGTGAGTTGTTCCCAAAAGAAAGGAACAGAGGAAATTCACAGAGAGAAGAAAGTGTTGAGGTCCTACCTCATATGGGCTTCAGTTATCCTATCTGTTGTTTCCCATGCCCATCCCCACACCCACCCCTTCACCTGGCTTTACATCACTCAGAGTCACAGAATCCAACTGAAAAGCCTCAGGTGTCCTCTACTTTTAGGCCCACATTTTCTTAATAGGGATGAGAAAAATTAAATAATTCACCTAAAACTTGTTTGCTCTTGAAAGTGAAAGAGAATGTCAATAATTTATTCACAGAAAATAGTCATAAACCTAAACAGTCATTTAGGACTATCCCTAAACTCTGATGGTGTCTTCTCTGTATCCTTTTCTCTGTATATTTTCCATTCTTGCCCTTGTACCGTGCCTAGTGCTTCTCTGCAGTGAGATGATGATGTCAGGGACCATGGAGGGAAGACCAGGCATAAGGAGCCTAAATCACTAACCCTTGCAAAATCGAGAGCACATTATTTGCTTATTTTAGGGCTGGGGTGAAATGTGAAGCCGGTGTTTCTTCCCCTCCCTCAAGTGACACCATGGATTGAGAAAGCTAACCAAACCACTGCATTTTGGGGACCCCTAAAAGAGCAGGCTCTAAAAGGCAGGCTGGAAGAGTGAGGCAGGGGTGTTGAGCTATTCCCATCCTCATCTAGCTCCCCACTCTGGCTTCTCCCGCCAGCGGATGTGACCCTGGACCCTGAGACTGCTCATCCTAACCTAGTTCTGTCGGAAGATCGTAAGAGCGTCAAGTTTGTGGAGACAAGACTCCGGGATCTACCTGACACACCACGACGTTTCACCTTCTATCCTTGTGTCCTGGCTACTGAGGGTTTCACCTCAGGTCGACACTACTGGGAAGTAGAGGTGGGAGACAAGACCCACTGGGCAGTGGGTGTGTGCCGGGATTCTGTGAGCCGGAAGGGCGAGCTGACCCCACTACCTGAGACTGGCTACTGGCGGGTGCGACTGTGGAATGGGGACAAATATGCAGCCACCACCACGCCTTTTACTCCTTTGCACATCAAGGTGAAACCCAAGCGGGTGGGCATATTCCTAGACTATGAGGCCGGCACACTGTCTTTTTACAATGTCACAGACCGCTCTCATATCTACACCTTCACTGATACTTTTACTGAGAAACTGTGGCCCCTCTTCTACCCGGGCATCCGGGCTGGAAGGAAGAATGCTGCACCACTTACCATAAGGCCCCCAACAGACTGGGAGTGACAGGTAGGGACATGGGAATAACTGGAATGAGGCAGGACCAAGAGCAATGGGCCTTCTTTCCTGTGACCTGCTGGAATGTCTTCATGTCTGCCTGGTTCCAGTCCTGGACCATCTGGGAGAGACACCTTGGTTTCTAGAATGGTTTATGTGGAGGAGTAGGTAGGACTGGTCTAGGATGAGAGCACAGCTACGTCTCCTCCCTAACTGAGTGAGGAGCTAGTTCCCAGGGGATCATCTTCCCTGAAGTTCATCAGGTTTTCTGTTACACAGGACAGGTTGGGAAGGAAGGAGAGGCTTTTCCATAAACAAAAAAATCTCTGGGAGAGTCTGACATGCTCAAACCAGAGGAGGAAACAGGACCCCCTATATGTCGGGGGTTCTTTAATCCAGAATAGTTGTGTTTCTTGAGGAAGAGTACAGAGGTGTGTATACCTCTAGATTGAAGTGAAAATGAATGACAGTTGCTTTCACGGGTCTAGAAGTTGAGTTTTTCCAAGAGCAGAGATTGGGCATCAAAAATTTAGAAAAAAGGTTAGGGAAGGCGGCTAAAGGAGCAAATTCCTAGAGACTAATGAAGTGGAGAGGATTTCTTTGGTCTTCTATGCCCAGCGTGAGGTTGCCATTATCAGTAGATTGGCCAGAGGAGAAGGTGAGAATGAAGAAGAGGAGGACCTAGGTCCCTATCTCAGTCTTCAGAAATGGCTTATTGCCTGCCTCCTTATAGTTGATTGTCTCCAAGAAGTCAGACACCTTCCTCTTCAGGGGTGAGGTGCCAGAGATCCTGTAAGACAGTCTATCCTTTAACTGCTTTCCCAGGGGAACTTGGAAAGGAGAGAGTCAGGTATTAGAGAAAGAGAAACAGATTTCTATCCAAAGCTCTGGCCTTAAAGAATGTTACTAGTTAGTCCCAAGTTGTTAGCCTTATTACCTGGCTAAGGTGTCCAAGCCAGAAACGGAGAAAGGAAATGGAGTGGTCCTAACTCTGAGGACAGAGTAGAAGAGGGTGGCGTGCATAAGGAAGGGCGAGACGGACGACTTCCTTGTGCCTGTGTGCATCTGGCCTGGAACTGGTGTTCACAGGAGCCAGTCTTTTGCTTGTTTGCTGCCATCCTTCACCATTCGCCATTTCCTCTATCGGAGAATGTAAATCATTTAATGTTAGGCCAAAATAAACAATCTCTAGGGTACATATGTCGTCAAAAAAGGTAAAGTAATACATGCCAAACCAAACTAAAATGACTTGGACTATCTGCTGCTTGGGTAATGGGGTTCACAGAAGGTTGGGATAAGAAACTGCAGCTTAGGACATTTCAGTTCCTCCCACCACCTCAACAGGACTCTGTTCAGACTCTCCTCTTACCTTTGTGCCTTGACTGTGGTTCTTTGTGGCAAGATGCTTTGGTTGGTAAAACAATATGGAACAAAGGATCCACTGAAGTGATCTCTGTGTTGTGTGGTAATTTGACGACTGTTTCTCTTGATGTATAAGAATCACTGTTAAAAATGCATGTTCCTGGGCTCACCCTTAGTGTTGCTCAAGGTCTGTGGTCTACCTACATTTTAAGCATACTTCTTTCATTTGATTCTGGGGATACTTGTGAAACTCACCCCTGAAAAGGTTTCAGACATTTCTTCTGAGCTGGAGTCCTGGTCCCCTACCCAGCTTGATGGGGTTTGAGAGGGGAGAAGGACCTCACCCTCCCCTGATGTAAACTGCCCTCTTCCTGTCTCAGGGTTCATTCATGTTCTGCTCCTCCAGCTCATATATCTCTACTCTGATCTCAGGAATTGGTGGCCCTTAACTATGAAGCAGAGGCAAATGGGATGTCAAAAAGAACAAATGGGACACAGAAAGGTCAGAGGGAGGGATTGTGATCCATGTCTGTCTGTGTTGGGGGTGGGGTATAGTTTCAGGGGCAGGAGATACTGTTGTCAGGTTTCTGTGTCCCAGTACCTATGACTATGAGTTAGTGAGGATCACCTGCTCTGTGTTTAGGACTGCATAACAGGAAATGTGTTTGTTTGGTTAGTGGAAAAGAGCTGTGTTCTCTGAGGGCCTGGAGCCCTCTTCCTTCACTCCACCCCACTCATGACCTTTTTGAATTTCACTCCCTCTGACACCAGTGATTTTTTTAAATGTGTAACTGCTGTTCCTTCTACCTGTAGATCTGCCAGATATTCACCTTTGGCTGCAGAGAGTAGGGCAGAAGGTCTGTCTGGGTATAAATTGCACAGAACCATCTCCCCACCCTAGCTGCCAAAGGACCTGTCTTCTGTCCTGAAGATGTATAGTAGTTTGAGATCCTCTCCTATTCTACTAGCCTCTCCAGTCTTTACCTAGTATAATTGATCATGGGCTCCAGTCTACCTAATATAACGGATCGTGGGCTTGAATAAGACTAGAAAGGGAGCTAGAACTCATACATGGACCCTGGCTTAGAAACAGATGGATCTGTAAGGCCGCAAGGTGGCGCCAGAGTAAGGACCAGAGCGGAGCGCCTTCCCAGGAGGCATTGCGCTGTTGCTGGTGTCTGTCCGTCTCAGGGGTGGGGCCTGCAGGCCTTCGGTCTAGGGCTCTCTCGTTGCTTGCCTGAATGGCGGGGCCAGTGAAGGACCGTGAGGCTTTCCAGAGGCTCAGCTTCCTGTACCAGGTGAGTCCGCGAAGGGGGAGCTTAGGGAGGGCCCTGGTGCCGCCAGTTGCTGAGTGATCACCCCTCCCCTAGGCCGCCCACTGCGTACTCTCACAGGACCCCGAGAACCAGGCACTGGCGAGGTTCTATTGCCGCACAGAGAGGACCATCGCCAGGAGGCTCGTCTTGAGGCGGTGAGACGCACAGAGCACGGCCCGGCTGGGGTGGGGGGGGGGAGAGAACGCAAGGGCCGATGTGCAGACCACCTTCCCCTCCTCCCGCAGGGACCCCTCGGTGAAGAGGACAGTCTGTCGAGGCTGCTTTTCCCTCCTCCTCCCAGGCGTGACCTGCACACAGCGCCAGAGACGTGAGTGCGCATATCGGGGTGGGTTAAGTAGGGAGCGCTGGAGGGCAAGTGACTCTTCCTCGCTTTGGATGGATGTTTGCTGTGGGGTTCGCAGGAGCAGGAGTCGACTTTGTCCCACTCTTGAATTAAGTTGTTAACTCCCCCGATGTTGCCAGGTGAGGCAACCTCGCCCGTGTGTAAGAATAGATGTTATTTGGCATCGTGGAGGACAATTCATTGCCATTCATGCAACAAATATTTTTTTCCAAGGTGTGCCAAGCATTGTAATTGATTCATTTTTCTCATTGAAGGTGTAGTGTGATGGGACAGGCTAAGATAACAACAAAATAGTGTAGAAAAATGCTTTAATTTGGGGAGTAAAATGCTGTTACTTATGCCAGTGGTGGTGAAATTCATGATAAGAAGAGATAGTAGCAGATGGAAATTCTAGCCTTGTGTGTTGACCTTAAGATGAGAGGTTGTGGTGCTGTGAAGAAAATGAGAGTTTAGGAGGCTGGAGTGTGAAGTGCATACAACATGAAGCTGGAAAAGGAAATGGCAGGTCTTGTAGAATCTTGTAAAGGAGTTTGGACTTCTTAAAAGAGTACCAAGAAACTGATAGTTTATGCAGGGATCTCACACTATCAAATTTGCATTCAAAGTAGGGGAGAGGTGGGATTCCTACCAGCAAACAGTGGAGACAAAACTGGGTGTAGGACACCTTTACTTCTCCTAAACCAAGGCACTCTGTTCCATTTTCCCTCTTTCATACCAGGCTGCAGGGGACAGCGCTGGACAGTACAGACCTGCCTAACATGCCAGCGCAGCCAACGGTTCCTCAATGATCCTGGGCATGTGCTCTGGGGAGACCAGCCTGAGGCCCATGTAGGGAGCCAGGCAGGTAAGAAGTGGACAAAAATGTGGGATATGCCAGGCAGATAGGGATGATGGGGGACAGAGGGCTGAAGAGGACACATAGATGAGTTCTGGGTTGACATGAGAGGTGTCACAACCTTAGAAAACTTTAACTCTGCTCATCTGTCCAGATTCCAAACCACCACAGTCCCTGCCAAACACAGGCCACCTTACTGAGGAGAAAGTGCAGCCTCAGAGTTCCAATAACCAGTGATGGATTCACCTTATCTTCCAAATAAATAAAGTTTAATTCTGTTCCACTTTGGAGAGTCTGTAAGTATTTCAACTCTTAATTTCATTTTCTTCTGTTTCTGTCTGTATTCTCTGTCACCAGCTAATTTCTCCTCTGTCTTTATCATCCTCCTACTCCCACCATTCAGAGAGATCCAATCTCCATAGACAACTTGGCCCCACTGAGCAACTCACATATCCAGGATCCTTGTGCCCCTTCACACCTGCTTCTCAGTGCAGGACCATGAACGGAACCGGGCCTAGGATTGTCTGTGAAGGAGCTGAGCCTGCTTAGGGCGTTCCATATTTAGGACATTCCTGACTAAAGAGCTGGACAGACTGCTGTTTTTAAATGAGGGGGAAATTTTGTGTGGGGAGGACTTAAGATCCTCTCAGTCCCCTCAAGATTGTCTTTTCCAATCTGTGGGTTTTCTTTAAAATTCTAATAAGGGAAACTATATAAACCCAACTAACAAGGTCAAAGATGGTATCAAAAGGACACTGGCAAACATTATTCAAGTAGGCTCCATAAGTATACCCTCAAGGTTTTCTTGAGAATTAGTAAACAACAAAAATCATATTTTTCAGCATTCCTGGAGTTGCTAGGTGCCAACTGATCAGTTTACCACAAAAATATACAAACAAAATTTATTATTTCCAGAATGCAGTATTCTTCCCATTCTCTTATAAATCCTGTGTTTCACTTACTGCTGCATTAAAATCAACAACTTCATCAAAACTCTATAATGTTGTGGCTTAAATCAACAGTGATTTATTAGGCTGTCTAAGGGCTTGGCTGGGTGGTTCTTCTGTTCCAAACAGCACCACCTGGTATAACTCCACTGCATGCGGAGTCCAAGCAGGTGTGGCCCCATGTCATGGAACATCTTCAAGCTCTCACGCAGGTGCTGTAACCAGGGGGAGTTGCCTCCCTGTCAAGTCTTGGGTGGAAGTCCCTTCCATCCTCCTGGCTCAAAGCATGGCTACAGCTATTTAACATATCTATGCAACCAGTTAAAGGTTATAGATATGTTAAGTGACCATGCCAGAGGTTAGCTGCAAAGCTATTGCTGTACAAAACAGCCCTACATGTTCCTGCTTCATGTGTCCCTTCTCCCAACTCACACCTGTGGGGTGGGGTGGGAGGGCAGATGAAGACATCCTATATATTTTTCTAATATTTCCAGGACATCTGGAGGTCTGGACCTCATTCCAAATTCCTATTTGGGGCCTCCCTCTTGGCTGCACCCTGTTACATGGGGGCAGGGTGGTGGTGCTCCAATGCTGCCTGTAGCTGTCCACTGTGTGCACTGACCTGAGTTTCTCATGCCAAGGTCATCCTCCACCTATGTTTTGTCTGAGGCTGTTGGGAACCACCCTACCTGATTTCAGAAGCTGTAACCCCCCATGGCTAAGGCTGAGTAAGCGAGCTTCGGACCATAAGCCACTAAGGAGACAAAGCTTATTTCCCTGGCAGGGGTGCTGCTTCTGCTCCTTTTTCTTCACCCTGCCTGACCCCCAGTGCTTGATTGGTTAGCCAGTGATGGGTAAGATTACTCAAGGGAGGAATGACCCAAGACAGGCATGATCACAGGAGACCCCAGAGAAGGACTTGAGGGGCTATAGCAAAAGGGAGCGCCAGACCCTTACCCCTCGGCTTTGACATAGCCTGAGTCCTCATTCTGTCTGCAAGAAGTCCCCTAATCTCTTGGCTGCCTTACTTCCCCTGCTTGACTTAAGCCTGAAACAATGACATAGGGTGGTGCAGCCCTGTGCTGGAAAGGGCCAGTTCCCTGGGTGATCAGGCCTAAGAAAGAATATATAAAATCCTGTGAAACCTGCTTTGTTTAGAATGCTCTCAATTAAATGATAAGGTTCTAAGCAGAAAATGACTTTGTTTCACAAAGTTTTGTAGCATTTTAGCTAACAGATCCTGGCTCAGAATAAGCCTTAGAAGTTCTTTATATCTTATCTATTGTTTGATCCTTACTGCCTGACAGTGATTAATGAGCTTTATCTGTATTCCTGTGCAAAATGAACCTAA
This sequence comes from Sturnira hondurensis, assembly GCF_014824575.4. Taxonomy (NCBI): domain Eukaryota; kingdom Metazoa; phylum Chordata; class Mammalia; order Chiroptera; family Phyllostomidae; genus Sturnira; species Sturnira hondurensis. The sequence continues at coordinate 1,144,271 of NW_028077940.1, read as the reverse complement.
TAAAACGCCATTGAGAAGAAGGCTCTAGGTCCTTCTCCTTTGAGAGATCAGCTACCTTTCCTGCCCAAGCAGATCATGTCTTGGGAGACTTATTTGCATCTGTGACAAACAGGGGGCTTTATGGGCAAAGTTCCCCCACATGGGGCCACCCTGAATAAGCCATAAAGCAATCTGAGATGACTGTTTTTTGTGCTGGGCTTGGAGATTCCTAGGTGAAACCAAGCTGCGAATCTAGGCTGGCTGCTGCTAGTGCTGGATCTGGGGCTCACTGAGGCCAGCTGTTGCTTGTTTGAGAGGATTTAGGAAGTTGTGAATCATGAGCCAAGACCTGCCATTCATATGGTAAAGCAGCTTGGGTGGGCCTGTAAGTTGGGTGGGGCAAAGTCTCTGGTGATTTCTAAGACAGGTCAAACAGTGTTAGCTAATTTGATGGAGTCTCTGATATGGCACCAGCTTGCCTGCTCTGTGGTGGAGGGTTTAGGAAAGGGACAATGGCCTCTGCTTGCCTTGATGCATCACGCATCTGGCAACCATGAAAATGTTCTCTGTATCTATGAATCTGTTTCTTTATGTTTGTTCATTAATTTTGTTTGTTAGATTCAACTGTTGATATATATGTATTTATTGCCATTTTATTATTCATATGTGTTATTTTTCTCCCTCCTCTTCTTCAAGAAAACCTTTTAACATTTATTATAATATTGGTTTGGTGGTGATGAACTCCTTTAGCTTCATATCTGAGAAGCTCTTTAGATGTCCTTCAATTCTAAATGATAGCTTGTTGTGTAGTGTAATCTTCATTTTAGTTCCTTGCTTTCCATCATTTTAAATATTTCTTGCCAGTCCATTCTGACCTGCAAGGTTTCTGTAGAGAAATCAGCTCCCATAAGAGGGAGCTCCCTTGTGAGTAACTAGCTGCTTTTCCCTTGCTGCTTTTAATATTCTCTCTTTGTCTTTGAACTTTGACATTTTAATTGTGTTGTGTTTTATTGTGAGCCTCTTGGGTCCATCTTGTTTCAGACTCTCTGTGCTTCCTAGGCTTGTATGTCTTTATTTCCTTCACCAGGTTAGGGAAGTTTTCTCTCACTTTTTCACGCTGGTTTTCAATTCCTTGCCCTTTCTTTTCTCATTCCAACATCTCCATGATGCAAATATGTGTGGTTTTCCCAGAAGCCCCTTATACTACCCTCACTTTTTGAATATTTTTAAATATATATATTTTATTAATTATGCCATTACATTTGTCCTATTCTCCCCCCTTCATTTCCCTCCATCCTGCACACCCCTCCCGCACCATTCCCTCCCTTTCGTTTATGTCCACGTGCCTCAAGTTCTTTAGATTCTATATTTCCCATACTATTCTTGCCCTCCGCCCATCTGTTTTCTACCTACTGTCTATGCTACTTATTCTCTGTACCTTCTCCCCACTTCTCCTCCCACTCCCCTGTTACTAACCCTCCATGTGATCTCCATTTCTATGGTTCCACTCCTGATCTAGCTGTCCTCTTACTTTGCTTTTGTTTTAGGTGTGGTTGTTAATAACTGTGAGTTTGCTGTTCTTTCACTGTTCATATTTTTTATCTTCTTTTCCTTAGGTAAGTCCCTTTAACATTTCATATAATAAGGGCTTAGTGATGATGAACTCCTTGAATTTTACCTTATCTAGGAAGCACTTTATCTGTCTTCCCATTCTAAATGAAAGCTTTGCTGGATAGAGCAATCTTGGTTGTAGGTCTTTGGATTTCATGACTTGGAATTCTTCTTTACAGCCCCTTCTTGCCTGGAAGGTCTCTTTTGAGAAATCAGCTGACAGTGTGATGGGAACTCCTTTGTAGGTGACTGTCTTTTTATCTCTTGCTGCTTCTAGGCTTCTCTGCTTCATTTGAATCTTGGCTAATGTAATTATGATGTGCCTTGGTGTGTTCCTTCTTGGGTCCAACTTCTTTGGGACTCTCTGAGCTTCCTGCATTTCCTGGAAGTCTATTTCCTTTGCCAGATTGGGGAAGTTCTTCTGTATTATTTGTTCAAATAAGTGTTCCACTTGTGGCTGTTCTCTTCCTCTTCTGGTACCCCTATAATTCGGATGTTGGAACGTTTAAAGATGTCCTGGAGGTTCCTAAGCCTCTCCTCATTTTTTGGAATTCTTGTTTCTTCATTCTTTTCTGTTCGGTCATTTTTTTTTCTTCCTTCTGGTCCACTCCTTTGATTTGAGTCCCAGTTTCCTTTCCATCACTATTGGTTTCCTGTGCATTTCCCTTCATTTCAATTAGTTTAGCCTTCATTTGTTCCTCTAATTTGTGACTCAAATCAACCAGTTCTGTGAGCATCCTGATCACCAGTGCTTTGAACTGTGCATCTGAAAGTTTGACTATCTCTTGGTCACTTAGAATAATTGGTTCTGGGGCTTTGAGCTGTTCTTGAGCCATAATGTTTTAGTCTGTTCCCACCTGTTATACATGAGGGGCAGAGCCTTAGGTGTTCACCTGGGCGGGGCCACCCAGGTCTCTGGGTTGTGATGATGTACGTGGGGGCGGAGTCAGAGAGGGGCAATGGTGTTTGTTCAGCTCTCTCTCAGATTTCGGTCCCCTCTGCCACTTCCCACAAGCAGATTGGGCCCTTCTGGTGCTGGTTGCTGGGTGTGTGGGCTTATGTACCCTCCAGGACCCTGTGGGTCTCTCCAACGAACTCGGCCAGCACCTCGACCCAAAAAATCTTTCCAATTGGTTCTTGCAGGCTCTAATTCCCATCACTGGGGCCCTAGCCTGAGCGGTCTGTCTCACAGTTCACTCCTTTGCTTGGTTTATCTGCACTTGAATGCATGACCGTGGTCAGCCAGCCGCCCTGAGCCCTCACTGGGTCTGCCCATTGCCACCCTGCACCTGGTATCCATCAACCGCCACTTGCACTTCTGGGTCAGTCCACCAATCTTTCCTGAGTGACCTGCTCCACTGCTGACTCTGCCCCTCTTACCAGTCTGGCTGAATGGTTCGTTGTTGTCAGACTTCTGTACAGTTCAATTTTCTGTGTTTTGGCTGTGTTTTTGTTACTAAAATTGTGTTGTCTTTAAACTTGGTTTTGCGAGGAGCCACAGTGTTTCCACCTATTCCTCCATCTTGGCCGGAAGTCCTGAATACTTTTTTCTTTTTATTGTTCTCATTGGGGATTTTCTGCTTCCTCATCTTCCAAATCTCTGCTTTCATTCTCTGCTTCATCTACTCTACTGTTGATTCCTGTGAGATATTCTTTATTTTATTTTTTTAAGATTTTATTTATTTATCTTTAGAGGGGAAAGGAAGGAGAAAAGGAGAGAAATATCAGTGTATGGTTGTCTCTCGTGAGTCCCCTGCTGGGAACTGCCCTGCAACCCAGGCATGTGCCCTGACTGGGAATCAAACTGCAATTGTGTGGTTCGCAGGTCCGTGCTCAATCCTCTGAGCTACACCAGCCAGGGCAGATATTCTTCATTTTAATTAATGTATTCTTCCTTTATGGCTGGTCCTTTTTTATTTCTTTAAGATTTTATTTATTTATTTTTAGAGAGAGGGGAAGGGAAGGAGAAAGAGAGGGAGAAAAACATCAATGTGTGGTTGCCTCTCTCATGCCCCCAATCAGGGACCTTACCTGCAACCCAGGTATGTGCCCTGACTGGGAATCAAACCAGCCACCATTTGGTTCATAGCTCACACTCAATCCACTGAGCTATACCAGCAAGGGTGACTGGTCCTTTAAAAAAGAACAAATTATGCCCTGGCTGGTGTAGCTCAGTGGATTGAGTGCGGGCTGTGAACCAAAGGATCGCGGTTCAATTCCTAGTCAGGGCACATGCCTGGGTTGCAGGCCAGGTCCCCAGTGGGAGCCATGTGAGAGGCAACCACACATTGATGTTTCTCTCCCTCTCTTTCTCCTTCCCTCCCCCTCTCTCTAAAAAAAATAATAAGGAAATAAAATATTTTTTCAAAAAAAGAACAAATTATTACAATATTGGAGTGACACTGATTAATAGGGTCATTTTGTACATGTTTCAAGTGTATACATCAGTGAAACAAGATCTGTACACTGCACTGTATACCCACCACCCAAAATCAAACCATCTTTTGTCATCATGTATTAAGCCTCCACTATCTCCCTTCCTTCAAGTAGCCTTCACACAGCTGTCTGTGTCCATGAGTTTCAGTTTTATATTCCACATATGAGTGAAATCATATGGTTCTTAGCTTTTTCTCACTGACTTATTTCACTTAGAATAATATACTTAGGTCCATCCATGTTGTTGCAAATGGCAGCATTTCATCTTTCCTAATGGCTGAGTAGTATTGCAGTGCATATATGTACCACATCATCTTTATCCGATCCTCTATTGCAGGACATTCTGGTCTTAGCCACTGTGAATAACACTGCAGTGCACGGGGGATACATCTCTCTTTGCAAATAGATGCCTTCAAGTTTGGGGGGTAGATACCAAGAGAGGAATAGCTGGGCTATATAGTAATGCTATTCTTAATTTTTTAAGGAACTGCCAGACTGTTCTACATACTGGCTCTAACAGTCTACATTCCAGCAGTGAATGAGGGTTTCCTTTTCTTTACCATTCCAACACTTGTTATTACCTATCTTGTTGATAATAGCAATTCAACTAAGTGTAAGGTTACAAATATCATTGTAATTATGTTTTGCATTTCCCTAATAGCTAGTGAAGTTGAACATCTTTTCATGTATTTGTTGGCTGTTTGTATGTCTTCTTGGGGGAGATGTCTGTCAGGTCCTCCGCCTATTTTTTAATTAGGTTTTTGGTGCTGAGTTTTGTGAATTCTTTATATTAACCTTAATGTTAGAGCTGTTGTTTGCAAATATCATCTCCCATTCAGTGTGTTGTCTTTTTGTTTTGTTGCTGTTTCCTTTTGCTTTTTAGTTTAATATAGTCCCGTCCATTTATATTTTTACATGAAAGAGCACCTGTATACATGTTTTATTAAACTATTTAATGTCTACATGCAATAATAAATTTTTTGAAACTTCAGAGTTCTTCGATGATTTCAATATTGTTTCCAAATTAGCATGGTAGAACCTTAACTATTACATCATTCCAATTATTTTTTAAAGAGCTAAACTTCTAAGAGATCACTCCAACATAATTGTCCATTAGGTATCTAACAAAACTGGGTTCCTAGCTGTTTCAGCATATGGATTGTTCCTCTACTACCTAAGTGCCCTCTGTGACAGCTTTAACACATTTGGCCATTGTCTGTGAGGCTCTGCTGATTGAACCTGTCATGTAGAAGTCTTTTATTGTTAGCTGAGGACACAAAGGGATTAGCAAAAAGTTGCTGAAATGATTAGCTCTTCAACATCATCAAAACAAGATTAGGAGAGACTTCTTCCAATTTGTTCCTTACTTGATCCAGAGTATTGAATGCAAGAGTTATACCTGCAGTCTCCGAGAGGGCTCTTATAATTTTCCAGTCTTCTCTTCCCAAGCTGCTGGGAGATGTCACTGCTACTTAGTCCACTGAGCTTGGCCCTCAGTATTGACATAAGTAGCAGATTTTTCCATGTAAGCAGCGCCTGGGAGAATAACATCAGCTATAGGAGCTCCAGCGTCACCATGATGTCCTTGATAAATAATGAAACAATTCTTTGGCAAATCCTGTCAAGTGATACAACCTCCATCTGCTCCTAGGAGAAATAGCACTTTGGGAGGGTTCTTTCGAATTTCTTCCGCCTCAGGTTCAGAGCCAAGATCTAAAGCAACTCTTTGGCTTGCAGTCCTGTTTGGCTTGCAGTCCTGTGAAGAATATTCATAACTTTCCAATCACCAGCAACACCATTGTTCATCCGAACCTTCTGAGCAATGCTGGAGAAAGCTGCAAGAATTGCTGCCCCATCGTTTCTTTGGAGTGCAGAACTGCCTAAAACCACCATAGGTTTTTTTAGCTTCCTTCAGGACCTGGCCGAATAGATGGCTACGGGAAGCAATATCGTGAAGAATTTGGGGGGAATCTCCCAGATGGTCATATCTGTAAGTGAGATCCACTTGACTGGCTATAAGGGCCACTTTTAAGTCATTGTGAAGCCAGCTCGTTTGAATTCTAGCATTAAACAGTGATGCCTCAAGACGTGGATTTGTACTGACCAGAACATTTGCCTCTTCCACACCAGCAATTGTAGTATTAGGAAGATAATTGGAACACAAATCTGTACTAGCTCCTGCAGTGGGGAAGATCTCTTCAGTGCGCAGGGTGACAGAGTCCACTCTCTTAAGCAAATCTTTGAGAACTACTAGGGCTTCAGCATCCACCAAGCCACCTGCAATTTCTGCCACATCCTTTCCTTGAAAACTCTGCAATATTCCAGCTACACAAGAGAGTGCATCCTTTCAGGTGGTGTAGGTTAAAAGCCCCTTTTTGTTTCTGACCATCGGCTCAGTCTTTGATGTTTTAGCCCAATAGGCAAATCTGGTCTTATCGGAGATCTGCTCTTCATTGATGTCCTCATGCATTCTTGGCAAAATCCTCATCACCTCCCCAGTTCTTGTGCTTACCACAATATTACTTCCAACCACATTCATTGTATCAATGGATTCTTTCTTGTTTCCCAAGGCTGAGCAGTAAAGGCATAGGGCTTAGAGTTCACGGCACCTACAGAACAGTTATCAATGACATTCCCAGACAGTTCAGACATAAACATCTTTTCATGTATGTACCAACTTGCATATCATTTCCTCTGCCTGTTGTTCCCAAAACAGCTACTCCTGCAATCTCACTTGCAAACCTGATGCAGTGAGTACACTGTATATACATCTAGTCATAACGATCTTTACCAATGTTGGCCCAATATTCTTGTCCTCTACAGCACATTTCCCCTCTAAAAATGGGCTCCTATCACTTCCAAACATCATGGACTGGTCCTGCAGATCACATTCACCTTCCTCACTGCAAATAGGACATTCCAGTGGGTGATTTGCTAATAAGAACTCCATCACACCTTCTCTGGCTTTCTTAGTTTTTTTTTTTCTTTTAGTTTGTCAGGATATTCCAACCTTTCATTACTAGTATGGCACAAGCAGTTACAACCTTAGGAGTTTTCTCAATTTCAACAAGGCACATCCTGCAGTTTCCAGCAGTTGACAACCTTTCATGATAACAGAATTGAAGGATCTGCATGCTAGCCTTTTCACAAGCTTGAAGGACAGTAGTTCCCAGTTCCACCATGACAGATTGACCATCAACAAATACTTCAATCAAATTGCTTGCTGCTGTGGCAATTGTTTGAACATATTCTTTAGGAGACTTAGCAAGGCCTACTAAGGCCCTTCTGACAGGTATTCTTAACATATTGCTTCTCCCTAGAGCCACTGAGGGTGCTCTGCAGAACTGTTTGCAATATACTGACCCCCTTAGGAGCCCAATTGCTTATTCAATATCCCATTCATTTATTTTTGCCTTTACTTCCCTTGCCTCTGGAGTCAAATTCATAAAATAATCTCTTTGACCAAGGTCCATAATTTTAGTATTTCTGTTTTCTTCTATGTAATTTATTGTATCAGATCTTACATTTAGGTCTTTGATCTATTTTGAATTCATTTTCATACATGGGGACAAACTTATCTACTTTCATTTTTTGCATGTGGCTTTCCAATTTCCCCAGCACTATTTATTGAAGAGACTGTTGTGTGATTTGGCTCCTGTGTTGAAAATTATCTGCCTGTATACATGTAGTTTTATTTCTGGGCTCTCAGTTTTGTTTCACTGATCTGTCTTTTTTTCTGCCAATACCATAGTGTTTTGATTATTGTATCTCTGTAGTATATAATTTGAAGTCAGGTAGTGCAATACCTCTGGTATCACAGGATTTTTCTCAGGATTGCTTTTGCTCTTTGGGGTCTTTTGTGTTTCCATACAAATCTGATAAAATTTTGTTCTATGTCTTTAAAAAATGACATTGGGATTTTGATGGGGATTACATTAAATCTCTACATTGCTTTTAAAAAATAACATGGCCATTTTAACTATGTGGTTCTTCCAATCCATGAATATGGAATATATTTGCATTTATTGTGGTTTTTTTCAATCTTTTTTAATAATGCCTTATTCTTTGTATTGTATAGGTCTTTCACATCTTTTGTTATGTTTATTCCTAGGTATTTTATTCTTTCAGTTGCAGTTGTAAAAGAAATTGTTTTCTTATTCAGAACCATGTCCTCTGCAAAAGGTGACACTTTTACTTCTTCCTTCCCAATTTAGCTCTCTTTTATTTATTTCTCTTGCCTGATTACTCTGCTGGGACTTTCTGAACTATATTGGATAATAGTGGTGAGACTGAGCATCCTTGTTTTGCTCCTAAATTTAGAGGAAAAGCTTTTCATTTTTCACCATTGAGTATGATATTGGCTGAAGTTTTGTCATCTATGGCCCTTATTATGCTGAGATACTTTCCTTCTATACCTATCTTCTTGAGTTTTTAAATCATAAATGGGTGGATGTTTTATCTTCTCAAATTTTTTTGCATCTATTGGTAAAATCATATGATTCTTTTTGGTTTTTTTAAATATATTTTATTGATTATGCCATTACAGTTGTCCCATTCCTCCCCTTCATTCCCCTCCACCCTGCACACCCCCTCCCACCTACATTCCCCCCCTTTAGTTCATGTCCATGTGTCTTAAGTTCTTTAGCTTTTACATTTCCCACACTACTCTTGCCCTCCCCCTGTCTATTTTCTCCCCACCGTCTATGCTACTTATTCTCTGTAGCTTCTCTCCCTCTATCCTCCTCCCACTTCCCTGTTTCTAACCCTCCATGTGATCTCCATTTCTGTGGTTCCACTCCTGATCTAGCTGTCCTCTTAGTTTGCTTTTGTTTTAGGTGTTGTTGTTAATAACTGTGAGTTTGCTTTCCTTTCACTGTTCGTATTTTTTGTCTTCTTTTTCTTAGATAAGTCCCTTTAGCATTTCATATAATAAGGGCTTGGTGATGATGAACTCCTTGAATTTGATCTTATCTCACAAGCACTTTATCTGTCCTTCCATTCTAAATGAAAACTTTGCTGGATAGAGCAATCTTGGCTGTAGGTCTTTGGATTTCATGACTCGGAATTCTTCTTTCCAGCCCCTTCATGCCTGGAAGGTCTCTTTTGAGACATCCGCTGAAAGTCTGATGGGAAGTCCTTGGTAGGTGACTGTCCCCTTATCTCTTGCTGCTTCTAGGATTCTCTCCTTCATTTTAATCTTGGCTAATGTGATTATGATGTGTCTTGGTGTGTTCCTTCTTGGGTCCAACTTCTTTGGCACTCTCTGAGCTTCCTGGATTTCCTGGAAGTCTATTTCCTTTGCCAGATTGGGGAAGGTCTCCTTTATTATTTGTTCCAATAAGTGTTCCACTCATGGCTGTTTCTTTTCCCCTTCTGGTACCCCTATAACGTTTAAAGATGTCCTGGAGGTTCCTAAGCCTCTCCTCATTTTTTTGAATTCTTGTTTCTTCATTCTTCCTGGTTGGATGTTTCGTTCTTCCTTCTGGTCCACTCCATGATTTGATTCCCAATTTCCTTTCCATCACTATTGATTTCCTGTGCATGTCCCTTCATTTCAATTAGTTTAGCCTTCATATGTTCCTCTAATTTGTGACTATAATCAACCAGTTTTGTGAGCATCCTGATCACCAGTGTTTTGACTTGTGCGTCTGAGAGGTTCGCTATTTCTTGGTCACTCAGAGTTATTGGCTCTGGGGCTTCGAGTTCTTCTTGAGCCATATTTTGGACTGTTCGTGCCTGTTATGTGTGAGGAGCATAGCCCTAGGTGTTCACCAGGGTGGGGCCACTCAGTTGCTGGGTTGTGATGCTGTATGCGGGGGCAGGGTCAAAGGAAAGCAATGGTGGTCCCCTCTGCCACCTCCCACGTGGTCCTTCCCACTGCGCGTGAATGTGCGACCTCAGTCAGCCCGCTACCTTGCGCACTCACTGGGTTCGCCGCTGGGGCCTATGTGGTCCGTCTCACTGCTCACTCCTCTGCTGGTTTATCTGCACGCGAATGTGTGACCACAGTCAGCCTGCCCCGCACCCTCACTGGGTCCTCGCTGCTACCCCGGCTGCCTGCGCACCTGGGTCAGGGGATCTTTCCTGCCCGACCCTGCTCCACTGCTGGCTCCACCCAAATGGTTGGTCATTTTTCAGACTTCCGTATCGTTCAATTTTCTGTTCTTTGGCTACATCTTTGTTTACTAAACATTTGTTGTATTCAAACTTGGTTGTGGGAGAAGGCACAGTGTTTCCACCTATGCCTCCATCTTGGTGGAAGTCCCAGAAAATGTTTTTTTAAAGCAAGACAACATAATCCAGTGTTAAATACTCTTTTCTGATCTATCTTCAGAGTAATTACCCACAGTAACATTTATTGTCTTCTTGTCCCCAGCATCATACCCCACCTATGGGTAATATATATGATCTTTATTTTTCTTATCCCTCACTTAGGGGAAATGTGTTTTACTTGGATTTACTCCAAGTTTGATTCTGGAAGTGGACAAGTGATCCAGGCCCATGCAATCAGAGCATCAGAGTCCCCTGCCCATCATGGTCCATAGTCACCTAGATACCCCAGACTCCTCACTGAAAATAGCAAGGCGTGTGATAGAGACTTGAAACAGAAATAATGTACACAATGATAGGCACCTCAGAGAAGCTCTGAGACACCTTCCCTGCCATCTCTGTGGGGCTAGACACAGCAGGCTGCTGCTATGCTGGACATGAGTGCTGAATCCTTTGTCAAATGCAAGTTGTGAATTTTTATTCAAGATGGCAGTGTATGTAAATACAGCTCACAATCTCACATGACCACATCAAAATTACAACTGAACTACAGAACAACCGTTATTCATCAGTGCCGAAATAGAGCTGAATTGGAAGGCCTATGATAGAATTAAAGAAAAAAAAACACATCAAGACTAGTTGGAGGTGTGGAGACCCAGAATGGGCTGGTCCCACACCCACATGTGGAGATAAAAATCAGGAGGGATATCTTGGGTTCCAGGACCAAGGGTCCCAGTACCAAGAATATAAGTCCCCATAACTTCTGGCTGTAAAAACCAGTGGAGATTGAGGCTGTGGAAGACAAACTGCTATGGTCCCAGGCAGTTCCTTTTAAAGGGCTTATGCACAGGCTTACTCAGATTCACTGCCTATGAGCTCCAGTGTGGGAGCAACAGATTGAAAGGCACCAGAGGCATACAGGAAGGAACTGAAGTGTCTGGCATTAAGGCAAGAGCTTGGGGGACAGCTTTCTCCCAAGCAGAAGTACTGGCAGAGGCCAGTGTTCCTTTCTTCAGCCTCCCCCAACAAAGCAGGCAGTCTGACAGCGTATCTAAGACTCCATCAACCTGGCTCACACATTTTACCCCACCCTAGTGATTCCCTGAGCCTGTTGCCCACCCAAACTTTAGGCCCACCCAAGTGTTCCCAGTGGCTTTTCCGTATGAATGGCTTGTCATGATTCATGCTTCAGATTTTTCTAAATTCTCTCATACAAGCAGCATCTTGCCTGAGCATGCCCGGTGCCTATTTCTAAGTGACTGAGGCCTGGCACAAGAAGCAGCTGGCCTTGGTTCACAGCTTGGACTTGCTTGGGCACATCTAAGCAGCCAACTGCATTTGTAGCTTATGCTTGGTGGCCCCAGAATGAACACAGGTAGTGGCTGACTTTGGCCTGCACCTTCCAGGAGGCCCCAGAGCTTGCACATCCAGTGAACAGTTACAGACCACATAGGAGCACCACCACTCAACTGCCTTCACAAGAGACACACTCAAGGGGCACTAGAGCCCTGTTGAAGTAAGCCCTGTTCTGTGGAGTGGATCCGTGCACTACTGATCCTCCACAGTGTTCAGAGGTTGGTGGTCAGTGATCACAGCCAGTCCTTGCAGCTGATCAGCTTGAGTAATTCCCTCCCATTGACCTGCCAACAGCAATCAAGGCTCAACTACAAAAGGAAGGTTTCACATCCTACAGCATGGGTTCACCTTGAATGCCCAGCTTGGATGTTAGGGGAGGCTGTGCCACTGGACCCTATAGGACACTACTACATTAGGCCACTTTTCCAAGCCAGGGAGTAGTAGCAGCTCTACCTAATACAAAGAAACAAACACAAAGACAAAGAAGCATGATCCAAATGAAAAAGAAAAACAAAACTCCAGAAAAAGAAATAAATGAAATGGAGACAAGCAATCTACCAGATGCAGAGTTCAAAATACTGGTTATAAGGATGATCAGTATTTATACTGGTAGCAAATAAGGGTGACTGGTTATAAGGATGAAGTTCTAAGCTCAGTGAACTTACAACTTCAACAGCATTTGAAAAAAGACATGGGACCCATAAAAAAGAATGAGTCAGAAATGAAAGATGTGAAACCAAAAAAGCCAGTGTTCATGCTGCCTGTCACCTACCAGACCCAATAAGCAGGGACAAGAATTTAATCTTGATGGGTGCTTTATTCAGATGGCCAGATTTCTGAAAAGGTGGAGGGTGTATATCCTAACAAACTGTCTTACGTTTCCTTTCAAGTTAGCTTTTTTTTTTAAGGGTAAAAAATATAGGTAAGGGATTTGGGATTCAAGGAAAAAGGTTAATCAGATAAAATCTGCAGTCTGGCAATTTCCCTGACATCCCTTCATCCACTAACTGGTGACTTTCTTTATCTGTGTCCTGGGTGGTAATCTGTCCGTTCCTGAAACAATGGCTTGGATACCACCTTGATTGCTTATGGTCTCTTCTGGAGCACTTGTGGTCTCCTGGACTCAGGGAGTGTCATACCTCCAGTTCCTGAAACAATAGTTTTTTACATGCATTAACTACTAGGCTTATTAACTATTACATTAAACTAAAATTTTCCAACTCTTGAGTCCCCCATCAGATACACTAACTGAAATTAAGAACAATTTACAGGAAGTCAACAGTAGAGTATATGAAGCTGAAAATCAGATCAGCTATTTAGAATACAAGGAGGCAAAAGCACCCAATCAGAACAACAAGAAAAAAGAACCCCCCAAAATTGAGGATAGTATAAGGAGCCCCCAGGACTACAAGTATACATTCATGTCATAGGTGTGCCAGAAGGAGAAGAGAGAGAGCAAGAAGTTGAAAACCTATTTGAAAAAATAATGAAAGAAAACATCCCTAACTTGGTAAAAGACATAGACAAGTCCAGGAAATCCAGAGCCCCAACAAGATGGATGCAAAGAGGCCCACTCCAAGACACATCATAATTAAAATGCCAAAGGTTAGAGAGAAAGAAAAAATCTTAAAAGAAGCAAGAGAAAAAGAGTTACCTACAAGGGAGCTCCCATAAGACTGTAAGCTGATTTCTCAAAAGAAGTTTTGCAGGCTAGAATGGATTGGCAAGAAATATTCAAAGTAATGAAAGGCATGGACCTAAAACAAAGATTACTCTAACCAGTGGTTATCATTTATGATCAAAGGTCAAATAAAGAACTTCCCAGACAACAAGAAAGCCAAAGGAGTTCATCAATACCAAACCATTATATGAAATGTTAAAGAAGATAGACTTAAGAAGTCTATCAAAAATATAAATAATAAAATGGCAGTAAATACATATCAATCAACAATTGACCCCTAGCTGGTGTAGCTCAGTGACTGAGTGCTGGCCTGCTAACCAAGGGGTCTCCAGTTCAATTCCTGGTCAGGGCACATGCCTGGGTTACTGGCCAGGTCTCCAGTAGGCGGTGTGTGAGAGGCAACCACACACCAATGTTTCTCTCCCTCTCTTTCTTCCTCCCTTCCCCTCTATCTAAAAATGAATAAATAAACTCTTTTAAAAAACAATTGAACCTAAAAAAATAAATAAATGAATTAGCAGAACAGAAACAGAGTTATAGATACAGAGAACATTTTGATGGTTGCTAGATGGGAGGGGGGTTTGGGGATTGGTGGAAATGGTGAAGGGATCAAGAATACAAATTGGTTGTTACAGAATAGTAATGGAAATGTATATTACAGCATAGGGAATATAGTAGCCAAAAAATATATATGCATGACCCATGGACATGGACAGCAGTGTGGAGATTGCCTGAGGGAGTGAGGGGTGTCTGGCTAGAGTGGAAAGGGGAGAAATTGAGGCAAATGTAATAGCATAAATAATATAATACAATTTAAATTTTTTTAAAAGGGAAGCAAATGCAGATTCTGGTAGATCTTCCTAAGTACAGTTGTGGAATCAAGGCCCAGCATGGATGTGACCTGGGCAGACCTCAGATAATTTAGAACTCTAGTGTCAGGAAGGTTATAAAAGCAAGTTCTGGCTTCTCTTGGAGAAATTGGGATAGGACTCTTAATATGGAGAATCCCCACAAATAAGAAGGCTAATGTAGATACTGATCAGCTACAGATCACTTCATATATGCTATACCAGCAGTTCTTGAAGTGTTAATGGTGAACTACTAGGTTCTGCCAAATCTTATTTTCACACTTACACTAAGTTATTTTTTGACATTTTCTCTGTACTGACCTGCACATTGGTGGGTAAACTGGTGCCTTAAGATGAATCGAGACAGTGGCACCAATCTGTATTCCTCACTGCAACACACAGGGTAGGGCCAGGGTGAGGGAGCAAGATCCACTTAAGCATGTCCTCCATAAAGCAGCTAAAATTCTTAATTGAATTAAGCCTTTACCCTTGTACATTTTCACATTCTGTGTGGCACATGCAGAAGTATGCATAAAGCACCTGTGCAGCAAGCCTGAGTCATCTACATGGAAGGCACTGTACAACTGTCAGAGCTGCAAGCTAAACTAGTGGTTTTGTTTATGAAAACTCTTCATACTTCAAAGAATGAGCAAAACAAGCATAAACTATGGTTATTCTGGCTTGATTTTTTGACAGACATTTACTTTTAAAAATGGATGAACTGAGCTTGTCTCCAGGGAAAATAACCTACAGTACTTGTCATAAATAAAAATAGAACCTTTGGACTTCCACCAAGATGGAGGCATAGGTGGAAACACTTTGTTGTCCCACAACCAAGACAACAAAGTTTTAGTAACAAAAATGCAGCCACAACACAGAAAATTGAACTATACGGACATCCAACAACAATGAACCGTTCAAGCCAGACTGGTAAGAGGGGCAATGCCAGCAGTGGAGCAGGGTCAGGCAGGAAAGATGCCCCAACCCGGGCACACAGGCAGCCGTGGGTGAATCCCAGGTGTGGGGTAGCAACAGGCAGACTCAGTGAGGGCAGAAGGCAGCAGGCTGACCATAGTTACACATTCTCACGCAGATAAACCAGTGAAGGAGCGAGCAGTGAGACAGACTGCGCAGGCTCCAGCGGTGAGAAGCAGCAGAGGGGACCACCATTGCTCCTCTCTGATCCCCCCCGCCCCCGCCACATACAGCATCATAACCCAGCAACTGAGTTGCCCCGCCCAGGTGAATACCTAGGGCTCTGCTCCTCATACGTAACAGGCATGAACAGACCAAAACATGGCTCAAGAAGAACTCAAAGCCCCAGAGCCAATAACTTTAAGCGAAAAAGAAATGGTGAACCTCTCAGATGCAAAGTTCAAAGCACTAGTAATCAGGATGCTCACAAAACTGGTTGATTTTAGTCACAAATTAGAGGAACAAATAAAGGCTAAACTAATTGAAATGAAGGGAAATGCACAGGAAACCAATAGTGATGGAAAGGAAACTGGGACTCACATCAATGGAGTGGACCAGAAAGAAGAACAAAACATCCAACCAGAAAAGAATGAAGAAACAAGAATTCAAAAAAATGAGAGGATTAGGAACCTCCAGGACATCTTTAAATGTTCTAACATCCAAATTATAGGGGTACCAGAAGGGGAAGAGGAACAGCCACGAGTGGAACACTTACTTGAACAAATAATAAAGGAGAACTTCCCCAGTCTGGCAAAGGAAATAGACTTCCAGGAAATTTAGGAATCTATAGAGTCCCAAAGAAGAGAGAATCCAGAGAGTCCCAAAGAAGCTTGACCCAAGAAGGAACACACCAAGGCACATCATAATTACATTAGCCAAGATTAAAATGAAGGAGAGAATCCTAGAAGCAGCAAGAGATAAGGGGACAGTCACCTACAAAGGAGTTCCCATCAGACTGTCAGCAGATTTCTCAAAAGAGACCTTACAGGCATGAAGGGGCTGGAAAGAAGTATTCCAAGTCATGAAATCCAAAGACCTACAACCAAGATTGCTCTATCCAGCAAAGCTTTCATTCAGAATGGAAGGACAGATAAAGTGCTTCTCAGATAAGATCAAATTCAAGGAGTTCATCATCACCAAGCCCTTATTATATGAAATGTTAAAGGGACTTATACAAGAAAAAGAAGATGAAAAATATGAACAGTGAAAGGACAGCAAACTGACAGTTAAAACACCACACCTAAAACAAAAGCAAACTAAGAGGACAGCTAGATCGGGAGTGAAAACATAGAAATGGAGATCACATGGTGGGTTAACAACAGGGGAGTGGGAGGAGGAGAAGGGGGGGAAGTTACAGAGAATAAGTAGCATAGACAGTAGGTAGAAAATAGATAGGGGGAGGGCAAGAATAGTATGGGAAGTATAGAATCTAAAGAACTTGAGACACGTGGTCATAAACTAAAGGGGGGGAATGGTGGAGGAGGGGTGTGCAGGGTGGAGGGGAATGAAGGGGGGAATAGAATAACTGTAATGGCATAATCAATAAAATATATTTTTAAAAACAGAAGCTTTTACAGGAAAATAATAATTTCAAAAAGTTCTAATTCCCTGTATTTCTTTCTTTTTTGCATTTTAAATGTTTTATTTTTTAGTATATTTTATTGGTTATGCTATTACGGTTGTCTCATTTTCTCCCTTTATTCCTCTTCACCCAGTGTCCCCCTCTGCCTAGTATCCCCCTCCAACGTCCCCCCTGCCCTTAGTTTATGTCCATGGGTTGTTCATGTAATTTCTTTGGCTTCTCCATTTTCCATACTATTCTTAACCTCCCCTTGTATATTTTGTACCTACAAATAATGATTCTTATTCCCTGTGCCTTTACCACCATTCTCCCCACTTCCCCTTCCCCCTGATAACTCTCCATGTGATCTCTATTTCTGTGATTCTGTTCCCGTTCTAGTTGTTTGCTTAGTTTGTTCTTGTTTTTTAGGTTCAGCTGATAGTCGTGAGTTTGTTGTCCTTTTACTGTTCATATTTTTTATCTTCTTTTTCTTAGATAAGTCCCTTTAACATTTCATGTAATAATTGCTTCGTGATGATGAACTCCTTAACTTTACCGTATCTGAGAAGAACTTTACTTGCCCTTTCATTCTAAATGAAAGCTTTGCTGGATAGAGCAATCTTGGATGTAGGTCCTTGCCTTTCATGACTTTGAATACTTCTTTCCAGCCCCTTCTTGCCTGTAAGGTTTCTTTTGAGAAATCAGCTGAAAGTCTTATGGGAACTCCTTCGTAGGTAACTTTCTCCTTTCCTCCTGCTGCTTCTAAGATTCTCTCCTTATCTTTAATCTTGTTTAATTTAATTATGTTGTATCTTGGAGTGTTTCTTCTTGGATCCAAATTCTTTGGCTCTCTGAGTATGCTGGACTTAACATGTCTAGTTTTAATCATGTTTTAACATGATTCTCATGTTGAAACATTTAAAGTTGTCCCACAGGTTCCTAACCTCTCTTCATTTTTTTGAATTCTTTTTGCTTCATTCTGTTGTGGTTGAATGTTTATTTCTTCCTTCTGCTCCAAACCATTGATTTGAGTACTGATTTCCTTCCCTTTACTGTTGGTTCCCTGTATATTTTTCTTTATTTCACTTTTCATAGCCTTCACTTCTTCCTCTATTTTGTGAACATAACCATTTCTGTGAGCATCCTGATTACCAGTGTTTTGAACTGTGCATTTGCTAGTTTGGCTATCTCTTCATTGCTTAGTTGTATTTTTTCCTGGAGCTTTGATCTATTTTTCATTTGTTCCATATTTTTTGTCTCAGCCCACCTGTTATGTAGTAAGAGCAGAGATATTGTCCAGGGTGGGGCCATCCACATTGCTGCATTGTGGTGCAATATGTGAGGGAGAATTCAGAGAGGGAAGAATGCCCCTTGCTTGGCTCTCAGCCAGCTTTCAGTTACTAACCCTGCTACCCACAAGCAAATTGGGCCCTTCTGGTCCTCATTCCCAGGTGGGTGGTTTTGTGTACATTCTAGGACACTGTGGGTCTCTCCAATGAACTCTCCTTTGAGCCTGGGAGTTTCTCCCACTGCTGCAACCCACACAGGTTTTTTCAGTTCGAGTTTTTGAGGCTTTATTGAGCTGCACTAGAACCCTGAGTTGCATGGTCTGTTTCACTGCCCAGTTGTTCCTCCTAACTTATCCGCACCCAAATGTAGGACCATCCAGTCTTCCAGCCACCAGCTGCTGCCTTGCTGCAAGTCCTCTCTGCCTGGCTGCCCATCTCTGCCCCTCGTACTGGTTCCAGATGAATGTTTCTTCTTTAATTCCTTGGCTGTTCAACTTGCATACAGTTTGATATTCTGGCAGTTCTGGTTATTTTTTGTTTTTAAATTTGTTATTGTCCTTTTTTGGTTGTGCAAGGAAGCAGAGTGTATCTACCTATGGCCCCCATCTTCCAAAACTAATTTCTTTCCATTTAAGTTTTTTTTTGATAGGTACTTATTCATTTTGTTTTCCCTCTTGTACCTGTGTTCCCCCCCTCTCTTTTTTTTTTACATTCAAGCCTTTATTATCATGATGATTAACACTACTGTTGATTCAACAAATTATCTGATATGCTTTGTTTATTGAGCTATAATTTACACATTGTAAATTAGATCTTTTTAGTGCAAGGTTCTGTGAGTTTCAAAAGCATATACAGTTGTATAACTCTCATAACAAGCAAAATGGAGTACAGTTCTACCATGCCCCCAAAATTTCCTTGTGCCCCTTTTCCCTACCTTCCCCACCCCCAGGCAATGACAACAACTCATCTGTTTTCTGTCCCCATAGTCTTGCTTTTCCAGAATGTAGTCTAAACATAATCACAGAGTTTCCAGCCTTTTGAGTCTGGCTTATTTCATTTAGCTTATTGCTTGTCAGGTTCATTTGTATGTGTTTACATTCAGACCTACATGTATCAGAGTTCATTCATGTGTATTTCTCCATTGTATGTGGTGCACCACACTCAGTAGTCTTCCATTGTATGGGTGCACCACAGTTTATTTATCCATGGATCAGTTTAAAGATATGGAATTTTTCCAGATTTTGTCAAATATTAATAACACTGCTATAAACATTACATAAAAGTTTGCAGCTAAATGTTAAGTTCTAATTTTTTTCAGATATGTATTTTGGAGCTGGGCCATATAGTATGTTTGTAACTATATAAGTGATAAACCATTTTCCAAAGTGATGGTACCACTTTGCATTCCCACAAGCAGTGTACGAAAGGCCCAATTGTTCTACATCCTCACCAGCACTGGGTTTTTGTCACGTTTGATTTTTTTTAAGTCATTTTAGTAAGTATGTAGCATCGCTATGCATTTTTCATTTGCATTTCCCGAATAAAAACAATAGTGAACATGTTTTTCCATTTCCTTTTTACCATCTATCTCTCTTCTCCCCCTCTCTTTTTCATCATCTTTTTTTTCTGAATAGCCAATGTTTCCAAGATTTATAGATTCCTTTAAGCACCAAGTTTTTTTTTTTAATTGAATCCTTTGGCTAAAACACCTTCTGAAATATATCCCATCCTTCCCTATATCTTACACAAAGTGTACAGAACAAAATGTGATCTGGGTGACTCAAGGCCATCATGGCAAGTTCCACCTGTTCTTTTTTTTATTTAATTCTTATTCAAGTACAGTTTTCTGTTTTATATTCCCTGCCCTGCCCACCCAGTGCTCCCCACATCCCTCCCATTTCCGCCCCCCACCTTAATTATTGTCCATGTGTCCTTTATACTTATTCATGTGAGTCCCTCCCCTTTTCCTGTATGATTCTCTCCCCTCTCCTCTCTGGACCCTGTCAGCCTGTTCTGTATTTGAGTGTCATTGGTCATATTTTGCTTGCTTGTTTGTTTTGTTGTTTAGATTCCTGTTAAAGGTGAGAGCATATGGTATTTGTCTTTCACTGCCTAGCGTATTTCGCTCAACATAATGCTCTCATCATCTTCTTAAAGCAATCTCTTTGGCATATTTTGCAGTGCTGTTTTGGTGGAGATGTATACTTTGAGGCTTCTTTTGTCTGGGAAACTCCTTACTTCACCTTCCATTTTAAATGACAGCCTTGCTGGGTAGAGTAGTCTTGGTTGCAGGCCTTTGCTTTTCATTACTTAGAATATTTATTGCCATTCTCTTCTGGTTTGTAGTGTTTCTGTTGAGTAATCACTGATAGCCTTATCAGAGTTCCCTTGTATGTTACTTTCTTTTCTCCCTTGATGCCTTTAAGATTCTCTCTTTGTCAGTGAATTTTTCCATTTTAATTATGATGTGTCTTGTAGTGGGCCTCCTTGCGTTCATCTTGATCGGGACCCTCTGTGCTTATTGACCTTATGTGACTTTTTCTCTCATCAACTTAGGAAAGTTTTCTGTCATTACTCTTTCAAACACATTACAAATCATATACTCTTACAGAACATCCAAAAAAAGAACTAATTCCTATTCTTCTCAAACTATAGCAAAAAATTCCCGAACTCTTTTTATTAGGCCAGTATTATTTTATTGCCAAGACCAGTTAAAGGCACAACAAAGAAAGAAAATTATGGGCCAATATGTCTGATGAATGTAGATGTTAAGATCCTCAACAAAATATTGGCAATCTGGGTCCAGCAATATATTCAAAAGATCATACACAATGATCAAGTGGAATTTACCCTGGGGAGGCAAGGATGGTACAATATTTGCTATTCAGTAAACATATACACCTGGCTGGTATAGCTCAATGGACTGAGTGCAGGCCTGTTTGCCAGAGGATCATGGTTCAATTCCCAGTCAGGGCACATGCCTGGGTTGCAGGCCAGGTCCCAGCAGGGGACCCACGAGAGGCACATACATTGATACTTCTCTCCCTCTCTCCTTCCCTCCCCTCTAAAGTTAAATAAATGAAATTTTTTTAAAAATTAGGGTAGTTTAAGGGGCTTCTGGGATAACATTAAGTGTAACAACATTCACATTGTAGGGGGACCAGAAGGAGAAGTGAGACAGCAAAAGATGGAAAACCTCTATGAAGAAACAGTGACCAAAAAAAATTTCCCTAACCTGGCAAATGAAATAAACATACAAATTCAGGAAGCACAGAGTCCCAGACAAGGTAAACCCAAAGAGGCCCACTCCAAGGCACATCATAATTAAAATGGCAAAGTTTAAAGACAAAGAGAGAATCTTAAAAGCAGGAAGAGAAAAGCAGTTAGTTACCTACAAGGGAGTTCCCATGAAATTGTCAGCTGATTTCTCAACAAAAACTTTGCTGACCTGAAGGTGCTGGCAAGAAATATTCAAAGTAATGAAAATCAAAGACCTACAACCAAGATTACTCTACTCAGCATAGCTATCATTTAGAATGGAAGGACAGGTAAAGAGCTTCCTAGACAAGAAAAAGCTAAAGTAGTTTATCATCACCAAACCAGTGTTACAGGAAATGTTAAAAGGACTTCTTTGAGAATAAGGAAAAAATTTTAAAGACTATGAAAACATTGTAAAAAAAATTCTGACAAACACATAATAAAAGCAGTAGATCAACCAACACTAAAACTCTGGCAAAGACTGAAAGGCACAAGTAGAAAGATCGTGTGTAATTACAACAGTTAACGGATATACAAACACACAGAAAATAAAAAATAATGACAAAAACATAAATGTTAAGGGGGTGAGTGAAAATGGTAGTGATTTGAGAATGTGTTTGAACTTAAGCAACCATCAGCTTAAAATAGACTTTTATAAACATAGCTTGGTATGTATGAAACACATGGTAATCACAAACCAAAAATCTGCAAGAGATATACAAGAAATAAAGGGAAAGGAATCCAAACACAACGCTACAGAAACTCACTAACAGGCAAGAGAAGAAAGCAAGAGAATAGAAAGAAACTGAAGAGAACTACAATCAGAAAACACTCAAGCCCTGGCTGATGTGGCTCAGTGGTTTGAGCGCTGGCCTGTGAACCAA
Source organism: Sturnira hondurensis (assembly GCF_014824575.4). Classification (NCBI taxonomy): domain Eukaryota; kingdom Metazoa; phylum Chordata; class Mammalia; order Chiroptera; family Phyllostomidae; genus Sturnira; species Sturnira hondurensis. The sequence continues at coordinate 1,122,123 of NW_028077940.1, read as the reverse complement.
AGGGTCACAGGTTCGATTCCCAGTCAGGGCACATGTCTGGGTTGCAGGCGAGGTCCCCTGGGAGCAGGCAAGAGGCAACCACACATTGATCTTTCTCTCCTTCTTTCTCCCTCCCTTCCTCTCTCTCTAAAAATAAATAAATAAGTAATCTAAAATAAACATTCAAGAAAATGGCAATAACTATATACCTATTAAATGTAAATGAATTGAATACTCCAACCAAGTTGCAAATGGACAAAGAAAAAGTGTACATAAAAATGCAATGGAATATTACTCAGTGATAAAAAAGAATGAAATCTTACCATCTACAACAGCAAGTCAGACAAAAAGAAATACTATATTATTTTACTTATATGTAGAATCTAAACAAAAAACAAATGAACAAATAAGAGAGAAACATAGATACAGAGAACAAACTGAGGTTTGCCATATTTTGCTGGGGTGAGTAGAGTTGAGAGCCTGGGTAAAAAAAGTGAAGGGATTAAGACGCACAAACTGGCAGCTATAGAAAGTCCCAAGGATGTAAAGGACAGCATAGGGAACACAGTCTATAATATTGTGATAACTGTGTCCTGCCAGGTGGGTGCAAGACTTACTGGAGGATAATCACTTCATACATTACATAAATGTCTAACATTATGCGGTTCACCTGAAATTAATATAATATTGGATGTCAACTGTACCTAAAAATTTTTAATTAAAAAAAACAGCCAGAGGACAGACTTTTTAGAAGAAAGTGGTCAATAAAGTCAAATGACTAAGGAATTGCAAGACCAGACCTGCGCACACCCACTGGGCACAGCCACATTAGGAGGAAAGGTGAGTTCGGTGACGGTGTGTTGGGGGCAGGTGGAGGAGAAGCTGCACTGCTGGAGCAGAGTGAGGAAGAAGATGATGACATGGACACAGATCCCAAAGCAGTTTATAGGGGTGAGGAAGGGGCTAGGTGTGACAAAACCTGAGCATTCTTACTTGGTGAAAGGAAGAATCAACAGAGAGGGAGGTAAAGAGAAGTAAACAGGGGAAAGCAGATCGGAGGCCAATGCAAAGCACTGAAGTGGGGAGAGTAGGGGAGCCAGAGCACAAGCAGTGGGAGGCCAGGCCCACTTCTCTGCCCAGTGGAACTTGGGACAGGAAGCCAAGAAGCTATTTTCCTCTGTGATGTAGGAGGCAGGCCACCTGCTGTGGTCTACCGGTAGGAGGTGTTGGAAGGAGCCCAGGACAGGTCAGGAAGAGTCAGTGAGGGATGGCCTTAGTGGCTGAAGGCCTCAAGCTCTAACATTCTTTATTGATTCCCCAGTGAGGGGAGGGGCCTATAGAGCACCTGACTTAGTGTCTGCTTGGAAAGACAGGCAAGCTGCAATGAGTTTGAGCAAGTTAATTACCCTATTGTTCTCAAGACCTGGTAGTTTCTAGATCTAAGATTTGCAATGTTTCAAAGACTTAGTTGCTTACTATTCCTCTTATATCCTTTCCATTTTCACTTTCTTAATTCCTTCCTTACAGACTATCTACAACTTACTTGAACTTTCTACAACAAACATAATCCACATGACATTCCAAAATAAACATAACAAGTCGTTTAAAACTTAAGGCTGACTAGATGGCCAAACATTTAACTTAAGAAGTATATTATGAGAAGAAAAGTTCAGGGAGCTCTGGCTGGAATTCCTTTTCCTGCTGCCTGCACCAATTCTAAATCTGCTGCTGGGCGCCCACAGAGGTGAAATGCTTCACAGAACCGTGGCCCCCAGGCGGACCTGGCTGATCATGGGGAAAGGTTGCTCAGCGCACACCAGGAAAGAGGGAAGGCAAGGGAGACCAATCCCCCCTCCACCACTGCTTGTCCCAGCAAAGAGACCCACCCTGACTCGCTGCAAGTATGCATGCACCAGTGCCCCAACCTTGCTGCAAGGGCACGCACACCTGTGCAGTGGCTGAGCTCACCTGGCAGAGCCAAGAGGCTCACCACAGCTGGTGCGAACTGCAAGAAGGGCCTGGCTGGTGTGCATCAGTCCCTTCTCTTCCATACTTCTAAATATAAAGATCCCTGATCTGGCTGACATCCAACAGCCCTAAAAAGGCTGCTGAATTAGCTAAAAATATTGCTCCTTTTCCTTAGAGAGCCTGTTCCCCATGGTACAGGATTCGTAGAAACCTTTAAAGAAATTTTTTAACAAATAAAAGAACCTTTTCTGAAATTCCTCCCACCACAAGCATGGCAATTATAAAACCAGTTCATTTTGCTTTTTCTCCCTCTGCACCTTTAAATCCTACTTCTTGCTGGCGAGGTGAATATAGTGAGGTCAGAATATGCTGTTGGTGACAGATAGTCAGGGAGAGCAGTACCAGATTTTCCAAGTACCCTAACCCCACTTATGGGTTTGGGTCCTCTCCAAGCATTTATGACTTCGAGAGGGGAGCTCAAAGTGCTAGGTGACCAACCTTTATATCGCGTTTCCCTGGATGAGCCAGAAGTTAGATTAAGTGGTGTTGGAGGCCCCTATAAGGCCCCTGCGCACCTCGGGAATTGATCCCAGACACCCTCTCAATGCTCCAGCTCACGTGGGAACACCTGATTTCTGGGACCAAGGGGAGGAAGTGCCTTTTGTTTTTGGAGCTTGGCGAATGCCAAATGTTCTCATACAAAACCTGTGACTAAAACTAAATTCTTCCAGAAAGCAATCTTTGGAGTCCAGTAGAAACCGAAACATTCATTCACTATCTGCTTTTCCTAATGTAGGTGGACAGAGGTAAAAGGCAAAATTGAAAAGGACTGCAAGAGGTGGCTTGAAAGAAAGAATTTTCTGAAATGCTTAAAAAATATCCCTGTAACTAGATGCTATTTTTGAAGCTGATTAAAGGGAAAATATTTGCTCTTTCTCCCAAGCCTAGACTTACTGGGGGTTGTGCCACGGGGATGGGCTTGTGAGTGTTTTTACAGTGTCCCTCACATTGCATGGACTTTTGCTTGTGGCCAGCGAGAAACATAGTATTCTGACCCAGTTCACATATAAGCTAATCCTCCCACAGATGACTTCTAGTGTCAAGTGCCCCTGTGACTTTTAAACTGCTCAACCTATGCCCATGAGATTGTAGCAGATGCTTGTAAGAGAGAGCAAGGCTCCTGCTTACTAAAGAAGGTACAGATGTAAAGTGCTCACAAGAGAGGGCAATCTTGGAAGAAATCCCTTTTCCTCTGAAATCCAACACACCCTACGACCTTCCCCAAAAGCACTGTATCATCTGCCCTTACCTGAGCTGATGCGCACACTCCAACCAAGTTGGTGTGTTGACCACAACTATGGCTTAGAGCCTCAGGAACAGGGTCCCTGTTCCTGAGCACCAGATGAAGCGGATCCTGGCCTGCAGGATCTGTGTGTTGTGGTTGTTATGAACAAATACACATGGACAACAGAAGTTCTGTGGAGAAAAGGTACAGCATGGCCACTCTCTGAGAGAGAGAGAGAGAAAAAGGGTCCCAACCCCTGCCTGGAAAGGCTTCATTGATTCTCTTGGTACGATGTGTATGATGTAAGTTGGTGGCCCAGTTTCATTTTCTATATGTAGCTATCCAGATCTCTCAACATCATTTGTTGAAGAGTCTATTTTTACTCCATTTTATACTTCTGCCACCTTTGTCAAATATTAATTGAATAAAGAGACTTGGATTTATTTCTGGGCTCTCTTTTTTTTTTAAGATTTTATTTATTTATCTTTAGAGGGGAAGGGAAGGAGAGAGGGAGAGAAACATCAATGTATGGTTGCCTTTCGTGCGTCCCCTGCTGGGAGTTGGCCTGCAGGGAACTGGCCTGCAACCCAGGCATGTGCCCTGACTGAGAATCGAACCGCGATCGTCTGAGTCGCAGGCCCGTGCTCAATCCACTGAGCTACACCAGCCAGGGCCTCTCTTTTCTATTTCATTGATTTATCTGTTTGTTCTTATGCCAGTACCAGACTATTTTGATTACACTGGCCTTGTAATATAGTTTGATATCTGGTGTTGTGATCCCTCCTACTTTCTTCTTCTTTCTCAAACTTTCTGCAGCTATTTGGGCTCATTTATGGTTCCATATAAAATTTTTTTAAAGATTTTATTTATTTATCTTTAGAGGGGAAGGGAATGAGAGAGGGAGAGAAATATCAATGTATGATTGCCTCTCGTGCATCCCCTGCTGGACAAGGCCTGCAACCCAGACATGTGCCCTGACTGGGAATCGAACCGCAATCTTCTGGTTCCCAGGCCCATGCTCAATCCACTGAGCTACACCAGCCAGGGACCATATAAATTTTTGAAATGTTTGTCCTATGTCTCTGAAATATATCATTGGTATTTTAATAAGAATTGTATTGTATCTGTAAGTTTTTTTGGGTAGTATGGACATTTTGATGATGTTAGTTCTTCCAATCCAAGAATGCAGTATATGCTTCCATTTATGTGTATCTTCCTTAATTTCTTTCTTAAGTGTTGTGTAATTTTCTGAGTACAGGTCTTTTAACTTCTTGGTTAAGTTCATTCCTAAGTATTTTCTTTCTTTTTGTTGCTATAGTAAGTGGGACTTTTTGCCTACTTTCTCTTTCTGATATCTCATTATTAGTGTAAAAAAATGCCTTCAATTTCTGAATATTGACTTTGTATGTCCCTGTTTTGCCAAATTCACTTACTAGGTCAAGTAGATTTTTGGTGGGGTCTATAGGATTTTTTATGTACACTGTCATATCATCTGCAAACCATGACAGTTTTGCACCCTCATTTCCAATTTGGATGCCTTTTATTTATTTTTTCTTGTCTGATTGCTGTGGCTAGGACTTCCAATACTATGTTGAATAGAAATGGTAAAAACATACATCCTTGTCTTGTTCCTGATCCAGTGAGAAAGCTTTTAGTTTTTGCTCATTGAGTATGATGTTGGCTGTAGGTCTCTCATATATGGTCTTTATTATGTTGAGAAACACTCCTTTTATTCCCACTTTGATGAGTGTTTATGTTATAAATAGGTGCCATACCTTATCAAATGCTTTTTCTGCATCTTGATATGATCATGTGATTTTTGTCTTTTCTTTTGTTTATGTGATATATTATAGTTATTGATTTGCAAATATGCCATCCTTGCATCCCTGGGATGAATCCCACTTGATATTGGTGCATGATCTTTTTAATGTATTGCTGGATGTGGTTTGCAAATATTTTGATGAGGATATTAACGTCTATGTTCATTAGCGATATTGACCTATAGTTTTCTTTCTTTGATGTGTCTTTACTTGGTTTGGGGATTAGGATGAGGCTGGCTTCATAAAAAAAAAAGTCTGGGAGTCTTCCATCTTCTTGTACTATCTTGGAATGGTCTGGGAAATATAGGGGCTAGCTATTCCTTAAATGCTTTGTAAAATTCTCCTCTGAAGCCATCCAGTCCCGGGCTTTTGTATGCTGGGAGTTTTTTTTGACTACTGCTTCAATTTCACTAGCTGTTATTGGTCTGTTCAGGCTTTCTGTTTCTTCGTTCAGTTTTGGAAGACTATATTTTCCTAGAAATTTTTCCATTTCATCCAGGTTTTCAAATTTCTTGGCATATAGTTTTTCATAGTAATTTCTCACCATCTTTTGTATCTCTGTGGTATCAGTTGTAGTCTCTCCTCTTCCATTTCTGATGTTATTTATTTGGATCCCCTCTCTTCTTTTCTTCATGAGCCTGCTTAAAGGCTTGTCAATTTTGTTTATCTTTTCAAAGCACCAGCTCCTGGATTTATTGATCCTTAGAAGTGTGCTTTTAATCTCTATGTCATTTAATTTTGCTCTGATCTTGGTTATTTTCTTCCTCCTACTTGCTCTAGGCTTTGTTTGTTGTAGTCCCTCCAGTTCTTGTAGGTATAGGGTTAGGTCATTTATTTTCAGTGTTTCTATCTTTTTTATGTAGGCCTGTATCACTATGAATTTCCTTCTCAGAACTGCCTTCACTGTGTCTTATAAGTTTTGGATTGTTGTGAGTTCATTTTCATTTATTTCCAGAATTTTTTTATTTCTTTCTTGAACTCATTCTTAACCCATTCATTGTTTAATAGCATGCTATTCAATCTCCATGGATTTGAGTGTTTTTTAGTTTTTCCACTGAGGTTGTTTTCTCATTTCAGTCCCTTGTGATCAGAGGAAAATGCTAGATATGATTTCAATTTTCTTAATTTGTCAAGGCTTGTTTTTGTCCTATCGTGTGGCCTATCTTTCAAAATGTTTTATGTGCACTTGAAATGAATGTGTATTTTGCTTCTTTGGGATAAAAGTATACACACACACACACACACATAATCAGTTAAGTTATTTGATCTAGGACATTGTTCAATGCTACAATATCATTATTGATATTGTGTTTGGAAGATCTATTCATTTTTGTCAGTAGCATGCTAAAATCTTCTATAATTGTGCTGCTGTCAGTATATTTCTTGGAGTCCTCCAAGATTTTCCTTATCTATTTGGGTGCTCCTATATTGGGTGCATATATATTAATAATATCTATGTCTTCTTGATGGATTCTTCCCTTGAGTATTATGAAGTGTCTTTCTGGGTCTCTTTTTTTTTTACCCTTCTTTTTTTAATATTTTATTTATTTATCTTTAGAGGGGAAGGGAAGGAGAGAGGAAGAGAAACATCAATGTATGGTTGCTTCTTGTGCATCCGCCTGCTGGGAACTGGCCCCTGCTGGGAACTGGCCTGCAACCCAGCAATGTGCCCTGACTGGGAATCAAACCATGATTGTCTGGTTCACAGGCCCATGCTCAATCCCTTTTTTACCCTTCTTTTAAAGTCTATTTTATCTAATATGAGTATTGCTACCCCAGCTTTTTTTCCTGTTCACTTGCTTGGAATATTTTTTTCCAACCCTTTACTTTCAGTCTGTGTAGGTCTTTTGTTCTGAGGTGGGTCTCTTGTAGGCAGCACTACCCACAGATGTGAACAGTAAAATGACAACAAACTCACAACTATCAACAAATGAACTTAAAAGGGAAACAATCAAAACAAAAACTAAGCAAACAACTAGAACAGGAACAGAATCAGAGAAATGGACATCACATGGAGGGAATTCAGTGGGAAGTGGGAAGGGAGGAATGGGGAGAAAAGGTACAGGAATGAAGAAGCATAGTTGGTAAGTGTAAAATAGATGGGGAGAGATAAAAATGGTATGGAAAACAGGGAACACAAATAACATATGTACAACCCATAACACTCATATATATTTATATGGACATGAACTAAGGTGGGGGATGCTGGACATTTGGGGGGTACAGGGCAGAGGGGGGACAGAGAGGTGGAAATTGGGACAACTGAAAATGAAAAAAGAAAAACAATTTCTTTAGCATATCTTACAGTGATGGTTTGGAAGAGGTATATTCTTTCATCCTTCTTTTGTCTAGGAAACTCCTATTTCACCTTCCATTTTAATTAGAGCTTTTTGGGGTGAGTAGTCTTGGTTGCAGGCCTTTGCTTTCATTAATTGAAATATTTCTTTTCATTCCATTCTGTCTTGTACTGTTTCCATTGAGAAGTCAGCTGCTAGCTTTATTGGAGTTCCCTTGTATGTTACTTTCTGTTTCACCCTTGCTGCCTTTAAGATTCTGTCTTTGTCTTGGAGTTTTGCCATTTTAATTATGATGTGTCTTGGAGTGGGCCTCTTTGGATTCATCTTGATTGGGACCCTCTGTGCTTCCTGACCTTGAGTGGCGTTTCCCCTCTCCACATTTTGGAAGTTTTCTGTTATTATTTTTTCAAACAGGGTTTCTATCCCTTACTCCTTTTCTTCTTCTGGTATTCCTATGGTTCAAACGTTGCTGTGTGTCATGTTGTCTTGCAGTTCCCTTGAGCTATCTTCATATTTTTTTAGTCTATTTTTGTGCAGCTGACCTACCTGGGTATTTTTTTCTACCTTGTTTTCCAGCTCACTATCTCAGTCCTTTGCTTTATCTATCCTGCTTGTGATTTCTTCTAGTGTAGTTTTTATTTCAGGTATTGTATTCTTCATTTCTTCCTAGTTCTTGTTTATCATTTCTATTTCCTTTTTCATACTGTTGTTGTTCTCACTCAGTTCCTTGTAGTAGTCTGTGAGTTTCTTGAACATTTTTATCACCATTCTTTTCAATTCTATATCTGATAATTTGTTTGCTTCCATTTTGTTTAGCTCTTTTACTGGGGAGGCTTCCATTCCTTTTGATTGTGGGTTCTTTCTTTGTGTCCCCATTTTAGTTGACTCTTTTTGTTTCTTTCTGCAATTCCTGATGCTCCACTTTGCTGTCTTTTGCTGTTCACCAGAGTGTGAACATCTCTGGTAGGAGTTCTATAAGACTCAGTGGTGCAGTCTCTCTGATGTCCTAGTCTGGATGCTCTAGGGTTGCCCTTTCTTCCATTTCTGTGGGCTGTCTTGTTGTACTTGGGCTTTATCTGTTGGTGACTCCTTTGTTGGTGGGTCCTCCCACACACACACAGTTGGTTTCCTGGTATTCAAAATTCCTACATTGTCTTCTATGTGATCAGGGTCAGGGCAAAGGTGAAATGGAGTAAGACAGTGGGAGAGGATTTAAGGTACTATCAAGTAGAAAACACATAACAGGTCCTTTGGAGAAGTACAACTGTGATATTTCACCCAACTATCCATTTTTTATATAAAGTGAAAAAGAGATAAGACTCTTATTAGAAGAGAAAAAGAATGTGAGCTGACTTTAGAAAGCAGGGCACTTATGTGAGGTTAGATGGTGAGATATAGTGAGAGTAAAGGTTAGAAACTTGGTGTACTCTTTGAGAGAATAAAGTTAACCACAACAGTAATAAAGCTCAGGGAGATGGTGAAATGGATTAAGAGAAGGGAAGGGTGCTATGTGTTATTTGGAATAACAATAATATAATTAGAAATATATAATAAGAATAAAAAGTAAAAGAATAAGAATAGTGTGTTATTGGAATATAAGTAAAGTGAAAGGAGAAAAATTAAAATGCAATATGAGAGGGAGAATAAAGAAAACCAATCAAACAATGAAATCAAACAAACAAAACAAAAAAACTAAATGGAAATAACAGTATCTAAATAAATAAATTATTAAAATAAAATACAAGTTCTAAAGGATTGCAAAGTGAAATCTGTCTCAGTTGCTGGTGTTATCCTTTTGACTTTTTCTGGATCTGTTTTTGATCTTGTCTGAGCTCCAGGTCTTTTTGTCTTACACTTGAAAAAAAAAAATCCTCCTGCTGACTTTAATCATGTCAAGCAGGTTTTGCTGGTTTTTCTAGATGCTGCAGGCAGCAGGGGTCTGGGTTCTGTTTTTTTCCTTTCCTGTTGTTCAGCATGTGGGCTCAGTCTGGGCTACAACATTCACTGGTGCCCAGTTTCCAGCCCATACCCTCAGAGTGCTGTGTGGTCCACACTATCCAATCTGTGCACATGTGCCAAGCCAGTGCCTATAATACACCTCCTTATGCAACACTCTGATTAGTTCATGAGATGCACAGTGGGAGCAAATCACATCCCTCCTCTTCCCTCCTTGTTGGCCTGGACCTGAACAAAGTCCCTTCTGGGCATTTTAGTTCCCCTATTGAATTAGGTCTCTCTGGGCACTGCTACCTCTCTGTCTCCATGGTGCCCTCTTTTGATCAATCCATAAGGTTCCTTGAGTGAGAACAAATCATGCCTCCACTCCTCCCTCTTCACTGGCCAAGCAGTTGTAGGTGAGAAGCCTTGCACAGTGGCTGAGATCCTTTGTTGAGCAACTTACCCTTGTTTGCAGCAGGCCATTCCAAACAAGCACCTGGCTTTCCACACAGAGTAACTCTTTGACCAGTCAAGAGACTATCTGGGTCACAGCCCATTGCTTCTTTCATGTCCAGGTTTCATCGGGCTCTCCAGTTTCTCTGGAGAAAGAGAAATCATGCCAGGGACCACAGTCCCAGCCAGGGTACACTTCTGGATGTGTATCTCTTACTGTATCTCTATCCCCGCAGCAACATTAAGAGTCCAGGTTCCTCCTGCAGGAGTCTGGAACTCATTGCTCTGGAAGGAGAGGGAGCTGCAAAGTCACAATCACTGATCCAGCACTCCTTTGTTGCTGCAGCAGTTGTGCTCTCTGGTGCAGGGCTCAGGGACCCTCCCCTCAGCCTACAAAATCTCTTTACCTTCCAGTTTTAAATGTCCTCTGCAACCTTTGGCATCCAAACTTCATATCAGCAGGAATTCTGTTGGCCTTTGGTTTTATTACTATTTACTCTGTTCCTCAGAAGATCAGTTAGGTGTCCCAGATGTATTCACAAGCAAGTGGGTTCAGCTCCCATCTACCTTGCCACCATCTTCCCACTACCATTCTTATTTTTGTTTTAAATTTTATTTTTTCTGTTTATTTTTTGTGACTTAATCTTTATTGTATTTTTCCATTACAATTTACTCCCCTTATACTATCACCACATTGTTGTTCATGTCCATGAGTCCTTTTTCATTTTTGCTCAAACCCTCTACTCCTAACCTCCCTCCCATCTAGCTGTCATCTGCTCTCCATCTATGAGTCTGTGTTTGTTTTGCTTGTTAGTTCAGTTTGTTCATTAGAGTCTACAAATTAGTGAAATCATATAGTAATTGTCTTTCCCTGACTGGCTTATTTCACTTAACATAATATTATCCAGGTCCATCCACACCTATACAAAGGGTAAAATTTTCTTCTTTTTTGTAGATGAGTAGAATTTTATTGTGTAAATATGCCATAGTTGCAGTCAACTAAAAATTTTTTGCACAGCAAAGGAAATCAGCAACAAAATAAAAAGACAACCCACAGAATGGGAGAACATATTCACCAATACATCTGATAAGGGGTTAATATCCCAAATTTATAATGTACTTACAAAACTCAACACTGAGAAAACAAATAACCCAATTTAAAAAAGGGCAAAAGACCTGAAGGTTCTTCAAAGAGGACATACAGATTACCAATAGACATATGAAAAGATGCTCAATATCACTAATCATCAGAGAAATGCAAATTAAAACCACAATGAGATGCCATCTCACACCTGTCAGAATGACTAACAATAAATCAAAAACAACTGCTGGCAAAGATGTAAAGAAAGGGGAACCCTATTGCATTGTTTGTGGGAATGCAAACTGGTGCAGCCACTGTGGAAAGCAGTATGACGCTATCTCAGAAAATTAAAAATAAATCTGCCTTTTGACTCAGCAACCCCACTTCTGGGAATATATCTAAAGGACACTAATGTGAAAGAACATAAGCACCCCTATGTTCATTGCAGTGTTATTTACAATCACTAAGATATGGAAGCAGGATTCCAGTTCAGATGGCAGAGTAGGCAGACATGGCTTATCTCTTCACACAACTACATCAAAATTACAACTAAAATACAGAACAACTATCACTCAGAACATCAGAAATCAAGGTAATGGAAGTATAACAACTATGGAATAAAAAATGCATCCATCAAACTGGTAGGAGGGATGCAATGCAGAATGTGCTGGTCTCTCACCCACATGTGGAGGATAAAAATTCAACAGATATAGCTCAGGAACGAGGAGTTCCAGCCCCACATCATTGCCATGCCCCCACCCCACCCCAGCCCAGGGTTCTTGTTCCAGAAACATAAAATCCTCACAACTTCTGGCTACAAAAATCAGCAGGGATTGAGTCAGTGGAAGAAACTTCTGGAACCCCAGGCAGTTCCTCTTAACCCAAACATAAACTCAGCTACACAGACTCACTTCCTCTGAGCTCTAGTGTTGGGGTGGCAGGTTGAAGAGCACCCACCAATGACATACTGGGAGAGGCTGAATTATCTGGCATCAAGATAAGCAGAGACCTTTTTCTGAGCCCTCCACTTGCAGAACCATTGGGCTGGCAGGTTAGTAATGTATTTGAGATTCCATCAACCTGGCTAATAACACTGTTTGGCCCACCTGGGAGATTCCCAAAAACTTTACCCCATCCAACTTACAGGCTGACCCACGCTGCTCTTCCATATAAATGGTTGGTCTAGGGAGCTCAGTGAGCTCCAGGCTGGGCACTAGCAACAGCAAGATTAATTACACACCTTAGTTTTACCTGGGAATCTCCAAGCCCAGCACAAGTAGCAGCCATCTCAGATTGCTTTATAGCTCACTGAGGGTGACCCCAGACAGAACACAGAAATGGGGGCTGACCTTGGCCTGCATCACCCAGGGAACTCCAGAACCAGCACAGCCAGTAGATAGCTGGTTTACTTCAGAGCACCACTACTCTGCCCCTCCACAGCTGATCCTCCATAGAGGGCAAAGGTTGGTGGTAAGTGGTCACAGCCAATCCATGCAGCTAATTGGCCTAGGTAAATTCTTCCCATTGATTTGCCAACAGCAACCAAGCCTCAACTACAAGAAGAGGGTGTACTCAGCCCATACAAAGGGCACACCTCAAATACCCAGCTTGGGTTATAGGGAAGGTTGTGCCACTGGATCCTACAGGATATATACTACAATTGGCCACACTACCATGAGTCAAAGCAACTCTACCTAATATATAGAAACAAACACAGGGAGACTGTCAAAATGAGGAGACAAAGAAACATGGCCCAAATGAAAGAACAGGTCAAAACTCCAGAAAAGGAGCTTAACAAAACAGAGATAAGCAATTTAAAAGATGCAGAGTTCAAAACACTTCGTTATAATACTCAAGGAACTTAGCAAGGATCTCAGCAGCAAAAAAGAAATCTGGTCAGAAATAAAGTACTCACTAATTGAAATAAAGAACCATTTACAGGGAAACAACACAGCAGTAGAGTGCATGAAGCTCAGAATCAAATCAATGATTTAGAACATAAGGAAGCAAAAAATAAGCAATCAATCAGACTTCCAGCCAAGATGGTGGCATAGGTAGACACACTGTGCCTCCTCACACAACCAAAAGAAGGACAACAATTTAAAAACAAAAAACGGCTCTGGCTGGTTTAGCTCAGTGGATTGAGCACAGGCCTGCGAACCAAAGGACTGAGGTTCGATTCCCAGTCAGGGCACATGCCTGGGTTGCAGACCAGTTCCCAGCAGGGGACACACGAGAAGCAACCATACATTGATATTTCTCTACCTCTCTCTTTCCCTTCCCTTCTAAAGATAAATAAAATCTAAAAAATAAATAAATAAAATTTAAAAAATAAATAAAAACAAAAAACAACCAGAACTAACAGAAATCAAACTGTAGAGAAGTCCAACATTACTGAGTTAAAGAAGACATTCATCCAGACCAGTAGGAGGGGTGGAGACAGGCAGCTTGGTGGAAAGGACTCACAGCAAGGCGGTGGCTAGAGGACTGGAGTGGGCAAGGTGGTGGTTGGGGGACCCAGAGATGTGGTAGCTGGTAGAGCAGGGAGCCCCACATTTGCATGAGGATAAACCAGAAGGAACAATTGGGGAGCTAAATATACTGTGCAACCCATGGCTCCAGTGTGGGGAAATAAAGCCTCAAACCACAGATTAAAAATACCTGTCGGGGTGGAGGCAGCAGGAGAAACTCCCAGCCTCACAGGAGAATTCATTGGAAAGACCCACAGGGTCCTAGAATGTACACAAGCCCACCCACACAGGAACCAGCACCAGAAGGGCCCATTTTGCTTGTGGGTAGCGAGCAAAGTGATTGAAATCCAGCAGAGAGCAGAGTAAGTGCCAATGTTCCCTTTCTGACCCCTTCTCCACATACAGCATCACAGCACAGTGACATGGGTTACCCCACCTTGGTGAACACCTAGGGCTCTGTCCCTTACTACGTAACAGGTGCGTTGAGACAAAAAAAAATATGGCCCAACTGAAGGAACAAATCAAAGCTTCAGAAAAAATACAACTAAGTGTCAAAGAGAAGGCCAACCTATCAGATACACTGTTCAAAGCACTGGTAATCAAGATGCTCATAGAATTGGTTGAATTTGGTCACAAATTTGAAAAAATAAAGGCTATGCTAAGTGAAATAAAGGAACATGTACAGAAAAAACTGAGGCTCAAATCAACGCTGTGGACCAGAAGGAAGAAAGAAACATCCAACCAGAAAAGAATGAAGAAACAAGAATTCAAAAAAATGAGGAGAGGATTAGGAACCTCTAAGACATCTTTAAACATTACAACATCTCAATTATAGGGATACCAGAAGGGGGAAAGAAACAGCCACGAGTGGAAAACTTATTTGAACAAATAATAAAGGAGAGCTTCCCCAGTCTGGCAAAGGAAACAGACTTCCAGGAAATCCAGGAAGCTCAGAGTCCCAAAGAAGTTGGACCCAAGAAGGAACACACCAAGGCACATCATCATGACATTAGCCAAGATTAAAATGAAGGAGAGAATCCTAGAAGCAGCAAGAGATAAGGGGACAGTCACCTACAAAGGACTTCCCATCAGACTGTCAGCTGATTTCTCAAAAGAGACCTCACAAGCAAGAAGAGGCTGGAAAGAAGTATTCCAAGTCATGAAATCCAAAGACCTACATCCAGGATTGCTCTATCCAGCAAAGCTTTCATTTAGAATGGAAGGGCAGATAAAGCACTTCTCAGGTAAGGTCAAGTTCAAGGAGTTCATTCTCAGGAAGCCCTTATTATATGAAATGTTAAAGAGACTTATCTAAGAAAAAGAAGATAAAAATAGAAATAGTGAAAGGACAGCAAACTCACAATTATTAACAACCACACCTAAAACAAAATCAAACCAAGAGGACAACTAGATCAGGGGCAGAACCATAGAAATGGAGATCACATGGAGGGTTAGCAACAGGGGAGTGGGAGGAGGAGAAAGTGGGAGAAGATACAGAGAATAAGTATAGTTGGATAGTTGATAGTTGTATAGTAAGTAGCATAGATGGTAGGTAGAAAATAGACAGTGGGGAGGGTAAGAATAGTATGGGAAATATAGAAGCTAAAGAACTTGTGATACATGGACATGAACTAAAGGAAGGAATGGGGGGAGAGGTGTGCACGGTGGAGGCGAATGAAGGAGGGGAATGAGACAACTGTAATAGCATAATTAATAAAATATATTTAAAAAATAAAATATATTTTAAAAGACATTATTACAGGAAATGTTAAAAAGACATTAAGGGGGGGTGGGCTGGGATGGGGGGTAAAAGACAGAAAACTGTACTTGAACAACAATTAATTTTTTTAAAAAATACATTCAAGAAAAGGAAGAAGATCTAAACTATGGGTATTAAAATGACAACAAACACAACTATCAACAACTGAATCTAAAAAATGTGAATAAAAACAAAGCAAACAACCAGAACAAGAACAGAATCATATGCATGGGGATCATTTGGGGGATTAACAGCTACAAGAGGAAGGAGGAGAAAGGGGAAAATGGTGCTGGGATCAAGAAGCATAACTGGTAGGGCTGAGACTTCCGCCAAGATGGAGGCATAGGTGGAAACACTGTGCCTTCTCCCACAACCAAGTTTGAATACAACAAAGGTTTGGAGAACAAAGATGCAGCCAAAGAACAGAAAATTTAACTATACGGAAGTCTGACAACAACGAATCGTTCAACCGGACTGGTAAGAGGGGCAGAGCCAGCAGGAGAGCGGGGATGGCATGAAAGATCCCCCGATCCCAGGCACCCAGGCAGCTCCGCTTTGGGCTGACCCAGTGAGGGCTCAGGGCGGCAGGCTGGCTGTGGTCCCACATTCCCGCGCAGATAGACCAACAAAGGAGTGAACAGTGAGACGGACCATGCAGGCCCCAGGAGGTGAGCCCAGCAGCAGTCACACATTCGCACGCAGTGGGACAGACTGCTCCGCCCTCAGTGGCAGTGGGAGGTAGCACAGGGAGCCTGCCATTACTTTCCTTTGGCCCTGCCCCCACATACAGCATCACAACCCAGCGTCTGAGTGGCCTGGCCCTGGTGAACACATAGGGCTCTGCTCCTCATACATAATAGGCATGAACAGTCAAAAATATGGCTCAAGCAGAACTCAAAGCCCCAGAGCCAATAACTCTGAGTGACCAGGAAATAGCGAACCTCTCAGATGCACAAGTCAAGACACTGGTGATCAGGATGCTCACAGAAATGGTTGATTTTAGCCACAAATTAGAGGAACATATGAAGGCTAAACTAATTGAAATGAAGGGAAATGCACAGGAAACCAATAGTGATGGAAAGGAAACAGGGACTCAAATCAAGGGGGTGGACCAGAAGGAAGAAATGACCAAACAGGAAAAAGTGAAGTTACAAGAATTCAAAAAAATGAGGAGAGGCTTAGGAACCTCCAGGACATCTTTAAACATTCCAACATCCAAATTATAGGGGTACCAGAAGGGGAAAAGAAACAGCCACGAGTGGAAAACTTATTGGAACAAATAATAAAGGAGAACTTCCCCAGTCTGGCAAAGGAAATAGACTTCCAGGAAATCCAGGAAGCTCAGAGAGTCCCAAGGAAGTTGGACCCAAGAAGGAACACACCAAGGCACATCATAATCACATTAGCCAAGATTAAAATGAAGGAGAGAATCCTAGAAGCAGCAAGAGATAAGGGGACAGTTACTTACAAAGGCGTTCCCATCAGACTTTCAGCGGATTTCTCAAAAGAGACCTTACAGGCAAGAAGGAGCTAGAAGGAAGTATTCCAACTCATGAAATCCAAAGACCTACATCCAAGACTGCTCTATCCAGCAAAGCTTTCATTTAGAATGGAAGGGCAGATAAAGTGCTTGTGAGATAAGATCAAATTCAAGGAGTTCATCATCACCAAGCCCTTATTGTATGAAATGTTAAAGGGACTTATCTAAGAAAAAGAAGATGAAAAATATGAACAGTGAAAGGACAGCAAACTCACAGTTACTAACAACCACACCTAAAACAAAAGCAAACCAAGAGGACAGCTAGATCAGGAGCGGAACCATAGAAATAAAGAACACATGGAGGGTTAGCAACAAGGGAGTGGGAGGAGGAGAAGGGGTAGAAGATACAGAAAATAAGTAGCGTAGATGGTAGGTAAAAAATAGATAAGGGGGAGGGCAAGAATAGTAGGGGAAATATAGAATCTAAAGAACTTGAGACACATGGTCATAAACTAAAGGGGGGAAGGGTGGGGGAGGAGTGTACAGGGTGGAGGGGAATGAACGGGGGGAATAGAACAACTGTAATGGTATAATCAATAAAATATATTAAATAAATAGATAAATAAATAAATAAAAAGAAGCATAACTAGTAGGAACAAAATAGACAGCGGTAGGTTAAGAATAGTATGGGAAATGGAAAAGCCAAAGAACTTACATGGATGACCTATGGACATTAACTAAGGGGAGGGGGAGTAATGTATTGAAGGGAACTACTGAGCAGAGGGGAACAAAGAGTAAAAAAATTGGGAAAATTATAACAGCATAATCAATAAAATATATTGAAAATTAGAAATAAATTAAATTAAAAATTAAAAATAAATAAAAATTTTCAAAATATGGAAGCAACGCAAGTCTCCATCAATAGATGAGTAGGTATTTTCTCCCTTTCTATGACTTGTTTCTGTTCCTCACTATTACTTTTTCTCCTCCCTCCAGTCTCTCAAAACTTTTTTCCTTTCCATTATTCATCTCACATTCTTTTTCCCTTTCATGTAATATCCCTATTCTCTCTCAACCTTTATTAATCTTTGTTTGTTTGTCTCTGATATTGGGGTTGTTCCTGCTTTTCTTCAATTTTATTCTTAGATGTTAAACTATTTTTGTATTTCAAATACCCTTTACTACTCCATGTTGCCTTCTTCCTGCCCTATATTATTTTCATTTTATATTTCTCTCTTAGCCTGATTTTTATTCATTATGCTTACTAATTATTCTTCCTTTATCCTCTCAAAATCATTTTTCTTTCCTTTAGACATCTCATAATCTTGTTTATTTCTACTTTTCTTCTTATAATATTCGTATGCTCTTTCCACCTTTATTAATTTTTGCTCATGTGTTGTTGATATCACTGTGGTGGTTGTTTTTCTTCAATTGTGTCCTTATTTTTTCACTATTTTTTATTTTTAAACTTCATATTATATTCTTCCTATTTCTTAATCTATTTTGTCTTCTTGTCTTCCCTTTTCATTTACATTATACATATTATTTTCTATATTTCTTCACCTTGTTTCTATTTCCTACTGTTATTATTTCTCCTCCTGCTACCCTCTCAAAATCACTTTTATTTCCATTAGTCATCTCATATTTGTTTTTTCTTTACTGTAAGATTATTATTCTCTTTCCAACTTTATTAATATTTGCTCATTTGTTGTTGATATTTTGGTTGTGGTTGGAGTGTATTTTTCTGGTGTGGGTTTTGTTTCCTGGGTTGATTTATTTTGTTCTTATGGCACCTGTACAGCAGCATACAAGACATGGTGGGTAGTGTGACTCTCACTTAGCCAGATGGAGGGGAGAACCCACCAATCAACAAGCCAACAACAACCAAAGTCCAATTAAAACAAGACAGCTCACCAAAAAAATGTCATAAAGGACATCCCTAGGGCATCCAGCTTAGGAGATCAGGTAGACTGCCCACTGAGTCCCACAGGTCTCCTACCACAGAAGGCCACCCCACAAAGACAAGGAGTCAAATCACATCAATCTACTATGAAAAAACAAACAGTAACCTAAAAAGGGGAGACAAAGAAACAAAGCCCAATCCAAAAGGATACCCAAGAAAGAGTGATAAATGAAATTGAGGCAAACAATGTATCAGACATAGAGGTCAAAATAATGGTTATAAGGATGCTCAAGGAAGTCACTGAGAACTACAAGGAACTTAATGGGAGCTACAAGGTACTTAGTGGGAACTACATCAGCATGAAAAACAACATAGAAACTGTGAATAAGACCCAGCAGGAAATTAAAATACAATATCTGAAGTGAAGAATACACAAGAAGGAATTAAAATGAGACTAGATAAAGCAGAAGATCAAGTCAGTGAGCTACAAGGCATGGTAGAAAAAAACACACAGTCAGAGCAAGAAAACTAACAAACAAAAAGACTCAAGAATTATGAAAAGAATTTAAGAGAGCTGCAGAACAACATAAAATGTAACAATATTTGTTACATCATAGGGATACCTGAAGAGGAAAAAAAGAAGTAACAGAGTACCTGTTTGAAAAAGGAATAACAAAACTTCCCTAACTTGGTGAGAAGAAAAGTCATGCAAGTCATGGAAGCACAGACCAGCCCTGGCTGGTGTAGCTCAGTGGATTGAGCATGGGTCTGCAATCCAAAGGGTCACCACTTCGATTCCCATTCAGGGCACATGCCTGGGTTGCAGGACAGGTCCCCAGTAGTGGGTGCATGAGAGGTAACCACACAGTGATGTTTCTCTCCCTCTCTTTCTCCTTCCCTTCCCTTCTCTCTATAAACAAACAAACAAACCAACAAACCAAAGAGGTCCACTCCAAAACACATGAAAGTTAAAATGGAAAAATTTAAAGACAAAAAGAGAATAAGAAAAGCAGCAAGAGAAAAGTAGCTAATAATATACAAGGGAGCTCCAATAAGTCTATCAGTTGATTACTCAACTAAACACTATAAGCCAGAAGAAAAGGGCATGAAATATTTCAAGCAATGTAGAGAAAAGGCCTGCAACCAAAACTGTTCTATCCATCAAGTCTCTCAGTTAAAATGAAATACTAAATAAGGAGCCACGTTAAAAAAAAAAAAGCCTAAAACTATATCACCAAACCAGCATGGGAAGAGATACTAAATGGACTGCACAGGAACAAAGGAAAGGGGTAATAAATAAATAACTATCAATAATAACCGTAAATGAAAATGAATTAAATGCTCCAATCAAAAGACAGAGTAGCTGAATGGATAAGAAAACATGACCTGTATATACTCTGTCTATGACAGACCCACCTCAGAACAAAAGATCTACATAAGCTTAAAGTGAAGGAATGGAAAATAATATTCCAAGCAAATGGACATGAAGAAAAAAACACTGGAGTAGCAATACTTACATCAGGCAAAATAGACTACAAAACAAAGGCCATAACAAGAGACAAAAAAGATCATTGCATAATACTTAAGGGAATAGTCCAACAACAGGATATACAACTCGTTTACGTATATAAACCCAACATAAAGCACCTAAATATGTAAATAAAATCTTGGAGAACTTTATTTTTTTAAGATTTTATTTATTCATTTTTAGAGAGGGGGAGGAGGAGAGAGAGGAAGAGAAACATCAATGTGTGGTTGTGTCTTGCACATCCCCTGCTGAGAACCGGCCTGCAACCCAGGCATGTGCCCTGACTGGGAATCGAACCACAGTTGTTTGGTTCGCAGGCCCGAGCTCAATCCACTGAGCTACACCAGCCAGGGCTTGGAGAACTCTAATAAAGAGATCAACAGCAATACATTCATCATATGGGATTGTTACATGCCACTGTCAACAATGGATAAGTTGTTCAGACAAGAAAAGAAAGTATATTATGGCATTGAATGACACTCTAGATCAATTGGACTTAATTGATATTTACAGAGCATTTCACTGCAAAGAAGCAATATATATATTCTTTTCAACCACGCATGGATTATTTTCAAAGATAGGCCATATTTTAGGAAACAAAACAAGCCTCAGCAAATTGAAAAAAAATTGGATTCATATCAAGCATCTTCTTGGATCACAATGCCCTGTAATTAGAAACCAACCTCAAGGAAAAGACTCAAAAACATTCAAATGCATGGAGACTGATTAACATGTTGTTAAATGATGAATGGGTTAACAATGAGATCAAGGAAGAAATCTAACAGTATCTGGAAATAAATTAAAATGAACACACAACAACCCCAAAATTATAGGACACAGTGAAGGCATTCCTGAAAAGGAAGTTCATAGCAATACATATCTACCTAAAGAAGATAGAAAAGTCTCAAATTAACAACCTAATTCTACATCTAAATGAGTGGATTAAAAAAACCTATGGTACATTTACACAATGAAATACTATGCAGCAAAAAGAAAGAAGGAACTCCATATAAGACAGAAAACTGTACTTGAACAAGAATTAAATTTTTAAAAAATCCCAAAAGAAGTCACCATGTTTTTTGTAGATAGTGCTTAATAAACCACCCTGTACTTACTGGAATTCACCCTGTATGAATGGAATGGTTTCATTCCCAGTAAGGACACATGCCTGGTCCCCAGTGGGGGTATGTGAAAGGCAACTGGACATTGATGTTTCTCTCCCTCTCTTTCTCCCTCTCTTCCCCTCTCTCTAAAAATAAATAAATAAAATATTTTTTAAAAACAGCTGGCCTAAGAGAGCCCCTAGTCCCTATAACTCTTGGTAAGTGACCCCAGCACAGATTAGCAGCAGTCAACCTAGGTTCACAGCTTGGCATCACCTGGATATCTTCAATATCAGCACAAGTAGCAGCCATCTCAGATTGCTTTTTACCTCAGGCAGGGTCTATACTCCAGGCAAAACACAGGTGGGGGATGACCTTGGCCTGAACAACCTGGGAAATCCCAGGCCAGCACACCCAGTGGTGTTTCATCAGACAACATTGGAACACCATCACCCTGCCCCTACACAGTTGATCCTCCACAGAGAGTGGAGGTTGGTGGTCAGTGGTCAGTGGTCACAGCCAGTCTTTGGAGCTGACTGGCCTATTGGAATCCCTCCCACTGATCTGCCAACAGGAACCAAGTCTGAACTACAAGAAGAGGGTGTACTCAGCCCAATGAAGAGCACAAATCAAGTACCCAGCTGGGATGATAGGGGAGCCTTCTGCCAATAAACCCTAGGACACCTATTATATCAGGCCACCCTACCAAAACAGGGAGTCATAGTAGCTCAACCTAATACATAGAAATAAACACAGAGAGGCTACCAAAATGAGGAGAGTAGATCAAATCTCCAGAAAAAAGAACTAAACAAAAGGGAGATAAGTAATTAATCAGATGCAGAGTTCAAAACACTGGTTATAAGAATGATGAACTTAGTGTGGACCTCAACAACATGAGAAAGATCCAGTCAGAAAAAAAGCATACATAATTGAAATAAGGAACAATTTACAGGGAAACAGTAGTACAGTGAATGAAGCTGCAACAAAAACAATGATTTGAAACATAAAGAACCAAAATACAAGCAATGAGAACAAGGGGAAAAAAAAAACAAGGATAGTGTAAACAGCCTCTGGGACAACTTGAATAGATCCAACATGTGCATCATAGGGGTACCAGAAGGAGAAGAGAGAGAGAAAGAATCGGAAATCTGTTTGAGAAAATAATGAAAGAAAACATTCCTAATTTGGTGAAGGAAATAGACATGCAAGTGCAGGAATCACAAGAGTCCCAAACAAGATGGATGCAAAAAAGGACCACTCTGAGGCAAATCATAATTAAAATACCAAGATGAAAGATAAAGAAAGAATCATAAAAGCAGTAAAGGAAAAGCAGTTAGTTACCTACAGGAGAGTCCCATAAGATTCTCAGCTTACTTCTCAAAAGAAGTATCATGGGCTAGAAGAGATTGGCAAGAAATACTCAAAGTCATGAAAAGCAGGAAACTGCAACCAACATTGCTCTACCCAGCAAAAATATCATTTAGAATTGAAGAGCAAATAAAGAGCTTCCCAGACAGGAAAAAAATAAAGGAGTTCATCATCACCAAATCATTACTATATGAAATGTGAGAGGTACTTATTTAAGAAAAAGAAGATCAAAACTATGAATGATAAACTGGTAATAAATACATATCTATCAACAATTGAGAGGGCCAATCTTCTGAGGAATAGAGTGAACAGCCAACAGAATTCCAGCTGATATGAAGTTTGGAAGACAAAGGTTGCAGAGGATATTTAAAAACAGACAGGAAGGCCCTGGCTGGTGTAGCTCAGTGGATTGAGCGTGGGCCTGCGAACCACACAATCGCGGTTAGATTCCCAGTCAGGGCACATGCCTGGGTTTCAGGTCAGTTCCCGGCAGGGGACTCACAAGAGGCAACCATACATTGATATTTCTCTCCCTATCTCCTTCCCTTCCCCTCTAAAGATAAATAAATAAATAAAAATAAAATAAAAAGACAGTAAGGAGATTTCGTAGGCCAATAGGAGGGTCCCCAGGCCCTGTGCTGGAGACCAAGGCAACTTTGGAGAAAAACCAGGTAAGTTATTGTGACTTTGCAGCTCCTCCTCCCAGAGCGATGAGTTCACAGCCCCCCACCCCAGGAGAGACCTAGATGCTCAAAGTTACTGGGGGATAAAAGACACAGTAAGGGACACAAAGCTGGCGGTGTATCCCGGCTGGGACAGCACCAGAGAAATTGGAGATCCACGTGACACCTACGGATGGCAAAAAAGAAGGGACATAACTAGCCTCTGGACTGGGCAGAGAGTTGGTCTGTGTGAAAAGCTGGGCACTTGTTAGGAATGGCCTGCCACAAACAAGGAGAAGTCATTCAAAAAATGCTCTCCAACACTGTACAGGGACCTCTCGTGGGAAGCTGCCAAGCCCCAAGCCAGCAAAGAAGAGTGTGATTTTATTCCCCACAGGGCACCTCACAGATTGACCACACTGGGGCACCAGAGGCTCAGAGAGGTAGCAGCTCCCAGAGAGACTTAATTCAATAGGGGAACTAAACTGCTATGTAGGGATTCTGCCTGCTCCCAGGCCCAGACCAACAAAGAGGAGGGTGAGGGGTGCAATTTGCTCGTATTTTGTGCAACTCTCAAACTAAACAAGGGGTTGCATAATGAGGTGGATTAGAGGCACCAGCCTTGTGCATATACACAGTGGACAGTGTGGGCGGCATAACACTTTGAGAGCATAGGCCTGAAACTGGGCACCAGTGAATATTGTAGCACAAACTGAGCTCCCATCCTCACAGAAATACAGGAAAGGGAATTTTAAAAAAGAAAGGAGCCTAATGCCCCCTGCCTGCAGCATCCATGAAAAAACAGCAAAACCTGCTTGGCATGTTTAAAGTCACCAAGAGACTTTTTTCCCCCTTCAAATGTAAGAGAGAAAGACCTGGAGCTGTGAGAAGACCAAAGAGAGGTCCAGAAAGAAGTCAGAAGTCTAACACCAACAGCTGAGACAAATTTCACGTTGAGAACTTCAGAACTTACATTTTATTTTGATTTTTTTGTTATTTTTCTATTTTTATTTTTTAATTTCTCATCTATCCATTTAGCTGTTTGGGGGGAATTTGTTTGTTTGATGTCATTCTTAAGTTGATTTTCTCTACTCTGCCTTTCATATTGCATTTTACTTTCTCTTCTTACACTTCCCTCATATTCCAATAACGTGCTACTCTTGATCTTTTACTTTTTATCCTTTTTATTCAGATTATACATTTTAATTAAATTATTTTTATTCTAAATCCTGTACAGCACCCTACCCTTAATCCATTTTGCCATCTCCCTGAGCTAATTACAACTGTGGTTTACTTTATACTATCACACACTACGCAAAGTGTCTACTCCCTTACTCTCACTACATCTAACCATCTAACCTCACATAAGCTCTCTGCTTTCTAATGTCAGCTCACATTCCTTTTTGCTTCTAATAAGAGTCTTACCTCTTTTTTACCTTTTATAAAAAGTGGCTAATTTAGTGAAATATCACAAGTATTGCTGTACTTCTCCAAAGGATCTCCTATCTGTTCTCTACATGTTAGTACTTTAAATGCCACACAATACTCTCTCACTGTCTTACTCCATTTCACCTTTGCCCTGCCTCTGATCACATAGAAGACAACACAGGAGTTGTGAACACCAGGAAACCCTCTGGAGGAGAGAATCCACCAACAAAGGAGCCACTAACCAGTGAACCCCAAGTATAAGAGAACCCACACAAATGGAAGAAAGGGCAACAACCCTAGAACATCCAGACTAGGACATCAAAGAAACTTTACCACTGAGTCCCACAGAACTCCTACAACAGAAGTTCACCCTATTAAGAAAGCTGGCAAACAGAGCATCCGGAATAGCATAAATAAACAACAAAAAAAGTCACCTAAAATAGGGACACAAAGAAAAAACACACAATCAAAAGGAGTAGAAGTTTCCCCAGTAAAAGAGCTAAGTGAAAATGAAAGCAAGCAAACTATCAGATATAGAATTCAAAAGAATGGTTATAAGGATGCTCAAGGAACTCACAGATAACTACAAGGAACTGAGTGGAAACTAGAACAGTATGAAAAAGGAACTATAAACTATAAACAAGAACCAGAATGAAATGAAGAATACAATTATTGAAATAAAAAATACACTAAAGCAGGCTGGATGAAGCAGTGGACTGATTTAGTGAGCTGGAAGACAAAGTAGAAAGATACACCCAGGTAGAGCAGCTGAATTAAAACAGACTAAAAATATATGAAGATAGTTTAAGGGAATTGTAAGACAACATGAAATGCACCATCATTAAAATCACAGGAATACCAGAAGAAGAAAAGGAGTAAAGGATAGAAACTCAATTTGAAAAAATAATGACAGAAAAATTTCCCAACCTGGAGAGGGGAAAAGCCATGCAGTTGCAGGAAGCACAGAGATTCCCAACAAAGATGAACCCAAAGAGGCCTGCTCAAAGATGCATCATAATTAAATTGCCAAGTTTTAATCGCAAAGAGAGAATCTTAAAAGAAGCAAGGGAGTAACATACAAGGGAAATAAATTAGGGCTAGCAACTAATTTCTCAGCAGAAATGCTACAAACCAGAATATAATGGCAAGAAATATTCCAAGTAATGAAAAACAAAGGCCTGCAACCAAGACTACTCTACCCAGCAAGGCCCTCAATTAATATGGAAGATGAAATAAGGAGTTTCCCAGACAAAAGGCTGAAAGAATACACCTCCTCCAAACCAGCACTGCAAGAGATGCTAAAGAGTCTACTCCAAGAAGAGGAAGAAAAAGAGAGAGAGAGGAAAACAGGTATGAAGGAAGTAAAATGGCATTGAATAAGTACCTATCAATAATAACCTTAAGTGATAATGGATTAAATACTTTAACCAAAAGACATAGATAAGGCCTGGCTGTTGTGGCTCAGTCTATTGAGCACTGGCCTTTGAACCACAGGGTCGCTGGTTTGATTCCCAGTCTAGGGTTGTGACTGGGTTGTGGTGCACAAGAGGCAACCACACATTGATGTTTCTCTCTCTCTCTCTTCTCCCCTCCCTTCCCCTCTCTAAAAAAAATAAATAAAATCTTTTAAAAAACACAGATAAGAAAACATAACCCACACATATGCTACCTACAAGAGACCTACAGAGAGAACTACACAGACTGAAAGTAAAAGTTTAGAAAAAATATTCCCAGCCAATGAGCAGGGAAAAAATGCTGGTATAGCAATACGTCTATCAGACAAAAATAGACATCAAACAAAGGCCATAAAAACTGACCCAAAAAGACACTTCATAATACTCAAAGCAAGAATTTATCAAGAAGACAACAACATTGAAAACATATGCACCCAACATAGGAGCACCCAAATATATATGAAAAATCTTGGAGGACTTCAAGAAAGATATAGACAGCAACACACTTATACTAGGGGATTTTAACACCTCACTGCCAAAAATGGACAGATCTTCCAAGCAAATGTCAACAAGGAGATTACATCATTGAGCAATGCCCTAGATCAAATGGACTTCACTGATATATAAAGAATTGTTCATACCAATGAAGCAAAATACACATTCTTTTTAAGTGTACAGGGAATATTTTCATAGATAGACCACGGAATAGGACACAAAATGAGTCTCAATAAATTCAAGAAAGTTGAAATCGGATCAACCATTTTTTCATACCACAAGGGCCTGAAACTGAGAACAAACCTCAAGGTAAAAACTTAGAAACACTCACACTCGTGGAAAAAATAAAATGAATGGGTAAAGAATGAGATCAAGGAAGAAATAAGAAATTTCTGGAAATAAATGAAAATGAACACACAACAGTCCCAAAGCAAAAGCAGCCCTAAGAGGGAAGTTCATAGCAATACAAGCCTACCTAAAAATAATAGAAAGATTTCAAATAAACAACCTAACCCTATATCTAAAAGAACTGCGGGAACAACAACAAACAAAGCCCAGAGCAAGTAGAAGGAAGGAAATAATCAGGATCAGAGCAGAATTAAATGACATAGAGACCAGAAGAACAATTCTAAGGGTCAAGAAGTCCAGAAGCTGGTGCTTTGAAAAGACAAACAAAATTGACAAGCCTTTAGGCAGACTCATCAAGGGAAAAGAAGAGAGGAGATCCAAATAAATAGCATCAAAAATGAAAGAGGAGAGCCCTGGCTGGTATAGCTCAGTGGATTGAGCGCAGGCCTGCGAACCACACGATTGTGGTTCAGTTCCCAGTCAGGGCACATGCCTGGGTTGCAGGCCAGTTCCCAGCAGGGAACTCATGAGAGGCAACCATACATTGATATTTCTCTCCCTCTTTCCTTCCCTTCCCCTCTAAAGATAAATAAATAAAATCTTTAAAAATAAAAAAATAAAAAAAATAAAAGAGGACAGACTACAACTGATACCACAGAGATACAAAGGATTGAAAGGAATTACTATGAACAATTATATGCCAAGAAATTAGAAAACCTGGGTAAAATGGACACATTTCTAGGGAAATATGATCTTCTAAAATTGAAGAGTTCCAGCCACAGTGGACACATAATTAGAAACCCTTTGTTACCTCACACAACCAAGAGGATAACAACCAATTTAAAATCAATAAACAACCAGAAGCACCAGAAAATCAAACTGCATGAAACTCTGACAACCAAGGAATTAAAAAAACAACCAAAACAATCAGACCAGTAAGGTGGTGGACCATGCCAGTGGGGCTGGCTGAAGACAAAACTGAGCCTCAGAGCTGACTGTGGACTATGGCACAGGTTGCCACAGTGGGAGAAACTCCCAGTCTCACAGGAAACTCCACTGGAAAATGTGCCAGAGATCAGCAGGTGAGCTGCACTGTTTCCTCTCAGGCCCCTCTTCCACAGGCAGCTCCAAAGCACAGCAGAGAAGGTTGTCCTGCCCTAGTGAATACCTAACACCACACCCCCTTACAACTACTCAGGTGCTCGAAGACAAAGAAATAGGCCCAAAAGAAAGAACAGAGCAAAACTTCAGAAAGAGAGCTAAGCAATGAGGAGATAGCCAACCTATCTGGTGGAGCATTTAAAGCCCTGGTAATAAAAATAAAAATGCTTGGACCTACATCCAAGATTACTTTATGCAGCAAAGCTTTCATTTAGATTAGAAGGGCAGATAAAGTGCTTCCCAGATAAGGTAAAGTTAAAGGAGTTCATCATCACCAAGCCTGGGTGAAATAATAATATTTCATTATTATATGAAATGTTAAAGGAACTTAGCTAAGAAAAAGAAGATAAAAAAATGTGAACAGTAAGCCCTGGCTGGTGTAGCTCAGGAGATTGAGCATGGGCTGTGAACCTAAAGGTTGCCAGTTCAATTCCCAGTCAGGGCACATGCCTGGGTTGGGGGCCAGGTCCCCAGTATGGGGTGCACAAGAGGAAAGCACACATTTTTATTTTTCTCCTCTTTCTCCTTCTCTTCCCCTCTCTCTATAAATGAATAAATAAGATCTTTTTAAAAATGTGAACAGTAAAATGGCAACAAACTTACAACTATCAACAAATTAACCTAAAAGAAAATCAAACAATGAAAACAAAAACTAAGCAAACAAGTAGAACAGGAACAGAATCAGAGAAATAGACCTCACATGGAGGAATTTCAGTGAGGAGGGGGAAGGGAGGAATGGGGAAAGGAACAGGGAAGAAGCAGCATAAATGGCAGGTATAAAATAGACAGGGAGAGGTCAAATATGTTATAGGAAACAGAGGACTCAAAGAACTTATATGTACAACCCATGGACATGAACTAAGTGGGTGGAATGCTAGCGGATTGGAGGTGCAGGGCAGAGAGGGGTTAAAGGGAGAAAAATTAGGAAAACTGTAATAGCATAATCAATAAAAAATACTTCAAAAGTGAATGAAGAAGAAGCAGAAAGCCTGAACAGACCAATAACAGCTAGTGAAATTGAATCAGTACTCAAAAAAACTCCCAGCACACAAAAGCCCTGGACTGGATGGCTTTACAGGAGAATTTTACAAAGCATTTAAGGAATAGCTAGCCCCTGTATATACCAGACCAGTCCAAAATAATTCAAGGAGGAAGAATCCCAGACTCTTTTTATGAAGCCAGCATCATACTAATTACAAAACCACATTAAGACACAACAAAGAAAGAAAATTGCAGGCCAATATCACTGATGAACATAGATGCTAATGTCCTTATTAAAATATTGGCAAACCACATCCAGAAATACATTGAAAAGATCATACACTACTATCAAATGGGATTCATCCAAGGGGTGCAAGGAAAGTATAATATTCACAAATCAATACATATAATACATCACATAAGCAAAAGGAAAGACAAAAATCGCATGATCATATCAACAGATGCAGAACAAGCATTTGATAACGTACAGCATCCATTAATGATAAAAACACTCAGCAAAGTGGGAGGAGAGGGAGCATTCCTCAACATAATAAAGGTCATATACAAGAAACCTACAGCCAACATGGGCAAAAATTAAAGCTTTCCTACTAAGATCAGGAAGAAGGCAAAGATATCTGCTCTCACCAATTCTATCCACTATAGTATTGGAAGTCCTAGCCACAGTGATCAGATAAGAAAAAGAAATAAAAGGTATCCAAATTGGAAAAAGAAGAAACAAAACTGTCATTGTTTGCAGGTAACATAATAGTGTACGTAGAAAATCCTATAGACTCCGCCAAAAAACTATTTCACCTAGTAATTGAATTTGGCAAAACAGCAGAGTACAAAATCAATATTCAGAAATAAAAGGTATTTTTATTCCCCAACATGAAATAATCTGAAACAAAAATCAGGGGGGAAAATCCCATTTGCTATAGCAACAAGAAAAAGTACCTAGGAATAAACCTAACCAAGGAGGTAAAACCTTTACTCAGAAAGCTAAATGACACTAAAGAAAGGAATTAAGGAAGATGCAAATAAATGTAAGTATATATCATGTTCATGGACTGGAAGAATAAACATCATCAAAATGTCCATACTACCTAAAGTAATTTATAGATACAATGCAATCCCTATTAAAACACCAATGACATATTTCACAGATATAGAACAAATTTTTCAAAAATGTATATGGAACCATAAATGATCCCAAATAACCACAGCAATTTTGAGAAAGGTGAACAAAAGAGGAGGGATCACCATACCTGACATCAAACTACATTACAAGTCCAAGGTAATCAAAACAGTCTGGTACTGGCATAAGAACAGACACATAGATCAATAGAACAGAATAGAGAGCCCAGGAATAAACCCAAGTTTCTATGGTCAATTATTCACAACAAAGTGAGGAGCAACATAAAATGGCATAAAAATAGCCTTTTCAACAAATGGTGTTGGGAGATCTGGACAGCTACATGCAAAAAAATGAAACTTGTCCACATACTTACACCATACAGAAAAATGAACTCACGACGCATATAAAACATGTAAGTCACAACACCATAAAAGTCCTAGGGGAAAACAAAGGCAAGAAAATCTCAGATATTCCACGCAGTGATATTTTCACCAATATGTGTCCTAGAGCAAGGGACATAAAGGAAAGAATTTAAAAATGGGCCCTCGTCAAATTAAAAGGCTTCTGCATGGCTAAAGAAAACAGCATTAAAATGAAAAGAGAGCCCTGGCTAGTACAGCTCAGTGGGTTGAGCGCAGGCCTGCAAACCAGAGGATCATGATTTGATTCCCAGTCAGGGCACATGCCTGGGTTGCAGGCCAGTTCCCAGTAGGGGATGCACGAGAGGCAACCATACATCGATATTTCTCTCCCTCTTTCCTTCCCTTCCTCTCTAAAGATAAATAAAGTCTTGAAAAAAATTAATGAAAAGAGAACTAACATAAGGGAAAATATATTTGCAAATGATACCTCAGACAAGGGTTTGTTTTCCAAAATATATAAACAACTCACACTACTCCACTCCAGGAAGATGAAGAACCCAGTTAAAAAAATAGGTGAAGAACCTGAACAGACACTTCTCCAAGGAGGACATACAGAGGGCCCAGAGATATATGAAAAGGATGCTCAGCACCAACAGCCATTAGAGAGGTGCAAATAAAACCACAAGGAGATACAACTTCACACCAGTCAGAATGGCCATCATAAACACATCAATAAACAAGTGTTGGAGAGGTTGTGGAGAAAAGGGGACCCTAGTGCACTGTTGGTGAGAATGCAGACTGGTGCAGCCATGTGGAAAATAGTATGTAATTTCCTCTGAAAACTAAAAATGGAACTGCCTTTGACCCAGCAATTCCACTTTTGAGATTATATCCTAGGAACCCTGAAACACCAACTTAAAAGAACCTATGCACCCCAATGTTCCTAGCAGCATTATTTACAATAGCCAAGTGCTGGAAGCAACCTAAGTGCCCATCAGTAAATGAATGGATCAAAAAACCCTGGTACATTCACGCAATGGAATACTCTACAGCAGAAAGAAAGAAGGAGCTCCTACCCTTCCCATGGATAGAACTGGAAAGCATTATGTTAAGTGAAATAATCCAGGCAGTGAAAGAGAAATACCATATGATCTGACTTATAAGTAGATCCTAATCAACAAAATAAATAAGCAAGCAAAATACAACTAGAGACATTGAAATAAAGACAGTAACCAGAGAGGAGGAGGGAGAGTGATAATAGGGGAAGGGCCATCAAGGAACACGTATAAAGGACACATGGACAAAATCAAAGGGGGTAGGTTCAAGGGTGGGAGGTGGAGATAGGTGGGGCGGGGGCATGGTGGGGTGAAAATGGAGACGACTGTACTTGAACAACAATAAAAAAAGAATTCTGTATAACAGAGTTTAGTAATGGGAAAAAAATGCCCAAGTATAACATAATGAGATCACATAAACACACATATACACACTACATAATTCAAATCTAAATTCAAAATAATCAGATACACAGGGGGAAATGTAAGAAATACCAGAAAATAAACCAGACTTATGGCAATAAAAAAAAGAAATTGGTACATTTTCTCAGATGATTTCTCAAGAAACTTTGGAAGTTAGAAGAGATTGGCAAGAGACAAAGTCATGAAAAGCAGAGACCTGCAGCCAAGATTACTCTATCCAGGAGAGCTATCATTTAGAATTGAAGGGAAGATGAAGAGTTTCCCAGACAAGAAAAAACTGAAGGAGTCCATCATCACCAAATGATTATTATAGGAATTGTTAAAGGAGCTTATTTAAGATAAAGAATAATTTCAAAACTATGAACAATAAAATGGCAATAAATACATATCTATCAACAATTGAGCCTAAAAAGCAACCTAAGCAAACAAGAACAGAGACAGAATCATGGATATGGAGAGCATTTTGATGTTTCCCAGATGAGAAGGGAATATGGAGGACTGGGTGAAGAAATGAGGGGATTAAGAAGTACAAATAGGTAGTTACAGAATAGCCATAGGAATGTAAAATACAGTATAAAAATGGAATAGCCAAAGAACCTACCCATGACCCATGAAAACAAATAGCAATGAGGGAATTGTCTGAGGAAGTGAGGGGTCCCAGGTGGAAGGGGGGAAATTGGGACAACTGTAACAGCATAATCAATTAAGTATAAATAGAAAAAGAAAGAGAAATTGTGTTTCATCTAAGTTATCAAATGTGCAAGCATAGAGTTACTCATAATTGCCTTTTATTATTGTTATTTTTTTAAATTTTATTTATTTGTCTTTTGAGGGGAAGGGAAGGAGGGGAAGAGAAATATCAATGTATGGTTGCCTCTCATGCATCCCCCACTGGGAACTGGCCTGCAACCCAGGCATGTGCCCTGACTGAGAATCGAACTGCAATCTTTTTTTCGCAGGTCCGCGCTCAATCCACTGAGCTACACCAGCCAGGGCGAGGCTTTTATTATTTTTAATGTTCATAAGATCAGTAGTAATGGCCCCTTTTTCAATTTTTTTATTGAGGCATAATTGACATATAACATTGTTTTAGTTTCAGGTGTGCAACATAATGACTCAATACTGTATATATTGCCAAATGTTCACCACAGTAAGTCTAGTTAACATCTCTCACTACACATAGTTACAAAATTTATTTATTGTGATGAGAGCTATTAAGATTTATTCCCCTATGTTTATAGCAGCACTGTTTACAATAGCCAAGATTCAGAAACAGCCTAAATGTCCATCAGTAGATAAGTGGATAAAAAGCAATGATATATGTACACAATGATATATTATGCAGCAGTAAAAAAAAAAAGAAAGAAACTCATACATTGTGCAACAGCATGGTTGGCCCTGGAGAAAATTATGCTAAGTGAATTAAGTCAGTCGGTGAAAGAAAAATACAACATGATCTCACTTATATGTGGAATCTAATGAACACAATAAACTAATGAACAAAATAATAACAGAAACTTAGATACATAAAAGAGATTGACAGCTGCAGGAAAGGGGCCAGGGTGGGGGATGAAAAATGGTGAAGAGATTAACCAAAGAACATTTATGTACGAGCTATGGACACATACAAAAATATAGGGATTGTCCTCGAGAGAGTGAGGGTGGGGCTGGATGGAAGTGGGGAAGGGGAGCAAAAATCAGGAACAACTGTAACATAAACAATAAATGCAAAATTTTTAAAAGATTTACTCTCTTAGCCCTGGGTGGTGTAGCTCAGTGGATTGAGCGCGGGCCTGCGAACCAGAGGATCGCGGTTCGATTCCCAGTCAGGGCACATGCCTGGGTTGCAAGCCAGTTCCCTGCAGGCCAACTCCCAGCAGGGGACGCATGAACAGCAACCATACACTGATGTTTCTCTCCCTCTCCTTCCCCTCTAAAGATAAATAAATAAATAAAATCTTTAAAAAAAAAGATTTACTCTCTTAGCAACTCTCAACTCTGCAATACAATATTATTAACTATAGGCACCAAACAGTACGTTGGATACACAGGACTTATTTATTTTGTAACTAAAAGTTTGCATCTTTCACAATCCTTACCCATTTTTCCCACCCCCTATGCACTGATATTGTTGATTTTTGACATTAGCAATTCTGTCTTTCTTTCTTTTTTTGCTAACCTGACTATAAATGTATTAACTTTATTAATCCATTCAAAAATAAGTTTTTGTTTTTGTTTTAATTTTCCTTATTGATTTCTTATTTTTAATCTTATTGATTTTGCTCTGCTTTCATTATTTTTTTCCTGCTTCCTTTAAGCTTATATTGTTACTTTCCTCTGGTTTCTTATGTGTATATAAAATGGGGGTAAATATGAGAACTTTCTGTACTCATTAAGCAATTTTTTAATAAATCTAAGAGCATTCTAAAAAGTAGTCTATTAGTTTTAAAAATATAAAATGCACAGGAAAACTATTAGAAAATGGCAAAAACTCCAGCAATATTTCTTCATAAATTTATCCTGAGAAATTAATGAGAAATGACCTTCAGATACCAAAATGACTAGAGGTATCAACAGAAAGACTGGTAGTAAATGTTAAAGGTTGAATTAATAATAAATGAGGGTAATAGGAAAAATAAATTATTCAATAACTATGATTTGACAATTTAAATATTATATGGCTTTTTTTCATTTTTAAAAAATTTTTAATTTATTTATCTTTAGAGAGGAAGGGAAGGAGAGAAGGAGAGAAATATCAATGTATGGTTGCTTCTTGTGAGTCCTCTGCTGGGAACTGGCCTGCAACCCAGGCATGTGCCCTGACTGGGAACTGAACCACAATCATGTGGTTCACAGGCCTGCGCTCAATTCACTGAGCTACACCAGCCAGGGCACATTATATAAGTTTTTAATCATTTTTTAAATTTTTTTTTAAAGAGAGACACAAGATGATGGAGGATTGAATGGAAGCCACACTAACCTCCTCCCGGGCCAATCTGGAATTAAAACTAAATTGTGGAGAAATCACTTGAAATAAACAACTGAACAATAAGGAAAGAGAAGACTTATAACAGTACAGACAGAAGAATCAGCTTCAGCACAACCTAACTGGTAAGGAGTGAGACAGAGATTTGAGAGCCTGGCTAGGGGCCCACAGGCAGCAGTGCCAGAGGTATAATTAAGCAACAGGTTTAATTATACCTCTGATCCCCTTAGAAGGGTGGAGTCTAAATCCTAAGCTGGGACCCCCATCTCAGAGCACCAGAACCCAAAAAGTACACATATAATAATCAGTGGCGAAAAGTGACAGAACTGCCTGGCTGGTGTAGCTCAGTGGATTGAGCTCAGGCCTGCGAACCAGAGTATCTCGGTTCAATTCCCAGTCAGGGTACATGCTTGGGTTGCAGGCCAGTTCCCAGCAGGGGACACACGAGAGGCAACCATACATTGATATTTCTCTCCCTCTCTCCTTCCCTTCCCCTCTAAAGATAAATAAATAAAATCTTTTAAAAAAAAGTGACAGAACTGCTCTCTGCAAGAGACAGATGGCTAGAGAAACAAAGAGCTATTTAAAGGGCCAATGCACAAATTTTCACTTGCAGCCACTTACCCAGGGCTCTGGCAAAGGTCGGGGCAGAATGGGCTAGAGGCACCTGAGGACAGACAGGGAACGGAAGCTTTGGGAAGATTATTGAGAGACTAGCCACTAAGATCCTGGTGCTAGATCATTCCCCATATAGCAGCAGCCATCCTGTTCAGGCAGACCACTTCCCTACAAGCAGGAACAGCCTGAGGGAAAACAATAGCCTCAACTCCAGAAGAGACTCAGCCCTGGCCCTGTGGTGCTTAAGCCTGACTGCTGAGTGCAAACTAGCTAGATTAACAACTGAAGGAGACATCCACAGACAGTAGATCCCTGGCAAAGGGGTGGGGTGTGGGGGGCAGAGTGGACTTAGAGATGCTTGA
This sequence comes from Sturnira hondurensis, assembly GCF_014824575.4. Classification (NCBI taxonomy): domain Eukaryota; kingdom Metazoa; phylum Chordata; class Mammalia; order Chiroptera; family Phyllostomidae; genus Sturnira; species Sturnira hondurensis. Next base: position 1,086,220 of record NW_028077940.1, on the reverse strand, counting down.
GAAAAGACTAGGGACAGAGGCTTTGGAGAGAGAACTGAGAAAGTAACCACAGGGATCTTGGTCCTCTGTCATCACCCCAAAGGCAGCAGCCATCTTGCTTAAGCAGACCATTCCACTCTGAGCATCTGCAGACTGAGGAAAAACAATAGCCCCAACACCAGGAAGGATTCTGCCCCACCCTATGGGGCTTAAGCCAGACTGTTGAGTGCAGAGTGGACAAGATTAACAGCTAAAGGAGACAGCCACAGGCAGTAAATCTCTGGCGTCTTGGAGCAAGCTGCCTAAGATCAGATGAGGTTAACATCTGACATCACCAGAGGCATATCCAGAAAGGAAAAACAGTGGTAAATACTAGAGGCTACCAAGACGAAATCCACTGTGGTCTTCTCCAAAATTAGCAATATTTTCTTTCCTGCATAGTTTTTAACATTCATTTCTTGTCCATCAAGTTTGTGCATATTAACTCAGTAGATTTTACACTATAGATTATTTCTCTCCTTAATAGTCTCAATGTCTTCACACTCTTATTAATACTTGCTCATTTTACTGATACTGGAATTGCAGAGGATAGTTATTTTTGTGGGTGTGGGTTTGTTTCCTGGGCTTTGTGGTTTTGTTCTGGCAGAACCTGCACAACAACACACAAGATGTGATGGATGGAGTAACTCTTAGTCAACCAACTGGAGGGGAGGACCCACCAAAGAATGACCCAACAATAATCAAAGCCCAATTACACCCAGAGAGCCAACATAAATGGCATAAAGGACTTCCGAAGAGCATTAAGTTCAGGAGATCAAGGAGACTGCACCACTGAATCTCACAGGTCTCCTATTACAGAAGTTCACACCACAAAACCAGGGAGTCAGAACAGATCAATTTAAGAGCCAGAAGTAAACAACAGAATCTCACAAATAATGGGAAGACAAAGAAACAATCCCAATCCCCCAATTGAAAGAAAAGGCGGAATCCTCAGAAAGAATGCCACGTTAAATAGAGGCAAGCCAACTATCAGATATTGAGTTCAAAACAATGATTATAAGGAATCTCAAAGAGCTCAGTGAAGCCCTGGCTGGTGTAGCTCAGTGGATTGAGCATGGGCCTTTGAACCACATGATTGCGGTTCGATTCCCAGTCAGGGCACATGCCTGGGTTGCAGGCCAGTTCCCAGGAGGGGACACATAAAAAAGGACATAGAAACTATCAACAAGAGCCAAGAGAAAATGAATACAGTTTCTGAATTGAAGAACACAGTAGAATGAATCAAAATCAGCCTATATATAGCAGAGGATCGAATCAGCAAGCTGGAGGACAAGGTAGAAAAAAACTTCCAAGAAGAGCAAGAAGAAGAAAAAAGACTCAAAAAGAATGAAGAGGTGTTAAGGGAACTGCTGGACAACATGAAAAATGACTATACCCATCTAATAGAGATACCAGAAGAAGAATAAGAGGAACAAGGAACAGAAAACCTGTGAAAAAGTAACAATAGAAAATTTCCCTAATTTGTTGAGAGAAAAAGCCACACTAATCCAGGAAGCACAGAGGGTCCTGTAGGAGACCATTCTGTGTGACATAGGACCAGCCCCCAGTGGCAAACATTTAGTGCAAAGTAACTTCCTAAAATCCATGCTAAACCTTCCAAGGATGAGTGTAACTGGTTCAACCACTTTTGCCCTTTTCATTTGCAAATATCCCACTTCTGTGATGTGATTAGCAGCATTAGCTCCTTTGTTTTCTGTAGAAGGTACATAAAACTATGCAATAGTGCAACTATGCACCTAAAGCAACCTGTGCATAGTAAATGAGGACCATCCTGTAATGCGTGGAGAAACCCAATAAAGGCTGTTCACAGTGAGGGCTGAAGCATCTGCCCTCCTTGAGAAAAGCAATGCTGTCCCTTTTCCCCCACCAGACTTGGTAGTCCATGTGAATGTCTCATTTCATCCATAATGACACAGACACTGTGGGCTGGTGTCCGCATCAGGGTCCCAGTAAAGAGAAACCCAAAGAGGCCCACTCCCAGACACATCATAATTAAAATGAAAAAATTCAGCCCTGGCTGGTGTGGCTCAGTGGATGGAGTTCTTGTCTGCAAACCAAAGGGTTGCCACTTCAACTCCCACTCAGGTCACATGCCTGGGTGACAGGCCAGGTCCCCAGTAGGGGGAATGCAAGAATTAGTGTTTCTCTCACATATCAATGTTTCTGCCAGCTGATAACCCTTCAAGTTATCTCCATATCTATGATCCTGTTCCTGTTGTTTGTTTGCTAAGTTTATTTTTTAAATTCAATTATTGATAGATTTTCATTTTTTGCTATTTTACTGTTCATAGTTTTGATCTTCTTTTTCTTAAATAAGTCCCTTAACATTTCATGTAATACTGGCTTGGTGAATGAACTCCTTTAGCTTTACCTTGTCTGGGAAGCACTTTATCTGCCCTTGATTATAAATGATAACTTTGCTGGATAGACTAATCTAGGCTAAAGGTCCTTGTTTTTCTTCACTTAGAATACTTCTTGCCATGCCTTCAAGGTTTCTTTTGAGAAATCAGATGACAGTCTTAATGGGAATTCCTTTGTATGTAACCCTGCTTTTCCCTTGCTGCTTTTAAGTCTCTCTCTTTATCTTTAACATTCGGTGTTTTAAATATGATGTGTCTTGGTTTGGTCCTCTTTGGGTCCAACTTGTTTGGGACTCTCCATGCTTCCTGGACTTGTAGGTCTATTTGTTTCACCAAATTAGGGAATTTTTATTTCTTTATTTTTTTCAAATAAGTTTTTAATTTCTTGCTCTTCCTCTTCCCCTATGATTTGGATGTTGGTACATTTGGAAATATCCCAGATGCTTGTTATACAATACTCATTTTTTAAATATATTTTATTGATTATACCATTACAGTTGTTCTATTCCCCCCCTTCAATCCCCTCCACCCGCACCCTCCCTCCCCCACCATTCTCCCCCCTTTAGTTTATAACCACGTGTCTCAAGTTCTTTGGATTCTATATTTCCCCCACTATTCTCGCCCTCCCCCTATCTATTTTTTACCTACCATCTATGCTATTTTCTGTGCCTTCTCCACCCTTCTCCCCCTCCCACCCCCCTGTTTCTAACCCTCCATGTGTTCTTCATTTCTATGGTTCCACTCCTGATCTAGCTGTCCTCTTGGTTTGCTTTTGTTTTAGGTGTGGTTGTTAATAACTGTGTGTTTGCTGTCCTTTCACTGTTAATATTTTTCATCTTCTTTTTCTTATATAAGTCCCTTTAGCATTTCATATAATAAGGGCTTGGTGATGATGAACTCCTTGAACTTGACCTTATCTGAGAAGCACTTTATCTGTCCTTCCATTCTAAATGAAAGTTTTGCTGGATAAAGCAATCTTGGCTGTAGGTCTTTGGATTTCATGACTTGGAATACTTCTTTCCAGCCCCTTCTTGCCTGTAAGGTCTCTTTTGAGAAATCCGCTGACAGTCTGATGGGTACTCCTTTGTAGGTGACTGTCCCCTTATCCCTTGCTGCTTCTAGGATTCTCTCCTTCATTTTGGTCTTGGCTAATGTAATTATGATGTGCCTTGGTGTGTTCCTTCTTGGGTCCAACTTCTTTGGCACTCTCTGAGCTTCCTGGATTTCCTGGAAGTCTATTTCCTTTGCCAGACTGGGGAAGTTCTCCTTTATTATTTGTTCAAATACGTTTTCCACTCGTGGCTGTTTCTTTCCCCCTTCTGGTACCCCTATAATTCGGATGTTGGAACGTTTAAAGATGTCCTGGAGGTTCCTAAGCCTCTCCTCATTTTTTTGAATTCTCATTTCTTCATTCCTTTCTGGTGGGATGTTTTGTTCTTCCTTCTGGTCCATTCCATTGATTTGAGTCCCAGTTTCCTTTCCATCACTATTGGTTTCCTGTGCATCTCCCTTCATTTCAATTAGTTTAGCCTTCATATGTTCCTCTAATTTGTGACTTTGTTCCTCTAATTTGTGACTATAATCTACCAGTTCTGTGAGCATCCTGATAAATAGTGTCCTGAATTGTGCTTCTGAGAGGCTGGCAATCTCTTGGTCGCTGAGAGTTATTGGCTCTGGGACTTTGAGTTCTTCTTGGGCCATCTTTCGTGTTGTTCGTGCCTGTTCCATAGCAGGATCAGAGCCCTAAAGTGTTCACTAGAACAGGGCAACTAAGTCACTGGGTTGTGACTTCGTATGTGGGGGTGGGGTCAAAGAGCGACAATGGCTCTCACTGATATTGCAGGGCAACTAAGTCGCTGGGTTGTGATGCTGTATGTGGGGGCGGGGTCAAAGAGGGACTCTGGCGTCCTGTCCGCCGCCTGCCGCCACGGCCCTCACCGGTGCCGCAGTTGCTGCCGTCACCGGGCCCACGCGTTTCGTCCCACTGCACGCGAGTGTGCCACCGCCGTCAGCCCTCGCTCCCTGGGGCCTGCGTGGTCCGTCTCACTGTGCGCGAATATGCGCCCGTGGTCTGCCCCGCACCCCAACTGGTTCCCGTCTGCCTGCGCGCCTGGGTCGGGGGCCCTGTCCTGCCCGACCCTGCTGGCTGCTGGCTCCGCCCCTCTTACCGTCCCTGTTGAACGGTTAGATGTAGTCAGACTTCCGTATAATTCAATTTTCTGTCCTTTGGTTGTGTCTTTGTTTCTCCAAACTTTGTTGTATTCAAACTTGGTTGTGGGAGAAGGCACAGTGTTTCCACCTATGCCTCCATCTTGGCGGAAGTCCCCTATACTCATTTTTTAAAGATTTTAATTATTTATTTTCAGAGAGAGGGAAAGGGAGGGAGAGAAACACCAGTGTGTGGTTGCCTCTCAAGTGTCCCCTACTGGAGACCTGGCCTGCAGCCCAGGCATGTGCTCTTACTGGGAATTGAACCAGTGAACCTTTGGTTCACAGACCAGTGCTCAATCCACTGAGCCACACCAGCCAGGGCTATCCTCATTTTATTTTTCTTCTTACTGTTCTGGTTGAACACATTTCTTCTTTGTGTTCCAAATCCCAGCTTAATCCCCTCCACTGTTGGTTCCCTGTAGTTTTTTCTTTATTTCATTTAGTATAACCTTCATTTTTTCCTGGGTCTTCTTTAGGTTGTTGCCATACTCAATGAGTTTTTTAGCATCCTAATTACCAGCATTTTTAATTCCACATCCCTGTTTCATTTAGGCTTTTTCTGGAGTAATGTTCTGTTCTTTCATTTGGGCCACATTTCTTTTTCTCCTCAATTTGGCAGCCTCCCTGTGTTTGTTTCTGTGTATTAAGTAAAGTTGCTTTGACTCAAAGTCTTGGTAGTGTGGCCTATTGTAGAAAAAGCACCTGTAAATTGTATGGAGCAGAGCCTTGGGTAATCACTGGAGCAGGGCAACCTACTTCACTGCTCTGTGTGGGAGGAGGGCTCAGAGAGAAGACAATGCTGCTGCCTGGCTTCTGGAGATTTTGCCCTGTTTCCAGTCATTTCACTTACTCCCTGAATGTGACAGGTGCCCTTCCAGCTGTTACCCTGGTGCTGAATCCCAAAGAGGGTGGATCTGTGTTTGTTCTAAGTCTGTAGGCTCTTCGAGTGGAGTCTCCTGAAAATCCTGCAGTTTCTTCCACTGTACCAACTCCCACTGATTTTTACAGCCAGAAGTTTTAAGGATTTATCTTTCTGTCACTGGAAGAAGCCTGGGCTCTGTGGTCTGGCCTGGGGCAAGGATTGTTTGCTCCTAAGGTATCCCTCCCAATTTTTATCCACCATACTTGAATATGGGGCCTCTCCTTCCTCTGCCTTTACCTCTCTTCACCATACTGGATCTTCCCGCCTTTTCACTCATCTTGTGTCTCTGTCTCTTCTATACATCTGGATGAATGTGGCTTCTTTAAATCCTTGGTTGTGGGACTTCCATACAGCATGATTTTATGATGGCTCTGGTTGTTATTTGTTTTGAGATCTAGTTGTAATTCTTTCTGTAGTTGCACAAGGAGGCAAAGCGTGTTTACCTGTGTCTCCATCTTGACCGGAAGTCCCCAGCCATTATTAATGTAACAAACACGTTTGCACAACATCAGTGTAACCTAGCATCCAAGGAAAGTGAACTGGAATATGCATTCATGAACAATGACAGCTTTTCTATACTAGTTAGTGGAAGCAGCAGACACTGTGGAGAGAGCATATATACTGCGTGGCCATCACATTCAAAATGACTGAACAAGAGCAACGAATCTGCATCAAATTTTTTGTTAAGCTTGAACATTTCTCCATTTGGTGGAATTCCTCCATTTGGTGGAAAACTATTTGGTGATTCACAAGGCCTCAGCCAAGGGCAACTGGTGATTGGGAACTTCATCACAAAAACACTCCCACTCGTGCACCACACCTGGTGCAGAGCTTTTTGGTGAAACATCAAATCACCCAGGTGAGTCAGCCCACCTACAGCTCAGATGTGGTGCCCTGTGACTTCTGGCTTTTTCCAAAATTAAAATCACCTTTGAAAGGGAAGAGATGACCATCGGTAAGAATCAGGAAAATACAATGGGGCAGCTGATGGCAATTGAGAGAACTGTGTGAGGTCCCAAGGTGCCTCCTTTGAAGGAGACTGAGGCATCATTGTCCTGTGCACAAGGTTTCTTGTATCTTGTATCTTCTTCAATAATGTCTCTATTTTTTATATTACATGGCTGGATACTTTCTGGATATACCTTATATAAAGGATTTTGCTTACAAAGATTTAATTCCAGTGTCTCAGTAGACAACATGTAGTACAAATACAGAATGTAAACAACTTGCTGTTAGTGACTCACCTTCATAGATTTCACTCTGAAGAATTACAGCTAAGGCTGTATTTAAATAACAAAAGACAGAGCTGTAGGAGAAAACCTATTTATCATAATGAGAAGTTAGATACTTGTTTGCAATTTTTTTCAATAAATGCAGGAGAAAAGTACTTGATGGAAACAACCAACTTGAGTTAAAGTGCATTTCTTCCCACTGTAACTAAATTAAACAAAAACTCTACTTCCCCTTCAAATATACAAAATATTGGGTCCATTTTTAGCAGAAATGTTCCAAAACCCAAAATGCAGCATATATTTTAATGATTAAAGAACAATTATCAAAATTTTTTTTTCTTTTAGCCCTGGCTGGTGTAGCTCAGTGGATTGAACATGGGCCTGTGAAGCAAAGGATCACCGGTTCGACTCCCATTCAGGGCACGTGCCTGCGTTGCAGGCCAGGTCCCCAGTAGGGGACACATGAGAGGCAACCACACATTGATGTTTCTCTCCCACTCTTTCTCCTTCCCTTCCCCTCTCTCTAAAAAATAAATAAGTAAAATATTTTTTAAAAGAAAGAAAAAAAGATTGACATTTTAAAAAATTTCTTTCAAGAAGAAAAGCTGGTAGCGTATTGGGTACCCAGTAAACCCAACTCCTCCTTTGCTTCCTATTTCAAGAGCCCCATTGCAATAAGTTGATTCATTCACTGCTGAATTTGACTTCTGAATTTTGTAGGTGTTATGGATTTGCTTCATGAAACGGGAATCTCCAGCATTTGCTGAACAATTTATTCCAGTAACACTTGATCAGGCACTTGTGTGTTTTTATCAATTACAGATAGCTGGATAGCAGAGCCTTCAGTGCTTCCCAGTTCATTCCCATGCCCCCCTACATGTTACATGACATAGATATTTGACCACCCACCTTGCTCTCCACCTTACTTCATGAAGCACTAGTGAAAGTGTAACTAACTGCAATGCAGTGCATGACAAGAGGACCCTAACAAAAGGGTCCCTACTGCTTGCAGGCAGTTTAGTGATCCACTCCAAAATCCCAGCTTGAGGCTTCATATTGTAGGACATTTTACAATGCCAGTTGTCTTAGCCTGGATCCTTTAGAGTGAAGAGACTGAGTCAAGGATTTAAGATGCTAACAATCATTTGTGAAACCCAAGCCCACACCTGGGAAGGTTAAGAGAAAAGGGAATTCAACTGAGAAAAAGTGTGACACAATGCATAGCAATGCAGTCCTGTGCTGCCCTCTGTTTCAAAATGAGCTTCAAGAAGACACTGTTCAGCAGATCTGTTCGTTTGTTTTAGGTGAGAGGGGGCTGCAAGAAGGAAGAGCAGCTCCTGGTAGTCCACAGGAGAGAAAGGAGGAGGAATTTATCTGCCCAGCTCTTTCCTAGACCCCATCCCAATTTGTCCCTCACCCCTTAGTGGCTCCCCAGGAAGCTTGATTCCCCTCCCAGACCCTCAGCAGCCACATAGGAAGTCAAGCATTGTGTCTAGCAATGTGGCATTTCCTCCAGTCCTCAAGAAACAGGTTGATCCAGAACAGGTAAAAAGAAAGAAGAAAGCAACTGAGAGAATCTGAGAATGTACACAAACTATAAATCATAGTGTGTGTTAGATACCAAAGGGTATAGAAATACCCTTTCCATAATAATACATTATGCCTTCACTGAGCCTAAGGATTAAGATATTTTTAGTCATTTTTGATTATTTGAGAAAGTTATAATGTATACTTTATATTTTAATGAATCCTGTAAGAGGGAACCAAAATCAAATTTTCTATTGCATTTTCAAGGTAAGTGCTTCACCAGCATTTTGGACTTTGAAGAGTTATATTTGTAAAAGATGCTATGAGAACCTGGAAAATTAGTGGGTTCTTAGCTTTTGTTTCATTTTCTTATTTTTTATATCTTTAGTTACATGAGTTCTGCTCACTCATTACTATGTATGTTTTGAATACACAGCCCCATATTGCATCAGGTCTTGAAAACAATTAAAGCAAAAACTATCAATATGTAATATACCTCTTTAAAGCATTTTAATTACAGAAGATGCATGCCAAAGTCAAAATAAATAACTGCATTGCAAACTATAGGATGTAAATAATTTGCTTCTCTTAGTAATTTTACTTACAAATTACTGCCAGTGTTAAACTGGATAATAACCTCTAATCACCTGATCACTGGAAACTGTAACCATTGCCTGATGTGGTAAAAAAGGGGCTTTGCAGCTGTGATGAAGTTAAGGATCTTGAAACAGAGAGATTATCCTGGATTTTCTGGGTGAGCCTAATGGAAAACATACTGGTCCTCATCAGAAGAGGCAGGAAGAATAAGAGTCAAAAGAGAAGGCAATGAGATGATGGCAGCAGAGACTGAAGGGAAGCACTTTAAAGGAGAACAAGAGGTTACAAGCTGAGGAACATAAGCAGCCTTTAGAAGCTGGAAAGAGTAAGGGGTGGGTTTTCCCTTAGAACCTTCAGAAAATACAAGCCCAGCTGATTCCTTGGTTTTAGTCAATAACTAACTTTGGACTTCTGGCCTCAACACCTGTAAGAGAACAAATTTGTTTATTTTAAGCCACCAATGTTTAGTAATTTATTACAGCAGCCATGGGAAACTAATACAAAGGGGCAACCCCACCAATAAAAACAGAATTACCTTCTGGAGAGCGGGCCCCCCACTAGGTGAATGTTCTAGGAACCCACCTGTGTCAGTGCATCAGCTGGCATTGCTGGGATTGCTGTGAGAGGCTGCATTCGGCTTCAATAAAATTTTTTTATTGAAGTCTTCAAATTTTAGAAGACTCTGTCAACACATTTGCCTGTTTCATGATGGGTGATTTACCAGAGCACCTGCCCATAATGCACGGAGTGTTCAGCAGTTTTTCACTGAAAACAGCATGACTCCCCCCATGCCTCACTCTCACTAGTCACCTGATCTTGCCCCAAGCGACATTTTTTTTGTTCCCCTGGATGAAAAAAGTCCTCAAAGGGAAACATTTTTCCAAGTGAAAGAGGTGAAACAAAAAACAACAGAAGCACTAAAAGGCATCAAAGTCAACAAGTTCAAAAACTGTTTTGAGCAGTGGGAAAAATGTCTCAATAGGTGTATTGAATTAAATGAGGAGTACTTTACAGGGGACTGAAGTTTAAATATGTAAGAATAAATACACAATTTTTTAAAAATATATTTTATTGATTATGCCATTACAGTTGTCCCATTCCCCTTCACTCCCCTCCACCCTGCACACCCCTCCCCCACCATTCCCCGCCTTTCATTCATGTCCATGTGTCACAAGTTCTTTAGATTCTGTATTTCCCATAGTATTCCTGCCCTCCCCCCTATCTATTTTCTACCTACCATCTATGCTACTTATTCTCTGCACCTTCTCCCCCCTTCTCCTCCTTCCACTCCCCTGTTGCTAATCTTCCATGTGATCTCCATTTCTATGGTTCCGATCCCCATCTAGCTGTCCTCTTGGTTTGCTTTTGTTTTAGGTGTGGTTGTTAATAACTGTGAGTTTGCTGTCCTTTCACTGTTCATATTTTTTATCTTCTTTTTCTTAGATAAGTCCCTTTAACATTTCATACAATAAGGGCTTGGTGATGATGAACTCCTTGAATTTGATCTTATCTGACAAGCACTTTATCTGCCCTTCCATTCTAAATGAAAGCTTTGCTGGATAGAGTAATCTTGGATGTAGGTCTTTGGATTTCATGACTTGGAATACTTCTTTCCAGCCCCTTCTTGCCTGTAAGGTCTCTTGAGAAATCCACTGACAGTCTGATGGGAAGTCCTTTGTAGGTGACTGTCCCCTTATCTCTTGCTGCTTCTAGGATTCTCTCCTTCATTTTAACTTTGGTTAACATAATTATGATGTGCCTTTGTGTGTTCCTTCTTGGGTCCAACTTCTTTGGGACTCTCTGAGCTTCCTGGATTTCCTGGAAGTCTATTTCCTTTGCCAGACTGGGGAAATTCTCCTTTATTATTTGTTCCAATAAGTTTTCCACTCGTGGCTGTTTCTTTTCCCCTTCTGGTACCCCTATAATTTGGATGTTGGAATGTTTAAAGATGTCCTGGAGGTTCCTAAGCCTCTCCTCATTTTTTTGAATTCTTATTTCTTCCTTCTTTTCTGTTTGGTTGTTTCTTTCTTCCTTCTGGTCCACTCCCTTGATATGAGTTCCAGTTTCCTTTCCATCACTATTGGTTTCCTGTGTATTTCCCTTTATTTCAATCAGTTTAGCCTCCATATGTTCCTCTAATTTGTGGCTAAAATCAACCAGTTCTGTGAGCATCCTGATCACCAATATTTTGAACTGTGCATCTGAAAGGCTGGCTATTTCTTGATCACTTAGAATTATAGGCTCTGGGGCTTTGAGGTGTTCTTGAGTCATAATGCTTGGTCTGTTCGCTCCTGTTATGTTTGAGGGGCAGAGCTTTAGGTGTTCCTCAGGGCCAGATGACCCAGTTGCTGGGTTGTGATGCTGTATGTGGGGGTGGGGTCAGAGAGGGGGAAAGAATGGCGCTTTGCTCCTCACTGCTCTCTCTCAGATATCTGTCCCCTCTGCAGCTTCCCACAAGCAAATTGGGCCCCTCTGGTGCTGGTTCCCGGGTGTGTGGACCCGTGTACTCTCCAGGACCCTGTGGGTCTCTCCAACAAACTCTCTGTGAGCCTGGGAGCCTCTCTCGGCCCCTCAACCCCGAGAAAGTCTTTCCAGTTGGTGCTTTCAGGCTCTTATTCCCTGTCGCTGGGGCCCTAGCCTGAGCGATCTGTCTCACTGTTCGCTCCTTCACTTGGTTTATCTGTGTGCGAACGTGTGACCACAGTCAGCCAGCCAGCCTGCACCCTCAATGGGTCTGCCCGTCGCCACCCCACGCCTGGGATGCACCAACCACCTCAGCCTCCACTCCTGGGTCAGTAGGACCGAAGGGTCTTTCCAGCCCAACCTCACTCCGCCGCTGCCTTCCCCCCTCTTACTGGTCTGGCTGAATGGTTTGTTGTTGTTGGACTTCTGTACAGTTCAATTTTCACTGTTTTGGCTGCGTTTTTGTTTCTAAAACTTAGCTGTCTTTAAATTTAGTTGTGGGAGGGAGCACAGTGTTTCCACCTACACCTCCATCTTGGCTGGAAGCTAAATACACATTTTTTAATAAATAAATTCTTGGTTTTGGTGGGTTTCTCCCTCATACACTACCTTGGGAAGCTGGAAGATGACCACCCAAAAGATAACCATGTCAAATCCCCAGAACACATAACTATTGCTGTATGTGAGCAAAGAGGGAATAATTACCTTATATGGCAAAATATGTGATTAAGTCAAGGATCTTGAGGACTTACTCTGGATTTTCTGGTGGGCCCTAAATGCCATCACATGTATTCTTATAAAAGAGAGGCAGAGGGATTTTGAAGTACAGACATGCAGAAGAGAAGATGATGTGAAGACGAAGATCAGAGATTGGAATGATGCAGCCACACGAAGGCCTGCAGCCACCAAAATTTGGAACAAAGAATAGATTCTCCTCTACAGCCATTAAAGAGAGGGTGCCCCCCACCAAGACTTTGATTTGGGGCTTTTAGCCTCCAAAATTATAATGGAATAGATTTCTGTTCTTTTAAGCTTTTGACAATTTGTTACAGCAACCAAAAGAAACTTATGTAAATACTGTAATATAATGCTTAAAAGCAATCAGTTGGACAGTTACAAGGCAAAATCAAACTCAAATTTGAACGTTGATATCTATTTGCAACAATATCAATAAATGCAGAAAGAAGTATTTGACCCAAGCAACTTCCTTGAGTACAAAAGCATTTTATTTCCACCTAAAAGTATAAATTGGCACTCCATCTTCAAATTACCATGTAAGATGGAACAAAATGTCCTGGCTGGTGTAGCTCAGTGGATTGAGCACGGGCCTGTGAACCAAAAGATCGTGGTTCGATTCCCAGTCAGGGTACATGCCTGGGTTGCAGGCCAGTTCCCAGCAGGGGCCAGTTCCCAGTAGGGCATGCACGAGAAGCAGCATTGATATTTTTCTCCCTCTCTTCTTCCCTTCCCTTCTAAAGATAAATAAATAATTTTTTAAAAATGCAAAGCTCAGTGTAATAATGTATTGTTTAAGATATTTATGAAATATTATAAAAATTAAATAACTGGTTTTTAGAAAAACAGAAACATTGCTATCATACCAAACATTTAATAACTTCCAAAGACTTCACTGATCTACCTACATCATTATTAGATATTATCTATTTGCTTTGTGATTCAAAAAATGCCATAGTAATGAAAAGATCCAGCCCTCCCTGGTGTGGTTCAGTGGGTTGAGCACCAGCTTGCAAACTAGAGGGTTGCCGGTTTGATTTCCAGTCAGGGCACATGCCTGGGTTGTGGGCCAGGTCCCCAGTAGGGAGTGAGTGAGAGGCAACCCAGATATAACACACTGATATACTTCTCCCACTCTTTCTCCCTACTTTCCCCTCTGTCTAAAAATAAATAAAATTTCTTAAAACATAAACAGATCCATTTGTTGCTGAAAACTAACTTCTAGAGTTGTAGTTGCTGAGAATTTTTTTTTTCAGGAGCCTACAGTATATGTTGGAACAGTCAGGTCCTTTGATGCCTGATGTGGGACTTCCGCTTCTACAGGGAAACTGTTGGCTGTGGTGCTCTCTGCAGAGAGCTCCAGTGCTTCCTGATCTGCAATCCCTCCAGGCTAAAAGTGAACCCAGAGATAATAAGCCTGGGTCTTTGTGACTGACATCTGTAAACAATGCTGAATCTGTAACAAAGCCTCCATTTCTCTCTAGAAGTGTATGAAAATTGTGGATCGTATACTCAATTGCATACTTCTCAGCTAAGGGCGGACTGCATCCTGGGCCAGTCTGTTAGGTCTCAGTCTTCTGCACACCCATACAAGCACAATGCTGGTCCCTCAGGCAGTGGCTAAGTGCAGAGGTCAATATCACCCACAATGCTCGGTGGTTATTATACAGGTCAGGGACAAGGTTGCTCTCCAGTTTCTACACAGGAAGACTAATCACCTTAACCTGAGGGAAGCAGATGGATCACCACCAAGCCTCCCCTTAACTGCTTTCAACATTGGACTCTGAATGTCAGCCTACATGTACAACAAAGCAACGTCCCCCTGGAATTCCCCCCTGGAATTCAAGATTACTCAAGGTTCTGCTTTGATGTGTCATCACATTATATATCAGAGCTGGATTCATGACAAGTTTCAGCAGTTATTATGTTATATCCAGATTATAAAGTCAAATCCCAATAGTTGGTATGTATCAACTATTGATATTTGGGAACTGACTACAATTAAAAGCCTCATCAAATCAGAACTTTGAAGTGTGCTTTGACATAAATTTTCCATAATCCAAGCTATTATCTCAGGGTTGGCTATGAGCTGCCTCCTCATGTGGCTTTGTGTATTTAGGGGTACACAGAGGTCCCTCCACAGCCACCTAATCCACAAGAATTCTCTAGGAAGAACCAAGTGTGAAGTTTCTACAGAGGTGATGATATATGTGATAATACATATTCTTTCCCAAGTGTGCTTTTGCTGAGTTATCTGATCTTGAGTTTGTTTACTCTTTTAACGACAAGGAGACTACACTGTGGATCCACACTTCAACATCCAGCACATAAGCAACACAGTTTTGTCGGTATGGTCTTTCTCCCTAGCACAGCTGGGTGAAGTGCCCCAGGCGCAGTGGACTCTCTTTTTCTAGTCTCCACAACACTTTTGATACTGAGCTCTACAGAGCAGCATCTACAGGGCAGAACGGCCAGTGACTCAGGCCAGCTGGAAGACACATGCAAGCGAGGATTGCCCAAAGGTAGCCAGTAGTTGTTGAGTGCAGGAAAAACTGGGGTGAGGGCATGACCCTCATTGTTGAGATCAGAGTAGCTACACCTGGGAGCTGTAGTGATCAGATAAAGGCTGTTGTAGGCTCTCTGTGGCCACAAGTCCCAATTACAGTTAAAGGATGGGTCTCCCTGACTAGATCAAAGTCTCTTTGAGCACTATATTTTCATAATCTATTATTGTGTCTAGAGGAAATTAAATGAATGTTTTTGTGTTTAATTTATGACTGATGTATTATCAATGATTTTTGTAGATCAAATTATGGAAAACTTAAAAATATCCCGAAACTATTTTTACTTCTCATGCCAGTTGCTAGTGTTTATCTGTTCTCATTTTCCTGTTCTTGTCAGGATGTTTCTGGGCTTTTCTGGGGGAATTCTCAACTCTAAGCTTTCAGTTTGTTCTCCACAAGAAATGCAGTCCTGGCCCAAATTATGGTTTCTCACTCTCACACACACACACACACACATACACACACACACACACACAAACACACACACACTATCTAGCTACTGCTGTCTCTTCAAGTTTTTGAAGTGTGGTATTCCCTCTAGAGGATTCCTAAGGAGAAGGATGTAGCAAATAAACTTGGCCCCTTCAGGTTTCTTTCAGCCTGGAAATGAAAGGACATTACATGTTAGTGATTAATTATAGAAAAGTCAAGAGACATTCTCCTAGAGCTGGTGGAGGTATTTAACACTAGGACTAAAGGGTCAGATTAAAGAAAGGATCATGAGAAAGGAGTAGAGGTGCTGGAAGGATCCTGTGAGAAGACCAATAACAAAGTAAACCAAATGGCATCAGATATGCAGAGGTTCTGAGAAGGAATTACTCTCCTGTGAGTCAACCAGCTACAGTAGTCCCTTTTATCCATGGTATTGTTTTCCATGCAATATTAAAATACTATACAGAAATTTCTAGAAATAAAAAAAATTTCTAAGTTTTTTAGAAGTGTTTATTTATTTATTTTTAGACAGAGGGCATGTGAGGGAGAGAGAGGGAAACATTAATATGTAGTTGCCTCTTGCGTGCCCCCTACTGGGGGCCTGGCCTGCAACGCAGGCATTTGCCCTACCTAGACTAGGAATCCAACCAATGACCCTCTGGTTCACAGGCCAGTACTCTATCCACTGAGCCACACCAGTCAGGGGAACAATTCGAATACCATTGTTTCAGGGAAACAATAAGTTTTAAATCGAATACCATTCTGAGTAATGTGATGAAATCTCATACTACCCACCTCTTTCCTGCCCTGGACAGGAATCATCCCTGTCTAGTGTATCTACACTGTATACACTACCCACTTGTTTGTGTCTTAGCAGCCACCCAAGTCACACAGTAGCTGTCAGTTATTGGATCAACTGTCCTGGTATTGCAATCCTTGTGTTCAGGCAACCCTTAGTTTACTTAATAATGGTCCCAAAGATCAAGAGTAGTGATGGCTGGTGATTCAGATCTGCCATAGAGAAACCATTAAACATTCTCTACCAACAGCGTTTATGGTACTATCCACCATCACCACAGTTATCTCTAGAAAAATTTATCACCCTAAAAGAAACCTCATACCCATTAGTACTCACTCTACATTTCCCCCTCCCAGGCCCTCAGTCCTAGGCAACCACCAACATATGTTCCACCTCTACAAATTTTCCAATTCTGGATATTTTATGTAAATTAAATCATAGAATATGTGATCTTTTGTATCTGGCTTTTTTCACTTAGGTTAACGTGTTCATGATCATTAACCTAATTTCAAGATCATTCATATTGTAGCATGTGTTAGTAGTTAATTTCTTTCTATTTTTGCTAAATAATATTCTGGTGTATAATATTCCACACTGCTTTTTTATTTTTCTTTGATGAACATTTGGATTGTTTCCATTTAGGCTATTATGAATAGCATTGCTATAAACACTTATGTAAAAGTCTTTATGTGGACATATGTTTTACTTAGGAGTGGAATTCCTGGGTTGTATGGCAGCAGTTGTTTCAGCAACTGCTATCCTTTTCCCAAAGAGACTGCACCATTTTACATTTCCACCAGTAAGAGTTCCAATTTCTCCACCTTCTTACCAACACATCTTTTTTTTTATCATATGCATTCTAGTGTGTGGAGAGTAGTATCTTACTGTAGGATTTATTTGCATTCCCCAGGTGGATAATGATGTTGAACATCTTTTTGTGTGAAACAGGCCTTTTGTATGTATTTTAGAGAAATGTAAATTCAGATCCTTTGACCATTTTAAATTGGGTTATTTATTTTTTTACTTTGATGTATCACAGTCCTTTATATATCTTGGATACAAGTCCTTCCATTACCAGATATATAATTTGCCAAAAATAAAATTATTTTAGGGCTTTCTCTTTGCTTTCTTGATGGTGTTCTTGGAAGCACAAAAGGCTTTAATTTTAATTATATCCAATTTATCTATATTTTTGCTTGTGCTTTTAGTGTCATACTTAAGAAACCAATACCTAATCCAAAGTCATGAAGATTTGCATCTGTTTTAAGAGTTTTATAATGTTAGCTCTCACACTGATTCTTTGATTCATTTTGAGTTAATTTTAAGTGTGGTGTGAAGTAGGGGTTCAGCTTCATTTATCTGCATGTGGGTATCCAGTTGTCCTAGCATTGTTTGATAAAAAGACCATTTTTCACCATTTAACTGTATTAGCACCATCTTCAAAAATCAATTGATCATAAAAGTGAGGGTTATTTTTGGACCTCACTTCTATTCCTATTTAATTATTTTGGTATTACTGTAAAAATTGTTTCCTTAATATCATTTTTGGTTTACTTATTAATACTCTATGGATTTTTGTTCACTGATCTTGTATCCTGCCAATTTTCTGAATTCCTTTATGCCTATGGTTTTTTAGTTTATTCCTTTGAATATCTATGCATGAGATCATATAACCTGCACATAGAGATAGTATAACTTCTTTCAAATATGGAAGGTTTTTCTTTAATTTTTGTGTTCATTGTAGCTTTTTTGAAGTGAAATTATTCAGTTCAAAGTGCCTTATTTGCTGTTTTATGTATATAATACCATGGGCCTCCTGTCAGTTAAACAAAATAAGCTTTAACTCATCATTTTTTAAAATATTTATTTATTTATTTTTGTAGAGAGGGGAAGGGAGGGAGAAAGAAAGGGAGAGAAACTTCAATATGAGAGAGAAACATTGATCAGTTGCCTCTCACCAGCACCCCAGCCAGGAACCAAACCTGAAACCTAGGCATGTACTCTTGACCAGGAATTGAACTGGCAACCTTTCAATTTATGGGTCAATGCCAATCAACTGAGCCATACTGGTCAGGGATAACTCATAATTTTTAATACTACTCCTTATTATTTTACATGCAACTATTCTCTTATTGATATTTAAGTGATTTATCTTGTTTATTACTACAATGAATGCCATGTACATATTTTTTACAAATATATTCTTATACAGCCATCCCAAAAATCTCTTGATTTCACATAACACTGGACCATGGTAGCTGAACTGGCAGTCTGACTGACCAACTGGGTGGACTGACTGATTGACTGAAATCCTACTTCTACTGCATACAATTTAAAACAATAACTGCATTTGGAACTCTGCCTTTTTCCAGGCCCAGTGACTCTCAATCTTTCTCAGTCTCGGAGGACACTTTCTGTCTCTAAACTTCTCTGCCTGTTTAACTACCTTTGTCCAAGAGATATTCTAGTAACTCCTCAGATCCTAGTCCTATACTTGCTGGCTATATAACCTGAAGAAGGTAAGTAAGAGATTTACCTCCATTCACTTCACATCTAGTTTTCAACTCTCCACATATCTCATGCAGTTTCAATTGAAAACAAATTTGTGTTTTATCTTTATAGCCACTGTACACACAATCATAAATTTTTTTCATATCCTAGACCTACTTAAAGATTTAAGTGCCTGCTGTCCAGATAGGATACATTCCTGAGCTCCTCACACCCTACAGATCCAGGTCACCTCCCACCTGGGGAATATGTTCCTGCCCCTCTAATCTCCTTACACTCCCCTACTCATGCCATTATTCTCTCTGCTTCTGTACTCTATTCATTCTGACCCTCTTATCAGTTCTCTATAGTGAACAATGACCTCTAGTTTTAAATGTAATAGACTTTCCTATCTTCATTTCCTTCAACTTCTCTAGGGCTTTCTCCAGGCTAACGTCTCCTTCTTGAAGTGCTTACTTTGGCCTGAATACTATTGCACTGCAGGTAGGTTGCCTGGAAGAAGAGAGGCTTAGTTGAGTTACTGCCTATAAGATTCAGTTCCTCTTCTGCCTGAGCAGGCCTTTCTATTGTGATATCATGGTTAATGAAGTATTGGAACTGGAGCAGATCCAGTATTTGAAATTGTGATTGATAACTCTATTTAAAATTCCAATTTCACCCTGGCTAGTGTGGCTTGGTGGATTGAGCACCGACCCGTGAACATAAAGTCCAGTGGTTCAATTCCTGGTCAGGGGCTATGCTTGGGTTGCAGACCAGGTCCCCAGTTGAAGGGCATGCAAGAGGCAACCAATCCAGGTTTCCCTCACACAATGATGTTTCTCTTCTTCGCTTTGTCCCTCCCTTCCCCTCTCTAAAAATAAATAAATAGTGTTAAAAGATGTTAAAAATAATCATCACAGTTGCATGACCACTGGGATTTATCTTAAATTTTCCTCTCTGGCATCCTAATCTGTCCATTTGAGAGAACGTTAGCTCCCTATACACAGCAAAGTATAGATCTGTCCATGGTGCTGAAACACTTAATGTGGACTGTCCCACTATCTCAATAAATTTCTTTCTTTCTTTCTTTCTTTTTAAGATCTTATTTGTTTATTTTTAGATATGGGAAGGGGGAGACACAAACATCAATCTATGGTCTCGCGATCTAGCCCACAACCCACACATGTGCCTTGACTGGGAATCGAACTGGTGACCCTTGTGTTTGCAAGCCATCACTCAATCCACGGAGACACACCATCCAGGGCTCAATGAATGGCATTCTTATTTTGGAAAACCGCTCACTAATACAAACTCTATGGTCGAAATTTTACATTCATTATTTATAAGCTTAGACCACCCGAATTACTGAACAAACTAGCAGTAAGTCAGATATAACTTAGAAAGACCCACAAAATATTCTCTTTATAATATCCATGCTGAAAATGTACAAAAGAAAACAAAAAAAGAAGTGAGAAGTTTTTTGAATTTTTATCTGATATAAAAAATAAATCTAGGCAGATCTATGGAATAATGGCGCAAACAGCCAACAGTTCCCCAGCATTTATGAAAATAAGAGGCAAGAGATTGTGACAGACAGAAACTAAAGGACCATACAGCTGCAGGTCAGTGGGGTCTCGGGGACCTGAGTAAAGACAAGAGCAGTGGCGGCCTCAGCCAGCGCCTAGCGGCCTCAGTCGGGGTCCAGAGGCTTCGATCTGCGACCAGCGCTGTGGGTGTCTTCCACAGGCTCTTCAGGAGCCCCGGCACCTGGCAGATCTATGGCAGATTCTTTGGGAGCCTTGGGCCTGCCGCAGAGTCCTTTGGGGAGAGCTGGGTCATCAGCTCCCTCCTTCCCCGTCTAAGCAAGGCTGGGCAACACTGGGCAGAGACCTGTCTGCTTGAGTTAAAAGAAAGGGTAACAAGGGCAAAGGGCCATGTTCAACCACGAACTCTGTGGTCGCCAGCCCAGGAGAATTGGGAAGCACATTGTCATCACCAGTCTGGCTGGGGATCGGGCTGGGCTGAGAGGCAGGCTTTCTGGAGAAGTCTTTTTGGAAAGTGGACTGAGGTGTTCTCCTGCCACAGCAGCTTGGCTTGCTTCCCACCCAGCCTGGCAGCAATCCAGAGGAGGGGCCAAAGCACTTGAGTTCCCCCAAAGAGCTGGGAAGGACCGTGCCATATCCTGCGAGACCCAGGCAGCCTGGGTGGCGTGCGCGCACCCGGCACCCCAGCCCACAGACAGGACCCCCAGGGAAAGTGCTCTGAAAAGAACCTAGATCGCCTTCATGGAGTGCTGGGGAGAGGCTAGCTCTTGGGACAGCACTCTCAGAAAGACTACGCCAATTGACTCTCAGGCTGCTGCAGCCAGAAAAACCGGTCTGGGCAATTTGAAACCAACAAGGGATTTCTTGGGGGGTGATTTTTTTTTAGTAATCTTATATCTTTTTAATTTTATTATTGTTTTATCTTTCAATACTCTTTTCCTCTCCTTTTTTCCCCTGTTTAAGTCCTTCTTCCTTTCTTTCCTCCCTTCTCCTGCCTTTTGTTTGTTTGTTTTTTTGTTTGTTGCTTTGTTTTCTTTTATCCACAAGGGACACAAATAACTGGGAACCACAAAAAGACCAGAGTGGGACCCAAAGAGGGAGTATCCCAACAGTAGAGACAGAGACACAAATTTCACTTTGCTATAGCAGAGAAGCCACGAGTTGCTGCATATTTGTATTATTTTTTTCATTATTCTCACTTCTTTTATATTTTAATAGTGCCTTTGTATTCCTCCTTTTTCTGTATAGGCTTCTTAGTCTTGGCTGGTTATATTGTATTATTTGACAGGTTTACCCTCTTCTTTTCTCCACAGTGTATTGCTAATTTTCTATACTTCACACCACTTGTTTTCCTTTAGCACACTACCCAAAGTTCTATACCCCCTATTCAGACAGATCATATAGAGTCTGTCATATGATTGTTGCTCTAATATTATTGTAAATAATAGCTGTTCAATACAACTGTAAAAACTTCACAACACATCTCCTGGGTCTTAGCCCACATTACAGGTTCCTGAATTCTATGATTAGAATACAATTAACTCTATTCTGTAGTGATTAACTCTATTTGCTCACATACAACACCTACTTACTATTCTTTACTCTCACCTTACCTCAAAATCTGACCGCCTGCAACCTCACTGCTTTCTAGATCCAACTCACAAGCCTTCCTTCCCCAACAAGAGACTTATCTTTTGTCCATCCTTTCTAAAACGTAGCAAGTTGGGTTGAAGATTACAGTTAACACTATATATATACCTAAAGATCTTCTATCTCTTCTCTACCAGCTGTGACTGTAAATATCATAAAATACTCTTCTGTTGTCATAAACCATTTTGCATCCCCCTCCAACTGATCACCCACACACATACAAAGGAGTAGGTGGAAGTGGAGAACATCAAGATACCTGAAGGAGACTGCACCACTGAATTTCACAAGTATTCTACCACAGAAGTTCACAGCATAAACCCAGGGAGTCAGATCAGATCAATTTAAGAAGCTGAGGCAAACAAGAAGAGTCTCACAAACAATGGGAAGACAAAGAAACAATACCCAAGTGAAAGAAAAGAAGGAAGCCTCAGAAAGAATGTTAGATGAAATAGAGGCAAGTCAACTACCAGATATTGAATTCAAAGCACCAATTATCAGGAAATCCAAAGAGCTCACAATGAGCTACCAGAAACTACAGGGGAACTACAATGAACTCACCACAAACTATATCAACATGAAAAAGGAAACAGAAACTATCAGCAAAGGCCAAGAGAGAATGAAAAATACAATTTATGAACTGAAGAACAAAGTAGAAGGAATCAAAAGCAGGATCGATGAAGCAGAGAGTTGGAGGACAAAGGGAAAAAAAACTCCCAGAAAGAGCAAGAAAAGGAAAAGAGGCTCAGAAAGAATGAAGAGGGATTAAGAGAAATGCAAGACAATATGAAACATAATAATATCCAAATAATAGGGATACCAGAAGGAGAAGAAGAAGAACAAGGGATAGAAAACCTATTTGACAGAGTGATGAGAGAAAACTTCCCTAATTTGATGAGAGAAAAAAAAAATCACACAAATCTAGGAATCACAGAGAGTCCCAATCAAGAGGAACCCAAAGAGGCCCACTTCAAGACACATCATCATTAAAATGGCAAAATTCCAAAACAAACAGAGAATCTTAAAGGCACCAAGGGAGAAAAAAGGAAGTAACATACAAGGGAGCCCCAATAAGGTTAGCTACTGACTTCCCAATGGAAACACTCCAAGCAAGAAGAGAATGGCAAGAAATATTCTGAGTAATGAGAACCAGAGGCCTACAACCAAGGCTACTTTACCCAGCAAGGCTCTCGATCAAGATAGAAGGCCAAATAAAGAGCTTCCAAGACAAAAGGAGTCTAAAAGAATATGCCTCCACCAAACCAGCTCTACAGAATTACTAAAAGGGCTGCTTTAAGGAAAGGAAGGAAAAGAGAGAGACAGAGAGGAACACAGGTAAACAAAAGGCAATGAATAAGTACCTTTCAATAATAACCTTAAACATAAATGGATTAAATTAACCAATTAAAAGACATAGAATAGCTGAATGGATAAGAAAGCATGACCCACATATATGCTGCCTACAAGAGATCCATCTGAGGACAAAAGACCATCCCAGACTAAAAGTGAAAGGCTGGAAACAAATTTTCCAAGCAAGTGGACAAGAAAAATAAGCCAGGGTAGCAATTCTCATATCAGACAAAATAGACTTCAAAAAAAGGGCCATAAAGAGAGACCCAGAAGGTCACTTCATAATACTCAAGGGAAGAATCCACCAAGAAGACATTAACATCATAAATATATATGCACCCAACATAGGAGCACCCAAATATATAAAGAAAATCCTAGAGGACCTCAAGAAAGATATTGACAGCAACACAATTATAGTAGGGGATTTTAACACCCCACTGTCAAAAATGAACAGATCTTCTAAACAAAATATCAACAAAGATATTGTGGCATTAAACAACACCCTAGATGAAATGGACTTAACTGATATACATAGAGCCCTTCATCCCAAAGAAGCTAAATACACATTCTTTTCAAATGCACATGGAACATTTTCAAAGATAGACCATATGATAGGACACAAAACGAGCCTCAACAATGAGCTCAAGAAATTCAAGAAGACTGAAATCATACCAAGCATTTTCTCCAACCACAAGGGACTGAAATTGGAAACCAACCCCAAAGGAATAAACCCAAAACACTCAAAAGCATGGAGACTGAATGGTATGCTATTAAACAACGAATCAGTCAAGATTGAAATTAGGGAAGAAATCAAAAAGCTTCTGGAAAAAAAATGAAAATGAACTCACAACAACCCAAAACTTATGGGACACAGAGAAGGCAGCCCTGAGAGGGAAGTTCATAATAATACAGGCCTATCTAAAAAAGACAGAAACATTTCAAACAAACAACCTAAACCTACATCTACCAGAACTAGAGGAACAACAACAAAGGCAGCCCAGAGAAAGTAGAAGGAAGGAAATAACCAAGATCAGGGCAGAATTAAATGACATAGAGATTAAAAGCACAATTCTAAGAATCAGTGAATCCAGGAGCTGGTTTTTTGAAAAGATAAACAAAATAGACAAACCTTTAAGTAGGCTCATCAAGAAAAGAAGAGAGAAGACCCAAATAAACACCATCAGAAGTGAAAGAGGAGAGATTACAACTGACACCACAAAAATACAAACGATTGTAAGAAATCACTATGAAGAACTGTATGCCAAGAAATTTGAAAACCTAGGTGAAATGGACAAATTTCTAGAAAAATATAATCTTCCAAAACTCAATGAAGAAGAATCAGAAAGCCTGAACAGAACAATAACAGCAGATGAAATTGAAGCAGTAATAAAAAAACTCCTGTCACACAAAACCCTGGACCAGATGGTTTCACAGGAGAATTCTACAAAGCATTTAAGGAAGAGCTAACCCCTTTTCTTCATAGACTTTTCAAAAAAATCCAAAATGATGGAAGACTCCCAAAGTCTTTTTATGAAGCCAGCATCATCCTAATTCCAAAACCAGACAGAGACACAACAAAGAAAGAAAATTTCAGGCCAATATCACTGATGAACATAGACACTAAAATCCTCAACAAAATATTGGTGAATCGCATCCAACAATACATTAAATAGATCATACGCCATGACCAAGTGGGATTCATCCCAGGGATGCAAGGATGGTTCAATATCCCCAAATCAGTAAATGGAATACATCTCATAAACAAAAGCAAAGACAAAAATCACACAGTCATATCAATAGACACAGAAAAAGCTGTTGATAAGGTACAAAACCCATTTATAATAAAGGCACTCAGAAAAGTGGGAACAGAGGGAGCATTCCTCAATATAATAAAGGCCATATATGAGAGACCTACAGCCAACATCATACTCAATGGGCAAAAACTAAAAGCTTTTCCACTAAGATCTGGAACAAGACAAGGTTGTCCACTTTCACCCTTCAATATAGTATTGGAAGTTTTAGCCACAGTGATCAGACAAAAGGAAATAAAAGGCATCCAGATCAGAAAGGAAGAAACAAAACTGGCATTGTTTGCAGATGACATAATAGTGTACATGGAAAATCCTACAGACTCTACCCAAAAACTGCTCAAACTAATAAATGAATTTGGCAAAACAGCAGGATACAAAGTCAATATCCAGAAATCAAAGGCATTTTTGTATACTAACAATGAAACAGCAGAAGTAGAAATCAAGAAAAAATTCCTATTTGAGAAAGCAAAAAGAAAAATGAGTTTTTAGGACTTCCGCCAAGATGGAGGCATAGGTGGAAACACTGTGCCTTCTCCCACAACCAAGTTTGAATACAACAAAGGTTTGGAGAACAAAGACACAGCCAAAGAACAGAAAATTGAATTATACGGAAGTCTGACAACAACTAACCGTTCAACCGGGACGGTAAGAGGTGCGGAGCCAGCAGCGGAGCAGGGTCGGGCAGGAAAGATCCCCAGACCTAGGCGCTCAAGTAGCCCGGACCCAGTCAGGGTGTGGGGCAGACTGACCGGGGTCGCACACTCATGCACAGTGAGACGGACCACACAGGCCCCAGGGGGCGAACCCAGTGGAGAGCTAGCGGTGGTGGCACACTCGTGCACAGTGGGATGAAATGCACAGGCCCAGGTGACGGTGGCAGCTGCGGCACCAGCCACCAGTGGGGGCCGCAGCCGGAGGTGGCAGATGGGACACCATTGTTCCTCTTTGACCCCGCCCCCACATACAGCGTCACAACCCAGCAACTGAGTGGCCCTGCGGTGGTGAACACCTAGGGCTCTGATCCTGCTACAGCCCAAAAGATGGTGCAAGAACTCAAAGCCCCAGAGCCGATAACTCTAAGCCACCGAGAGATTGCCAGCCTCTCAGAAGCACAGTTCAAGACACTGTTTATCAGGATGCTCTCAGAACTGGTTGATTATAGTCACAAATTAGAGGAACATATGAAGGCTAAACTAATTGAAATGAAGGGAGATGTCCAGGAAACAAATAGTGATGGAAAGGAAACTGGGACTCAAATCAATGGAATGGACCAGAAGGAAGAACGAAACATCCAACCAGAAATGAATGAAGAAATGAGAATTCAAAAAAATTAGAAGAGGCTTAGGAACCTCCAGGACATCTTTAAACGTTCCAACATCCGAATTATAGGGGTACCAGAAGGGGAAGAGGAACAGCCACAAGTGGAACACTTACTTGAACAAATAATAAAGGAGAACTTCCCCAGTCTGGCAAAGGAAATAGACTTCCAGGAAATCCAGGAAGCTCAGAGAGTCCCAAAGAAGCTGGACCCAAGAAGGAACACACCAAGGCACATCATAATTACACTAGCCAAGATTCAAATGAAGGAGAGAATCCTAGAAGCAGCAAGAGATAAGGGGACAGTCACCTACAAAGGACTTCCCATCAGACTGTCAGCGGGTTTCTCAAAAGAGACCTTACAGGCAAGAAGGGGCTGGAAAGAAGTATTCCAAGTCATGAAATCCAAAGACCTACAGCCAAGATTGCTCTATCCAGCAAAGCCTTCATTTAGAATGGAAGGACAGATAAAGTGCTTCTCAGATAAGGTCAAATTCAAGGAGTTCATCATCACCAAGCCCTTATTGTATGAAATGTTAAAGGGACTTATCTAAGAAAAAGAAGATGAAAAATATTAACAGTGAAAGGACAGCAAACTCACAGTTATTAACAACTACGCCTAAAACAAAAGCAAACCAAGAGGACAGCTAGATCAGGAGTGGAACCATAGAAATGAAGATCACATGGAGGGTTAGCAACAGGGGAGTGGGAGGAGGAGAAGTGGGGAGAAGGCACAGAAAATAGCATAGATGGTAGGTAGAAAATAGATAGGGGGAGGGCAAGAATAGTATGGGAAATATAGAACCTAAAGAACTTGAGACAGGTGGTTATAAACTAAGCGGGGGAGAATGGTGGGGGAGGGAGTGTGCTGGTGGAGGGGAATGAAGCGGGGAATAGAACAACTGTAATGGTGTAATCAATAAAATATATTTTAAAAAAAGAAAAATGAAATACCTGTGAATAAACCTAACCAAGGAGGTAAAAGGTTTGTATACAGAAAACGATACAACATTGAAGAAAGAAATCAAGGAAGACACAAACAAATGGAAACATATACCATGTTCGTGGATTGGAAGAATTAATATCATCAAAATGTCCATACTACCCAAAGCAATTTACAGATTCAATGCAATACCTATTAAAGTACCAATGGCATATTTCACAGACATAGAACAAACACTTCAAAAATTTATATGGAACCATAAATGACCCCAAATAGCAGCCACAATTTTGAGAAAGAAGAACAAAGTAGGAGGGATCACAATACCTGATATCAAACTGTATTACAAGGCCACTGTAATCAAAACAGCCTGGTACTGGCATAAAAATAGGCACATAGACCAATGGAACAGGACAGAGAGCCCAGAAATAAACCCAAGTCTCTACAGGCAAGTAATATTTGACAAAGGGGGCAGTAACATAAAATGGAGTAAGAATAGCCTCTTCAACAAATGGTGTTGGGAGAACTGGACAGCTATGTACAAAAAAATGAAAATTGAGCACCAACTTACACCATATACCAAAATAAATTCAAGGTGGATAAAAGACTTAAATGTAAGCTGTGGCACCATTAAAATCCTAGAGGAGAACGTTGGCAGGAAAATCTCAGATATTTCATGCAGCAATATTATGTCCCCTAGAGCAAGGGACATAAAGGAAAGAATAAACAAATGGGATCTCATCAAAATAAAAAGCTTCTGCATGGCTAAAGAAAACAGCATTAAAATAAAAAGAGAGCCAACTGTCTAGGAAAACATATTTGCCAATGATACCTCAGACAAAGGCTTAATCTCCAAAATATACAAAGAACCCACACAACTCCACTCTAAGAAGACAAGCAACCCAATTAAAAAATAGGCAAAGGACTTGAACAGATATTTCTCCAAGGAGGACATACAGAGGATCCAGAGACACATGAAAAGATGCTCGATATCGCTGGCTATCAGAGAGATGCAAATTAAAACCACAATGAGATACCACTTTACACCGGTCAGAATGGCTATCATAAACAAAGCAACAAACAACAAATGTTGGAGAGGTTGTGGGGAAAAGGGGACCCTAGTTCACTGTTGGTGGAATTGCAGACTGGTACAAGCATTATGGAAAATAGTATGGAATTTTCTCAGAAAACTAAAAATGAATATGACTTTTGACCTAGCAATTCCACTGTTAGGAGTATATCCTAAAAACCCTGAAACACCAATCCAAAAGAACCTATGCACCCCAATGTTCATAGCAGCACAATTTACAACAGCCAGGAGTTGGAAGCAACCTAGGTGCCCATCAGTAAACGAATGGATCCAAAAACTATGGTACATTTACACAATGGAATTCTATGCAGCAGAAAGAAAGGAGCTCCTACCCTTTGCAACAGCATGTATGGAACTGGAAAGCATTATGCTGAGTGAAATAAGACAGGCGGTGAAAGACAAATACCATATGATCTCACCTTTAACAGGAATCCAAACAACAAAACAAACAAGCAAGCAAAATATAACCAAAGACACTGAAATAGAGAACAGGCTGACAGGGACCAGAGGGGAGAGGAGAGAGAATTTCAGGGGAAAGGGGGAAGGATTCACAGGAACAAGTAGAAAGGACACATGTACAAAAACTAAGGTGGGGGGAGGGAAATGGGAGGGAGGCGGGGAGCACTGGGGCAATGGGCTGGGATGGGAGTAAAAGACAGAAAACTGTACTTGAACAATAATTAAATAAATTTTCAAAATAAATCCAATACTATAGTGGAGAAAAGAGGTAAAGAATCTAGATTTCAATTAATTCTATCTTATCCCAAATTACACACTATCCTTTTTAACCTTACCAGACATTTTTTCCATAGTTAATCTTCATTCAATTTCACTCACACATTTACCTTTTTTAAAAAAGGTTTTGCCCTGGCCAGAGTGGCTCAGTTGGTTGGAATGCCATCTCATAATATAAGGATGGCTGGTTCAGTTCCCAGTCAGGGTACACATCCAGTTGGGGTGTGTGCAGGAGGCAATCAAGCAATGTTTCTCTCTCTCCTCCTTCTTCTCTGTCTTAAATGAGAATAAAATAAACCTTTCAAATTTATTTTTAATTTTCAAAAAATTTAAGTATTTTATTTACTTTTAGAGAGAAGGGAAGGGTGGAAGAGAGGGAGAGACACATCAGGGTGTGAGAAATACATCATTCGGTTGCCTATTGCATGCCCTCAACTAGGGACCTGCCCCACAACCCAGGCATGTGCCCTGACTGAGAATCAAACTAGCAACTTTTCAGTTCACAGGCCAGCATTCAATCCACTGAACCACACCAGCCAGAGCTAAATAATTTTTTATTTAAGTACAGTTGGTATGTAATATTACATTGGCTATATTAGTTTCAGGTATAGAATATAATGATTCAACATTTTTATACCTTATGATGTGATCAACCCAGTAATTCTAGTAATCATCTGTCACCATGAAAACATTACAATATTATTGATAATATTCCCCTACCCCTTTTCACCCATCCCTATAACCCCTCCCTTCTAGTAACCATCCCTTTGGTCTCTGTTTCTATGAATCTCTTTTTGTTTTGTTTTGTTTGTTTTAGATTCCACATATAAGTGAAACCATGCAGTATTTGTCTTTTTGACTGACTTATTTCACTTAGCATAATACCCTCTAGATCCATCCATGTGTGAGAAGTGACAAGATTTCATTCTTTTTCACACTGACCGGTGTGGTTCAGTTGGTTGGAGAATGTCCCATAGCCAAAAGGTCACTGGTTTGATCTCCAGTCAGAGTACAGCACTGGGTTATGGGTTCAACCCCGGGTCAGGGTGTGTGGGGGAAAAAAACCAATCAATGTTCCTCTCTCACAGCAATCTCTCTCTCTCTCTCAAATTATAAAATAAACCTTTAGCCCTGGCTGGCGTAGCTCAGTGGATTGAGTGGGGGCCTGCGAACCAGAGTGTCGAGGTTGATTCCCAGTCAGGGCACATGCCTGGGTTGCGGGCCAGGTCCCAGCAGGGGATTCACAAGAGGAAACCATTGTGATGGTTGATGTTTCTCTCCTTCTCTCCTTCCCTTCCTCTCTAAAGATGAATAAATAAAATCTTTAAAAAAATTAAAAAAATAAAATAAAACTTTAAAAATATTTCATTAAAGACCACATCCATGTTCTAAAATACACATCTTTCAGTCCTCTTTCAACCCCTGAGGTAGCTGGCCACAGCTCAGTGGCAGGAAGCTCTGCTCGCCCCCTCACCCAGGAGGGCTGGGGAGTAGGCCCCAGCCCTACCTCTTTACCATTATTTATGGAGAGGGAATCCCCAAGGAGGGAGCCTCAATAAAGGACCTGCCAAGAGTTTTTTAAATTTGTTATTGAAAAGTATAACAAATTAATGAGTCCAGCTCCAAAAAATATTCCATTATTTTTATTTTAAAGATTTTATTTATTTATTTTAGACAGAGGGAAAGGGAGGGAGAGAGGGAGAAAAACATCAATGTATGGTTGCCTCCCACGTGCCCTCTGCTAAGGACCTGGCCCAGAACCCAAGCATGTACCCTGACAGGGAATCACACTGGCGACACTTTGATTCACAGGCCCGTGCTCAGTCCACTGAGCCACACCAGCCAGTGCATATTTCATTTTTATTGCTGCATGATATTCTAGTGTGTGAGTGAGTGTGTGTGTGTGTGTGTGTGTGTGTGTGTGTATACCTCATATCTTCATCCGTTCATCTATCAATGGATTCCTAGGTTGTTTCCACATCTTGGCTATTGTAAACAATGCTGCAGTGAACATATATCTTCCAAAAGCTTATATCTTCCCAAGTTAGTGTTTTCATTTTCTCTGGATAAGTACCCAGAAGTGGAATTGCTGGGTCATGTTGTATATCTATTTTTAATATTTTCAAATATCTCCATACTGTTTTCGATGGCAGCTGCACCAGATCCCACCAACAGTCCCCAAGTGTTCCCTTTTCTGTACATCCATGCCAACACTTGTTATCTGTTGACTTTGATAATAGCTATTCTGACTGCTATGAGGTAGTTCTCATTGTGATTTTGATTTGCATTTCCCTGATAATTAGTAATGTCGAGCATCTTTTTATATGGCCATATATATGTCTCCTTTGGAGAAATGTCTTTTCAAGTCTTCTATCCATTTTTCACTACACTGTTTATTTTATTGTTATTGAGTTATATGAGTTTCCTATATGTTTTGGATATCAACCCTTTATCAGATACATCATAAGCAAATATATTCTCCCATTAAGTAGATTGTCTTTTGTTTTATTGATTTCTTTTTTTAATATTTTATTTATTTATTTTCAGAAAGAGGGGAAGGAAAGGAGAGAGGGAGAGAAATATCAATGTGTGGTTGCCTCTCATGTATTCCTCACTGGGAACTGGCCTGCAACCCAGGCATGTGCCCTGACTGGGAATCGAACCGTTATCCTTTGCTTCACAGGCCCGCGCTCAATCCACTGAGCTACACCAGCCAGGGCTGTTTTATTGATTTCTTTTACTGTGCAAAAGCGTTTTAGTCTGATAAAGTTCCATTTGTTCTCACTTTTGTTTACCTCACTCAAGGGGATGTATTCAAAAAAATGTTAGACAAATAACACATAGTCTCCTTCCTATGTTTTCTTCTAGGTGTTTTATGGTTTTAAGTCTATACGTTTAAGTCTTTAACACATTTTGGGTTTATTTTTTCTTTTTTTAAAGATTTTATTTTTAGACAGAGGGAAAGGGAAAGAGGGAAACATTGTGTAGTTGCCTCTTGTGTGCCCCCTCCTGGGGAGCTGGCCCACAACCCAGGCATGTACCCTGACTGGGAATCCAACCACCAACCCTTTGGTTTGCAGGCCAGCACTCAATCCACTAAGCCACACTAGCCAGGGCCATTTTGAGTTTATTTTTGCATACAGTGTACAATAGACCAGTTTCTTTCTTTCTTTCTTTCTTTTTTGCCTATACCTGTCCAGTTTTCCAAACACTATTTGTTAAAGAGACTGTCTTTACTCCTTTGTCCATATAAGCGGAGGTTTTATTTCTGGATTCTCTATTCTGTTCCATTGATTTATTTGTATGTTTTTATGCCAGTACTATGCTGTTCTGAATACCGTAGTCTTGTAGTTTGAGTTCAGGGAGTTTGATACCTCCGATTTTGTTCCTTCTCAAGATTGCTTTGGCTATTTGGAATCTTTTGTGGTTCCATATAAATTTTAGGATTATTTATTATGGTTTGAGAAGCATGCCATTATTTTGATAAGAACTGTATTGAATCTGTACACCTTTGGATAGCATGGTCATTTTTTAATAGATTTTCTTTCTTTTTTATTTATTTTTGGAGAGAGGAGAAGTGAAAGAGAGAGGGAGAGAATTTGGTTTGCTAGATATTTGTGAGAATTTTGGCATCTATGTTCATCAGGAATATTGACCTGTAGTGTGTGTGTGTGTGTTGTTCTTGTCTGATTTTGGTATCAGAGTAATGTTGGCCTTGTAGAATAGTTTGAGCGCCCCCTACTGGGGGCCTGGCCAGCCACCCAGGCATGTGCCCTGACCAGGAATTGAACCAGCGACCCTTTGGTTTATAGGCCCATGATCAATCCGCTGAGCTACACCAGCCAGGGCCTAGCATGGTCATTTTAACAATGTTAATTTTTCCAATCTATGAACATGGTATGTGCTTCCTTTGATTTGTATCCTCTTCAATGTCTTATAATTTTCAGAGTATAGGTCTTTCACCTCCTTGGTTAAATTTATTGCTGGGTATATTATTCTTTTGGATGCAATTATAAGATTGTTTTTAAATTTCTCATGATTGTTATTAGTGTATAGGAATGTTGACAGGTTTCTGTGTATTAATTTTGCAGACTGCTACTTTGACGATTTTGTTGATTCTCTTTTTTTGTGGATTCTTTAGTTTTCTTTAAATAACACCATGTCATGTGCAAATAGTGACAGTTTTACTTCTTCCTTTCCTATTTGGATGCTTTTTATTTCTTTTTCTTGCCTGATTGCTGTGGCTAGAACTTTTGGTACTGTTTTGAATAGTAGTGGTGAAGGTAGGCATCTTGGTCTTATTACTGATCTTAGTTTTCAGCTTTTCACCATTGCGTATGATGTTAGCTGTGCATTTGTCATACATAGCCTTTATTGAGTTGAGGTCAGTTCCTTCCATACCCATTTTGTTGAGTTCTTTAAATCATAAATGTGTGTTTAATTTTGTTAAATGCTTCTCTGCCTCCATTGAAATAATCATATGATTTTTATCCTTATTTATTGATGGTGTGAATCACATTAATTGTTTAATGGATGTTAAACCACCCTTGCATCCCTAATATAAATTCCATTTGATTATGGTGTATTAGCCTTTTAATGTGTTGTTGAATTTGGTTTGCTAGAAATTTGTGAGATTTTGGCATCTATGTTCATCAGGGATATTGACCTCTAGTTCTTTTTCTTTTTTTGTAGTGTTCTTGTCTGATTTTGGTATCACAGTAATGTTGGCCTTGTAGAATAGTTTGAAAAGGTGCCTTCTCTTCAATTTTTTGGAATAGTCCAAGAATAGTTTTTTTTAACATATTTTATTGATTACACCATTACAGTTGTTCTATTCCCCCCCTTCATTCCCCTCCACCCTGCACACCCCCTTCCCCACCATTCACGCCTTCCTTTAGTTCATGTCCATGTGTCTCAAGTTCTTTAGGTTCTATATTTCCCCTACTATTCTTGCCTTCCCCCGTATCTATTTTCTACCTACTGTCTATGCTACTTATTTTCTGTACCTTCTCCCCACTTCTCCTCCTCCCACTCTCCTGTTGCTAACCCTCCGTGTGATCTTCATTTCTATGGTTCCACTCTTGATCTAGCTGTCCTCTTGGTTTGCTTTTGTTTTAGGCGTGGTTGTTAATAACTGTGTGTTTGCTGTCCTTTCACTGTTCATATTTTTCATCTTCTTTTTCTTATATAAGTCCCTTTAGCATTTCATATAATAAGGGCTTGGTGATGATGAACTCCTTGAACTTGACCTTATCTGAGAAGCACTTTATCTGTCCTTCCATTCTAAATGAAAGTTTTGCTGGATAAAGCAATCTTGGCTGTAGGTCTTTGGATTTCATGACTTGGAATACTTCTTTCCAGCCCCTTCTTGCCTGTAAGGTCTCTTTTGAGAAATCCGCTGACAGTCTGATGGGTACTCCTTTGTAGGTGACTGTCCCCTTATCTCTTGCTGCTTCTAGGATTCTCTCCTTCATTTTAGTCTTGGCTAATGTAATTATGATGTGCCTTGGTGTGTTCCTTCTTGGGTCCAACTTCTTTGGGACTCTCTGAGCTTCCTGGATTTCCTGGAAGTCTATTTCCTTTGCCAGACTGGGGAAGTTCTCCTTTATTATTTGTTCCAATAAGTTTTCCACTCGTGGCTGTTTCTTTTCCCCTCTGGTACCCCTATAATTCGGATGTTGGAATGTTTAAACATGTCCTGGAGGTTCCTAAGCCTCTTCTAATTTTTTTGAATTCTCATTTCTTCCTTCTTTTCTGTTTGGTTGTTTCTTTCTTCCTTCTGGTCCACTCCCTTGATTTGAGTCCCAGTTTCCTTTCCATCACTATTTGTTTCCTGGACATCTCCCTTCACTTCAATTAGTTTAGCCTTCATATGTTCCTCTAATTTGTGGCTAAAATCAACCAGTTCTGTGAGCATCCTAATCACCAGTATTGTGAACTGTGCATCTGAGAGGTTCACTATTTCTTTTTCACTTAGAGTTATCGGCTCTGGGGCTTTGAGTTCTGCTTGAGCCATATTTTGGACTGTTTGTGCCTGTTATGCATGAGGAGCGGAGCCCTAGGTGTTCACCAGGGTGGGGCCACTCAGTTGCTGGGTTGTGATGCTGTATGTGGGGGCAGGGTCAGAAGGGGCAATGACGGTCCCCTCTGCTACTTCCAGCCGCTGGGGCCTGTGCAGTCTATCTCACTGCATGCAAATGTGTGACCATGGTCAGCCTGCCACCTTGTGCCCTCACTGGGTCCGCCACTGGGGCCTGCACGCTCTGTCTCACTGCTCACTGTTCACTCTTTTGCTGGTTTATCTGCTCGTGGATGCGTGACCACAGCCAGCCCGCCACCCTGCGCCCTCAGTGGGTCTGCTCGATGCTACCCCAACTGCCCGAGCGCTTGGGGTCAGGGGATCCTTCCTGCCAAACCCTGCTCTGCTGCTGGCTCCAGCCCTCTTACTCGTCCGGTTAAATGGTTGGTAGTTGTCGGACTCCCGTATAGTTCAATTTTCTGTTCTTTGGCTGCGTCTTTGTTTACTAAACCTTTGTTGTATTCAAACTTGGTTGTGGGAGAAGGCACAGTGTTTCCACCTATGCCTCCATCTTGGCAGAAGACCAAGAATAGGTTTTTTAACGTTTGGTAGAATATATCTATGAAGCTGTCTGGTCCTTGGCTTTTGTTTTTTGTGAGTTTTTTTTAAATGCTCAAAATTTTGTATGTAAAACAAAGTTCCTCAAATCCATATATATTCTCCTCCATTTTTCTTTTGTTGCAAACACAACCAAACTTATTGAAGATTATAAAATTTCTCCCTCTACCTCCACTTCTTTTGTACATATTCCTCAATCCCCTGACATCGAGTGTTTCTGATCTCACCCATCCAATAAAACTGCTCCCACAAAGATCATGAATGCTCAGTGTTGCCAAATCCAGTGGACACTCTTCAGTATTCATGACGTTACTCCTCAGCAGCATTCCACACTGTGCCCTTCCATCCTTCTTCCCCTGGCTCTCATCATACATTTCACTAGGTTTTATCCTGTCTGCTGGCTTCTCTTTCCCTGCCTTCCTTTTTATGTTCTCCACTTTTCTCCCTCAGCTGTCTTCTCTTCTCATTACACTTTCTGTGGATGTTACTCTCCTCCCCCTATATGTTAATAACACCCAAATCTCTGTCTGCAGCCACCACCTCTCTTCCTCCAAGCCCAACTTGTATAAACCCTGTCTCAGAAGAGTCCCACCACCCATCCTGTTGCCTAGCCAGAAGCATGAGATGCACTCTTGACTTGTCCCTTTACCTTACCCACACAATGAAACAATTCCCAAGACCTGTCAAATTCTACCTGCTATGTATCGCATAAAACTATTTCTCTTCTCTCCATCTGCCAGCACCTTAATTCTGGTTTCTAGTCCTTCCCTGGGATTGCTGCAAAAGCTCCTGATCTCTTCCCTTTCCAAACAAGTCTTCACACAACCACCAGAGTGGTCTAAGACACAAATCTCTACTTAGTTTTGGGCTTAAGTTCCTCCAGTGTTCCTCTGGATATAGCCTACATCTTTAGCATGGTGGAAACGGCCCAGGAAGAGATGGCCCAAGCCTACCCCTCTGACTCTACCTTGCCCCACATCTCCCTTGTACCCTCTACCCCAGCCATGCTGAACAAGTTAGTATACCAAAGCTGTCATGTGCTTGTTCCTGGATCTTTGCATTCCCCTCTGGAATGCTCTTCCCCTCAATGCCTGGCTAACTCCTGCTCAGTCTTAAGGCCTTGGCTTGGACTTCTTGCTCTAGTTTTCCTGACTCACAAAGACTGGCTTAGCAGCCCATGTTGGGTGTTCCCACAGCAATTCTTTTTTTTTTTTTTTTCAATAGCAATTCTTTACCACAGACCACTAATTTGTTTTTTTAGTTATAAATAATTTGCTATGCAAATACTTCCAGCCCTGTCTTCCACTCCTTTCTGATCAGCATCCCAAGACCCCTTCTTTATGGAGCCCATGCTGCCCCATAGGACCCTGCACCATCTTTCTTAGGGCACTTATCCCATTTCTGTAATTGCCTATTTAATTGCTAGCTCCACAAAGGGCCATTTCTGTATCACTTATACTTAGCAGCAACTGGCAGACAGTAATTGCTCAACAAATGTTCAGTAGGTGAGTGAATCCTTGGGATGATTATGTCCTATCTATCTTACTTAGTATAACAGTTCAATGGATACATGTAATTATTTTCTAATTTACATAGTACTATAGAATTGTTGCATTACTACTACTACTACTACTACTGTGTGTCTGGCTGACCCACTCCATGAGATCTATGCCATATTCAATTTTTTTTGTCCCAGAACTCAGCATGCTATCTGGCACGTTTTCAACCGATTTTTGTTGGTTGCACCAATGATTTTAAGAAGTGAAAAAACAGGAGCCCAGGTAAGTAAACCTACCCGGACCACACACAGCTACTTTGTGTCAGATACAAGACTAGACCTCTTGTCTGAAAAAAGGGAAGCTTGGAAAAAACTTGTTCAATATCCAAGTAGAATTCCAGCATAAATGAGATGCACTGGCTTCTCTCCATCAAGAGACTGGTCAGAAGCTATAGGAACTATCAGGGCCCAGATCTCCCTGGTCAGGTATCCCCATAGTGGACATAACCAAAGAGGGGTATGCAGACAGGATCCTGGGTCTTTCAGTATGGAGGGAAGCTAATTTCCTTTGTCCCTTTCTGTAAGTTTCAACCTCAGCCTCAAGCCCTGGTCTCAGAATATTACCCTTCTCCTCCCAAATCTGTTTGTTGCCAAGACCATTCTTTTCCTAGTATTCCTTCCCCACAGTCAGTGAGTCACTGGCAGAGGCTGGGAATGAATCTTTAGACTAGCCCCTTAGGGTTGTTAGAGGTCCTGCTTCCAGGTTTTCATTATGAACATGCCCCCTCTTCATGGTTCTAGGTCGCAAGTCCCTGTCGACACACATAAGATAGCAAAAGACAAAACAAGGGAAGATAAACTCTCATTTTTCTTTTTCTACATTTTGAGATGACTTCCCTGGACATCACAAAACATTAGAGGACACTGAGCATCCCTTTTCTTCCATCAGAAGACCCAGCCCTGAAACTAAAGAGCCCCAGTGGAAGACAGGTAGGTTTTTCTCTCAACCCAGACTTTTTAAATCTTTTACAGCACATTTTAAGCAACCTTTAAGCACATCCACACACTGGCAGTATTTAAACTTGGCACTGGAGTGCAGATCCCAGGACTCATGCCCTCATAGGGACCGACAAAGGGCAGAGTTTGAGGTAATGTGTGGCCCCAGTACCTTAGCTTCTTTTG
Source organism: Sturnira hondurensis (assembly GCF_014824575.4). Lineage (NCBI taxonomy): Eukaryota > Metazoa > Chordata > Mammalia > Chiroptera > Phyllostomidae > Sturnira > Sturnira hondurensis. The sequence goes on along the minus strand of NW_028077940.1, from coordinate 1,048,101 downwards.
CTCCTAGGTTGACAGCATCTTTGCTGGCATTCTGCCCAGTGACCCAGGACCTGAATGGGATGCTTGAGTGAAGAGAAAGAATCTGGTACTGCCCCTTAGCCTTACCCCTACACTTAATGGTCAACCCATCAAACAACACTTTTTGCTACAACCCAACCCAGACAACACTATGGCAGACAACAAAACAAAACCCATTCTCCCTTTTCTCCAAAAAATTAAATCTTGGAGTGTAGCTCCTCGCTTGACAAAGGAGACATACAGCAAAGCCTTAGGTGCCCTGACTCATAAGACAGCTGATCACTGCTGCAATGCACATGATACCATAGGTCAACTCAGACCCTGCACTGAGTCAGCTTGGCTCCACCCCCAAATCAAGGAAAATGGGATTCAGGAAGCTGGTTCTGTGCCCTCCCTTCTGAATCTCATACACCCTTATTGCATATAGGCTTTTAAATAATAAAACTTAACACTACTTAAAAGGCTGATGTGCTCAATCATAATTATACAAACTATATTGCCCTGGCCAGTTTGGCTCAATGGTGGAAGCATTGTCCCATAACCAAAAGGTTGCAGGTGCATCCCGGGTCCAGATGCGTACATTCCCAGAACCCAGCAGATTCCCAACCCAGGGGCATATTGAGGCAACTGAGTATGTTTCTCTCACATCAATGTTTCTCTCTCTCTACCTTCCCCCCTCCTCTAAAAGCAAATGAAAATGTCCTTGGTGAGGATGAAAAAATAAACAAAAAATAAAATAAATGTGCACACTATTTGTTTGCCAGTAATTATGACTCTACTTGGACACATTTAATCAACATTTTCACAAGCATTTAGTCTTAACTAAATATTTTCATCAACAGGAAGTTCTAGAATTATACTGTATGAGGCCCCAAAATTTGGAGAACATTACACATTCCCCTAATCCAAAAACTTGGATAATGACAATGGGGTCTTGGTCATGGCCAGGCTGCAAGTTCAAGTCAGACCCTGTTTATGCATCATCACAGGCTCAGTGCTTAGCATAGGTCCAAACACACAGTCAACGCTCAGTAAATATGTGCTGGATTTTAATGAATCCTGTAAAAATCTCACTTGGAGACATTAGGTTGTGACACCTCTTTCTGCTTCTTCTCCCAGGAGCTTCTGGTATAACCCAGGCTGGGCAGCAGGGGGCACCCAAGGCTGCTGCTCAAATCTGAGAAGGTATGGCAGGAACTCATAAAGGGGGTTGGATATAGACCAGGCTTTAAAAGCCTGACGTGCCCTGCACTCCCCATGGTGACACTGGCATTCCTAAGGTGCAGGTGGCAGACTGAGCAGAGGAAGCAGGTTTCAGGGCCTGAGAACCCACGGAAATAACTCCCGAGAGAACTTTACCTTTGCAGAGAGAATGCGCAAAAAGAGAGAGAAACCTCCCACAGCTGTCAGTCTCAAAGAGCTGCTCTCACCTCAGTCCATGTGGGGAAGGGGCTACAAAGCAGACAATCTTTATTCACAATTGGGGCAGCAGAGGGGAGATACCCCCAGGTCTGTCCAAAAGCAAAGAAATTGGGAAAGACGGCATGGGGCATGACCTCAGCATTCGTCCTCACCCAACAGGGTGTAAGGGTTTCTCGAGGCCAGGCTGGATCCTGGAGCTGAGGTCGGGGTGTCCTCATCCCCTTCCCCCTCCTCATCCGCATCCCGGTCCTCCTCTCCCTCCTCCTCACAGGAGCTGCTAAGCTCTTCTTCTTCCTCCTCTTCCTCCTTGTCACCTGCTGGCCCCACCCTGCCCTGCAAAACCACCAGCTCCATGGTCTCCGGATGGGATTCCCAGGTGCCTGGGGAACCGAAACAAGAAGAAGATCAGAGAAGAGTTTTGAACAAGGGACTAAAGCCAGAAAAAGATGGGGAAGAGGCAAAGACTAAGAATAAAAATAATTTTTTTTGTAGCTGCTGGAATGTATTCCTTCATTCACTCATTCAACCTCCCATATGCTAGGCACCGAATCGTTCTGCCCACATTAACTGTCACCACCTCACCAGGGGGGGGCAACTGGCACCGATTTTGTGGATCAGGAAACGGTCTCAGAGACACTTAGTAACACAGAGCTGACTGACAGGTGTAGAATCCAGGTCTGTCCCAGCTCTGTGTGGCCACAAGCCCACCCTCTCCTGCCTACACTACAGCAGGGCTGGGAGGCACACTGGTGGGCTGACCTTTCTGTTCACTATAGCCCGGGGGATGAAAGCACAGGCTGAGGCGGCCATCCAGTGCCAGCCGCAGGAGGCTGTTGGCCGCTCTGTACACATCGTTCCGTGCTGCCTTGGCTGTCTTGTAACCACGTTTCTCTGCCCAGGCTGAAGGGAAAAAAGCATAATGGAGAGGGAAGCCCATTAACCCCACCTCCCTAACACAGTCCTTCCAGTTTTCTAGAATATTCCAGGCCAAAGATCCTACTGTCCCATGACAGAAATCTAGGGGTGGCCAGCTGTTGGGTCAGTGACAGAATATCTGAAGAGAGGAGCGTCACAGGGCAGAGTAAAGGGCAAGGAGAGGAACCAGGCACATGGACCTTACCTTCACAGATGTCCCAAGCACACCAGGGGTGTTCTGCAGAGGGATCCTCAGCTTCCGGGTGGCGCAGGTGGAGCAGGACATGTACAGGGATTCGGGAGGCCAGGTAGCCCACAGCAGTGTAGGGCTCCTGGATCTGGGCAATGGGGTAGATCCCCGCCAGAACCTAAGAGGAAACAAAATGCTCAGCTCCTTCCTTGATCTCCCGTCTTCCCCCTCCTTCCCCACACTGCCCTCATACCTGCAACTGCTTAGGCAGAAGAGAGGGAAATATGAGGCCCGGGCAATCACAGAGCTTCACAGAGGGAGTCAGAAAGTAGGTCTGAAAGTATCGGGTGTGGCCAGGGGTTCTGGAGACACTCACAACCTTCCGCCCCACCAGCCCATTGATCAGAGAGGACTTTCCCACATTGGGGAAACCTGAGGAAAGCAAGGAAAGTTAACACTTGACAGATCCTCACTCTGTGATGGGAAGGATATGGTGCTCTATCTATAGATGAAACGGGAACTAAGGCTCAGAAATTAAGGAAGCAGTTTAACATTGCAAGTGACAAATCAGGCTCTGGACTTCCAGGGTTGAATCCTGGCCCCTCCACTTACCAGCTTTGTGACCTCAAAGCAATTGACTTAACTTTCTGAGCCTGTTTCTTCATTTTACTGTGTAGATATCTCCAACCCCACAGCAGTCAAGATCAAATGAGAAACAAATACAACTGTGTAGGTCAGTGCCTACAGTGGATTAAACACCCAATGCCAGTGAGACAGGCATCTCATGATTATACTAATTATCCAAGGAGAAGCCTGGAGACCATGGGCTCACTGACACTCTTGTCATGACACCATGTTCATTCTGGCGTGGATCAGCACTCTGGCCTCTCTTTGGATGTCCCTTCCAAAGATCGTTTCCTCCACCCTACCTCAGCTACAGATCCCTGTGGTCATGACCTGGAGCCTGTGACTTCACACCTCCAAAATCTCAACTGCAAGCATCCCCCTTTCTGAACTGACATCCCATCTTTCTAGATCATTTATCCTGATTCCTCCATTTTAATCATACTTTGACAATGACTCTAGTATGAGAACACTATTGAACACCCAATTCATGTCCTCACTTCCCTCTTTCCCAACTTTGATCCCATGACCCCAGTCTACAGCCAATCCCTGTCACAGACCCTGGACACCCCCTGATCCCACCTCTTCACTCCACTTTACTCACCTGGCAAAACCCCAACCCTACAAAATGCAATTCTTTCAGCACCTGCTCCCGGCAGCAGACTGCAGCTGGGGAAAGATGCACTACCATGACTGCACTCCATTTACAGCCGCTAAGAATCTGCTTTCCACAGGAGGGAGGGAGGAGGGAAGGAGAAAACAACCCTCCTCTGACAACACCCACCAGCCCCATTTCCCTGACCCCTTTATAGTGAAACACCTTCGAAGACTCATCACTTTTCGGTCACCACTTATTCATCCATCTTCTTTATGACTATAAACTCTTAACATACACATCTCCTCTTTTCTCCTTGTCTCTCAAAGAAGGGACAAAGTACGTATCTCTCCCACCTCCCCCAGGCTCCAAAAACACTTTTGCTGATGTTTCCTCAGCCCATTTCTTCTACAGCTCACTTCTTCTACCTCTGTGACTTTCTAAATAAACTTTCTCTTATAGTTTGAAAAAAGACTGTTCATATACAAAAATGCATAAAACATAAATGTGCTAGACAAACCCCATATCACCCACTCCTGTGTGATATGCATCTCCAGAGGCCCCACTGGTCCCTTCTTAATCATAAGCCTCTCCTTTAGCCTTAGTTTGAGTTGTAAGGGATTCTGTTGCTTACATTTCATTTTAGTTTTATAACCTATGTACTCCTGAATGATGCAGTTCAGTTTTGTAGCTTTTGAACTTTCACAAATGGACTTATGTAATATGGAGACTGTTGTGTCTGGCTCCCGTATCACACAATGTTACACAAAGTTCTACCATATTGTTGCCATTCTCTCACTGGCCTACACCAATCTGGCTTTCTCTCCTCCATTCCACTGAAACCCCTCACGTTCACATTGCCGAGTTCACTGAGCAAATCTCTGCTCTCATCCCACTTGATTTGTCGACAACATCTGATACAGCTGAGCACTTCTTCCCCCTCCAAAAAAGTTTTGCATTTGACATCTGGGGATCCCTGTTTCCTCCTCCTCTGCCCAACCTCTAAATACCAGCTTGGCCTCCACTTTCCACCTAGCTCCTCCCCCACACCTCCCCCAATCCATGGCTGTTTTAAATACCATTTATACCAGTGGTCCCCAACCTTTTTGACACCAAGGATCAGTTTCATAGAAGACAATTTTTCCACAGACCAGGGTGGTGGGGATGGTTTGGGGATGATTCAACCACATGACACTCAAGCTCAACTCCTGCTGTGTGGCCCAGTTCCTAACAGGCCCAGACTGGTACCAGTCTGTAGCCCACAGGTTGGGGACCCCTCATTTATACCCACTAGTGGCTCCCCAAATTTAAATGTCCCAAATCCAAATCTCCAATTCTCTTCCCTAAGCTCCAGGCTGATATACCTATTCAATATCTTCACTAGGGATATATTTTTTAAAAGATTTATTTATTTTCAAAAAGTGGGCAAGGGAGGGAGAAAGAGAGGGAGAGAAACAGTAATGTGTGGCTGCCTCTCACACTACTACACCCACTACTGGGGACCTGGCCCACAACCCAGGAATGTGCCCTAAGAATGGAACCAAAGACCCTTGGTTTGCAGGCCAGAGCTCAATCTCCTGAGCCACACCAGCCAGGGCTCCACTAGGGATATTTTTTTTAAATCTCAAATTTAATGACTGAACCCCCTCCCCTCCTAAACTCCTCCAACCTGCTCCTCTCCCACTCTTCCTATCTCAGTATTCCCAGTTGCTGAGGACAAAAACCTAAACTGGACGTGCACTACAATAGCCTCTGATGCACTCTCTGCTTCCCTTCTTGCCCACCCCCCACATTTACTATCCCCTGTCTTACTCAAAGCCCACCCTTGGGTTCTTACAAGACTCCAAAACTCTTAGCCACAGCACCTTACATAATGTGGTGTCTGATGACCTTTTTGACCTCATCCCCAGTTCTCTTTTCTGTCTCCAATACTCCAATCTGTCATTCCCACCTCCAGACCCTTTCTTTCACTTACTACCCTTGGCCCAGAGGGCCCTTGCCCCACATCTCCACAGCCACTTCTCTTCATCATTCCAGGCTTTTCTCAGGAATTTTTCCAAAAGGACCACTCCTCTTTAAGTCTCTCTCTGTCCCCTTTCACTGTTCCCTAAATAACATGATTTTAAATGATGACTCAATTTATTCACAAGAAAACAGCTCCATAAAGGAAGAGGCCTTCCTGGCTGGTGTGGCTCAGTGGTTGAGGGTGGGCCTGTGAGCCAAAGGGTCTCCAGTTCAATTCCCACCTGGGTTGCAGGCTAGATCCCCAGTGGGGATCAACCACACATTGATGGTTTGCCTCCCTCTTCTTCCCTCCCTTCCCCCCTTTAAAAAAATAAATGAAATCTTAAAAAAAAAAAAGGCCTTTCTCATCTTCATGGCAGTATCTCCTCCCCCTGCACATAGCACCTGTACCTGGTACTCAGGAATGGATGAGTGAGAGTAGCATGGCAGCCCCAAACCAGGGTGGCACGTGCCAACCCACCCTGAACACAGGCTGCCAAGACAGGGCACGGGCCTCCTGGGATAGAGAGCTGGGCTCAGAGTCAGCACAAGGGAAGTCAGAGGGAATGACTGGAATGGGGAACAATCTGTCGGCAGTCAGGCAAGTTTTTCCCAAGACAAAAAGGAGACTTATCCCAAAAGGTAAGTCAGGAGCATTTCCTAGGAGCCAACTACTCTGCTTTCCCCAATTTCTACTAGGCTTGGTCTTTTTTGCTTAAAATAATACCCTAGTACTACAGCTTTGACAAAATCACTTTGCATCTCTCCCACCCAAAATGAAAAGGAGTCCCGGGCCCCTCTCTCCCCCACCAAGAGCAGAGACAAATCTCTGGAATAAGGAAAGATTCTCTTTGACAACAGGTTAAGATGCAAAAAGAAACTAACATTTGCTAAACTCCTACTATGATTTAATGACCACTCTACTATGGACTAATTACAACAACTGAAACAGTTAATACACATAAGTCACTTAGTACAGTGCCTGGAACATAGTAAGACCATATAAATGTTAAGTTTTAACAATTATTCTTATTGTCACCATTTTTCAGGCTTTGTTAGACCCTCTCTATAGTCTTCCCTTCATTCCTCACATTTGTTTTTACTTGGGTATCACTGTCCTCATTATAAAAGTCAATCTATGACCCAGAGTGAGTAAATACTTGCTCAAGATCAGTAACAACTGAGAAGAGATGGAATTTAACTCAGGCAATGATCCTTCTACTGCAGCAGAGGGTCTTCAGAGACCCTGGAGCCTAATGAGACTTGATCAGCTTTCCTCTTTTCCAAATGTTGAGACTGCCCTGCAAGGGCCACAACCTCCTTACCCACACAGCCGATGGTCACTACCCCGTCCTTGTAGCGCTCTCGGGTTAGGCTGGCTGGCTCCATTGCTGAGTCAGACTGCTGCTCTACCAGGACTGCTGGCCCATCATCTTCTTCCTCCTCCTCACCAGAGCCATTGCCCCAGGTGGCCCCAGCCACATCACGGGCGATCTTCTCCCGCCAGCTGCTCAAATCCACTGCTCGGGGAAGGAAAAGACATAGAAGGTTTTCCCCAGGACCACCATATATCACGGCACATACTATGATGGCACAGCTTGTGTAACCAATACCCTCTGGAGTAGGATAGTGCCAACCTGTACCATGGATGACTCCCCATTCTTCACTTGACCCCACCCTGGAATCACATGCATTTCTCTGTCAAAGTTTTCTGAAAAGTCCTGGGAAGCCTGATGGCAGCTGCACTAGGGCTCCTGCCTACCTGTTGCTTCTCTGGTCCCACCAAGCCAGTCTTCCATTCCTCCCCATGGCCCCTTGCCTGTGTCCATAATAGAGGAGCTGACTTCAAGAAAGGTGAGCAAAATGACTCTGGGACTTGGATCTCCCCCATGGCCTGCCACATCTTCTTCTAAGGGGCACAAACCTTTCCCTGCCGTGATGGCTTCACAGGCTCTCAGCAACTGCTCCGGCCCCAGGGCCCGAGTCCATCCTCTCCCCCGCCTTCGGCTCTTCTTCAAAACTGAGATTCAAGGGTCCAAAAGGGTTAGCACACCCCATCTCTGTCACCACCCTCAGGTCCAAAATCAGGTACTTCATTGTCAACAAGCCTCTCTTTTCTCCCCCTTGTCCCCTGCCACGCCACCTCTCCCATGCTGCCCTTTTCATTTCCCACTCACCACTACTAGGGTCCTGTGGGATGCGGGGGTCCCGAGGGAAAGAGGTGAAAAGGACGATATGGAGCTGGGGAAAGTGCTGGTGGAAATAATGCTTCCAGGCAACCACGAGAGCCGGTGGGGCCAGATCCACCTTGTTCAGGACCAGCACCAGGGCCAGCCCAAGTTCTCCAGTCACATACTCGTAAAGTGCTGGTGGGAAATTCACAACCTGGGATAGGGTTGGTAAGGGGATGAGCAATGAGAGGTCAACCCAGAGCCCTCTGCCTCTAGCTCCCTACTCAGCAGTCATAGCTTAGAGACAAAACTCTGGTAGTAGCAGAGTCTGGGGCAAAAAGGGTAAATCAGCCAAATTAAACTAGAAAAACAAAGTAATACCTATAGGTATTAAGTAATACCTATGCATTTATGTAGGAGTGCGTGTACAACCCGTTAAGGTCCTCCGAAAGAGATCCTCTTGACATCCCTCACACACCTCCCTTCCTCCCACTGAAAGACAATAGTGAAGCGGCAAAGCAGGTCCACACAGTATCATCCAGCAGCAGAGTTTAGAGCCTTAACTACCACGCCCACATTCCAGGTGAGTCCTGTGCTCACTGATGTGGCAGGGCAAGGGGAAGCTCCCAGATGCCTTCATTATACCCCCAAGAACTCCACTCTGGGATTTTCTACTCATTTAGCTCAGCTGGACTGGGAAACAGGATATGCAGTTTTTCTTTCTTTCTCTTTCTTTCTTTTCTTTTCTTTTTTATTTTTTTCCTCATCTGAGGTCACGCTTAGTGATTTTAGAGAGAGGAGAAGGAAGGGAGGAAGAGAAACATCAATGGGAGAGAGACACATCTATGGGTTGGCTCTTATACACACCCCAATAGGGGACCAGACCGGTAACCTAGGCACGTGCCCTGACCAGGAATCAAACCTACAACCTTTTTTTTTTTTTTTTTGGTTTATGGGATGACCAACTGAGCCACATTGGCCAGAGTAGGCTACGCAGTTTTTCATCAAAGGAATAACCAAGAGGAGAGTCAGCTGGCCAGGAAAGAAGTAACAGGCTATAGCCCTGATGAATAAAAAACTGAGTCTCCGACTGCAGACATCAGCACAGGATAGAGGAGACTAGAAAGGAAGGTGGATACCTCTCTGTCTCCCAACTCCTGCCTCTGCCCTTAACCCCACAAGAATTTTTCTCTCTCCTCCTGCTTGCCCAGCCTCATCCCAATACTCACTGGATGTCGGACATCAGTGATCAGCAGGACAATGTCAGACATCTCTAACACTCGCCACAGTTGCCTCCACGTCTGAAAAGACAAGGTCAGTGGAAGAGACCCTGAGCCTAGAGTCCCTTTCCAGGCCAATTTGACCCTAGGTCACTATGCTCTACTACTGTCCCCTTTCCATTCTCACCTCCAGATTGTGCTCAAAGTAGCTAAGTTTCTCTGACATGTAAGCCCCATGAATCTTCCCGAGATACTCCTGAAAACTCCGTTCCTCCTGACTCATTAGTTGTTCCTTGGACATCTCATAGCTCCAAGGCGGACGGCGGGGAAAGTCCAGCACTGCAAAATCAAGAAAAATCCAAGTAAGTCTGAGAATAGTTTCAGGACTCCAGAGTGCATCCCAGGCCCCTCTTTCTCAGTTTTTCCTCTTCCACACTCCTCACCCCAGTCCAGTGCCTGTCTCAAACATCTAGGTGTTAAATTCTCACTCACCTGAACCAGGCTGATAGACTTGGTGGATGTCAAGCTCCAGCACCTCAGGACTGACGGGCTGTAATACTTGCTCCCGGGCTGCTCTCTTTCTCCTCTCCACCTCCTCCCTGCTATCCCGTTCGAAATGCAGTCGGTATCTATGGGAACAAGAACCAAAGCATCCATCACAATCCTGTGGCCACAAACTCCTCACTTGCGCAGACAATTTTGCTAAGCTTGTCTGTCTCAAAGGTTGTTTGCTTCCTGAGTCGGCCCTCCTCCAAGTCCATTTTTCACGTAGTATTCTCACCCTTCTAAAACCAAACTCTCTCCATCCCTCCAGAAAGGAAGATTGTGGCCCGCTCCCGTGAACACAGCGGCCCGCAGAGAACCATGGCATCCCAGCCCCACCACCTCCAGTTTCAAGCCTTCACCAGTGGCAGCCGGCTTTCCCCCTACCGTCTGACTTCCTGGTAAGCGGGGAAGGCCCACTCTCACCGATTTGGGTCATAGCCTCGCGGGCCCAGACCCTGAGAAGGCTGCTGGTTGAGCCTACGGATATGATGGGTCACACACTCCCCGTCCGAGGTGTCGGTCTGCTCCTCCCGCCGCTCCCGGCTCCCGCTGCGGCTGTTGGAACTGGATCGCAGCCCATCTTGAAGCCCTGCGGGGAGGAGCCGGTGACGCCAGTGCTGGTCGCCTCTCAGGAGCCAAAAGATCCCCTCCCCAGTGGCCCTGGCTCCCCCTCACCCCACCGCCACTTCTTTTGAGGCCCGATCTCTCACATAACCTGCTCGGGACCCTCCTGGATGTGCATAGGAGTAGTCACTCCTCCCGGGATCTGCGTTCGAGCAAGAGGGATTCCCTTCCCCCAACTCTCCATCCTTTCCCCCCTTTCATGTAAGGGTGTTGGGATGAGAGAATCCCCGCCGCAGTCGCCCGCCAGCGTGGGCGCGCCGCCACCGCACCCTCCCACGCCCCCCAGAGGGGCATAGGGCACACACCTCCTTTCAGCGGTGCGAGAGCCCGAGCCCCGCCCCCTCCTCTCGCTACTGCACTGACCTCGCTTCCGCTCGCGTTTGTCCTGCAACTGTTTCTTTTTCTGCTTCACACTAAAGGGCTTCTTCCTCGGCATGGCCCGGACCAGTCACCTGGCCCGCACTTCGCCGAGCTCCCGCCGCCTCAACTGACTCCCCCTCCCGGGGCAGCCCCGCCGCCGAGGCTGGGGACCCTCCAGGGGGCGGGGCTAGGTGGTGACGACAGCGGGCAGGTCCGGTCTATTCGCCCCAGTAGCCCGGCTGAAAGGCGGGCGGAAGGAGGAATACAGTCACTTCCCTCCCGGAGCGAGGCGAGACGATGTAGGGCGGGCTCCCGGAACGTGAGAGCCAGTGGCACTGACAGAGGCAGGAGGGAGGTGCGCGTGGGAGGATCGAGCTCGCTTTGTCACGGACGCTACCACCTAGCTCTCGGAAGAGGGGGGACGTGTGTCCTCAACACCTACGTGCCTGGGAGAAGCTACCACTCACCTTGAGGGGCTGTGGAGCGGCAGGCGTGGGGAGAGAGGGGCGTGAACAACCCGAAGCTACTTTCCCAGCCCCAGGGCTTGACCTGAAAAGGCTGAGACTGTGCGCCGGAGATTGGAACCCAGTTTGCACTTACTCTGTGGGTGGGGTCAGAGGTCTAGAACGGTGGGAGCGGTCTAAAGCATCCTGAGCGCCGCCCTGCGGGGATCCAAATTACTGGTGGGAAGAATGAGGAAAAGGTTTACAGATCATAAGGGCAAGCGCGGGCGAGGAGGGAAACCCAGATGTTACTAAGGCTTTGAGGGGAAGGTCAGAGGTCACGAAGTTGTGCCTGCAGCTGTTACCATAGTAACCGGGAGCCGGATGTGGCAGTCTTTGTGTGCGACAGCCCTCTTCACAGACCTAGCTCGAGAGCCTGAGGACTCTAATATACCATGTGCAGCCGGTCGTGCAGGTTTTTTCAGCGAGGGAAGAAGAAAGGAATTTTTCAAGCACTTATAGAAGCGCAGCGAAGGAAAGGTTTGAGATTGCCGCTGCCTGACAAAGACCTAAGGAGGCAGCTGACGTGAGAAAGCTACACAATAACACCCACACCCTTGCGGAAGCTAAATGGAGTCGCCTCAGCTTCCATGTCCACCGCACCCCGGAAGCGGAAACAATCCCAGCGTGCCCCTTCACCGTACTCTAAGGCCTGCTGCAGCCTTTGCAGCAACTGCGATGCCCAAATGAAAGAAGCAGAATCAGCAGCAGCAGCTGACGCTAGACCTCCGAGTGTCAAAGCGAGAAGAGATTGGAGAAGAAGATGATGGGATTCCTACGGGTGAGGAGCACGGGAGGATTGTGCACATGCCTGTCAGCAGATGGAGGCCATGACTTAGGAGCAGAAAGGTGCGGGGGAGGGGAAGGAGGAAGGGCGCACTCTCTGAGGCTGGGGGATGGTGTTGAGGGCCTATCCGGGATGGAGCCCTGAAGGAGATCCCTTACTTGAACCCTCAACTGCAGTCCGGCTCCTAAATCTTTTCAAAGGAGACTGGGGAAGAGAGGCTTATAGAGGTTGTGTGCGCTGCCACAAAAGGGCAGGCGAGTGAGTCCTTAGAGAGGTTACAGGTTTTGGTGACTGGAATAACAGTATGTGACCAGACGTTCACAGGGGAGGTGGAAGTGTAACTTTTAAACTATTGGGGGGAAGGGGAGGCTGATTGGCCGTAAGTTAAACAAAAGGGTCTGGATACTTTGGATAGCAACAATGTCAGGGAAAGAAAATGGTGTGAAAACGCCTAACGCTACTAAGAATATGCCTGGTTTTACTGGTTGGATTAAGAAATCGATAATACAACCAAAATAAAACAGGATTGCCATGGCTGGTGTGGTTCAGTGGATTGAGTGCTGGCCTGTGAACCAAAAGGTCGCTAGGTTTGATTCCCAGTCAGGGCACATGCCTAGATTGTTGGGCACATCCCCAGTAGGGGTGTGTGAGAGACAACCACACATTGATGTTTCTCTCCCTCTATTTCTCCCGCCCTTCCCCTCTCTCTAAAAATTTTTTAAAATATTTTATTGCTTTTTAAAAAGAGGGAAGGAGAAAGAGTGGGAGAGAAACATCAGTGTGTGGTTGCCTCTCATGTGTCCCCTACTGGGGGCCTGGCCTGCAACTCATGCATATTCCCTGACTGGGAACTGAACCAGCAACCCTTTGCTTCACAGGCCTGTGCTCAATCCACTGAGCTACACCAGCCAGGGCAAAAAAAAAAATTTTTTTTAAAGAAGAACGGGGTCATCAGTCCCTCAGTTCATTATAATGACCATATTTTTGTGTCTTCTCTTAGGACCACCCAGCCTTCTGGGCCCTCCCACCATGGCCAAGGGAAAGCCCGGTGGGCCCAAGTCAGGTGAGGAGGAAAGGACCCAAATCCTTTGCTTATGTCCTAGAGAAGGGAAGAACTAAAACCTAGGAAAGACTTAAAAGCAAAAGATGAGGGATTCGGCACCTAAATGAAGAGATGTTGTGCATTCACAGGTTGGAAAACTCAAGTTGTGAAAATGTCAGTTCTTCGTAAATTAATCTGTATAGTCAGTGCATTCCCAGTTATAATCCCTATAATTTTTGTGGAAATAAACATTCTACATTATTGTATGGAAATGCAGAGGATCACGGTGAGAGACTGCAAAGATAATCTTGAAGTGAAAGGGCTTGCTCTGAATATCCAGACCTAGTGTAAAAAGCTAGTTATGATGTGGTATTGAAGCAGGGATAGACATGTAAGTCAATAGAACAGCATAAAGGGTCCAGTAATAGGCCCACACATATCTGAAATAGTGGTCTTTTCGGTTAATGATGATAGATGATAGATTAATTGAATATTCATAGGGGGAAATGAAATTCAATTTATTCATACCATATACAAACATCAATTCCAAGTAGAATCTAGATCTAAGTGTAAAAGATAAATAATTCTAGGAAATAAATATATTACATTGTCTTAGAGTAGATAAGAGTTTTTACACAGGAAAAAACACTAACCATAAATATTTATAAATTGAACTACATTAGAAAATAAACTTCTTTTAACCAAATGATACCATTAAGAAATTAATAGAGTAAGCCCTGGCTGGTGTAGCTCAGTGGATTGAGCGCGGGCCTGTGAAGCATATGGTCGCCAGTTCCATTCCCAGTCAGGGCACATGCCTGGGTTGCAGGCCAGGTCCCTAATAGGGGACACATTGATGTTTCTTTCCCACTCTTTCTCCTTCCCATCCCCTCTCTCTAAAAATAAATTTTAAAAAATATTTTTTTAAGTTAAAAAAATAAATTAATATAGTAGAAGATACTTACAACAAATGTAAGCAATAAGGAGCTCAAATCTAGAATATATGAAGAACTCTTATGGACAGCCTGTTAGAAAATTGGTAAAAGACTAGAATAGCCATCTCATAAAAACTGAAATTTAAACGGCAAAAGCAAGTGAACAAAACATCATTAGTTGACAAATAAATGCAAGATAAAAGTATACCACTCTGAAATTGAAGTGCTTGTGCACTGTTGGTGAGATTATAAAATGGTACAACCACTATGAAAGACAGTATAGAAGTTCCTGAAAAAATTAAAAATCGGGCCTGGCAGGTGCGGTTCAGTGGGTTGAACACCAGCCTGCGAACCAAAGGGTTGCCAGTTTAATTCCCAGTCAGGGCACATGCCTGGGTTGTAGGCTAGGTCCCCCATAGGGCTGTGTGAGAGGCAGCCACACACTATATTTCTCTCCCTATTCCTCCCTCCCCCTCTCTCTAAAAATAAACAAATAAAAAAATAATGCTTAAAAAAAAACCTTCAAACTCAGCAGAATTGCAGAATATCAGACAGATTGGCAATATCCAGAGTTGTCAAGGCTATAGGACAACTGCTAGTCAGGGTATAAATTGGTAGCCCTGGCTGGTGTAGCTCAGTGGATTGAGCGCGGGCCTGCTAACCACACGATCGCTGTTCGATTCCCAGTTAGGGCACATGCCTGGGTTGCGGGGCCAGTTCCCAGCAGGGGACTCACGAGACGCAACCATACATTGATGTTTCTCTCCTTCTCTCCTTCCTTTCCTCTCTAAAGATAAATAAATAAAATCTTTAAAAAAAATTGGTACAACCACTTTGTAAAAAGTTTGAGACTTTATTAAACTTGAGCATACATATACTATAGGACCCAGTAATGCCTCTACTATATATACACTCAATAGAAATGCTTACATATGTTAACAGAGATGTGTATAAAAATGTTCATAGCAGCATTTTTTGTTATAGCCCCAAAGTGGAATCTACCCACATGTCCACCATCAGTAAAATGGATGAATAAGTTGTGTATACTTGCATTTGGATACTACACTGCAATGAAACGAACTCCTGCAGCAGGCCACCTGGATGAATCTCACAAACATGATGTTGAGCAAAAGGAGCCAGACACAAAAGAATGCAGACTGTATGATTCCACCTATGCAAAGTTCAGAAAACTAACTGGCAAAAACCAACCTACGGTGCTAAAAGTCAGGATAGTGGTTACCTTTGGGGAGGAGGTTAATAAGGTCCTATCCCTTCACCTGGGTGGTGAAAACACAAATATGTTTACTTTGGTGATAATTAAGTTGTGCACCTGAAATTGGTGTATTTTTTTGTGTTTATAATGTACTTCAATAAAAAGTAAAGAAAACAAAATTAGGGTTTATCAGGTTTAAGTTAGCCGTTGATCACCTTTCCATGGTGTCTCTCTCTCTCTCCCTCTCTAGCTCTTCACAGAGGTCCTCCAGGATCAAGGGACTGATGATTCTACCACTGCTGACTCTCCCACCTCCTCTCCGAAGCAGAGGCCCAGTTTGAGATGGCTTTGCCCCCAGGTGTGGCCCATATGGTCATGGTTGGTGGGGGGTCAGTGCTGAGCCTCCTTTTCCCATACCAGGCTATAGTAATCCCTCCAGAGGGGGCTTTCACAAAGAACAGAGACAACCTCAAAGACTCAGAAGCTGGCCACTTGTCAAGAATACCTGCCCTCCCAAGAATGAACCCCAGATTATGGAAGGTGAGACCCATTTTTGTTTATGCCTTGTACATTTAATACCCATCACTCCCAGAGTGACCATGACTCTTTTCCTTTGGGCTGTCCTTTGTCCTCTTAAAGTGTGGGAGTAGGCCTGAATGTTTTTCTCCTAGGAGAAATACCACCATTTCAGAATATCTGGAAATGGTAGGAAATAGGAAGTCTGACTATACTCTGTATCTCTACTGTTGTTTTCTTTCTTACATTTTATATTGACCCATTTTCATGTGTTCACAGACAAATCTGACTGCTCTGTTTGCCGACATTTTTGCCAAAAAGGGCCACTGTCGATATGAGGACCTCTGTGCCTTCTACCACCCAGGCGTCAATGGATCTCCTCTGTGAGACTGTGTTCCCATCCAACCTGGAAGGAGCCCTCTATGCCCTATCGGCCACATATTTTCCCTGTGGCCCTGTAATGGCTACTGTGATGTTGTTCAACCCACCACCTCCCAGTCAGTGACACCCACCCCTATTTACCACCTCTCCCATTTGGGGTCCAGAGTTGTGTTTCATCACCGGTATACAATGTGCGCTCTTCTGATCAGCCTCCAGAGACTTGCCTTCAGTATCCCATCTTTGTTCCTTTCAATTGCTTCCTGGATCCTTTCTCCCTTGCCAACTGACTGCTAAGCAGGAAATTTACTTGGTACTGTTTCTTGTGCAATTGTCCATCAAGCCCCCAGTATTGCCCTCAATTCCTGAGCCCTGGAGCAGTTTCCTACCATTCCCTCCTTCTAGCTGCTTGTTTTTTTGGTTTTTTTGTTGGGGTTTGTTTGGTTTTGGTTTTTTTTTTTTTCAGTTTTTTTTTAATTTATTTAATTATTTTTCAAGTACAGTTTTCTGTCTATTACTCCCATCCCATCCCATCCCACCCAGCTGCTTGTTTTGAGTCCTTTATATGAGATACCTCCTGCTCCCAATGTTAGCAGCTGCTCTGTGAATCTCCCCAGGTTGTCTGACCTGGGGTCAAGTTTCAATGACTGGTACAGAGTCACTCCCTGAAAAGCCACTGTCCCTGCTTTTGGATTTTGTAGTTTCACCATCAGTAGCATGGCCCCCGCCACTGTGGTCTGTGATCACTGTGCTTTGTGAAAGAAATCTGCATCCCCTCATAGTCTTTTTCAGTGTCCATGGCATTTCTGTGGCTTAACACACTAGAGTATTTCTGCCAAATGAGTGAGGTTCTTGGTGCCCTCTACACTTGCCTCAACCCCAAAACGGGAGAACTGTCAAACTTCCCACAAGAGTGCTTCCTTGGCCTCATGAGATGTCCTCTAAAGCCTCTGGTGGGCCTACCCCATGCCCTCTACAGCCCATTTTAGTTAGACTGCATCACTGTGAGGCCACCAGGCTTTTTTGAATTCTGTGAATTTCCACCTGACCTGTCTTTGGGTGGAACCTGGACAGTATTGTCCTCGCCCAACCTCTACTTCCCTGGCACTGGTTGTTTTCTGTGAAAACAACAGTGAACAGGCTGCTGTGAACTGACCCTGAGGATATGGGTCAGGAGTTGTTAGGGCAAGAAGGAGGGTTGTTGAACTGAAAGTGAATTTTTTCTTTTTAAGATATTTTATACTAGTAATAAATGCAGTGGAAATGAACATTTTCTTTTGTTCCTATGTTCCAGTCATCTCTGGAGGTGCAGACAAGGCTATTGGTGAAGTCATTGGGGTTTTTTTAAGCATTTTTTGAAGACTATTTTTAGACAGGGGGAGGGAGGGAGAGAAACATCATTGTGTGGTTGGTGGCCTCTTGCACGCTCCTACTGGGGACCTGGCCTGCAACCGAATCAACCCAGTGACCCTCTGGTTTGCAGGCCCGCACTCAGTCCACCAAGCCACGGACCAGCTAGGGCTTGAAGTCATTTATACTTCATTTAGTTCATACGTAGTGCTGATGGGGAAAGGCAAAGCTTAAGTTTCTTCCAGGCTGAAGGAACTAGTAGGGGTCCTGTTAACTAGACTAGGCTGCATTATATTAAGGGTAAAGTTTTGTGGGGAAAGAGGAATAGCCAGGTATCCATGGAGTAATTTTTAAATATCTGTGTGTATAAATTTGATATTTATGGAGTGGTGATGACAGCAGTCTTTCAATAAATATTTTTGGGGCCAGGCACTATATTAGGGACTAAAGACAGCAGCAAAAACCAGTGAGTTGAAAATCCACAGGGCAGGATGTGTTCATCAACAAAAATCACAAATGTACCCTGGCTGGTGTGGCTCAGTGGATTGAGCACCCAGCCTGTGAACCAAAGGGTCATTGATTCAATTCCCAGTCAGGGCACATGCCTGGGTTGCAGGCCAGGCCTCATTAAGGGGCTCATGAGAGGCAACCACACACTGTTTCTCTCCTCTCTCTAAAAATAAAATCTTTTTAAAAATCACAAAGAGTGTAAAGTTAGACTTGTCAAAAGTACTGTAAAGAAGCAAAATGTGATAAAAGGGGGAGGATGTGATAAAGGTTCCCTCTGAAGATGAAAACAGGCAAGCTCTGAAGGATGAATAGGAGGTGAAGTGGGACAGTTTAGTCCAGGCAAAGGTGAGAGACAACATACAATAAAGTTGCAGGATACAAAATTGATGTAGAAAAGTCCTTTTGTAATTGCAACCAAAAAAACCAAAATACCTAGGAATAAACTTAAAGGACATGAAACACCTATATACTGAAAATTACAATGTATTATTAAAAGATAGGAAAAGACAAACATGGGAAAATATTTTGTTTATGGGTTGGAAGAATTGGTATAGTTAAAATGGCCATAACAAAAGTAATATACAGATTTATATGGAAACGCACAAAATCCAAATAGCCAAAGCAATTCTGAGAACAAGCTGGAGGTATACTACCTAGCTTCAAATTACACTACAGAGCTAGGATAATCAAAACATGGTATTGGCAGGAAGACATCGGTGGAAGAGAATTGAGAGCCCCAAAATCAAACCACATGTATATGGACATAATTATTCTTCTTTTATTTATCTTTAGTGGGGAAGGGAAGGAGAGAGGGAGAGTATCAATGTATGGTTGCCTTTCATGGGTCCCCTGCTGGGAACTGGCCTGCAGCCCAGGCATGTGCCCTGACTGGGAAGTGAACATGGTACTCTGGTTTGCAGGCCCACGCTCAGTCCACTGCACTACACCAGCCAGGGCCTGGACAGATAATTTTTGACAAAGGAGCCAAAAACACAACAAAGGGGGAGAAGTATCTTCAAAAACAGTGCTGGAAAAATTGGAAAGCCATATGCAAGAGAATGAAACTATAGTTTGTCCCCACATACAAAAATTAAAAGTGGATCATGCCCTGGTTGGTGTAGCTCAGTGGATTGAGTGTGGGCTGCGAACCAAAGGGTTGCTGGTTTGATTCCCAGTCAGGGTACATGCCTGGGTTGCAGGCCAGGTCCCTATTGGGGGCCATGTGAGAGGCAACCACGCATTGATGATTCTCTCCTCTTCCTTCCCCTCTCTCTAGAAATAATTAATTAAAAAACTAATACTAAAATGTTTTATTTTGAAAGAATTGCTTTAAAAAACTAGATCAAAGACTTAAATGTGAGATCTGAAACAATAAATTACATAAAAGAAAATATAGATACTAAACTTATGGGCCTTTGTTGTGGAGAACATTTTATATGTTTGACCCCAAAGACAAGGGAAGTAAAGGCAAAAATAAGTGAATGTGACTGTGAAATTAAACAAGCTTCTGCACAGCAAAAGAACTAACAACAAAATATTGATAAAAAGGCAACCAACTGAATGGGAGATGATATTTGCAAATAATTCCCACAAGGGATTAATACTCAAAATATATTTTGAATAATTAATTTAACACCAAATAATTCAATTAAAAAATGAGCAGAGGACCTAAACAGACACCTCTCCTCAAAAGATATACAAGCAGGCCTGGCTGGTGTAGCTCAGTGGATTGAGCGCGGGCCTGCGAACCACACGATCACGGTTCGATTCCCAGTCAGGCCACATGCCTGGGTTGCAGGCCAGTTCCCAGCAGGGGACTCACAAGAAGCAACCATACATTGATATTTCTCTCCTTCTCTCCTTTCCTTCCTCTCTAAAGACAAATAAATAAAATCTTTAAAAAAAGAGAAAGATTTACATTAAAAAATACGTCTTAAAAAAAGACATACAAGCAGTGAACAGATTTATGAAAAGATGTTTAACCTCACTAGCTATTAGGAAGATACAAATCAAAACTACAATGAGATACCACCTCATACCTGTTAGAATGGCTATTATCATCAAGACAGGTAATAATGTGTTGGAGAGGTTGTGGAGAAAAGGGAACTCTCATTCACTGGTGCTGGGAATGTATATTGGTACAGCCTGTGGAGAATGGTCTGGCAGTTCCTAAAAAAATTAAGAATAGAGTCACCAGCCCTGGCTGGTGTAACTCAGTGAATTGAGCACGGGCTGAGAACCGAAGAGTCGTCAGTTTGATTCCCAGTCGGAGCACATGCCTGGGTTGCAAGCCAAGTCCCCCAATGGGGGCCATGTAAGAAGCAACCTCACACTGATGTTTCTCTCCCTTTCTCCGTCCCTTCCTCTCTCTCTCTAAAAATAAATAAAATTTAAAATATATATATATATATTTTTAAAAAAGAATAGAGTCGCCATATGACACAGCAATCCCTCTCCTAGGAATCTACCAAAAAAACTAAAAAATATTCACAAAAATATATACATCCCTATCATTAAGCATTATTTGCAGTGGCCAAGACATGGAAACAACGAAAGTGTCCTTCAATAGAAGATTGGATAAAAAAAAAAAAAGATATGGTACATTTATGCAATGGAATACCACTCAGCCACAAGAAAAGATGAAATACTACCATTTGCAACAATACAGATGGACCTTGAGAATATTATGCTAAGTGAAATCAGTCAAAAAGAGCTAAGAACCATATGATTTCACTCATATGTGGGATACAAAATTGAAATTCATGGACACAGACAGCAATGTGGTGGTAGCCAGAAGGAAGGTGGTGGAGGACAGGAGGTGGAAGGGACCTAATATATGGCAACAGAAGATAGACTCTAGGTGATGGGCACACAGTGCAATATACAAATATAGTATAGTAATGTACACTTGAAACCTATACAATCTTATTAACCAATGTACCCCAGTAAATTTAATTTAAAAAAAAACAGGTGAGAGAAGTGTGAGGTTAGGCAGAAGAAAGGAGTTACACTACTTGGGGCCTTACAAAACAACGTTTGGGGGCTTTTAAGAATGAAGCCTTTGAAGAGTTTCAAGCAGGCCAGTATCACAGGTTAAATTGGTTTTTCTTTCTTAAAAAAAAAAAAGACTTTATTGCCCTGGCTGGTGTAGCTCAGTGGATCAAGCATGGGCTTCGAACCAAAGGGTCTTGTTTGATTTCCAGTCAGGGCACATGCCTGGGTTGTGGGCCAGGTCCCCAGTGTGGGGCACATGGGAGGCAACCACACATTGATGTTTCTCTCCCTCTCTCTCCTTCTCTTCCCCTCTCTTTAAAAATGAATTTAAAAAATTATTTTTTAAAAAGACTTTATTTACTTATTTTAGAGAGAGTAGAAGGGAGAAAGAAAAGAGAGGTAGAGAAACATCAATGGGTTGCCTCTGGGCCTGTAACCCAGGCATGTGCCCTGAATGGGAATTGAACCAATGACCCTTTTGTTCACAGGCCAGTGCTCAATCCACTGAGCTACACCAGCCAGGGTTAGATTGGCTTTTCAAGAATATCAGTTCAATGTAGGGAGCTGGTCAGGCCTGGAGGTAAAGTTAAACGTTACTTCAGTAATCCAGGTGAGCTTCAGTGGTGGCATCAACTCTGGTTGTAGAGTTGAGGAAAAGTGGAGTTTGGGAAATAAGAGGATAAAATGCAAGTATGTTAGGTTTGGAGAGGTAGTTCTGGCTTACATAACTAGGGGCCATTTGAAAAGAAAGGTATTGAGGACCTGGCTGGGGTGGCTCAGGAGATTGAGTGCTGGTCTGTGAACCAAAGAGTCACTGGTTTGATTCCTAGTCAGGCATATCTGTGAGTTGTGGGCCTGGTCTCCAGGAGGAGGAGAGCAACAGACAAATGCACATTGGTATTTCCCTCCCTCTCTTTCTCCCTTCCCCTTTCTAAAATTATGTAAGTAAAATTTTTAACAAAATAAAAAGGTATTGGGAAAAAACAGGCAGAATGCCACTAATTTCCTTTTGAAATGGTTGTGTCTGAGCTGCATTTTTAAAGACATCCAAGGGAGGATGCAGTTGTAGTTTTGGTATTCAGATGAAAAGGAAGCATGCATCTGAGTTTTCTGCATCTAGGTGGTGGTTGAAGTAATGAGCATGAATATATTTATCCACTGTAAATATTATGTACCTATTATGGCCCAGTTTTTCAACTATAAGTTCAATTGTAACAGAAACCAAATAATATAGTTTACTTCTCTCACAAGTCAAGAGATAGACGGACGGTCCAAGGCATGTATGACAGTCATACCACTACAAGGTCCTTGGGTATTACCTCCCCCCAGATTTCAGCTCCACAATTCCTGGGGTCAGACCCTCCTAATTCACAGCAAAACTCCAGTTTGCTCATCCATGCTCCAAGCCACAGAACTGAGGAAGGGTAGAGCACACCAGCTGTCTTGAAGGAAACTTCCTTGGAGCTAACATACAGCTCTTCAATTTATATGCTACCAGCCATAACTTAATCCTGTGGTCAGTACTTAGCCACCAGTGAGGCTTGGAAAAGTACTCCATTCAGGCAGCCATGTGCTGAGCAAAATATTGAACTTTCATCAGGTGAAAATGGGATAGGATGAATATCTTCTACCAGCCACTCCCCGATAAAATTTCAGGATGCATTAGAAAAGAAGACAGTAAAAGTGACAATCCCCTTCCAGTGAGAGGTCACCAGGGACAACACACCTATAGTCAAGCAAAGTTTGGTTTATTAACTCTAAAGACGTTATCTCATTACAAGGGTTAGGGATGACAGATTAGGGTCTGTGTTAGGTGATTGGGGGAAGGTTCAAGAAAGGGGATTTGTTCTAGATTGGGAGCTCTTGGGAAGTAGAGGCAAGTCTACAACTGCACATCTTGATTAAATCTCATCTAGAAGGGAGGAAAAACACCTTGGCAGGAGTGCTCAGTGGATTGAGCACTGGCATGCAAACCAATAGAGGGCGCACAAGAGGCAACCACACATTGATGTTTCCGCACTTTCTTCCTCCCCCTCTGTCTAAAAAAATTAATAAAATCCTTTAAAATTAAACATGGCTAAAGCTTTAACTTGGCAAAAAATAAAAAAGCAGCCATCACTCATTGCAGCCAAGAGGAGGCTGTTTACTATGGTTTAGTACGGTGACCTTGTTTATGTCCATGCTTAAACAAGATTATGAACTTTGTCTTCATTGCTATCACTGGGTGACCTTGCCCACCGCAGGTGTCCTGTGAGGCTCATGATGAACATGAACATGCATGTCCTAGCTGTGAGTGCCAGGCCATTTCCCAGTCAGCAGGGCCTATTTTTCTCAAAAAATAAACAAATAATTACAGATCGTGATTAATTATATAAAGGAAATAAATAGTATATTACATAGAGCAGGGGTGTCAAACTCATTTTAATTGGGGGCTACATCAGCCTCACAGTTGCCTTCAAAGGGCCCAGTGTGATTTTAGGAATGTGTAAATGTAACTACTTCTTCACAGTTAAGTGAGAGCTCAGTGCTGCTGCCTGGTGGGAACAAGGTGGAGGGCCAGATTCAGCCTGAAGGCCTGTGTTTTCCACCTGTGGCATAAAGAATAACACTTGGGGGCTGCTCAAGACATGGTGGTTAGGAAAGACCTGGCTGAAGAATCTGTAGCTAAAGTTACCTGAGAGGAGAACATCAGGTGGAAAGAAAAGAGGGTCCAGAACTCAGTCTTGAAGAAACTGACATTAATGGGCAAGTCAAGACGGACAAGGATGAGCCAGACAAATAAACATGAGGTGTGGCCAGAGAGGCAGGAAAGATCTCAGCGTGCAGTGTCTTGTGGTTGCTCTGTGTTCTTCATATGTATTGTCTTATTTAAGCCTCACATTCATTCAACGAATGCTTTAGTGCCTTCTCTGAGCTAGGCGCTAGGTGCTAGGGGTGTACCAATTAAAAAGACAAAATTCTTGTTTATATGGTGCTTATAGTGTATTGAGGATGATCAACAATAAGGACATGTGTAATATAATCTTAAGTAATAAGTGCTCTGAAGAAAAACAAAGTGGCCCTGGCTGGTGTAGCTCAGTGGATTGAGTGCGGGCCTGCGAACCACACGATCGAGGTTCGATTCCCAGTCAGGGCACATACCTGGGTTGCAGGCCAGTTCCCAGCAGGGAACACACCAGAGGCAACCATACATAGATATTTCTCTCTCTCTCTCCTTCCTTTCCCCTCTAAAAATAAATAAATAAAAAAGAAAGAAAAACAAAGTGAAGGAGGAGAGTGATAGGTCAATACTACAATACATAGGGCTTTGAGGAGGTAGCGTACAAATAGATAGAGCCCAACACTAAATGAGAAGGCAACCACATGAATATCTGGAGGAAATGCATTCCAGGTATAGAGAACAGCAAGGGCAAAACCTCTGAGGCAGAAATGAGTCTTAGTGTTTGAAATAAAAATAGAGAGCCATGCTGGTTTGGGGCAGAGTAGGACCCCTGCAGCCAGCTGAGAGATCTACGAGGTTTCATCAGAGTAAGGGTCCCCTCTTGCCCAGGTGAAAGAGAGAGCCTGCGGTTTCAAGTGCAGAACCCCTCTTTCCCAGGTGAAAGGGAAAACCACGAGCTTTGACAGAATGTGGACCTCTGCAACCATGTAAAGAAGAAAGCCACACGCTTTTGGTCAGAGTGCTAACCCCTGCAACTTTGGTAGAAGAGGCCCACGCGGCTTTGGAGCGCTCCCTTTGGCCTCGTGCCCTATGGAAAGCAGGAGAGACTTTGACTGGAACTTGGTACAAAGAACTCTTGCCAGTGGAAGGTGCTGAATGACTTTGGATTAATTGGAGATCCTGCCTAGATGGTCAACACAGCTGATGATACCAGCGACCTTGAAAAACAGACGTGTGCTCTTTTCCTGATTTACATACCCGGAGTAGGGAACACTGTGTGTGTGTGTGTGTGTGTAGGTGTATACCCTAAAGGACTTTGATATTTTAATGGAGGCATTAGACCTGAATAGCATTAAATAAACATTTTGGTTTTTTCCCACACAAAAAATAAATAATAAAAAATAAAAATAATAGGTCTGTGTGGTTAGCTAGACTGCAGGAGACTAGATCAGAAAGTTCAACAGGCCAAGTCATACAAATCCCTGTAAACCAAAGCAAAGCATTTGGATTTTATTCAGAGTGATTTGAACAAAGTAATTACATTTTTAAACTACTACTAACTGAAGGATAGACTTGAGAATGGGAATAACAGCAGGAACACCAGTTAGGAGGTCACTCCTGTCATCCATGGGAATGATGGTGGCTTGGTCTAGAGTATAGATGGAGAAAATTGGGCAGATTTAGGATGTGTTTTAAAGTCTTAGTTGATGACAAAGTGGGCATCTGTGTCCTGTTCCTTATCTTAGAGAAAAAGCTTTCAGTTTTTCACCATTGAGCATGATATTATCTGTAGGTTTGTCACATATAAGCAATTGAATTCCTGAGCCTGAAGCTTACAGCAGAGGTTGAAGGCAGTAAGAGACATGTGCACACGTTCATCAGTTATGGATGGCTTTTTTTTAAGGTTTTATTTATTATTTATCTTTAGAGAGAGGGGAAGAGAGGGAGAGAAACATCAATGTGTGTTGCCTCTCACATGGCTCCCACTGGGGATCTGGCCAAAAACCCAGGCGTGCGCCCTGACTGGGAATCAAACCTGTGAACTTTTGGTACACAGCCCATGCGCTCAATCTACTGAGCTACACCAGCCAGGGTGTGGATGACAGTTAAAGTCGTGAGACACCAGTAATAGGTCTAGATAAAGACGAGTGTCAGATAATAGTCCCAAAATACTTCAACATCTAGACTTCAGAAGAAGATGCCAGGAAGAGAGGGGAAAGGGAGCAGCCACTGAGATGGAATGGAAACCTGGAGAAGCAGTGTCCCTGAAGAAAGCAAAGAGGGAATGACCATCTGTATTATATGACGCTGAGAAAGGATAAGGACTGAGAACTGACTCTAATCGGTCGACCCTTGGCAAGATGAATTCAGGCCATGGTGGGGACAAAAGCATGACTGTAGTTGTTGAAGGATAGAATGGGAGCTGAGAGGGCTGACAGGCACCTGCTCTTACACTTATTAAAGCGGTGGTGTTAGAACTGAAGCCAAATCTTGAAGGTGGTGGTGGTTTAACGGATATATATATATATATATATATGCCTGCCAGAACTTACCAAAATATACACTTTGCAGTTTCCTTGTCAATTTATTATATGTGCATTTTATCGTATACTATACTTCAATAAAGCTTTTGCCAAAAAAGGGGGGGGTGGTGGAGTAGGAGGACTTAAGCTCCATCCCACCCTGATTTCTGTTAGGCTAGAGTACTTCTTCGTTTATAACTATAAACTGGAGGTTTTGTGATACATCTCAACACCACACCGACAAGTCCTGAAAAGATAGACTGTGCTTTTCTGCTCCTAACCAGACGTAAGGGGCTGGTCGAAGGTAGCACCCACTCAGGAAAAAAATAGGATGCCTCCATTATTTCGTACTAGTCGGAAATTAGTGATGCGGCGTCTGGGGCTTCCCAGACTGTCAAAAATCCTCCACCTACGCCACAAGCTGGCAGACACCATCCCGCCTCAGTAGAGGCAAGCCACGCCCCCAACGATTGCCGGCAGGCCCCGGAGTTGACAGTGAAGCGTTCACAGAGGCCGCCGGGGGCGGGGCTGGTGGTGTGGGCGTGGAAATGAAGTCCGGTGCGCAGCCCCACGCTACCGGAAGCGGAAATTGCGGTCGGCGCCGCCAGAGTATCTGTAACTGCTGTCGTGATGCCGAAAGGTTCCAAGCAGCTGCTGTCGGAGCCCGAGTGGATAGGAGAAGGAGAGGGCACGAGCCCCGCAGGTGAGGCTCGTGGCCGGGGAGGGAACAAAAGAGGGAAAAGAAGAGAAAGAAGAGTGCCCCTGTTTTAGGATAGGGTCAGGGAACGCGAAACTGACCGGGCCGTGCGGGGGTACTGCGCATGCGTGCATTGGGGTGAAGAAGCGTTTTCATAGTCAGTAGTGGGTTTGGGGTGCGGGGCGAAAGAAAAGTGATGGGTGTAGCTCAGGAACTTAAGTTGGACTGGGCAAAGAGACAAGGAAGAGCATATGGAATCGGAGGAGAAATGTGGAGAAGTGAGAAAGTCCTCTATTCTTCTCTTTTGGACATGTTCCGCACCACACTGTATTCTACATCCCACAGAAGTACATGAACAGTACCCGGATCTCGTCGCGCCATAGCGCCGCCGGGCACGTGTACAGACCCCCCCCCCCCCCCCCCCCCGCCGAGGAGCCCACGATCCCACCTACTTCTTGAGAGAGGATGGCTCCTACATGGGCTCTTTCATAAGGCACATCTGACTCACCTGGAGCTCGAGTGAAGATGCTGGGTGTTGGAATGGGGATTAAGATTTACTTGGAAACAGCGAACGTTTGTTGAACGCTTGTTTTTTTTTTTTTTAACGCTTGTTTTTAATTAAACACTATAAATTGTGCTTTGGTCGGGGGAGAGGAAAAATGTGAAGACATACTGCCAGTCTTGAAGACACTTAATAATTGCAGTAGGTACACAGTGACCAATTTTACAAGCATTTGTTGGATGCTCCCTTTATAGCTGGTCCTGGGCAAAGGAACTAGGAATGTAGTATAAAAGATATGCCTTGCTTCGAAGGAGCACCCGGTCCAGTGGAAGGGACAGAACATTAATGAGTCAGTGGTTGACATAGCATTTTAGGATGCTTGAGAATGCTACAGGACTGAGAGAACAGACATCATACTCAGACCTGTAGGGTAGGAGTCTTAGCAAAGCCTCCCAGAAATATATGATAGTAAATTCATTCATGGAGGATCAGTATGAGTTGGTTAGCAAGGAGAACATTCCAAGCAGAGGAAGAAGTGTGTGCAAAGCTGGATTCCACTATTGTTTGGCAACTAGTGTGATGGAATTGGAAAGATGTGCAGGAGACAGATAATGAAAGGCTTTATATACTATTCTGAGGAGTTTAACCCTCAAGACATTAAGAAGGAAGACCTACTGAAGTGCATAAGGAAAGATACTATCTGTTCACCTTAACAACACTGAACAGTGCAGAATGACTTGATTTGGTGGAGATTGGAGGCAGGGAGACTGTTTAGGAGGTTGTCAGAATGATCCAGGTGAGAAGTGGTAAAAGAGTGCCCAAGGGCCTGAAGAATAAAGAGTTATTAAGGGAGCGGCATTGACCAGAACTGGGAACTGACTAAGGGAAGGGAGAAGAATTAGGGACGACATTCACTTAAGTAACCCAGTGGGCAGTAGGGTATTAATTGAAAGCAGTATGGGCTATAGGCTGAGGCGTGGGAAGAGAGAAGTTTTGAATGCTGAGTTGAGCTTTCTGTGCAATTTCTAAGAGGAGATGGCAGGGAGAGAATTTGTTTAGTGGCTGTGGAGAGAGATCTACACTAAAAGGGAAGACACAGGCAAGGGTAGTTGAAGTGTTGGATGTGGTTGCAGATTGAAGTGAAATAGGATACAAGATGGGAACCCAAAAGAATCTCAACAATTAAGGAAAGTAGTGCAAGGTAGAGAAGGAGGCTGAGGAGATGAGACTTAGATGCAAGCAGCCAGAAGCACTGAGGGGCAAACCTGGAGCAAGCAGGATTCCTGAAGTTAAATAATGAGGGGAGAGAAGTAAAAGGTAGGCAGCATCGAATGTTGCTTGAAGGTCTAAATGTTGCAACTTAAGGACTATATGTTGCAAATAAGGACTAGAAAAATACTTTTGGGATTGAACAACTAAGGAGAAAGTGATAACTTTGTCAAAAGTAGTATTCAGGAGGAGGTGGCACCCAAAACAGATTGCAGTATATTTGAAAAGGAATGGGAGTGAGGAAATAGAGCTAGTGGGGACAATGCTTTTGAGACCCAGTGAAGACAGGATAGAAAACAAGTGATGGAGGGAGAAGATTGTTAGATTAAGGAAAATGTTTTATTTGCCTTTGAAGTTAGGAGCAGCGTAAGTGATGTGTAAAGGGGAGGAGCTTTTACAGGAGGAGAGATGGTACAATTTAGCTTAGCCACCACATTTACCTTATTCTATTTCTTGGTGATTAATCGCAGTTTCTCACAATTGAACCTGTACAAGCCTTTTCCTCTCTGTAGTCAGGAGGGTCAGAGTGGTGTTTAAAGTACAGAAGAGATGGACTGCTTGTGTTAGTCCTTGGGGGAGATAATGGTGCCTAAGATTTGTCACTGCTAGATGTCAAGGTGAGCTGCTCATGTTGTTGCCTTTTTTTCTTTTTTATGTTGTTCCTTCTTAATGCACTTCAATGGATCCTTCTTCTTAATGTCTAGGATTAGGCTCCTTGGAATAGCATATAAAGCCTTTCATTATTTCTCCTGCACATCTTTTGAACTCCATCACATTTGTCACCCAATACTGAGATCATATTATGAAGTGTGTTCTGGATGGAGGACTTCAGCATGCCTGGGACTAAATCAAGGAGCCAGGAGAAGCCATTGTCCAAAACATAGGTGGTAGAGAAACAGATATTTCAGAAAAGGTAGGTTAGGGCCCTTTCAAATTGAATCTCTAAATTGTAGGGATTGTCCTCATTAATCACCAGTTTTCGGCATAGTAGATATGCAGTAAAACTTTCCTAGATAAATGATTACTATGGATTACATGGAATTCTGGTCTGAGAAGTACGTTAATATAGTAAATAGCAGAAAGCTATTGAGGTTTTTGTTTGTTTGTTTAAGCTAAACAATTACAGGAGTGCTTTTGGATAAGATGGGATGGTTTGGAGGGTATATGATGGTGGATAGGCCTGGACATGAAGGGAAATCATGAAGCTGCTGGTTATCTTTCAGACTGGTTGGTGGTGGAAGGGAGATAGGAAATTAGACATAGTCCACTGCCCTCAAGGAAATGAAGATGGACAGAAGGGAGAGGCTGGAATTTATTGTCAGTAAACATTTTTTAAAGATTTTATTTATTTATCTTTAGAGGGGAAGGGAAAGAGAGAAGGAGAGAAATATCAGTGTATGGTTTCCTCTCATGAGTCCCCTGCTGGGAACTGGCCTGCAACCCAGGCATGTGCCCTGACTGGGAATCGAACTTCGATCCTCTGGTTCGCAGGCCCGCGCTCAGTCCACTGAGCTACACCAGCCAGGGCATATTGTCAGCAAACTTTTAATTTATTAATTTTAGAAAGAGAGAAACATTGATTTGTTGTTCTACTTATTTGTGCATTCATTGGTTGATTCTTGCATTTGCCTTGACTGAGGATCGAACCTACAACCTTGGCATATTGGGATGACGCTGTAACCAACTGGGCTACCTGGCCAGGGCCAGTCAATAAACTTTTATTTATTTTTTAAAAAATATTTTTATTTATTTATCTTTAGCGGGGAAGGGAAGGAGAGAGGGAGACAAATATCAATGTATGGTTGCCTCTGCCGAGGACACACAATGTATCGTGTGTCCGCTGCCGGGAATTGGCCTGCAACCCAGGTATGTGCCCTGACTGGGAATCGAACCGCGATCCTCTGGTTTGCAGGCCCGTGCTCAATCCACTGAGCTACACCAGCCAGGGCAATAAACTTTTATTTACTTCCCTCTTTGCTTCCTGGTAACATAAGCTACTGGTAAATAGTGCTGCAGGTGGCTAAGAGGAAAGACTCTGTTAGGTCACGGTGTGATCTGAGCTAGAATGCTGTACAAGCAGAGCAGATGGGTCATAGACCCAGATGTTCAGTACTTACCAGACAATCATTTAAATGGCCCGTAAGTTTCACAAACAACATATCCCAAACTGAATTCATAGTTATCTTTGTCCTACCTTGGGTGGGGAGAGGGAACCTTCTCTTCTATTATTTCAAGTTAATAAATGGTACCATAGCCCAACTAATGTTGCCAGCTGCATACACAGAAATCATCTGGCTGCTCTTTCTGTCTTCCCACCTCTGCCATCACCTTCTAATTGCTACTTTCCCTCTCCCTACTGCCATCCTAGACCAAGCTACCATTGTTTGTCTCGTGGGACAGTGCAAGTATGTAGGGAATGATAGTTTTACTAGAAAAATAGTAATATAGGATAGAGGCCATCGAGTGCTTTGTAGATCAGGATGCTTTGAAATTTGCAGATAATCATTCACAGTGTCTGCTTAACCTTCTAGATAAAGTGGTGAAGAAGGGGAAAAAGGACAAGAAGAATAAAAAGACGGTGAGGAAATGAGGGTTGAAGGTGACAGTTGATTGTGAGTGTTTCCATGTGAAGATAGTGGGAGGTCTGGGGGGAGAAAAGATCTTGTCAAGAGAGGAAGCAAGGCACGGGTGGAAGGGACAGTCAGTGGGCCTATGTGTGACAGAGGGGCTTGGTGGGTCTCTGAGCCATATTTACCTATATCTGAACTCTGTAGTTCTTTGAAGAGCTGGCAGTAGAACATAAACAGGCTGGGGAAGAAGAGAAAGTACTCAAGGAAAAGGAGGAGCAGCAGCAGCAGCAGCAGCAGCAGCAGGTACAAGTGTCGGGGCTCACTAACCCCTCTCCAGTCTACGTCGGTTCAGCCAAGTGATGGGGAACTCTGTGAGGCAGAGATACTGTAAGGACCAGGGCTTCAGACTCATTCTTATACTCTCTTTGCTTTTAGCAGCAAAAAAAGAAACGAGACACCCGAAAAGGCCGGCGGAGAAAGGATGTGGATGATGATGGAGAGGAAAAGGAGCTCATGGAGCGTCTTAAGAAGCTCTCAGTGCCAGTGCCAGCCAGTGATGAGGAGGGAGAGGGTAAATGAACTGAGAGGAATGGGTACCTGGAATCCCTGAGCCGTGAAGAATGACGTGTCTCATTCCTTGACCTGTGAGTTTGGTTTAGATTCAGGAGCCAGACATCATCATTTCCTGCCTCATCTTCTTTTCTTGTCATTTCAGTACCTGCCCTGAAACCCCGAGGAGGGAAGAAAACCAAGGTAAGCCATCTGCATGATAAACAGACACCTCAGGAGTACAACCTTGACCATCCCACTGACTTCTCTGGCCCTTTCATTCTCCAGGGAGGTAATGCTTTTGCAGCCTTGATTCAGGATCAGAGTGAGGAAGAGGAGGAAAAACACCCTGCCACTGCTAAGCCTGCCAAGCCAGAAAAGAATCGGATCAATAAGGTGAAAGTGGTGGCCCTGCTGGGCATTCCCACTCCATGTAGCACCTTCTGGCAGTGGTGTGCTAATTCCCTAGCTTGATTTCCTGCTCTTGAGCCAGCTCTTCTAGGTCTGTCTTGCTTAACCTTGTCAAAATCAGCTTTTTAAAAAAAAGATTTTATTTATTTTTGGAGACAGGGAAAAGGAAGGAGAACGAGGGGGAGAGAAATATTGATCAATTGCCTCTTGTACACACTGTCTACTGGGAACTAAAGCCACAACCCAGGCATACATGCGTCCTGACCGGGAGTGGAACCAGTGACCTGCTTTGTGGGATGACACCCAACCCACTGAGCCACACCGGCCAGGGTGAAAAAATCAACTTGTTAAAATACTCTTTTCATCATTTGGAAATCTATAGTGATTCTGTCGCTTTCAAACTCAAAATCTAAACAGAAGCCTTCAAGTCTGTGTTCTTCCACCCAGAGATCTTCCATGTGTACCTTGCAGATTGGCCTGACTGCATCATGGCATCCAGCTGACTATTCTCTCTGTTGAAGCCTTTGTTCTTTATGCTGTGTCCTTTATCTTCCCTAGAATGCCGTCTCCAGGCTCATGTCCATTACCTCCTCTTCTCAAGAGTCACCCTCTGAAGGAAGCCCTCTCACTCTATGATCACCCACCCATGGAACTCACTGCATGACCCACAGGCAGATGGTTTCTAGTTTTCACTGTCTAGTCTCAAGTTGGAAGCTAGGGTTATTCTGGGTGTCGTTTCCTCCCTAGTACCACTCAGTACAGTCAACTTCTACTCCTAGTCTTCCTAGAAATGCTTGTTAAGCAACAAGGTAGCAAATTAATTTGTACATGTGTGTCTCCATGTCCTCTCCAGGCTGTATTTGAAGAACGACAACCAGGACTCAAGAACAAAAAGGGGAAGGCCAAGGTGAGGCAGTAAATTGGCAGGAGGATGTGCTGAGTCTCAAGAATTTGAGCATTTTATTAGACCTGCTATCTTTTCCACGTTAGCTTCAAAGTAAATTTTCCACTCTGCACAATGAACATGAAGAGGATGAAAAAGAAGAAATAACAAAAGAAGAAGAGCCACCTCAGCAAGGGAAGGAGAAGGCCAAGGAGGTGGAGCAGGTGTGTATTTTGGTGTTGGGGGAGCGGGCCAAGAACTGGGGGTGCTGTTACTATGCACAGCAGGAGTCGGCAAACATCTGTGAAGGATTTGTCACATAGTTCATTTTTAACTTTGCAGGCCACATACAATCTCTGGCACATATTTTTCTTTCTCTCTTTTTTTAACATCTCTTTGAAAATGTAAAAACCATTCTTAGTTCAGGGCCATATAAAAATAGGCCACAGGTCAAATTTGGCCTATGGGCCACAGTTTGCAACCCCTGATCGAGAGAGGAAAGGACCTGGCATTAGCCTCAGACGATCTGACTTTGTGCCGTGAATACATCTTTCCACCTTCTTGGTTCTCAGTTATCTCATCTACATGGTAGGGGGGAGTCTAGTGATCTCTGCAGTCCCCTTTGTACTTAATGCTTTCTCATTCTGGATTCTGCCCCATCTCTCAGTGGCTGTATTTAGGGCTTCCAGACCTTTTCTTTGAATGTTAATGTGTAAGCTATAGTAACACTTGATACATGCAGCAGAGAGCCTGTGATATTTATTCTGCCATCAGTTACGTTGGTAGTTCTGTACACAAATGCCTGTACATTGTTTCATCCATACTCCTGTCATCTACCTTGTACCATTCGTGCTGGCAGAAATGCACAGGAGACATGGGGTAGGTATGAGAATGAGAGACGGTCCTCCCTGATATCTTAGGACTCTAGGTACAGAAGGAAGGAACTGACCGTTGAATTGGGGATGGATGACATGAAATCTGAGTTCTAGAAGGGGACTTTCATCTTTTACCATCCCTTAGTTCTCACTGGGTTCAGAGGAAGAAGAAGGGGAGTCTAAGGCCGATGATCCCTATGCACATCTTAGCAAGAAAGAGAAGAAAAAGCTGAAGAAACAGGTAAGACCGTAGGTTCTTAGTGGTCAAAGGCAAGAAAATTATTTTTAAGCTTCAGCCAGGGGACATGTGAATTGAGGGACAGGAAGGGGAGCTTTGAGTACCACTTCAAGTAAAAGCATCAGAGTAGGGAAAGAACAGTGTTCTGTGAGCCTTGTCTCGGTGTCCGATGGATGACCTGGGGCTGTACTGTGGTGACAGGAAACTGGCAGACAGTGCCTTTTCCCTCCTTAGATGGAGTATGAGCGCCAAGTGGCTTCATTAAAAGCAGCCAGTGCTGCTGAGAATGACTTCTCTGTGTCACAAGCAGAGGTGTCCTCCCGCCAAGCCATGCTGGAAAATGCATCCGATATCAAGGTAAGAATGGGTTTCTCCAGCTCACCAGGAAAGTGCTGGTTCTCTCACCTGCATGGCCCTGGCAGCCAGGGAAGTGGGGTGTGAGTGGCCTGGTCCACTGCGGGAAAGCTTGGAGGTATTTTCTATACCTTGAGTTCTGCCACCTTGAGCAAGAAGATAGAAAAATTAATAGAAGTGTAGTGTCCACCTTAATAGGGAAGTAAGTGGGACAGGCCTGTTTGAGGCAGTGGGCAGGGAAGGGGACTGGCCTGATAGGAGGAGGGGGTTGTGGCAGAGGTCTCAATTTGCCAGAGGCTTCCTTGCAGGGAGAAGTCTGTAGCTGCTGTCTGAGAGGGAAAATTCTCACTGTTCCCATTCCTTCTGTCTGTACTGCTTCCCTGACGGCTACAGCTGGAGAAGTTCAGCATCTCAGCCCATGGCAAGGAGTTATTTGTCAACGCAGACCTGTACATTGTGGCTGGCCGCCGCTATGGGCTAGTGGGACCCAATGGGTGAGTAGAGGAGGGGCTGGAAGGAAGAGTAGAGAGTTCTCAGTGATGGCCTAGTCCTAATAATTCTCATTCCTCAGCAAGGGCAAGACCACTCTCCTCAAGCACATTGCCAACCGAGCCTTGAGCATCCCCCCCAACATCGATGTGTTGCTGTGTGAGCAGGGTGAGGCCCCTGGTGGGGAGGTGGTTCCAGGGATGGATGTCAGGGTGGCCAATCAAGAAGGGAAACAGTTGTAGTGGGGTTGGAAAGGTTATGTGGGGAGCCAGAGGACTGGGACTGGAAAATGATGCTAAAGAAAGAGGGAGGAAGTGAGCATATAGGACATTTCATTTGGGACAGGTACAAAGAGCTGGCCAGGGTCAGGCAAACCAGAAATGGATCTGAAGGGCAGAGGGAACAGGACCTGTCACCCTTGGGGTGGCTTGACTGTCTTCCCTGCCCCCAGAGGTGGTAGCGGATGAAACACCTGCAGTGCAGGCTGTTCTTCGAGCAGACACCAAGCGATTGAAGCTGCTGGAAGAAGAGCGACAGCTTCAGGGGCAGCTGGAGCAGGGTGACGACACAGCTGCCGAGAGGCTGGAGAAGGTAGAGGGCTCATGGCACAGGGTCATGGACTGAGACTTGGGGGTTCTTGAGAC
Source organism: Sturnira hondurensis (assembly GCF_014824575.4). NCBI lineage: Eukaryota > Metazoa > Chordata > Mammalia > Chiroptera > Phyllostomidae > Sturnira > Sturnira hondurensis. The sequence continues at coordinate 1,012,519 of NW_028077940.1, read as the reverse complement.
TTCAGACGTGTAACGTCTTCCTCCTCCCAGGTGTATGAGGAACTGCGGGCTTCCGGTGCAGCAGCCGCAGAAGCCAAAGCTCGGCGGATCCTGGCTGGTCTGGGCTTTGACCCTGAAATGCAGAATCGGCCCACAGAGAAGTTCTCAGGGGGCTGGCGCATGCGTGTCTCCTTGGCCAGGTGGGTAGCACCCCTGTTACCCTCTCTTCAGCCTCAAACTACCAGGCTCTTTCTCATGTTCCCATTCTTCCAAGGCCAGCAGGGAGGTTCAAGGCTGACTTCTCTCTTCCTTACCATCTATTGTCAGACTTCAGGCCTCTTCTCCATTTCTCTCCCTACCTGGTGGACATTCTCCTGCACAGGAACTTCTTTAAAGAGAGATTGGAAGGCCTGTTCATGGTCTCACACTCTACCTATCAGTAGCTGCTCTGGGGTTGTCTGAGCAAGGATCTTCCCCCTCTGATCCTACACTTTGCTGCCCAACCCTCTAGGGCGCTGTTCATGGAGCCCACACTGCTGATGCTGGATGAGCCCACCAACCACCTAGACCTCAATGCTGTCATCTGGCTCAATAAGTAAGTGACCCTTCAAGCCTTGGCATCAGTAGTTCTCTTGCTGCCTTGTTTTCTCCAGCTCTTCTCCACTCTGCCCTTGATGCACTCAATCCAGCTGCCCTTTCCCTCCCTGTCCCCATGTCTGTCTGCTTCCCATGACTTAACTCAAACTTGACCATTGTGACCTTTCCACGCTCTTCTCTAAAACCCAGCTACCTCCAGGGCTGGCGGAAGACATTGCTCATCGTCTCCCATGATCAGGGCTTCCTGGATGATGTCTGCACTGATATAATCCATCTTGATGCCCAGCGGCTTCATTACTATAGGGGCAATTACAGTAAGTAGGGTCACTCATGGGTAGAAGAGAGAGGTGGGGCCCCAAAAAGAGGCCTGGGAGGGAGGGCCAGAGGGATGTGGTGATGAGCTGGGCCTTCTCAGAATCTAGACACTGATGCCTGTCCATCCCATCCTCCTCAGTCCTGATTATCCCTTTGTCTTCTGGGGAGAGGACACACAGTGATGCCCCTCCTCCTCTTCTGCCTCAGTGACCTTCAAGAAGATGTACCAACAAAAGCAGAAAGAACTGCTGAAGCAGTATGAGAAGCAGGAGAAAAAGCTGAAGGAGCTGAAGGCAGGTGGCAAATCCACCAAGCAGGCGGTAAGGTCTTCCTGTGGTCTTTTGGGGATGAGGGCTCTTTTCAGGAGACTAGAGAAAGAACAGACCCTGGGGAACCAACCTGCATTTCAGGGACCACTGTGAAGGTACGGGTTTCTCTCTTTCCCACTTCTCTCCAGGAAAAGCAAACAAAGGAAGCCCTGACTAGGAAGCAGCAGAAATGCCGACGGAAAAACCAGGATGAGGAGTCACAGGAGACCCCTGAGCTCCTGAAGCGTCCCAAGGAGTACATTGTTCGCTTCACATTCCCCAACCCCCCACCACTCAGCCCCCCTGTGCTGGGCCTGCATGGTGAGCGACTCTAACTCAGCAGCACAGGGGGAGCATGGGTACCCCAGCTCTCTTTTCCAGAGCCAGGACATGGGGGAGGGACCTTCAGGGTAACTGAATAGAAAAGAAACTACTTCCTTTCTTGGCTCTCAGGTGTGACATTTGGCTATGAGGGACAGAAACCACTCTTTAAGAATCTGGATTTTGGCATTGACATGGACTCAAGAAGTGAGTTGGTTTGGGTGGGACAGGAGCCACAGGGAGAGTGTCTGGGACTTCTTTGACCATCTCTGTTGCTTCTTGCAGTCTGCATTGTGGGCCCTAATGGTGTGGGGAAAAGCACCTTGCTCCTGCTCCTGACAGGCAAGCTGACTCCGGTGAGTCCTGGAGCCAGGCAGGGAGGCCGGTGGTGGGAGTGTGTGGGAAGTGTGAGAACTCGCTCTTCACCCTAGGCTAAAATCAGGGAGCAGGGGAGACTAAAACACAGAACTTGTCACAGATAGCTCGTTTCCCTAAGGGTTACTATAGAGAACAGTTTACATCAGTTCAGGGAGAAAAGCCAGGAGCTTGGGATTTGGAGCAGGGATACCCCCATGTGGGTTTTGGTTATATAAGAAACATGTTACCTATAGACTGATTCAAATTGCATAAGCCAAAGAAGAGTCTAGAGATAACCAGTATTAATTTTCATGGATAGCTTTCTTCTTTTTTTCCTTGGCAAATGTGCTTTTTGTTTTTTTTAAATAAAAACAGGCTATCACATGAATTGTTCTGTAGCCAGCTTTTTCCAGATAATGTATGTCAAGCATTTTCCCATGCCAATAATTGTATGGATAAACCAGATTTGACATCAGTCTTTTAAATTTTTATTTATTTATTTTTAGAGTGGGGAAGGGAAGGAGAAAGAGAGGGAGAGAAATGTGTGTGGTTGCCTCTTGTGTGCCCACTACTGGGGACTTGGCCTGCAACCTGGGCATGTGCCCTGACTGGGAATTGAACCAACAACCCTTTGGTTCACAGGCTCATGCTCAGTCCACTAATCCACACCAGCCAAGGCTGCCATCAGTATTACAGATTTTTTTGATTTTCACTAAACAACAATACTATAGCAAGTATTCTTATTGTAGATCTTTATGAATTCAGTTTTTCTTAAATTCACTGCTTTTAGGACTGGGGCAGTATATTGCCCTAAAGTGCTTTAGGTAGGCTGTAGCCACCTGTCCTCCCTCCATCTGTCACCCTCCTGCTGAGAGGGCGAACACACAGAGTAATAACCTTTAGGGAGGTGCTCTTTGATTCTCCTACAACCTGTCCTTACTCCCTCTTTGAGGTGGTGCCCTGAGAATGGGCCATTCGTGAGTCTCTGGGTGGCAAGGGGTATTCTTCAGTTGTGGTCAGTCCTCTCCTGGTTCTAAATCTGTGCTTTGTCTCCCCTCCTTCATTCTTCATCTCTTACTCCCTTTTGCCCCAAACTTTGATTTCCTGGTGTGCCTTTGTCACATTAGGAAGAACTTCCATAATCCCAGACCCATTCTTGTGTTTGTCTTCCCATTAGAAAAGTTGGGATGTGGGCCTACAGCACTTTTTTCCTTTCCCTTATCTTACCCCTTATTCTTTATTTGCAGACTCATGGGGAAATGAGAAAGAATCACCGGCTGGTAAGTTGGCTTTGGGAATTAGGGAATGAGTCCAAGAGAGGAAGTGGGATTTTGACTAACCACCTGCTCTCCTCTGGGGCAGAAAATTGGCTTCTTCAACCAGCAGTATGCGGAGCAGCTGCGCATGGACGAGACGCCCACCGATTACCTGCAGCAAGTCTTCAACCTGCCCTACCAGGATGCCCGGAAGTGCCTGGGTCGCTTTGGCCTTGAGAGTCATGCCCACACCATCCAGATTTGCAAACTCTCCGGTAGTACTGTAGGAGGCTGGGGAAAGTTGTCCTCAGTATTCATATCCACAGCTGTACCCAGAGGCAGAAGGGGAAAGGAACCAAAGCTTGGGGGCCTCAGTACACACACAGACACACATTCAGGGTTGACCTGCAGAAATGCAAGGCGGTCAGAGTGTGATGGACCTCCTATTTCTCTGCTACAGGTGGGCAGAAAGCCCGAGTTGTGTTTGCAGAGCTGGCCTGTCGGGAGCCAGATGTCCTCATCTTGGTGAGTGAGCTGGACTGCAGGAGAGGGGTAAGTTACAAGTAAGAATCCTAATGCTCAGTCATTGTGTACCTCCTCCCCCACAGGATGAGCCCACCAATAATTTGGACATAGAGTCAATTGATGCTCTAGGGGAGGCCATCAACGAGTACAAGGGTGGTGAGTTAGCTCAAAATTCACCTCTTCTTCCCCTGGGGACCAGGCTTCAATGGCCTTTGGCTAGGGCTTGACCCCTTCTTTCATGCTCTGATTTTCTGCTCCTGCTTTCTCCCCAACCTCATTCTTACCGTCTTTCTTCAAAGCTGTGATTGTCGTCAGCCATGATGCCCGACTCATCACAGAAACCAACTGCCAGCTGTGGGTGGTGGAGGAGCAGAGTGTTAGCCAAATTGATGGTGACTTTGAGGACTACAAGCGGGAAGTGTTGGAGGCCCTGGGTGAAGTCATGGTCAACCGCCCCCGAGAGTGATCTCCCTTCCCGGAAGACCAGCTTGTGTGGCCTGGATGCGCCCTGTTGTTTCTCTGTCTCCACTTGGAAGCCTGCCTTTGTTCTGCCGCTGACAGGGAGGCAGAGGTGGTGTTGATATGATTAGGATGCCACTTTGATTGCTTCCTTTCCTCTGAAAGATTTGTCTGTTCACTTTTTCTTATAAACTGGTCTGGCCTTACTTTTGACACTTCTCTGTGCCAAAAGAGATGACCATTCATTATTGTGGGTTCCATCCAGCCAAACTTAGATGGCCAGTTGTCTTGAGTTTCTCTCATCACTCTGCACCCTGCCTCTGGTCCACTTTAAAGCTTCAGGCCCAGTGGGCCCCTGGTCTTTTGAGTGGTGCTGTTCCTTTTTTTTTCATGGATTTCATGCCAACTTTGTGATACACATGGCTGTGGCAGTTCAACTGAGGGAGGAGTCTGAAGTGTGAGGCCTGAGCTTTTATCTGGCATGTGGTGTGTGCAGTCTCTTGTCTAGTTGGAGACTTGGGGGCAAGAAAGGAACACTGCTAAACTTGAATTTCCCTGTACAAAGGGAAGGAATAAAGGAAAGGAATTACTGGTGCCCTGTCTGTTTGGAGATTCATGGGAGCTGAAACTGTTTTTTATCTTGATTTTCTTTTTTTCTTTCAAATAAAGATTTTATTTATTTATTTTTAGACAGGTGACGGGTGGGAGATAGAGAGGGAGAGAAACATCAATGTGTGGTTGCCTCTCATGCGCCCTCTACTGGGGACCTGGCCCATAACCCAGGCATGTGCCTGGGAATAGAACCAGCAACCCATTGGTTCACAGGCTGGTGCTCAGTCCACTGAGCCGCACTAGCCAGGGCTGATCTTAATTTTCTTTATTCAGTTTTCTGGTGGCATTTAGTATCCTCACTTCCCCACTAATACAGATGGATCTAACCTGCACTCTTAACTGCACTTAGAATGGTGCTTACTCTTTGAGGAGCCTACCTCCCTTCCCCTCACCTTTCAGACAGGAAGAAGGGAGAGTGTCCAGGACATTCAGGTCTCTCACCATACAAGATCTGCCCTGTGGTCAGGGACCAGCTACTAAGTGACCCAACATGTAGAGTACTTGGACTCATACAAGGAGAAAGACAGAGTCTGCCTTCATGGATAGTTAGAGAAGGCTTAGCAAATAAGACATGAATGTACATTGTGATAGTATTAATTGCCAGTGCATGGTTCTCCAGACTCTTAAGTTGCTACATGCTCCTAGAAGGGAAAGATTATCTGGAATGTGATTTTTGTCAGGATCACTTGAAAAAGAATAAGGATATTCTTTATTCTTGAATAAAGAATAATGAGGGAATGGAGAGCCGTGTTTGGAACCACAAAAGAGCAGATCTAAGGCTTGGAAGGAAGAAAACCAAAACTGTATAGGAGTTAATGAGAAAATATGGCTGGAATGGCCACTTTTCTTCTTAGTTTTTGAAGAGGTGGGATTGAAAGTAAAATACAAGTGGTGGGTGGTGATTTTAGGTAGTGATAGGCAAGGTGAACTGGAGAGCCCTGATTGGTTTAGCTCAGTGGGCTTGGCATTATCCTGCAGAAAGAAAGGTCCCCGGTTCAATTCCCAGTCAAGAGTACATGCCTGGGTTCTGGACCAGGTTACCACTGGGCACATATGAGAGGCAACCAATTGATGTTTCTCTCCCTCCCTCCTTTTCTCTCTAAAAATAAACAAAATCTTAAATAATAAAAAAAAAGGAACAGGCAAACTGTAGAAAATTCCAGGGGTAGACCTTCCCCATACTTCTGTGGGGAAGAGGCAATCCTGAACTAGGCAGGGTTGGAAAGGGCAGGACAGAGGGAAGGACCAAGATGGGAACTGAAGACAGGGTGATGAGTGTAGCTAACCTTTTCTAGGGGAATATAAAGAACTGGTTAAGACTGAGGTTGGAACTCTAATTTTGGGAAATTATTTTCTGGCCAAGTGAATAAGTAATGACCTCCAGTAAAAGTATTATACTGGAAGTGCAGTTTTGGTGTGGAGACAATTGCAGAGGTGCTATAAGGTCACCTGTCCAATTTAGAGATAAAGCAACCCCCTCCTAACATAATTGGTAAAAAAAATCAGGGTCTTGAGTAAGATGTGTAATTTCTGCAATTCCCTGAAGTATCATAGAACAGTGGGAGTCAAGCTTCAGATTCACTTATTAATGGTGTGACCTTGGACAAGCCTCTTGGTACCTGTTTTCTAAAAGATGAAGATGATAAAAAGTACCTACCTTACAAGTTTATTAAGGAATTCAACATGTAATTATTTGTAAAGTCCTTTTCAGGTTTTTTTAACTTTTGTTATGTGTATTTCTTGTTACACTGTACATTTAAAATTACCAGTTTACTGATCTAGATGATACATAAAATAATAGGAATGTTATTTACAAAATGAATACCAAGATTTTGCATTTCAAGTTTTTGATCACTAACTCACTACAGGTACTTAAGATGTTCCAAAGTAACTTCTATCCAAGGGCACACATTTTATCTTTCATTAATATACATAGTAGGTAATGTAATGAAATAAATAATGTACCTAAACATGGGCAAAAGGATGCTGCCCCTCCTCCCAAATAACAGCAACACTGAAATGGAACATGGGAAAAATAACATTTACATGGTACGGTGTATGAGTAACTTAAAGCCTGGAAAAATGAAGTTGGATCAACTGAATTTAATTTTTTCATAAACAGCTTTTGGTACCCACAAACCTTACACTAATCTACATAATGAGCAGCACGGATGTTTCCATAAAGTAGTTCTGTATATCTTCCTAATGAGGAAACAGACTCAGAGGACACTCATCTGCCCAGCCCTCCCAGGCCACAGGGTGTACTGTGCCTGGAATGAAGGCCTGGTTGTCTTATTCCAGGGTCCTGGGCATTCTCCCTAATGTGTAGAATGTAGACAAGAGGAACAAGGTCTAAGAGGGGTATGAGGGCCAAGGTGGGGCTGTTTTAGGAACACTCAAGGCATTTTAGGAAAGACTTGTCAGTGTTAATGATTAAAACCTGAAAGCCAGGGTCAGCCCTGTGGCCACACAGAACTCCAAGGAGTCCTTGGAATGGAAGAAGTTGCCTCTGAGAGTTTTAGACAGGCGAAAGGGGGAACTGAGTGGTGCCCTGGAGCATCTCCTGGAGGCAAGGAGAGAAGGGATGTCACCTTTACCTGGCATGATTAGGAGAGACTTCTTGAAGGAAAGGCCTGAAGGAAATGAACCAATCAGATGAGTGGGAAAGAAGAGCCTTCAGGGAAGGCACCAGAATGTGTGAAGGTCCAGAAGCAGCAGACAGTTAAAACCTATTTAATGTTACTAATCAATGTCAACCCAATAAATTCAATTAAAAAGTTAAAAAACAAAACTGGAAAGACTTTGACATAAAGAATATGGCTTGAGCTGGGGCCAGGACACATGGGATTTTATAAAAGGAAATTGGGATGTGGTCCCAGGAGCAATGGAAGGCTGTTGGTGGCATTTACACAGGAGTGCAAATTGATCTGGTTTTCATTTGTACAAAATTGCCCTGGCTGCTGGGTGGAGAACAGTGGATGGAGCAGACAGGAGAGGCAGTGCCAGAAGTTAGATAATGCCTTAGAAAGGAAATGCCCTTCTGCTAAGAAGGGATGGAAAATAATGTAGACTTGGGTGTTTCCAGATGAAGATAATGCGGCTCACCTCAGAGGTTGTGCCAGAGAATAGGGAGAGTTAGGAAGTCTGACAAGCAGCAGTGAATGTTGAGTTAGTACAGTACTAGTAATTTGTATTGGGCCAAGATGGTAGTATTTTGTCATTTTAAAAAATTGGTTTTAGAGATGGAGAGAGAAACATCACTTTGCTATGCCACTTAATCATTGGTTGCTTCTTGTATGTGCCCTGACTGGAAACTGAACCTACAACCTTGGCATATGGGTATGACGTTTACCTGGGCAGGGTGGATTTTTTCATTAGACTCCCCAGGAACAGAAGTAAGAAATATAATGATGACGACTCAGAACTGGAGATGAAATTGATGCACTCAGGGGAGGGTTGACAGACATTTGAAGTTGAATGAGTATTTGGAGAAGGGGAACATGGAAGAAGAAAGGAGGAACAGACCCACCTAAATGGGAGAGAGGTACCTACAGGGTCTGATGAACAAGCAATGGGCCAATGGGTTTGGTGAAATGGATGAGATGTTCAGCCTCCCTCTGTAAACACCCCTTTCAAAGGAAAATTTTTTAAGTAACAGGTTACTTTGGATTTCCATGGAGAATTTGATAGAAAAATGACTACTTTTTAAAAAAAGATTTTATTTATTTATCTTTAGAGGGGAAGGGAAGAAGAGAGAGAGAAATATCAGTGTATGGTTGCCTCTTGTGTGTCCCCTGCTGGAAACTGGCCTGCAACCCAGGCATGTGCCCTGACTGGGAATCGAACCATGGTTGTTTGGTTCCCAGGCCTGTGCTCAATCCACTGAGCTACACCAGCCAGGGCGAAAAATGACTAATTTTTGAATAAAAAAAAATTTAAGTTCTATTTCAAGTTTCTTGCCCTGAACTATGTGGCTCGGTTGGGCATCATCCTGCAAAGTAAAAGGCTGAGGGTTCAATTCCCAGTCAGGACACATGTCTAGGTGCATGGCACGTACAAGAGGCAACCAGTTGATGTTCTATCCCTCGCTCTTTTCCCCTCTCTAATAAATAAATGTAAAGGTTCTCTTGTGGCCTGTTGCAGGAGATAGAGGGAAGGTGATGAGAAGTAGGCAAAAGACCAGGAGAGAGATGCAAGTTAAAGAATGACCTACTACTGCACAGGTGGCAAACACAAAGCCCCTCCACTTTGTTTTATCCAGCCCGGCACCTTGTTTCTACCAGGCAGCAGTGCCGAGCTCCTTGCCCCTAGTTAAGTAGTAGTTACATTTATACGGTCCTAAAATAAATGTGCATTGATTGAGTCCTAAAATTACATTAGGCCCTTTGAAGGCATGTGAGAGGCTGATGTGGCAGCTGGTGAATATGAGTTTGACACCTCTGAACCGTGTTGACATGTTTGCTGTTTTTTCACTTTTTACTTCCTTGATATTTCACTTCTCACTTTGGCCTTTAGATTACACCCACCTCTCAGGTCCTCTCCTAAGTGCACAGAGTAACAGTAGGTTGACTGCCTGATTCTCACTTCTGAGACTTCAAAAGCAGAAATCTGCCCCACTGGCCTTATTAGATGTAAATGAGGACTGTTAAATTTAGGAAGTTGCCCTCTTGTGGCCTGTCTTGGAAAATACAGCCAAGAAACTTGTAGAGTGACTTTTCATTGTTTTCCAGATCTGCATCAGCAACACCAAGGCAGGGAACTTGTTAGAAATGCAAAATCTTGGGATCCATCCCAGACCTACTGAACCAGAAAATTTGCTGTCCCTCACCCACAATCTGTCTTTTAACGGGCCCTTCAGATGTTCTGATGGATACTGAAAGGTTGAAAACCATTCTTCTCTCCCTCCAAAATGTAATATACTTCTAATTTCTAGCTTCAAGAATAGCGGGTTTAAATAACTTCCTATTTAAAGTTAACCCTCTCCATGTTCTGGTCTCCAAAACCTCCTGTCTTCCCAGAAACATTCCATCAACTAGCCCCTGAATACCTATCTGTAACAATTAGGAATAATCTTGATCCTACATTTCCTTGAAGCAGGTGAATTTTCCTCTAGCTCTGCAGCTGGTTTTTGGGAAGAGCAGTTTACACTCTCCTTGCTTCTCACTTTCTCCACTGGAACTTTCAAGACACCGCTCTTGGATTTCTCCTTCCTACACTCTCCCTGCTCCCCTTTCTCCATCCTCACTTAAATTCCTTCCCTGAACAATTCCACAGGGCCGGCAGGTCCAACCACAACTGCTGTGCCCCTATGGCCTGCAGCTCCAGCACTGAGCTCTGCATTTCAGAGGCCCGTTTCTTGCTCAACCAATGCTAGTCCTCCAGGCTTTCAATTCAGAATACTCCACTAAAGCAGTCTTTCACTTAGTATCAACTCTGTGGCTTGAAGGTGTAACTTTTTAGTTCCACTTCAAAGGACTGCAACAGATTCCACTAAGGTTTGTATTAATCTACCTAAAGGGCTGATAATGGCTGGGTTTTGTTTTTTAATGATTCCAAACACACCAGGGGTTAAATAAGCTGCTTCTCTTTCCACTGTTTATTATTAATGTACAAAATATACAAAACCAAAAGAAAAAATACTCATCCTCAAATACATAGTGGCTCTAACACAAGACCCTGCACAAAACCCAACCAATCCACTGTTTTCATAGAAAACAACTGACGCCAAGACAGGTGAAGGAGTGGACTGGGTAAGGACCAGTTGTGTCATTCAATGCACCCAGGAAGGTGCTTGGCAGGGATTCAGAAGTGGCCTCACTCCAACAAGGTCCCAGGTGAGGATAGGAAGCGTGTTAACTCCCAAAGCGGTGCATGTAGTGTGACTGTTGGGCCCAGCGTGCCAGGGTTCAGTTCATGAAAAGCTGGTCTCACTGAAGGATTTTAATTTCCAGAATGAGCTAATATATGCAAGGTGCACCACCACCAGCAGCCAACACCTTCTCTGGATGCAAACGTGAATTTCCCATCATTGAATCCAGCAGACCCATAATGTTCACAGGTTACAAAGTCTTACTTGAGAAAGGACTCAAAATATGTCCAGCTTGGGAGGGAGGGTGTGGGGAGCTCTTTCAGTGCAGCGGGATATCCAATACCCCTTTTTACCATCTCCCCACCCCATGAGGAATAATTAACTTGGCTTGGATGATATCATAAGTGCAACTGATCCCATGTCAGAGCTCTGTGCACGGGGAGGACTCAAAATAGGAGGGTGCAGGTGTTCTCCAGGATAACCAGCTTAGGTTCTCAGACATTAAAGGTAATACTGGGAAAGGGCTTGGGGTTATAGGGCAAAATCTCCTCACAAAATGAAGCCAACTGGGTCTTCTCTTGAGCAGTCAGGGTACAGAATGTGTGGTCTCTCCTTTCCAGACTGGAGGAGCATGTGTACACCAATCAATGCGCACCAGTGATCAGAATATCCCCATGAACACGAATGGGACTGAGAAGGCCTGCTCCTCCTCAGTTGGGGAAAGGACAAACGGGCCTCACAGAAGCCATAACAGGGTGGAGAAACAAGGCTACAGCCCACAGTGGGGTATGGGAAAGGCAGGAAGGGCTCCTAGGGCAGGGGGGGGCCATTGACCCCTGGGTGGTAGAAGGCACAGCTGTTCTCATAGCGGCAGTTGCCCTTCATCATGAAGTGTCGGCAAACAGGGCGGTTTGACATGTCTGGAAAAGAAGGTGAGATGGTTAGATAGGTCAATGCCACTCTCACCCACTTCCAAGTCCACGGCATCCTGAGAACTGTCTTTCAGAGAGACAGAGCCTTGAGGATTTGGGGGAAGGACATAGGGTAGGAATAACCATGCATGCTAAGCACAGGCAACCTCATGTTCTATGGGGCATACCTGGGGTAGCGGCACTCCCAGAATCTAGAATGAAATAAAAATCGTATAGGGGGCAGGGACCATCCTCACCTCCTCCATGGCTGTGGCCTCCATCGTGCCCTCGGTGGCCCCCTCCTCCATGGCCAGGGCCATCGTGGCTGCGGTGCTCATGAGGGGGTGGCCCTCGATGGTCATGGCTTCGGTGACTAGGGACGTCATGAAGCCGGTGGCCATGGGGTCCCCCATGTCCAGGACCTTCGTGAGGGCGATGTCCACCATTTCCACCCATACTCCCACCAGGACCTTCATGAGGACGATGGCCACTGCCACTGCCCATGCCACCACCAGGGCCTTCATGAGGACGATGTCCTCCACCCATGCTACTGCTAGGGACTTCATGGGGACGGTGCCCACCACCTCCAACCACGCCCCCACCAGGGCCCCCTCGTCCATTTGGGGGTCCTCCTCCGGAGCGACCTCCTCTGGCCCCTCGAAATGGAAGAGGAGGAGGAGGAGGAGGTTCATTTCCTCCTCGGCCTCCACGACCTCGATGGTATGGTCCAGGACCAGGTCCTGGACCCCCCCGCATAGGGCCACCCCGCATGGGGTCACCAGGGCCATCCCAGAAGGGATCACCCCCCCGGGGAGGGGGTGGGGGACCCAGGAGGCGTGGACCCACAGGCCCACCAGGGCCCCCAGGGCCTCCATGGGGACCTGTTAGGAAAAAAAGGGAGAGATACAATGTCAGCTACCTATTTATTCAGGAGGTGCTCCCTCCTAGCCCACACCACCTTTTACTTTTGATCAGTGCTATACTATCACCAGACCAAAGCTAAGCAGATAAGCCTACTCCAACATGTTACCACCTACCTGGCAGAGGTCCCCCAGGGCCTGAGGGGAAATGCTGTATTCCCTTGGGGCCCCCAGGGCCTCCTTGTGGAAAACCATTGGCTATTGGACCAGGGCCTAAGAGTCCATGAGGCACTGTTAATGAAAAAAGGAGTCAAACAGTCAAACAAGAGGATTCTAGAAGAGTGATATGACCTCTCACTTAGTGTTCCCAACTGATGCACAAAGACTAATCTGGCAGAGCAATGCTCTCCAAGTCTAGTCTTCCCTTTCAATGTCTGGCACTGAGTGCCAGTACTCCTGTTTCCCCAATTTCACTGCAGGCTTCCTCCCCCAGCCCCATTTTGGCCCTGATAATTACCCAGCATCTGCTTGATCTTGTCTGAGTAATCTGGTTGCTTCAACAGTTCCTCGGAGGGATGACTATTGGGGCTACCCTGTGAGGCAAGATCCATAGAAATCAAGGTCAACAGACCTCTCTGCTAGTCCTCACCAGCAGAGAGGGAGAGCCAAAACAGGAGGTAAGTGGGAAGATGAAGAGGACAGGGGTAAAGGAAGGGGAATTCCACACAAAGTAGAAAAGAGGAAGGGCTCATACCATGATAGAGGTGAGGATCTCTTGGACATTGATGCCTCCTCCTCCAGGACCCTGGGGGCTCTTCCCAGCACCCATGCTTCCCATAAGATTGGCCAGAACAGGAGGCAACTTGGAGCCACCTGCCCCGTCAGGTGAACCACCAGACTCCCCAGGCTCCAGAGTCTCAGCATATGGGGTCTCATCCATGGAGCACTCCTGAAAGCAGAACAGAACAATGAGGACTAACTAGAAAAAGAGAAAGGCTCTGTGAAAGCTGCATTAACCTTAATCACAACCCCTATCACCACATCACACTCACTCACCTCATCTAGGGGGATGAGCTTTGGAGGTATAGGTTCATAGGACTCAGGATCAGGCTCATGAGGGCTAGCAGTAATGCCGCAGGTGAAGCAAAAGAATGATAATCAAATTATTTATTCAGGTCCTGGAATTTCTTCCTAACCTCCACCCTCTTATTAATCATCCCAGGGCATGCACCCCTCAGGAGTCCATGTGCTCAACACCCCAGGGCATGAACCCCATTCTGCTCACCTTTCCTTGTTCAAGAAAAGCTCCTGCAGGATTCCTTTCTCCCGCTCAGCCTGGATGTATCGCTCCTGACTGTTGCTTCCAGGGGTCACAAGAGGTGAGGGCAGAACCAGGGGCCGAGGGCATACCCAGGGCACCTTTTCCTCCATGTTGTCATGGCTCAGACGCCGGGCAGTCTCAAACGCATGTCGGTCTGACAGTATCTCTCGCTTAGCTGCCTCACCAAAGTCCTTGATCTTATTCACATTTACTATTGGCAACAAGGAAAAAAAGCATGAGAGAAAGTACAACCATGTCCTTTTTAAACTCTATACCCACCTATTATATAGAAAACTTGACTTCTAACCTCGTTCAGTTTCATCTAGTTCAAAATAGAAATATTCTCTCAGTTTTCCCTCCTCAGGCCATGTCACAGTTTTCCTCTTCCTGCCTTTTCGGGTCAGCTGGCTGGCTTCACCAGGACTTTCCACTGGCTTTGCATCCAGAGCTCCTGGCTCCAAAGAGGCTGTAAGCAGAAGAGATTTCAGACTGAGGTCCTTCCTCTTGGAAAACCCCTAAATCTGGACCACTTTCTAGACTTACCTGTATCTAGGAGCTCTGGGACTTCCACAGGTGGAACTGGGGTCCCTGGACGGTCTGTGTCCATAGCCTCAGAAGAAGGTGCTGGCTCTGGGGAAGAAGATTTGGCTGTGCTTGGCTCTGTGCTTGTTTTCCCTTCGAATGGACTTGGCTATTATAAAAAGTTAAAAGAAAAAGTTAATGAGCTGACAGGAAAGCCAAGGTCAATACAAGGCAATTAACCCACGGTTCTAGGCAGGATGACCCAACAGTTCATATAAATGAAAATCTGTGTCAAATGCTGTCCACTGCCACCAGTGAACTCCTCTTGCCCTCCTGACTCTGAGCTGCTGAGCCCTTCCTTCAACTCTACCTTTACCTGTCACTAACACCTGCTATCCAGGACCCATACCTTGGCAGCTGTAGGCGACAGCACCTTCTTTTTCTTCTTAATTTTAATGCCTGGAACAGGTGCTGAATTGAGTGCATCCAGGAAGCCCAGGCCTTCCATTGCTAAAAAAGGAAAAAGTATAAATGGAATCATCATACCTCCTTCACAATCCTATTCCTATAACATCTGGGCAGAAAAATGGGTCATTAGAGAACCTGCTGCAACTTGGGACACAGTAAGTTCAAGATGACCAGCAAGCATATGCACAAGAAATTCTTGACATCATTCTTTTTTTATTAAAGACAGGGAAGCCATGGCTTTGGGTATAAATTAGAGCTTAGGTAACAGACAAAGCCACATCTGTAGACATGACAGATTCCTACCAGCTCACAGTACACCCCTGGACCAGTCACTGAAGAGCACACCTCCCACTTTATCTCTAAAGTTATTCCTAAAACTTCTTATGAAAGGAAAGTTTCAGAAGTGCAAAAATTAAAGGGACACCAAAAAATTAAAGGAAAATGGAGAAAAACATTAAAGAGAAGGAATATTCCCCACTTTATTTCCATGATAAGTTTGCTCCTAATTCAATACATTCCCCCACTTTGGACTCACGCTGTGGTGGAATGATCTTCACTTTGATCTCTTTGGTAGCATTGGGTGTTGTGTTGAGAGGCTTGTACTTCTTCTCTGCATGGGGTGCAGTGTCTCCAGGGGAGGCTGCAGAACTGTTAGAAGAGGAATTGTCAAGAACAATGCCCATTTAGCTCTTCTTTCTCTGTTCTTAAACTCAGACCATTCAGAAAAGCCCAGCACATGGTCCATACCTCTGACGCTTGAGGGGGATGGGCTTAAGGTTGTACTTGTCAGAAACCACCACTGCACTGGCGTTCTTCTTCACAGGCACCAAAGATGGGGTCTCCAGCTCTAATCCTAGGGAAGAGCCATGGTGTGGGGTTGAACTCACAGCCCACCCTCTTAACTTTTCCTCTCAGTTCATCTGGCCAGGTACAACCCCCCAGAGCTTCACCCACTAGTCTTCCCTCTTTCACGTGTCATAAATGCAGCAACCCCAGGCAGCCAACATCCTCACCAGTGGAGCGGAACTTGGCATGGCTCGGTGCTGTGGTTCGAAGAGACTTGGGCTTTTCCTTCTTCTTCTCTGGGGCCTCCTCTGCCCGAGGCTCAGCCTTCACCTCAGTGAAAGGTCGCTCAGGAGGGGTGCTTCGACTCTTTCCCTCTTCTTTACGTTTCTTCTTATCTTTCTCTGTTGTGGGAAAACAAAGTAGAAAAAGTACAAAAAGATTTTATTTAGCTAAAGTGGAAGACTGCCAGGCAGAAGTGAAACAGGTTGAAGACACTAAAGGCCACATGCCGGTGGGGTAAAGGACTTCAGAGCTTACCAGCAGGCTGGGTACTACTCTGGGAGCGGATGACAGCCATCCAGTCACTTACAAGGACTGAGGCCAATTTCCGGAGCTCTGCAGGTAACAGAAAGGGGAAATGCCTAAGTAACTTAAAATATTATTCCTCCAGTAACAGATATTACAGAGCATGTTGTAAAAACTACATTAATGCCCTGGCTGGTGTGGCTCAGTGGACTGAGGGCCAAACTGCGAACAAAAAGGTTGCTCGTTTGATTCCCAGTCAGGGCTCATGTCTGGGTTGTGGACCAGGTTCCCAGTAGGGGGCGCGCAAGAGGCAACCACACATTGATGTTTCCCTCTTTCTCCCTCCTGTCCCCTCTGTCTAAAGATAAATAAATAAATAAATAAATAAATAAAATCTTAAAAAAAAAAAAAAACCCTAATGTTTCATACATACAGCAGTGAGCAAAAGTAGGTTTATAGTTATAAGTACATGATATACAGTTTATGCTTATATTATTATTTATTACTGTATTATTTATTTGTATTATTTGTAAACCTACTTTTGCCCATCTCTGTGTATGTTACATAATTGCTACAACAACTTGAAAATGTTTAATCTCCCTTCACAGGCATAAAAGCAGAGATTAGAGTCATAAAACTAGAAAGTGGCACACTGAACTCAACACCTGTGCTCTTCCCCTTCTGTTTAGAGAACAGAAACTAAGGAGAAAAATGGTCAGAGTTCAAGTATCTAAAGGGCCACCAGATTTTAAAATAAGCACCATTTTTCACTGTTAACCTAAATGCAAAGTTTCAAGAAATTTAAGTCCATCTTACAAAAGACCTCCAGGTAAAATTTTCTTCTACAATGCTGCTAGTGATAATAATGGCTTTTTAATTAGGTACAGCAAGGGTGAAAAAAGAGCTTAAAAATAGACTAATTTAGGGTTGCAGTTTATCTAAAGAAAAAAGAGGTCAGAGAATTTTAAAATAGAGAACAGAATTTGTCTGTAAATGTATGAAAAATATACCTTTACAGCTGTTTCCATTTATACTTGGCAAGTAACATCTCTTATCTTTGGCATCTCTCTTCTTGCCAACATTTCTACTTACAGACTCATTTATGAATGAGATTGCCATATAACATTAAAACCTAACTTTTCAAAACAGTCACATAACTGATAATTTCTGTACTTAAGGCAAGATGAATCTCAATGCATACCCAATGCAGGAATACCCTAAAACCTTTTTGGAGCAACTGGTATTATGGTCCAATTAGACTCACTACAGTTGATAAAGAACGTACGAATTTCATTATCCAAAGGAAGTACAGAATAATAATTACATCTACATTCAAAGAAGGCAGCACAACTGAGCCATCTGGAAAATGGGGGACAGTATACCTGGGTGAAGAAACAAAAGGTGGGCAATGACCTACTAGGCTCTTCTAGGATATACGTTATATTACAAAGTATTACTAAAGATACTCTGAGATATCAGAAAAATAGTGCTCTATATCTAAAAGGGCCTTTATCTAAAATTGGGAATTAATACAACTAAAATAATGAAAAATTATGAAATGTTTTTTACCTAAATAATACTATGAGTTAAACCCTTTACCTAAGAAAGTGTTCCCAGTGTTTTCTCCTATAGCTTAAAAAAAACTTTAGATAGGCTGACCCAGGCCTAGATGCTCCCTCCACACCAAGTGGCCAAAGCTTCTTTCCAAAAGGGTTAGTATACCATTCTCTTTAGACAAAGAACAATCTGAATTCTGACCAAGGGGATCAAGCTCTGCTAGAATACCTCACACATACAGGGTACTAGGGTCTTATGCTCCTGATTTATGCAGTGGGTGTAAAGTCCTCGGGTATTTAACCCTTGGATACAAACCCTTTTTTTCTCTGAAGAAAAGGCTGTGACTTTCTGGAGACAGGCTCTATCTTTAAGCCAGAACTGTATGGCCTTTGCCAGGAGCTCCAAAACCCTTTGTCTACTATGAAGCTATAATATACTCCAGGAGTTGGAATTCTGCCCATGCCCTACAGGATGGTGTTTATTGGCAAAACTACTATATTTATTATTAGGAAAATAGACATTGCGGGCCTGCGAACCAGACGATCGTGGTTCAATTCCCAGTCAGGGCACATGCCTGGGTTGCAGGCTGGTTCCTTGCAGGCTAACTACCAGCAGGGGATGCACAAAAGGCAACCATACATTGATGTTTCTCTCCCTCTCTCCTTCCCCTCTAAAAAAGATAAATAAATAAATAAAATCTAAAAAAAAATAGACACTGAAAGTCCCAGAATATGCTATATTTATAAAGAACAGAAGTCAAGAATAATCAGACACAATGATCATAGATAGTACTTTTCTCCGCCAAAGAATTTTAAGTGTATGACTTGTACACCAAGAAATCTTAAGAAACAGCTTCTAGTTAAAGTGCGGTACCTTATCTCACAATCTTAGAGAAATGAACAAATCCTGTTCAAAACTGAGTCTAGGAGAGAGGGAACAGGTTAGAGGAACTGAATTTTTAAAAGAAAGAGAAAAGCAAGGTGAGATAAAAAGAGAAAGGAAAAAAGGTAGAGTCTAAGGATGGAGACAGACATGGAAGGAATTAAGTGGAAGTAATGGAGGAAGGCCCAGACAGAGGAAGGACTGGCCCCTACCTTCATCCTCACTTGACTTGCTCAGTTGCTTCACCAGTTTGGCTGTGTTGTTCTGTGAGAGATGGGGAAAAGAAAGGTAAGTGACAGGAGGACAATAAGCCCACTCAGAGCTAACAGCCCCCTAAACTCACAAGGTTTTCATAGTACTTTAACAGTGACTAACACTGACATTACACTTACCTTTTATAAAACCTTTGTGGGCATAGTCTTACATAATCTTTAGAATAATCCAATTAGTTAGCTACAATTATTTCCATTTTATAGATGAAAAAAACTGAGGGTCAGATATAGGGAGTGCCCCAAGCCACACACCTATTAAAAGATACATTTGAACTAAGTCTTCTGATTCACAATTCCTATTTTCCCTACCATTCTACCTCATGGGCCCAAGATCACAACCATTATCAGAGTCAGTGTAAATTTTTCATCTGAGGCTAAACCAAAAAATATAGACCAATGGTACCTGCTTGAGATGGTCTACGGTGAGTGGTAGGTGCTGCAAGGTCAGTAGAATTTGCTGCAACAGGGGTATGTTGTTGGTTGTCTTTGAATATGTCAACCAATTATTAAGAAGCTTGTAACCACCGACATCAATAAACCTGTAGGCAGGTAGGAGAAGAATGTAATGTCCTTCCTGAGTTTTGGGAGGACCACATCCTATACTCCTAGTTCCCCATCAACAACCCAGGAACCCCATGCCTCACCTCCCTCACCTTCTAACTACATCTTCCCATTCTAGCCATTCAGATCCCCACTTACTTGACCAATATTTCTGGTGATCGGGTCTGCAGGAGAATGTTCAAGTAAGTGCATCGACTCACCATCTTTCGTGCTTCCTTCATCAGACTGTAGGAGAGGATTGGATTAGGAATGGAGCAGCCAGAGAGTGCCTCTTCTCCCAGCAGCAGAACCTCTAATCTGTGAAGACTGTCTGGAGAGGTCCCTATAACTTTAGACTGTTACTAAGTGGTGGAGTCACATGGGCCTGTCTCTAGGAGGATGAGATGGATCCAGAGTGAAATAAAAACCCAGGGGAAGTTGGAAGACAACTGAGGAGACACTGAGTCTCTGATCTGGGGGTGAGCATCACTGCTTCCCTAATGCAAAGGACACTTCTGATTCTGCTTGCAGGTGAAGAATCCTATCCTTCAACAATCAGCCTTTAGTAGTCTGTTCAGGACTAGCTTAGCCATTTGCTTGCCCTGGGAAACTTGAGGATACCTGAAGGAAAATGGTAAGTTTGGAGATCTGAAATGTGACCCAAAACAGAACAAAGAATTCTGTCACCTGGCTCCCTGCTTCCTTCCTTCCAAAGGGTGACTCCCTTGAGACTGTGGATATACAAATACCTAATTCCATTACAGCCAGGAACCAAGAGATCACCTTTTCCTATCACTTATTCTAAAATTATTGGACTTCAATCCTATCCCACCGACTTTTCCTTTCCTCTCTAGAAAATTCAGTCCTGTCTGGCTTAATTATAACATACAATAAATGTCCTCTACTCATAATGAGTCCAAAAAAGGGTAGACTCACCTGAAGATCTTGGAAATTCCATCCACATTCTTGACTTCCCCATCTCGGTTAAGGAAGCTATCCAGGCCCTTGAGAAGCTCTTTGGGATCTATGGGACCTGAACCCATGATTGAGGCTTCTAAGAGAGGACAAAACAAACCCACAAAATAAATGGATGGCAAGGACATTGCCAGTATGCTCTTCAATTAATTCCATTTCTACATCTGACAAAATATAGTGACGAACTATTCCATTTATGTTCAACTACACTTACTATTTTCAAAATAAAAATCATCACAGACCATTGTCAGCACTGAGAAAATAACCCTGGCAAATTAAGCAAGGTGCAACTAGATGACAAGATGGGAAAGCAATCCAGTTGGCAGACTGGGGCAAGCTACCTCTCTCCCCCTCCCAGTTACATACATCCTTCCATGACAGCTAAACTTCGTTAGTCAGTATTATAGCTAAGATTCACATTCCTGTAACAAAAATGCTCAATTCTCCAAGGCATTTTCGCTTAATGGCAGGTTCTTGTCTCTCCTTGGTTGCTAGTAAATCTGGTTTCAAAAACAACGGGCTTGATAAGAACTGGGCCAATCTTGGGCTAAATGTCTTCTCAGATTAATCAATTCCTTTTTACTACAGCCCATTATGAGTCATAATCACAAGTGGCAGGATATATACTGCTTGCATCAGGAGACAATCAGTTCAAGTGACAGGTAAATAAAAACACAAAACTTGAAAACAGAACCTTTCCCCAGGGGAGTTATGGGTGGCTCCCAGAAATGGAGAGAAATGGATGCAAATAAAATTAAGCAGATTCACCTAAGTCTTAAAGTCATTCAATAACCAAACACTGCACAAGATTTTATTATTTCAAAATCAAGAGCATGATTGGCTTGTGATTTCAAAAGCAAACATGCAAATCTGACCCCCTATTACCCCCAACATCTAAAATCACATTACTCAAGATCCCCAAGAAAGACCTGATATTAGAAACCATGAAGCCAAAAAGAATGGAATAAAGGTAGACACTGGAAAAACGCCTTTAAATTTTAAGTAGCTACTTTAGACTAGGTTAAAAAAGGAGTTAATTAAAAGTTAAACTGTTTTTATGGGACAGATTAGTGTGAAGCAATTTCTACGTCAGAAACCAAGTTCCAGAGAGGTAGTTAAGAATCAGTATGGCTCAGATTGGTTACTTTTATCCACAATGCCTCAAAACACCTCTGAGAATCAAAAAAGAAAGCCACCTCAGTAATATCTACATTTGGGAAATCAGGTTAACACTGGGTAGGGAGGCAAGGAGAAAACCACCTTGTGCACCCTGCTTCTAATACAGTTAAGACATGATTCCCAGAAGTGTGGGAAAGTCAGGATTTTACAGATGACTGCATTTTGTGCAGAAACAAGAAGTTTCCTTATAATTAGTTCTCAAAGAAAAAAAGTCAACATTTTAAGTCCTTCCAACAAAAAAGGTCAGTAAATTTCTAAATGCAAAGGTCCTAATAATCTAAACAAGACAAAACAGAGAAGCAGGGAGGTGGCTGGTCTTTAAGATCATACCCTGTGGGTTGAATATAAGGAGAGATGACTTAAGAAATGTTGAGATGAGTAAATCAGTGGTAATTATGCTGTGACTGCTACCCTGGAACCTCTACAAATACAGGTAGAACCTGAAGTCAGAGGAAAAAACATTGAAGTAGAATACCAGAGGTTAGAAGCGCACAGGCCAAATCCACTGAACTGTGTGGTGATTCTTACAGAGAGAGACATAGGGATAAAGGAATTTTTCCCATGTAGTAACATACTATGTAATATATAGACACTATAAAGATACATAGATATAATAAAGGAATAGAAAACAGGTTTCCCATCTATGGGAGACTGTAAAAGCAATGAACAAATCCAAATAATATAGATCAGCAAAAAAGGTATGTACAATTTGACAAGAAGCCTTCAATTAAACATCACTTCACACCAGTCCCCACTAAACACAGCCGATTCCACTGATTCAAAGCCAAAGTTGAATATATGTCACCTTGGAGAACTCCCTTTCACATATACAACTATTAGCTATGCCAACAGGACTGCTACCCCTACTTCCTTCAGAAACTCAAATTATCACCTGAGCTCAAATGTTCATTCAATCAAGGTGGGAGACAAAAGATCAGTAAAAAAAACTAAATTATCTAGTGCCTTCTGCTGATAGCAAGACCTAGGAACTTTTTCATTCTCATTCATACCACGCAAGAATAGCCAGTCAAGAGAAGCTAAGAGACAAAGCAGAAGAAATGTTTCTTCTCAATTTCCATTCTTTTTTTCCTATTACATTTTGGAAATACAATTAACAAAATTTAATTTTGTCTCATAAGCACCAGTCCTGTGATTAAAAGGTGAGTTTTCTTATTATCACTTTCCTACAGATTAGCTTTCACTCATTTAAGGACCCCAAATGTATGACAATCTAATTTCCTTCTTTTAAAGTCAGTACATTCTGAAAGAAGTTCCAAGGCACTCAAGTGGAAAGGAACAAAGAGCCTAAATTCCTGGCACAGGCCTACAGTGGAAAAGGCAAATGAGCTGACCAGGGAGGAGGAGCAGAGACCAAGTGTCATAACATTGCCTAGTCATATATGGGAGCCTGCAATGAAAGCTTAAGGAAGATTTCTGGAACCAAAAATAATCCAGGGCATGATATTTTAATTTTCTTGAAGGCAGTACAGGGAGGGTGGGGAGCAAGCCCTGGCCTATCTCCACTTTCCATGCTGTGTTTTCCCTTACAGAGGATGTTGTAGGCAAAGCCCAGCACTACTAACACAAGACACTGTGGAGTTTTCTCTTCTCCTTACCAGAGATAAAATTTAAAAGTCCTGAAGTGACACACTGACTTCTGCCTCCAAAATGAATTTTACTTGAGGGTTATTCATTTAAATAGGGTGAAAAATATTTAGTTTGGCTAAAAGTATTCCATAATCACCAACAAAACAGAACTGGATTGGTTCAGTACAAAAATTCTATGCAAGTCAGAGCCTTTTTAAAAACAATCCCAACTCTCTTGTGACTAAAAATGAGCCCAAGTTTACCCTAACTTAGAGGATTTAGCACTTCTGGAATTGAAAATACTTTGTACCTAAGATCCCTTCCTTTCTTCAGTGTTTGAAATATTTCCTAGCATGGCTCAACAGTGGATGAATTATGTCTCCCATGTGATTCCCCAGGTTATTCTTTTCTTCTGAGTATTAAGCCCCTATCCCTCAGTCACTCGAAAACCTGGCACATGAGCTCCTCAAAAGCTTAGTGAAATCACCACACCCACTCATCCCAAGAAAGGATCCGAGAATATATCTCTGGCCACAAACTACAAAGATCAGGTTCTCCAGATGGATTTGGTTCCCCTACAAGACTTTGTTTCCCATCTCCCATGTTACTGAAGATTTTCTTTATTAATCCCCTGCCCACTAAAAATCAGGAACACCAGTGGGAAAAATGTTCAGCTACCAAGGAAGGTATGCTGCAAAGGCCCGTGGCAAATTGCCTAAAAAGTTTAAAAAAACAAACAGAAAAAACTTGTGGTCAATAGACATGTGGAAGAGCCCCTCCCATCCAATCCAGAAGCTTATTAATTTGAGAATTCATACCAAATAGAAAATTGGCCCTGAAGTCTCACCCAAGTCACCACATGGCATTTGTACAAAAATGGCTTTCCAATTCTGCTTAGAAACTTCATGCTTCAATGCAGTACTTCAGAAAAAGTATATGGAGAGTGTGATAAAGATTTGACTCTGAAAAAAAGCTGGAGGAAGAAATGGATAGGGCACGAAATACCACCCTCAGGTAGGGCATGGTTTTACAACATGCACCAATTGCTACAGCACTGCACAAGTTGAAAAATGAAGACATTACTTTCCCATTGCTTTAAGGAATTTCTCTTAGAAGGAAAAAATAAATTAAAAAATGGTGGCTCTTGGGAAAAAATGAAAATTGTGAAATGTAATACCAGAAAGGTTTTGCTTACCAGAAACCGTAGCTTGATCCCCCCTGCCTTGAGTTTACAACTGCCGCCTCCTTTCCTAAGATTCACTTCTCAGCCCAGTACCAAAGTACAGGAGCTAAGCAATTGGGGTACGTGACACAGCACGGAATAGTTTACCCCAAAACTCAAGTGGGAATAAGAGTGATTGAGAATAAATTCCTAAAGTACCCATTCTCCCCAGATTCTCATTATACAAAGCAACCAAATACAGGATGCCGAAGGACTGGTTACTGAGCAAAATCTGCACACTTCAGTGTTATTAGGCCCCATTTGTCTCAAGTTACTTTCACAAGCCCTAGTGTCTTTCTCTAGTATGCTGCGACACACACACATACACACACAAGCTCACACACACACACCCGCAAAAGGCCCCCCAGTCTTAGTTTAACTGGTATTCTACCCCTGACAACTGAAGTGGGGAAAACTTCCAGGTAGCCGAGTGAAAGGTGAAAATAAAAAGCATCAGGCTCTCACTGTAAAAGCAAAAAACTAGTTGCCCAAAGAGATGAACAGCTTGAAGATCTAATTTCTGTCAGCTTTTTTCCTTTTAAGATACAGGATATTAAAGATGATAATCTAAAGAAATTTAGTTAGATGTCTTCCTGGATTGCGTACATATGGAGTCCAGAAGGGATATGCTTAGGGGTGGAGTTTCAAGAGGGTGGAGAAAGAAGCGAATTACATCACCTTTCAATGAAGCTCCTCCCCCTTGACCAAGTTTCTAGGGCGGCCCTAGGCTCTGGATGGTAAAAGGGGAAGAACAACAACAAAGAAGTAGGGACGCCATTTTGTAATGGAGAAAAAATTTTTAAAAAGCTCTTCCAGCTCTGCCCGTAGCTGGTTACATTAAAAAAAAAAAAACCAAAACCACTTCTGTAAAAAAAAACAAAAAACAAAAAACAAAACAGTCCCCCATTTTTAACTCTTTGACCTATTTTGAGTAAGAGCACTATGAAAACACAATTAAAATAGTAAATGTAACAATTTTCTGCGGGGAAGAATTGTACTTCCAGTTGAGGTTCAACCTACGACAGACCACCCCCATCCTCCATACAAAGGGAAGGGGGGGGATTTGGACCCCTCTCAACAAATAGGGTTGAGGTAGGACAAGAGAAATATGGTAGACACAACCTGCAACACCGCTTGGAAGACAAAAGGACTAGGAAAGTCGCCATATTGAAGCAGGGAAGAAAAAATCCTTTTAACGACACAATCTTTTAAAAGGCTAGCATTCAATTGCACTAAATGGCTTTTAAAATGATACTCCTGAATTTCACATTTCCCAACCTTTCCACCCTCTAACTAGTCTCATCAGAAAGTACCAAGTTAAAATGTTAATCTTGCTTTTAAGTAACTTATGCAACAATTACAAAACATTTACGTCCCCAACTATCACCTTGTATGTACTGGCACTAAAATTATATTTTGTCCTAATTGTCTTGCAATCTTTATTCCTAGATTGCCACTTATTTTAACCACACAAATACACCCCAAGCATATTACATTAAAACTGAGAGGATTTAACCATTTTAAGTCATAGCCAGCTAATATTTCTCTGCACATCTCCTTACCCTGCAATCTTTATGTACAGATTGCTTATTAATCTGGCAAATTGGTAGGCGCCCTGCTTTGTCTCACACACAAAGAAGTGGCACTTCTGGGCCACAAGATCCACCGTCTTTTGTATGTGAGCTCATTAACCCTTTTGAAGACTGCTGCTTAGGGAGGATGGTAACCATCCCTCCTTATTAAAAGCAAATTTAGCGCTTTGGCAGTCTGGAAAATTGGCTGGATTACGAAGGGTTAACCATCAAATTCCTCACTCGCTGGCCCTCCCTCCAACCTCTCCTTGCCTACAGCAGGGCCGGTTAGAGGTAGGTGGTAGGGGGGAGAGAACTAGACTGTTTAGACCCAAAGGCCCTTTTTAATGGAGAGTAAGTGACCGGCTTGGTCCTTTCTCCAGTTCTCCATTTTGTTCTATGGTCTTATTTCTTCCTCTCATTTTTGATTTCAAAGGGAAAGGTTGATTTCTTGTTGCAAGGCTCGTTTTTGAAAATTCGACACTTACTATCCAATTTTTTTGCGACGTCAGCACCTCGGGCTCAGGGGGGAGGGGGTTAAAATTTTGGAGAAAAAAAATTAAACCACCGACCAGGACCCAAAACTCTATTTGGGGGGCCTCATTGGATCAAAAAGTCTCTTAAAAAAAACAAAGGCCAACTCAGTATTCATTCCCCCCCCACCCAACTCCATTTAGGGAGGGGGGGTCGTAGAAAAAAAATTTCTGAGTGGATTCAAAAAAGTAAACGCTGGATAAGTGAATTTGGGTGGGTTTGGGTGGGTTTGATTATTTTTGAAGTTATGTGGTGACGGTCCTTCGGCCACAGATCTCAAGTCCCAAGCAGCGTGGGCTGGTGGGGTGGGCAAGACAGGTGGGAAGGGGCAGAAGACACAAGTGGTTGGGCTGGTGGCTGCTGTTTTCCCTTTCCCCCCGCTCAGGATCCTTTCAAGGGCTTAGATGCTGCTGAGTCTTGTTTCTTTTTTTCCTCGTGGCTGGCCTTCCTCCGAGAAAATTCAAACCTGGGATAAAAGGAACACAAGGGGAAAAATATAATAAAAATGGGCTGCTTTTTATACACCCCAAATTACCATCTTTGTTGTCCCACACATCCCAACGGTCAACCCCGAATTTAATATAAATTGTAGCTCTGAAACAAACCCACGCCAAACCCAATAATCCAGGCCAACGTTCTCAGCAAAAATTTAACCCCCAACCGACAAACCACCGGAACTTACCTCTACACGAACCCGACAATGGCGGCTGTCGGCTCGGGCGGAGTCTTTTATACCAGGACACCACCCAACGCGCCCAAACGTGCTAGTGCGTTTCCCTTGTCGCGAGACACGGTGCTCGAGGCGTAAATTCATTGGCCAACCCGAAACACAACCAGGTAACTGATTGGCTACCCTTCCTTTTCCGTCGCTCAGCCCACTCCCCGCCACATTCGGGACTTCTTTCCACCTCCTTTCTGGGGAGGAAGGTGGCGCGTGCGCGTGACCGGAGAGCCTAGCCCCTTCCTTTCCCCTGCCTCCACCACTTCCGCCCTCGAAAACATTTCTTACCCTGGATTGGCAGAACGGGGTCGACGCATGCGTACTGCGGCAATCTGGGCCAAAATCGCCTTCAGAATTGCTTAAAAGACAAACTCAAAGTATAAGATTTAAGAGCCATAATGATTGGCTCATCAAAAACTTAATTTTGAGGCCGAATTCCACTGTGACGCAGTTGAAACTGTTTTTTTTTTCCCCCCTCAGGACCCTCCCCCTTCCTCGCTTCCGTCCTGACGCAAGTGCGTGGTTGCCTGCCGCACTGCAGGCTTGTCCTAGGCCCTGCCCAAGTCTTTTTCCGGGAGCATGCGCAGTCGCCTTCCCGGCCATTCCTGTTTTGGGTGTACGTCAAGATGGCGGCCTCCGTGTTGAATACGCTGCTGAGGCTCCTTCCTAGCCTTTCGTCTTTCAGGGGTGCCTGCGGAGTTCAGGTAACTCCTTGGAGCACGTTTTGTAGAACCGCTACTTAATTGTACTTTGTCTAGGTCTCGCTCCACTTCTAAGAATCCAGGAGCAGAGACTTTTCCACGTGCTTATGCCTTCGCTGTTTAGGCAACATTTTGCTCCCAGCACTTCCTCTTTCCCCTCACCCTTCTTAATCTTCGTGCATTTTAAAATCCCGAGCCGAGGGGAAAGAGCCAGGCTTAGATTTTATCGTCTTCCCATGTTATTACCTTGGCTAAATAACTAGGTGAATGATGCTCCCCACCCCACCCCGTCATGCACAACAAACTCTTTACTATACAGATGGTGTCTAAATCTATGATGCCCTGGAGTGTTCTTGGGTTTTGGGGCACTAACGTCTACTGGGAGAGTGTCTCCCAGTAAAGCCAGGATACATTATGGACGTGGTGACTTGTTTCTCAGCCTTCCATCTCAGTAAATGTTTATTGTCAGAGCATACATGAAAGTTTAACTCAGTTCTTGGGATTGAGATTTCCCTCCAGCCTTATGTACTTACCATTCTGGAGATTCTTAGTAGGGCAGGGCAGATTCTTGATGGGGAAGGGTGAGATAGGAAGGCTTTCTCAGCTTCCACTCCCTAAAGTGGGACTGAAGAGTGGTGACAGGGTCACTGTGGAATTAATGACAGACCTGGTAGTTTTAAAGCTAGCATAATTAGGACTCGTTTGTTCTTCCTGATGGAATGTTGACCTTCAACTTTTTGTAAAACTGAGTAACTCAGTGATTCTGGATTGGGTTGGAGACTTAACCTATCCTCTGCACCCCCTTCCTGCCACACATTTTAACTTCCAAAGAGCTACACATCTTCACTTTTCCTTTCTTTATACTTTTTCCTCCACTAGACTCACTTCATCCCCGCAAAGCATGAATTATCTTGTATGTACCAGGTTTTTGAGTTGTCCTCACAAATAAAATTGTCTCTCAGTCACTTGTCCTAGCTAGCCTCCAACATTAGTTTCTTTCAGAATCCATTTTGAGATATAGGGTAAATGGTTGTTGATGATGTCAGTTTAACCCTACCAAATATGCTACCTTCCATATATATTCCTGCTATATTCCATTAACACAATGGGCATGCATTCCCTTCTTCCTGAAGTGTCAGCAGCAAAACAATCCAGTTCCATCTTTGAATTCATTTTTTAATTTTCACCCTTTTTTATAGGTTCCCATCCAGGCTCTTTGCACTGAAGTCTCCCTTAAGGAAGATTCTTTGACCCCAGTGCCCATTTCCCCATATAATAATGAACCCTGGAAGTATCTAGACTCAGAAGGTACTTGTACAGGAAGGGAGGGTCATGTGGGGTCTGAAGTAAATGGACAGAGACACATCCTCTCCCCTAACTTGTGTGTTCTTTGATTTCAGAATACAAGTCCCGCTATGGTTCTCGTCCCATATGGGCTGACTATCGTCGCAACCACAAAGGTGGAATACCCCCACAGCGTACACGAAAGTCATGTATTGTGAGTCTCTGAGAGTAGCACATGGATGGGATATGAAGTGGGGGTGGAGACCATAGTGACAGTGGCAACAATACTTTCTCTGACAGGGCTTGGAGTATAGTCACCTGCCAACTTCTTCTCTCTATAGCGTAAGAATAAAGTTGCTGGGAACCCCTGCCCTATCTGCCGAGATCACAAGCTGCACATTGACTTTAGGGTAAGGAAAATCTTTTCTCCAGGATGAATATTTGGAGCCTTTTCGCAGTGCTAAGGAAATTGTCCTACTCTTCGTCAGATCAGGTGCCCCTACACGCCATTTACACTGGCTTCCTGGCACTATAAAAATGTTCTTTCCTCTATTCTTTTGCTCTCTACTATGGATTATAGTAAAAAGTTTCATGTCTTACCTGTGAAATTGACAGGCTAAATTGGCGGGCAATAAAAATGCCCATTTCTAATGGGAGAGGGACACCCCAAAATTTGTTTATATCCATCACAATTATTAGCAAGTAGATTGGACTAATTTTTTTTCTGAGGTTTTATTTCCTTGTCATGTTGATGTTTAGTGGCATGTTGAGACTTGCAGCTGAAGGGCAGAAATGTGAAGCATGGTATAGAGACTAGTTTTATGAAAAGCCTTCAATTAGGAGAAGAATAGGGAATTCAAAATACTTTATAAAAGTGGTGATGGAAAGTGCTCTTCTGAGCTTGCAGTGAAGCAGTAGGTGAGAAGCTGAATAGCTGGTCTTCAGAAAATTTGGAGGGTGTTTGTGTATCCGTCAAGCAGATGAGAACGTGTGACTGTTCTCAGACCCCTTCTGACACAAATTGTAGAGGAATTTGACAGGTAATTTATCAATTTCAACTGTGTACGATAGGTTAATAAAAAGGTAACTATAAATAGGTTTATATAGTTTATAATCACATAACAAGGGAGAGAGAAAAATTACAAATTCAGTAGTGTGGATGATTCTGCCTGCCATTCCAGCCGCACAAGTATACCTGCTTATTCCTTGGGTCTCACTTCCTGTGCGTAATTTGCTATCTCAGAGTCCTTCTACATAATTAACTTAAAATTGATCTGAATCAATTCTGTATACATTATATACAGCATGGTATTTGTATGCACATTACAAGATGGGTGATTTATATACAGATTTCCGGGTGATTTCTGGGTGATTGCCGGGATTGCCAACTGACTCCCTGATTTTTTGCACAAGGGCTGATTTAATTTTTCTAATATTGATTTATTTTTAGATGGGAGTGGATGTGATTCAGGGTGGTATGGCCATACATGTATTTATTTATTTTTAGACAGGGGAAGGGAGGGAGAAAGACAGGGAGAAAAACCTCAATGTGTGGTTGCCTCTCGAACGCCCCCTACTGGAGACCCGGCCCACAACCTAGGCATGTGCCCCAACTGGGAATTGAACTGGCAGCCCTGTGGTTTGCAGGCTGGTACTCAATCCACTGAGCCACAGTAGTCAGGGCTTCATGAAGGCTGATTTTAGAACCTAACCCCTGGAGAAGAGAATTCTGTATGAGTCTCAGTGACAGAGTGTAGGATGTGCACATGAAATGGTTGAAAGACTAGGAAAGAGGAAGCATTTGCTGGAGTTTTCATGAATGAGTTCAATAAGGGGATGGAGCTATAACTGGGACATGAGGGAGGGCAGCATCTGGAGAGACATAGGAGGATTAAGGTCACTTGTGTGGATGTGTAGAGATTGTGCACTTTCAGTCTCTGAAGTTTTCCTGCTGTCCCCCGCTCCTTTCTCCACCATTTTCCCCACAGAATGTGAAGCTCTTGGAACAGTTTGTCTGCGCCCACACGGGTATCATCTTCCATGCACCATACACAGGTTAGCTTGTCATCCATGTCCCCACCAAAATAGCGTTTCCTGGGAGCACTTCTGTTTATTCAGTCAGACAACAGGTACTTGGTGGCTTCTACTACAGCATAAAAAGTGTGATTGAACCTTTTGGAAATTTTGGTGTAATGGGGTTACTCACATGCTAAAACAGTTACGGGTGCACGAAAGATACAGGCAGATGTCATTGTAAGCAAGCCATCTTATTGTATCTCTTAAAAGATAAGTTCTTAAAAATAAATGGTAGTGATTATTTTATTTTTTTAGGGCTTTTCACTTTTATAAAAAGGCTTTCTCATAAATTTACTGTCCTATGAATTCTTTTATACTGTTGACAGTTCAGTTAGATTTCCCAAATTTGAAATTGTATGTTTAACAATTCAAGATTACATCTATTCCCTAACTGTAGCCACAGGCTAAATCTGGCTCACTGCTGTGTCTGTCTTCATAGTGTCTACAACTGCTTCCAGACTACAGTGGCAGAGTTGAATAGCTGAGACAAAGACTCTAGGCCCTACATCATGTAAAATATATAGCCCTATATAGAAAAATGTTGCCATCACTTGCTAAAGCAAGGTAAACTTGCCAAGAATAATTTGAATTTAACCACTTTGGGGCTGGCAGCATGATTAGTGGAGTTCAGTTTGTCGGGGAGTTTTAGAGTAGTTTTAAACTCCTGTCAAGCTGTAAAAAACTTATGAGACTATTTCGCTACACTCTTGGATTGCCTTCCCAAGACCCGAAATCCTTTCTTCCCTTACTGAATTTTTCTCTGGATTGTCCTGCCCAGTTAAGCACACTTGCCTCTTGAATTGTTTTCTGTTCTCTATTTTAGAGCCTTTTCCAATAAATGGCTTCTCTATAGTAGCTAGACCCTCCTACGTTCTTATTGCATCTCTCAGGAGGGATTCTTTCCCTTGGACAGATGGGGAAACGGACCTAAGGAGGGGGTCAGGAGAATGGGGAGCCAGGTCTTCCAAATCCAGCCCTCTCTCACCCTGTAGAAGCAGTTTGTTTTCTTACCATGCTTGATAGAAGGAGCAGAGTTACCTTTCTTTCTTCCTGCAGGAGTCTGTATGAAGCAACACAAGAAGTTGACCCAGGCCATCCAGAAAGCCAGGGATCATGGTAAGTTTGAGAAGGGCCCAGAGAAGTTTTGTTAGATGTCAAGAAAGTAACTAAGAGCCGGAGGATGGATATAAATGCTCCTACCTATCTGAGAAGTCAGCATGTAACATGTTCCCAAGAATTCCTTCTTTCATCATTTCACTGTCCTTTATTCCTTCTCCTCAGTCTTATTTTGTCATTGTTCCCCCTCTTTCACTTTTCTTCCCTCTAATAACCATCAGTCCCACTGCTGTAGTTACATCATAGGAGGAATTTTGTATAAATGTTTGGCCCTGAGCTCCATGATACTTTCGTACAAATTAGGAAAAGGTTTTCCTCCAGTAGGGCAGATGCAGCTTCATAGCCCTGGTGCAGGGCTGCACAGCTTGGTAGGGAAAAGCCTAGGCAGTATGTCAGCTCACACTTGTCCACTGGCCAATTGGCCTTTGTGCGGTGTATAGCGTGGGTAAATGTACCCAGTGGCTGTGACTGGTTCCCTCCCTCCCGTTACAGGTTATTTTCCTTCTGACTCTCTCAATCTGAACTACCTCACTCTTTTTTTTAATACCCTAGGTCTCCTCAGTTACCATATTCCCCAGGTTGAACCTCGGGACTTTGACTTCCGTAACTCTCA
This sequence comes from Sturnira hondurensis, assembly GCF_014824575.4. Lineage (NCBI taxonomy): Eukaryota > Metazoa > Chordata > Mammalia > Chiroptera > Phyllostomidae > Sturnira > Sturnira hondurensis. The sequence goes on along the minus strand of NW_028077940.1, from coordinate 979,758 downwards.
TGGAGCTGTGAGTGCTACTCCACCAGCCCCCACTCTGGTGTCAGGTGATCCTTGGTACCCATGGTACAGCTGGAAACAGCCACCAGAGAGCGAGCTGTCCCGCCTTCGTCGGCTGTATCAAGGCCATCTAAGAGAAGAGAGTGGCCCCCCACCTGAGTCAATGCCTGAGGTGCCATTCTCAACACATGCCTAAAGTCCTCCGTAGGAACTGTAGATGGGAAGGGTACAGAGAGATTGGCAGATAATGCCAAGGAATAACATGATAGGATTCACCCTGAAGAGTTTCATCTGTTTGTGGCCAATGGCAGGTTCAGGGTCAGTGAAAAGACATGATTGTTGTTGAAAGGGGTGAATACATCTGACGCTGAGGGAGGGCAGTACAGATGTATGCAGGAAGCCCTGATCTCCATGTAGTGTATATAGATGGGTTCAGCCTTCTTTTGCTGTTGCAGACTTAATGCCAACTCAACTTTTCCAAAATAAAGTTTTGTCTCCTGTCTCTGGACTGAGTCTCAAAGAATGGGTGCTGCTATGGGAAAAGGAGTGGTCAGGCTGGAGCCAGCCCAACCTGTGACTCTTGGGACCAGGAGTCACCTGGAATAAACGTGCCATTCTGTCTCCATCACCTTGGGGGCCCCTAGTGCCTGAGGCAGTGTTCCTTGATCCACAGGTCCCAGCTGCTCACCGGGTACACTGGGTTGGAGAAGAAGCAACTAGGCTGAAGGAAAATGTATTCATAGCTAGGCACCCCCTGCCTTGGTAGTTGGTGGGTAGTGGCATCACTAAGGGCCTACAGGTCCGCGCCTAGAAGGGCAGGGTCTCCGAGGGCAGCTTGGAGAGGGCCAAAGGCGGGGTGTGTGTTTGGCGCCCCTCCCCCACCCAGAAATGGCCGCCTAGGGGGGGTGGTGTCTGGGGAGGGCGGAAGTGACGTTGCCTGGGCGGGGCCAGCCCAGCACAATGGGCCATGGAGTTCCCGTTCGATGTGGACGTGCTGCTCCCGGAGCGCATCACGGTCCTGGACCAACACCTGCGGCCACCGGCCCGCAGACCTGGAACCACTACGCCTGCCCGGTGACATCTCAAACCCACCTTGATGCCTTTCTCCCGGTTCTTGTAGAAATCTGGTCCAGGCACCACCCCCTACCCCCCCTTTTCACTGAGTAATGACCCACACACCTTTTGAGGTCCTGGATCGACCTGTTGGTGACCTTTGACCCTACACTTAGTGGGATTGAACTGCGTTTGGATCTATAATATTTCACCCTTTGGCCAAATATAAGGTCCCAGCCAAAGGATGTGGTTGACCTGCCCTTCCTGCTTCCTCACAATAACCGCAAGGGAGGAGGGAGTGTGGCACATTGGAAAGGAGGTGTGGTGAAAGTTTGGGTTCCAGAGAGTGGGGTGGAAAAATCGAGATTGGAATACTCCAAGGCAAAGTCGGGGAGTCTTTAAGTGCTGAATCTGGACTGGAGTTGTGGTCCAGTTTCCTGGGAGTCCAGAATCCTCATTCATTGATTATCTGACTGTTTATCTCCTCTCTTATAGTGTTGATGTGCAAGAGCAAATTATGACCATTGTAGATGAACTGGGCAAGGCTTCTGCCAAGGTATTGGGGACACCTCTCTAGGAACATTAGATAAAGGAGGGCTGGATTCTTTGGAAGGGACCTGCAGAAAGTCTGTCTCATCTTTCTGTCAGGCCCAGCACCTTCCTGCACCCATCACCAGTGCATCGAGGATGCAGAGTAATCGCCACGTTATGTATGTGCTCAAAGACACTTCTGCTCGACCGTGAGTACTAAACACTTTTCCATCCTGTATCCCTTTCTTCCCAGTCCCTTTCCCTTTTTGCCTCTACCTCTCTCAGCCAGTTGCTTCTAGCTTCATTATTTTTCCCATCCTGTAGGGCGGGAAAAGGAGCTGTTATTGGTTTCCTCAAAGTTGGATACAAGAAACTCTTTGTACTGGTGAGTGCCGCTGGAAGCTGAGAGTTCATATGCCTTGATTACTGAACACAAAAGTGCTAAAGTTTGGGAGGTGGCAACAATGTCTTGGTCCTAAAACAAGACATTCATTGTTCTTTACCTCTTAGGATGATCATGAGGCTCACAATGAGGTGGAACCACTTTGCATCCTGGATTTTTACATTCATGAGTCACTTCAACGCCATGGCCATGGGCAAGAACTCTTCCAATATATGTTGCAGGTATCACTTATCTTTTCACCAGTCTGTCTAAAGGGAAATCAAAGGCCCCTTTGCCATGAGCCCTGCCAAAGCTTCTGTCTTCCCCTCCCCAATGTCCCCATGTCCCTATTCCCTTCCCAGGCTCTAGAGTTCTGTTGGCATGTTCTCCCCACACCTTCTCCTACCCTGAGTCTCCTGTTCCCTGCAGAAGGAGCGAGTTGAACCACACCAACTGGCCATTGACCGACCATCACAGAAGCTGCTCAAGTTCCTAAATAAATACTACAACCTGGAGACCACTGTCCCACAGGTTAGAAATTTCAAATGGTGGATCCCCACTAAGCATTCACATTGAATTTATTATTTTAGGGCAAAGAATGGGCACCTTCCAAGCACTTCTTAGTCCCTATTATGTAGGATTCATTTTATACAACAAAGTGTTTGTTTTTTATTTTTACCATGTCTCATTTTGCAGCTATTTTACTCTCATCTATTTTGATTCATCATCATGGCTGTTTTTTATACTTAATGATATGTTCCTGCCCCAAACATAGCCAGCTCCTTTTCACCTCCTTTTCACATAGGCTATTGCTTATTCAATCAATATTTCTTAAGGGTTCAGAATAATATACATTTCCTGTCTTTGGGAGCTTTGGTCTAAAATGGGGGAAGTGGTTCGTTTTTAAGTAAATGCAACATAATTATTACTAGTGCTATCCATTTATTTAACAAATATCTATTGAGCACCTGGCACTGCTCTGGGCACTAGGAATACTTTACTCAACAAAAACAGGTAAAAGTTTCTGCTCTTGCGGAGCTTATATTTTAGTTGAGCCAAAAATTATAAACAGGTATATCCTATGGTTGATTATAAGTGTTCTGAAAAAATGAGAGCCAGGAAGAGGGCTTGGGAGTACCACAGTGGGGATGGGAACATGTGCTATTGAAGTTTAAATGGCATTAGGCAGGGAAGGACTCACCGAGGAAGTGTCATTTGAGCAGCAGTGAAAGGAGGTGATAAAAAGAGCTGAGTAATATCTGGAAGGAAGGCATCCCAGGCAGAGGGAACGGCTAGTGCAAAGACCTTGAAGGAGTGTGCCTGGAAGAGTGAACTGATGGTGTGATTGGCGTACTGTGGATGATGGTGGTGATTGGAGAGAGGTGGTTGATGAAATCAGAGCTATAAGGCAGGAAGGACGTTTTGAGCCTTAAAAGCTATTTCAAAGGCTTTGGCTTTTACTCTCTGTGAAAAAAGGAAAACCATCATAGGAGTTTCAACAGAAGGATGGTATGATCTGACTTTTAACCAGACCACTTTGACTTAAAAATAAGCAAAAGGGAAGCCCTGGCTGGTGTAGCTCAGTGGATTGAGCACAGGCCTGTGAACCAGAGGATCGCGGTTCGATTCCCAGTCAGGGCACATGCCTGGGTTGCAGGCCAGTTCCCGGCAGGGGACACACAGTACATTGTGTGTCCTCAGCAGAGGCAACCATACATTGATATTTCTCTCCCTCTCCTTCCCTTCCCCTCTAAAGGTAAATAAATAAAATCTTTTAAATAAATAAATAAATAAATAAAAATAAGCAAAAGGGGAACAAAGGTGGAAGTAAGCAGACCAGTTAGCAAGCAACAATCCTGATGAAAAATGGTGGTGGCTCAGACCAAGATAGTAGCAGTAGAGATGGTAAAAAGTGGTCAAATTTTAAATATTGTGAAGTTAAAGCAAGTCAGGTTTCCTAATATATTGAAGTAGAGGGAGTGGGGGAGAGTTAAGGGTGATCCCTAAGTTGTTGGCCTGAGAAGTTAGAAGGAGTTACATTAACTAAGACAGTAGGTAGAGCAGCTTTGGGGGAAATAGGAGGACCCATTTTGAATATGTTAAATTAGAGATGTCTGTGATAAGTCCAGGTTGATAAGTTTAGTATTTTCCTGGAGCTCAGAGTAGTAGTTTGGGATAGAGTGTCTTCAGTGTACATAGGGTAAGGAAAGCAGTGAGACAGGATGATGTCACCAGGGAGTATCAGAGACATGGTCCAAGGACTGGAGCCCATGGGAACTCTTTTAAGAAGTCAGGGCAGAGAAAGAACCAGCAAGTGTGACTAAGGAGTAACTAGTGAAGTAGATGAAAACTTGAAAGTTGACCTGGTAGGCCGGTAAGGAAAGTATTTCCAAGGAGGAAGGAATGGCTTACTGATTCAATGGTGCTGATCAGTGAAGTAAGAAGAGGTCTGGGAAGTGACCATTTGATTTAGCTGCCTGAGGCCATTTATGATCTTGGTCAGCTGTTTTGGTGCAGCAGTGGGTGAAAGTCTTGATGGAGAGTGAGTTTAGGAAATTGAGAAGCTAGGAGCTGGAGACAGCAAGAGTAGGCCACTGTTATTTTATTATTTTTTAACTTTTTATTAGAAAAACATCCACTTGTTTCACTTATTGAAGTTTTACTTATTGGTTGATTCTTATGTGTGCCTTGACCTGACCAGGTATTGAACCCCAACCTTGGCATAAGGGGAGGATGTTCTAACCAACTGAGCTATCTGGGCAGGGCTGAGGCCACTCTTTTAAATGCTGCTTTAAGGAGAACAGAGAAGTAGGACAAGAGCTGGAGAGGGAAGTGGATCAAGAGTGGGTTCTGTTCAGTTGGAAGAACAGCCTAAGAATGACTCTCTGTATAGAAAGAAAATCTGATGATGTCAGAACATGGAGAACTGTTGAAGCAGTGTTGTTGAATGGGTAGGAGGGACTGGGATTGGGCTCCTTGGATGGGATCATGGACAGTTAATCCATAGTAACATGATTTGACTGATATGCTTACAGAGGAGGCATAAAGACATAGTGGTGAGTTGAGGATTGGTAAAGAAAGGTTTGATACATGTTTAATCTTGAAAGGTGAGTGTCAGGAGACACAAGTGGGTGGGTTAAAGTGCATTTTACTTTTTTTTTTTTTATTTTAAAAATATTTCTTTATTTTTAGAGGGGAAGGGAAAGAGAGAGGAAGGGAAATATCAATGTATGGTTGCCTCTCATGAGTCCCCTGCTGGGAACTGGCCTGCAACCCAGGCATGTGCCCTGACTGGGAATCAAACCACAATCCTCTAGTTCACAGGCCTGCGCTCAATCCACTGAGCTATGCCAGCCAGGGCTAAAGTGCATTTTATATGTAAGAACCAGCACGAACAAAGTCAGAGAGGTACTAAACTACCCATCAGGGCACTACAAACAGTTTGCATGGCCGGAGTACTGGGCATGTGCTTCAAGGGAAAATAAGCAGGTAGACATTACAGCAGGATAAGGCAGGAAATAGACAGGGCCTGTTCAGAGTGTCCTCATATATATTTTTCCAGAGAGTAGTGAGAACAGTGAAGGAACATAGTATTAGGCATCAAACACATTACCTAGGTGACCGGTAATACCAGAGCAGGATAGAGTGTAAATAATAATGGCTAATGTCTCATGAGCTTTGTGTGGTATTGTATTTACATGCACCATCTCAGTTGATCCTTGTACATCTCTTTGAGGTAAGTGCTACTATTGACTCTATTTTGGGTTTATACAGATGAGTGACTTGACCAAGTTCACATAGCTAATCAGTGGTAGAGCTCAAATCTGAACCTATAACCCACTCTTCATGACCACACTGTATTCCTGGCTGAAATGCTGTAGCTAGCTAGCATCAAGAATCTGGGGCTTGAGACCCAGCTCTGCCACTTGTAGCTACTTGGCTTTGGGCAAGGCATGTCTCCAAGTCTTCTTTATTTTTTGATGCTTGTTCTTATTTATTTATTACTCTTAGAAAACCTCATTTTTGACTGGACTCAGTCTTAAAGGTAGAAGCTCTCAGAGAGGACAGCCTACCTCTCTTGGCAGTCTATTCCTGGCATTTTTCTTTGGCCCTCTTCATCCTTTTTGCCAAAAGTTTAGCACATTCTGCAGCCTCTTCCTTACTTTTCTTAGTACGTTGCTTCTTCAGAGCAATGCGCCAATATTTGTGTTACAGTACACATGGAGTAACAAGACACTGAATCTCAGGTGCGCTTTGGTTCTAGGTTTCTTACCTTCTTTGTTTAGGGGCTTTCACATAACATACTGGCAAACATCTTCTTTAGAAAGGTTGAAGACTTTGCAGATTCTGCTAGGTCTTCTGCGCCCCAGGTGACAAGGCACAATAGTATCAGTGAGACCAGGAATATCTTTCTGCCCAGCCCCCCCACCTTTTTTTTTACAATAACCATATTGAGAACACAGAGATTGGCATTCACAATGCAACCCTGAACAGACTGGCGCTTTCGCTCTTCAGTCCTTGGTCTATAATAGGAATGCCCCTTGCTCAGCAGCAGGCGGACACATCCATGGGTCAAGACACCCTGCTTCATAGGGAAACCTTGTTTGTCATTCCCACTCCTGATTCAAACCACATAACTCCTCTATTCATCTAGAGCATCAGCAACAATTTCTGTGGCCATATGCTTCTCATAAAAGGTACTATGTTTGTGTTCATTGCCCTCTTCAATGAGTTTCTGGTAGCCAGTGGATTAGAGATTTTCAGTTTCATCCTGAAGCAGCCAACCGCCTCCAAGGCACCATGAAAAAGAGTCCAAGTCTTTATTACTATTCTTTATTTTTATTATTTTTAATGCCTTTCTTTTTAATTCTATTTTTTTAGAGAGAGAGTCAGGGAGGGAGAGGAGAAAAGCATCAATATAAGAGAGATATATCAATCGGTTTTTTTCTTGCATGCCCTGAACTGGGGACCTGGCCCACAACCCAGGCATGTGCCCTGACTGGGAATCCAACCAGCAACATTTCAGTCCACAAGCTGGCGCTCAGTCCACTTAGCCACGCCAGCAGGGTCTTTTTTACTGTTTTTTTTTTTTTTGAACTATAATTGTTGTGAAGGCGAAATCAAATGTGATAACATGACAACACTCTAAAATGATCAGTAATTAGATATCAAAGTGGCACCCCATCTTCCAGCATCTCTTCCTTCTCTCAACAATCCCACCTGTCTGAACCCTACTTAAAATCTTAGTTCTCAGTATTTGTATCCTTAACTCATGTGGCCTTGTCTGTGAGTCTTGTTTGGACAGCTCTGTATGCCTTCCTTGACATTTTGTGCTTTGTCACAAAAGCACAAATGAAAATTAAAGTAAAATTCACTTTTTTATTTTTTAAGTAAAATATACAATTTGCCCTGGCTGGTGAAGCTCAGTGGATTGAGTACCAGCCTGAGGACCAAAGTGTTGTCAGTTCGATTCCCAATCTGGGCAAATGCCTGGGTTGCTGGCCAGGTCCCCAGTAGGGGCCGTATAAGCAGCAACCACACATTGCTATTTCTCTCCCTCTTTGCCCCTCCCTCCCCCTCTCTCAAAAGGTAAATAAATAAAATCTTTAAAAAAAAAATAATTCAATGCCCTGGCTGGTGTAGCTCAGTGGATTGAGCTCAGGCCTGCGAACCACACGATTGCGGTTCGATTCCCAGTCAGGGCGCATGCCTGGGTTGCAGGCCAGTTCCCAGCAGGGGACTCACAAGAGGCAACCATACATTGATGTTTCCCTCCTCTCCTTCCCTTCCTCTCTAAAGATAAATAAATAAATAAATATTTAAAAATAATAAAAAAAATAATAATTCAATAGTTTTTAGTATATTCACCTTGTTGTGCAATTACCACCACTGTCCAATTCCAGAACATTTCACTAAGCATTCACTTACCATTCCTCTTCCCCAGACCCTCTTAACCACTAATCTCTTCTGTGGAATTGCTTATTTTGGACATTTTATGTAAGTGAAATTATACAACATGTGGCTTTTATGTTTGGCTTTCATTTAGCATAATGGTTTCAGGAGGTTCTTCTATGTTGTAGCCTGTATTGGTACTTCATCCCCTTTTTTAAAAAAGATTTTTTTTTTTTATTTTAGAAAGAGGGAAAGGGAGGGACAAAGGGAGAGAAACATCGATTGGTTACCTCTCACATGCACCCAGACCAGAGACCAAACCTGCAACCCAGGCATGTGCCCTGCTGACCAGCAGTCAACCAGCAACCTTTTACTTTGTGGGATAACACCCAACTGAGCCACACCAATTAGAGCTGTACTTAACTTCTTTTTATGTCTGAATAATACTCCATTATATGGATTATGCCACATTTTGTTTATCCATTTATCAGCTGATTGTTTCCACTTTTGCCCATTTGTGGGCACTTTTAAGATTTTAGGTTGTTGGGTTTTGTTTTATTTTTAAAGATTTTTTATTTACTGATTTTCAGAGGTGAAGGTGGGGAGAGAGGGAGAGAAACATCAATGTGTAGTTGCCTCTTGCACACCCCCTACTGGGGACCTGGTTTGGAGGCCGGTGCTCAATCCACTGAGCCATACCAGCCAGGGCTATTGTGTATAAGATTCTGTTTGCGCTTGTATTTTCAGTTCTTTTGGGTATACCTAAGAGTGGAATTGCTGGCCATGTTGTAATTCTTTTTTTTTTTTAATCACTCAATTTTTCATTGCTTTTAGAGAGGGAGAGAGAAAGGGAGAGAAACATCGATGTGAGAGAGAAGCATCAATTGGTTGCTTCCCACATGCACAGGGATGGAGGATTGTATGTGCTCCAAGCAGTGTTCAAACCCAAAACCTAGGTATGGACCCCAACTGGGAGTCAAACCTGCGACCTTTTGGTCTACAGGACGATGCTCCAACCAACTGAGCCACACCGGCCAGGGCCATACAATAATTCTTGGTTTCACTTTTTTAAGAACAAGCTGTTTTTCCAATAACTACATTTATATTTCCACCAGCAATGGATGAGTGTTTCAGTTTCTCATCAGCCTCATAAACATGTTATTTTCCTTTTTAAAAAATAATCAGCATCCTCGTGGGTATGAAGTAGTCTCATTTTGTGGTTTTTGATTTGCATCTCCCTAATGACTAACGATATTGAGCATCTTTTAAGTGCTTACTGGCCACATAAATATCTTCTTTAGAGAAATATTTATTCAAGTCTCATGCCAATTTTTAAATTGTTTTTCTCTTTGAGGTGTAGGAGTTTTTTATATGTTCTAGATATAACATCCTTATCAAATGTATGACTTGCAAATATTTTGTCCTATTTTGTTTATGGGTTGTCTTTCATTTTCTTTTAATCTTTTTTTAAGGTTTTATTTATTTACTTTTAGAGAGAAGGGAAGGGAAGGAGAAAGAGGGAGAGAAATATCAATGTGTGTCCACCTCTCACGTGCCCCCCACTGGGGATCGGCCCACAACCCAGGCATGTGCCCTGACTGGGAATCGAACCGGTGACCCTTTGGTTCCCAGCCCACACTCAATTCACTGAGCTACATCAGCCAGGGCTCATTTTCTTGATAGTGTCTTTTGGTGAAGTCCAGTTTATCTATTTTTCTTTTTGTGGTTTGTGCTTTTGATGTCACATTTAAGATATTGTCTAATCCAAAGTCATAATTTTCCTCACTGTTTCCCTGTAAGGGTTTCATACGTAGTTTTAGTTCTAGGTCCATTTTTAGTTTTATTTTTTCATCTGTAGTGTGAAATATAGGTCCAAATTTATTATCTTGCGTGTGGGTTTTCAGCTGTCTAAGCACCATTTGTTGAAGACTATTCTTTCCCTTTTGAGTGGTCTTGGCATCATGGGTGTATTTCTGGACTCTGTTTTTTCTACCACACCATTATAATGGCTTTCTAGTATTGAAATCAGGAAGTGTGAATACTCCAACTGCATTTTTTAAAAATTTTATTTATTTATCTTTAGAGGGGAAGGGAAGGAGAGAGAGAGAAATATCAATGTATGGTTGCCTCTTATGCGCCCCTTGCTGGGAACTGGCCTGCAACCCAGGCATGTGCCCTGACTGGGAATTGAACAGCGATCATCTGCTTTGCAGGCCCGAGCTCAATCCACTGAGCTACACCAGCCAGGGCCAACTGCATTCTTCTTTTTCAAGGTTGTTTGGCTATTTGAGATCCTTTGCAACTCCATGGGTTCAGCTTGTCAGTGTTTGAGACTGTCAAGAGGACTAGAAAGGCTGGCTTTTGTTCCTTCCACTATGGTTTTTCTAGCAGCGTTTTGTATCCAAGTATGCTGAGTGGTTGAATGGACAGTTACTATATTTTGCTTGTTTTTTGTCTTATAGGTAAACAACTTTGTGATCTTCGAGGGCTTCTTTGCCCATCAGCATCGTAAGTCTTCTTACCTTGTGTGTTGGTCAGTTAGCTGGGGTGAGGGAAAGAAAAGAGGTGGGTTCTTTGTCCCACTGGTCTCCTCACTGAGGGGCACCGCCACTTCCTTCCTCACAGGGCCCCCTGCTCCCTCTCTGAGGGCAACTCGGCACTCCGGCACTGCTGTGGTTGATCCTACACCTGCTGGTAAAGCGGTACTGAATTGGCGGGACTATAGTGCTATGGTGGCAAATTACTCTGGAGGCCACAGAGCACACAGTGTGATCTATAGGCAGTGTGGAAAAACTCTAAAGCAACCCAAGTCTCCCAGCAGTCATTTCCCATTTGCCTTTACCATCATGAGAGCAGTGCATTTAAACTTGTCAAGACTTTCTTTTTTAAGAGTTTACTTATTTTTAGAGAGGGGAGGGGAGGGAGAAAGAGAGGGAGAGAAACATCAATGTGTGGTTGTCTCTTGAGTGCCTCCAACTGGGTATCTGGCTCACAACCCAGGCATGTGCCCTGACTGGGAATCAAACTGGTGACCCTTTGGTTTGCAGTCTGGTGCTCAATCCACAGAGCCACACCAGCCAGGGCTGAACTTGTCAAGACTTTTAACTAAGCAAACTTATTGGGAGCCTGTTTCACAGTTAATGTTGATGGAGACTCTTGTTGCTTCAGGTCCATAAAAGTAGGCCAGAGTCACATTCCTTTGTAAACCCCTCAGATTTCTGACAGTCAAGTGCAGTCAGCCCTTCCATTTCCAGTCAAAGAATATTGACATGAATGGCCCAAAGTTTAAATATTAGATTTAGAAGATAATGCTCAGAACTTACATCTCCAACCAAATATGAATGAAATTGGTCTCAAGAAACCAGACCTAGGAGGTACAGAAACGCTGACTCAGTTCTCTATTTCATCTTCATACACACATGCTCCCTGCCAGTCTGAGCCCTACTCCTTCCTCACTGCTTGCTTCCCAAAGGTGGGGAAGCACAGCTGTCTGTTAGCTATGCAGCGCATACTGCATGGAAGGGCCACTCTTCTGAGCTGGCTCTGTGACTAGCTCACACCTCCTCCATGGACAGGAAAGGGAAGAACAATCACTCAACAGTCAGCTTCAGCCAGCATCAGACACTGAGAGGCAGTTCATTTCTATGAGTTTCTTTGGTTTCCAAGGCTTCCCCCACCCAGCTCCTGCTGATGTACAGGCTATGAGAGGGACTGAGATCCAGTAAGGATTGTGGGGACTCAGGACCACAGTTGGGGGCTGTGGATAAAGCTTAAATGGATTCACTGAGGTTCTCATGATGGAAAACTTGAGGGGGAAAGGGAGGGAACAAGTATAGTGAGGGAATGAGAGGCGGAGCCTTGGACAATATGTTATCATTCCATTTACTCTCATAACTCCCTTGCAGATACCTATGCTTTCTCATCCTTTTTTTCCTCCTAGTAAAACTTACATCTTTTTGCATCTTTGCAGCAAAAGGAGAGGTTTTGCCCCACCCCAGCCTCTCCTAACCTCTCTAAAGCAATTTCTGATTAACCAAGGACTTTGTCCATCTCATCTAGAGGGACCCAGGGTCATTGTTAGCCTGGCTGGGACCATTCCACTGCCCCAGAATCCCAGGGGGTCTGACAGCACCCACTGACAGTAAGAGCTTGCTTCCCTTGGCCACCCTTCTGGATTGTTTCCCCCTAATTCTGCATTTGGCTTACTCCTTCTGGCTCTCGTCAGAAGTGCCCCAGCATTCTTCCAAAATTCCCTTGTAGTGTGATGGTATTGCCACAGAGGTGCTTCTGTGGTGGAGCTGAACTCTTACCCTTCCCCAGAAGGAATTGTGGTGTCAGGGAGTAGAGGTTTGGGCTCATTACAAAGTGTGTCTCCAAATGCCTACCTTGCCTGTGTCTTCTCCACCATCAGCTCCAGCCAGGAAGCTACCACCCAAGAGAGCAGAAGGAGAAATCAAGCCCTACTCCTCTAGTGACCGAGAATGTAAGACTGGGGTAGGGTGTCTTGGTTTGGGGTACCCTAACTCAGGAAGAATTCATTCTCTCTAAAGGCTCTGATTTCTCTTCTCTACCCTAATCTGTGCTGTCTTGCTCTTTATCCTCCCCCCTTCTCCCAGTTCTGAAGGTAGCTGTGGAGCCTCCTTGGCCCCTAAACAGGGCCCCTCGCCGAGCTACACCTCCAGCCCACCCACCTCCCCGCTCCAGCAGCCTGGGGAATTCACCAGAACGAGGTCCCCTCCGCCCCTATGTGCCAGAACAGGAGCTTCTACGTTCCTTGCGCCTCTGCCCCCCACACCCCACTGCCCGGCTTCTGCTGGCTTCCGACCCTGCTGGCAGCTCTGCCCAGCGTCGCCGCACCAGGTATTAGAAGTTGGATGGTTAGGGAGCCTTGAGACTGTCAAAGAATATCAGAAATGGCAAAGGGCAATTCAAGTCGAGACATAAACAGGACAGGTAAATTGGAGAGTATATTGGGAAATATTTGTGGGAGTGGTATGGAAATAAATGACAGTGGGGAAGCAGAATAGGACTTTATGTACCGTCTAGGGACCCCAGTTTTACAGAGAGAGTTGGGAGGAAATGTAGGGAGAACCCAGATCCATGGGTGGATGGAACTGAACTTCTAAGTTGGGGGAAATCTTTTTGTGATACTTGCTAGGGAAGTGCAGTGTCTCTGACATTGGGGGCCACTGGCCCCATGTGGGGGTGCAAGAATAGGCATCTCTTGTATTTTTCTCCCTAGCTTTCTCTTCATTTCTGACCTCTATGTTTTTCTCTCTCCCCCCACTTTCCCTCTCCCTACCTCCTGCCCATAAATCCTTTCACAGCTCCCTTCCCCGCTCTGATGAGAGTCGATACTGACAGACAGCTAACCTGCTCCCCTCCCTAGGAGACCTTGGCTGGGCAGAGACCCTCTCCCCGAGAACCCCAGACCTATTCTTCCAATGCTTCATCCAGGATCCAGTGGAACCTGACTGAATCCATAGGATTCCCTCTTCCCCTTTCTTGGGTAACTGGGTTGTCACGGTCCCAAATGGCCAAATACTCTGCAGTGTTTCTTGCCAGGAAATGCATCCCTTCTCTCTTAACTTGGTCTCTGAACACTCCCACTGTCTGAATTTGCTGCCAGACTCCTTGGTTGTGCGCTTATACTAACTATCCAGATAAGCACACTCTGGCTTGCTGCCAGACTCCATAATACCATGGAAGGTCCAAGGGCCTCCACTGCTAGAGAAACCTTTTAAGAAATCTTGTCCGTGGAATAAATCCCATATTCAATCTACAGTGTCTACTGGTGGCCCTCATACTGCTTTGTGCTACCTAATATACTTACCTTTCAGTGTGCTGATGCCAGCCAGTGAGATATGCTTCAGAGCACTCCAATTAGGTAGGATAGGGACTTACTCAAAAAGGGATCTACTCAACATTGCTGAGCTCTTCATTACAACATGTTTTGTGTATGTGTCCATGAACCCTTCAGGTGATGTCTGCTTTGGGGCTATGAAGACTTGCCACACTTCTAAAGACACCACTACTTCCCCCAGACGCAGATTCTGTGAGGGACTTTGTTTCTTGGCAGTAGATCCCAGCAAGCACCCTGGGGTTACTCTTTGCCATATTTCAAAAGATAAGCCTGAGTCTTGAGGCTCTGTTAGCTCCCAGACCCGTCCCTCCCCAGTATCTAGATGCTGGTAATATTCCTGTCTTGTGGGATTGTTTTGAGATGAAGGGGAACTCCTCTCTGGCCATTTTTTTTCCTTCCCCCTCTATAGCAAGAACCTTTTTTCCTGCTCCATGCCGATGGTATAAAACATCCTCCTCCCTCCCTACCCTCTGTGGTAGATCAGTACCCCCACTATGTTCCCCCAAATCCTTGGGAGCAGGATCTCCCTTCCTCCTTACTCATTCTTCCTTTTTCTTCTCCCTCTCAGTGTTGTCTCAATAAAGTGTGAATTCCTTTGTGTTTTTTAAATGGACATTTTCAATGAAAAAGAAAACACCCTGAAAAACCGACTTAAGGCCTCAGCTTCATTTGTGTTACCTCATTTTCCTAGGTTCTAAGGGATCTCTGACCCTCTCATCTTCCTCATTGCTGAGATCTGTAGATCTTCTAGCAAGGAGTCTCAGAGCTCCCCTTGCAGCATCTGGTGTTCCTCCCTTTCCCATCTTCATAGATGGATCTTCTCCCGTGGATTCTGTCTTCTCTCATGTCGTTGCTGGATCCCTCTGTGTAGGCTTCTATGTCTACTTCCCCATTCCCTCCAGAAACTCTGGCTCTCCCCAGTGATTTCTACCCATCACCCCAGGCCAGCCCTTGCTGTGTTGTCAAGATTTACCCATATCCCTGGGATCCCCTAATTGGTCCCTGGATTCCTCTTTACAACTCTGATTTCCTGCCTTTCCCCCACCAAACACTTGGCCCTCTCCCAAGACAGTCCCTGACCTCTCTTTTGAGTGTCCAACACATTCACAGCCTCTCTTCAAAGGCTCCCTCCCTTCTAAATCACCTTTGCTACTGCCTATAATGAAGGTAACCATGTTTTCCAAACCAAACATCAGGGTACCTTGTCCAACAAACTGGTTTTGTTTATGTGCTTTTGTGGGGGCTAAATGCACCACATACTTTTAGCCTGGCTTTTAACACATTCCAGCTAGAAATAGTAAAGCAACAAATCAGGATTGCTCCAGAAAAATCTTTGGAGTATCAAACGAACTCTCCCCTTTCTGGGGCCCAGCTTAGATTAAAGCCCCTAGGAAGGATAATTACCTCTCCGTGCTCCCGTGCTGTTCCTCTCATTCCTCTCCTCTGATTCCTCTACATCCACTCATTTTTCACCCTGTAGCCTCTTCCCCATCATTTCCCATTTCTTCTACAGGGGGACTCCCCCAGGGCTGGTAGCCCAAACCTGCTGCTACAGCCGCCATGGGGGGCTGAATTCCTCATCCCCTAACATAGGTAAGTATTCATCCCTCCATATCCTCAAATCAAGTAGGCTATATTCACTACCTTCTCCAGCTTTCCCATGCACATATGTTGTATTTCCACAGGCAACCTAGAATGGAAGCAGAGGGAACAGGAAACAGATAATAGGTGAGGCCTGATCCCCTTCCCTACCAGCCTCCCACAGCACCTGTCTTTCATAATATCACTCTCAGCTTTTTCCTCTGAAATCTTACTCTCCCAACTGGATGCTACCCGCCTTTCCCTCTAAATCCTTCTGCTTAACATCCTACAAGCCTGTTTCCCCGTAAGTTCAACACTGGTACTTCCCTTTGGCACTGTTTGAGGGGTTTCAAGTTTGGACATACCACCAATGGTTCCAGCTTCACACCCCATCATTTGTCCTCCCCTACTTAAGAACCAGACAGACCCTGAGACTCTGATCTTAATTTCACTTCAGTGCCTCTGTAACCCACTGTCCATCACCCTCCTACCTACCAGGTCTGCCAGTGATGAGCAGGTCTTGTCACAGCATGGGTATGAAAAGGAACCCATGCACACAGTTCCTCCACAGGTCCAGGCCCCACCAGCCCAGTACTGGTCAATGGCTGGGGACTTGTTCAACGCCAGGTTCATTCGAAAGTTGCAGGAAAATCGCAGCACCAGGCCTTGGTGACTGCGGCCCTGTCACACCTTCAAAGTAGTATTTCTCTCGCTACAAGAGGCAGCCAAGTGCCGGCCTTCATAGTAGAAGTATTTCATTCATTTGTTCATTCAACAGGCTTTCTTAGCAGTGCTAAGTCATTTGTATCTTATTCTAACGACAGCAATAAAGTACTTTTATCACGAGAGCTACTGAGAAACTTAACTGTCATTATTTCAGTATCATCTCACTGCCTGTACCCAGTTCAGCCCCATCTAGCCCAGCATTTTGCGCAAGCGCCCCGAGTGAGCGGAGCCCGCGGCCGCTAACTTAACTGCGCAAGCGCTCTAAGGCGGCCTCTGGTCCTCTGGCGCAGGCGCACTTACAGCGGCCTGGGTTTTCTCTCTCCGTCGCAGTACGCAAGCGCGCAACATCTCCGTTTCCCGGCCCACTTCCTTGAACCCTTCCACCTCTCCTTTCCCCTTCAAGAAGCCAGCCCCGGGACGCATTCGTCCCAGGAGATCAGAGGCCACATTTGGTAGGAGTGCTCTCTGCTTTCGGAATATCATGTACCAGCCCAGCAGGGGGGTAGCCAGGCGTCTCGGCCCCTGTCTCCGCGCCTACCAGGCTCGCCCCCAGGTGAGAAGAGGGGAAGCAGCCGGAGTCGAGGGGGCGGGAAGAGACCCTCATCAGAGCTTGCACTAGGGGCGGAGCGCCCGCCCCATTCCGCACAGGCGCAGTGACATCCCAGCGCCCTGTCTTACCTCTTGTTGGGCGGTACCTGGAGGGCCTGGGGTCTCGGGCAGCAGGGAGGTCGTGCTACCAGCCGTGGCGCACATGGAACATGAACAGCGCTTCTGCCAGGTCTGGGGTGGACGGGCAGGGTTGAAGGTGGGCTTGTGGGGCGCATCTGCTCTTCGCCTGCGGCTCTGCCACTGCCTGTGCCTCGAGGTGATTTGAAGGGCAGGGGGGCGGAGAGATTCATACTCCGCGTGTCTTGCACCGTGATATCGCCCGATGACTGTAAAGCCGGCCAGGGCCTCTGCTCCCAGGTGGGAAAGCTGGCCACACCCCCAGTGGAGACAGCGCGTCAGGGACAGAGCCCATGCGGCCCACTCGTCTTCTGGAGTGATCCCTCCAGTTCCTGGAGAAGCGGAGGAACTCAGGTCAGGCCTGACTTTGGGTGACCTCCTGCTCATCCTGGTTTCAACTGTCCATCCTTTCAGCCTACTGGGCTTGTTTGTGTCATTAGTGGGACTCGAAATGATAACTTGTTTGCATACCTTATAAGTCAGTTTCGTTTACATTTATTTCATATAGTACTTATAATAATTCCATGTGATGTCATTTTTTATAAGAGGGCATTTACTGGAAACAGGCATAGGGAATGAGAGTGCCTAAGGTTTCTGAATAGTCTTGGTACTCAAGAGAAATGTCTGCTGTTTCAGCTGGATTTTTCCTGTATACACCAGTCTCACACACTTAATTGTGGAATGTGGAATAGGCCACATAATTTCATCCACAGTGCAAATAAAATCTGCTATTAGTTCACTTGTTCATTCTTCAAACACGTATGTGATCCTTGCCCTGAGAGGTGGAACTGCTCTCGAAAGTATTGGAATCTTAAATGTAAAGGTATTTGTCAATGTTTTGGGGAGATGCTTGTCGTAAGAAACTTTCCCCTTGGAGATGGAGGTGAATGTGTCCCATTTTCCTCTAGTCTAGTAATTCTGTCACTTCTGTCAGGAAAAGCAGGTGGGATTGGGAGTGTGTTAATGAGCAGCTTGGATGAAGGGCCATTAGGCAGCTGGATTCTTACCTTTTTCATTTTGGTTCTTCCTCCTTAGGACCAGCTTTCTCCATGGGCTCTGCCACTCCCACCCCTGTGGCCCCACTCCGTGACTTCCACTTCTCCGTCTTCTCTTCTCTGGTTGCCCCCAATCCCACGCCCTCCCACTTGGCTGCTTCCCTGGGCTCCCCCACTACCTCTCCTTCAGATCCAGGCCCTCAGCTCACCACCATGGGTCGTTCTCCCTCCACAAAAAGGGGAGGAGGGACCAGGACCTGAGCTGCATAGTGGCTGCCTGGATGGGCTTAGGAGCCTATTTGAGGGACCTTCCTGCCCCTCTCCTGGAGCTTTGATATCTTTCCAAGCCCCCGTGACTGCCCGCCCTTCCCCTGCCACTCCATCTGGAGATCCGAGTATGGAGGAGCACCTGGCTGTCATGTATGAAAGACTGAGACAAGAGGTAAGTCAGTTCAAAAGTGACCTTCATCCACAGTGGGAAGGAATGCAGGTAACACTTGGAAATAAAGGATTAGTCAACTAGATTCTTTCCTGGAACTGCAAGGCATGCATAGAAATGTTACAAACATTTCCCAAGGAAAAAACAATCCTAAATGTAGATTAAAGAAAGTTAAACATGGCATGGAGATGACCTTTCACTCAGAGAGGAATAAGGAAGCACTAAAAATAGAAAACTTGAGAAATAGGATCATCTTTTCTTTCCCACTGGGTTGATGCCTTCTTCTTCTTCCACCTAGCTTCCCAATTTCTTCCTTCACTCCCATGACTACACTCTCTACTCATCGGATGTTGAATTCATCAATGAGATCCTGAACATACGTACCAAGTGAGAATCCAGCCATGGGCATGGTGGTGGGGAAGAAAAGGACCCAGTGCTATGTATAATACTTGACCCTTTCAGTTACTGGAGAAGGTACTAGGCTGTTTCCCTACAACTGTTTCCTATTCTTCAGTAGCCAGTATGGTTTTCTTATTCTGCCATTGTGAGATTTCTTTTCCATCCCTTTGCACAGGGGTCGCACATGGTATATTCTGTCACTAACCCTCTGCCGCTTCCTGGCCTGGAACTATTTTGCACAACTTCAGTTGGAGGTTCTACAGTTGACCCGCCACCCGGAGAACTGGACCCTGCAAGCCCGTTGGAGGCTTATGGGGCTACCCATCCACATGCTCTTTTTGCGTTTCTACAAGCGTGACAAAGAAGAGCTTTACCGGTAAGAGTAGTGAGGATGGACCCACACGCTAAAATCCATTTCCTAATTGTACAGTTTTCGGATTGATGGTCCAGTGTCCCAGAAAATCCTTCTAACTAACTTGGCTACAGCCTCCTTGAGCACAGGGATCTTATAGTAGTCTATTTTAATACAACAGAAATAGGGACTTGGAGTACATTTCCTAAATCTCTGAACTCAGTTTCTACATGTATATTACCTGGCACATAGTAGGTGTTCGAATACTTATCAAACAAATGAAAATTTCTGCTGGTGAGCTCTCCTTCCCAGGAGCATGCCTGCGCCTTTCCCTTCCCTCTGTTCTTCCCCCAAAGGCACAGATCTCCTAAACTCTTAAATGACCCTAGGCTTGCAACTAGGGGAACAATGGGCAGTGGCAGCTCATCCCAAGCTGACCCCCGACCATGTATGTCCCCAAAACCACCTTTTCTCCGACTTCCCAGTGAACTAACAGCCCCACCTACGCTCTCCTATTACTTCTTCCATCCTAAATCCTTCCTTGTTTCACTGTGTTCAGCTTTAACAAACATACTCTGAAAATCAAAATAAAAGAATCCAGCCCTGGCTGGTGTAGCTCAGTGGATTGAGCGCGGGCCTGTGAACCACACGGTCACAGTTCAATTCCCAGTCGGGGCACATGCCTGGGTTGCAGGCCAGTTCCCAGCAGGGGACTCACAAGAGGCAACCATACATTGATGTTTCTCTCCTCTCCTTTCCTTCCTCTCTAAAGATAAATAAATAAAATATTTTTTAAAAAAAAGAATCCTTGTAGGTTGAGCCTCACAACCTTAGATAAAGTACTTGGTAAATTTCTGACTAAGTAGAATCCAATTGTTAGGCTTGCCCTACACCAGTGGTCTGTAAACTTTGCACAGTGGAATCATTGGTGCCAGACATTCTGGTTTAATTGGGACAGGATACAACCTGGGCATCAGGGTTTCTCAAAGTTCCCCAGATGATCTAATAAGTAGCACAGTTAAGGAACTATTAGTTTAAACAAATGCTTGAATTAAACCTTGGGATCAGTCAGCTTACCCCTCAGTAAGCCTCTCTTTCTTCACCAGGACCTATGATGCCTATTCTACTTTCTACCTGAATTCCGAGGGCCTCATTTGTCGCCATCACCTAGACAAAGTGAGTCCCAGGGCTGAATGTGGTAGGATGAAGGGGTAGCACATCCTACCAACTGGTATTAACCTTTCTCCCTGCAGCTGATGCCTTCACACTCACCGTCAACACCTGTGAAGAAGCTGCTTGTGGGGGCCTTGGTGACTCTAGGGCTGTCAGAGCCAGAACCCAGCTTACGCCTGTGTCCCAAAGCCTGATCCAGGAACTGGGGTGGGGGCAGCACTGAAACTGCTATGCACATGAGGTGGAGGTGGAGGCAGCCAGCTTCTTCCCCTCTTCTCTCTCTCCTTCCTCCTTATCTCATGCTGTGTAAAGCTGTTGTGTAATTTAATTTGTAAATAATAAAGTCTAAGTGAAAATATGACATTGAATTTCCATGTCACTTTATCTGGATTCCAGAAGTTCCCATAAACTTTATTCTAAAACTTTTTATTAATAGATATTAAATAATGTGTAGAAGGAAAAGGAGCTGGTGTTGGGTTCTGAGTATGTCCCCTTTTCTTTACCCTAGTTCTTCCCGCGTCTTGCCTGTTTTTTTGGGCATTTTCTTAGCGTGGGGATCTTCTAGTTCCTTGGCCTTATAGTAGTGGGGTGCCACCTCCAGAAGCCAACTGCTCTCAATCTCCAATACCTAGAAGGGAAGAAAAAAAACAGAGTTCCTGTCTTTCCAACCTAGACTCTAATGTGTGTATGTTCAAAAGAAATTCTTCCCATCTTACTGCAGGACTAGGGGGAAGGTGCAGGGCTCTAATACTATATAAGGGGGGACCCAAAACCCGCCCCAGAAATTATCTTCTGCAGGGCAGGCACCTTGTAGTACAGGCTTCCCCCACTAGGTGAGTGTTCTGGGCGCCCATCCATTGTTAGTATACCAGCTGGCATTGTTAGAGGCTGTGTGTGGCTTCAGTGAATTTTTTTTGAAGATTGTCACTGCATTTGCCTATTGCATGCCCAGTGATTTACGAGGACACCTGCCCACACACCACACTGTTCTGCAGGTCATGACCCCAGTGCCCCACCCTTTCCTGTTCACCCAATTCACCCCAAGCAATTTTTTGCTTGCTTCCCTAGATGGAAAAAGTCAACTTTTTTTTGTTTCCCTGGATGAAAAGTCCTCATTCTGCTGATGTGGAGAGGAGAAACAAAAAATGACGTAAGAGCCCTGGCTGGTATAGCTCAGTGGATTTGAGTGTGGGCCTGCAAATCACACAATCGCGGTTCGATTCCCAGTCAGGGCACATGCCTGGGTTGCAGGCCAGTTCCCAGCAGGGGACTCACGAGAGGCAACCATACATTGATGTTTCTCTCCTTCTCTTCCTCTCTAAAGATGAATAAATAAAATCTTTAAAAAATAAAATAAAATACTGATTTATAAAAAAATGGCATAAGCACTAAAAGGCATCAAAATTGATGAGTTCAAAAACTTTTTTAAAAATATTTATTTTTAGAGGGGAAGGGAAGGAGAGAGGAAGAGAAATATCAATGTATGGTTGGTTCTTGTGCATCCCCTGCTGGGAACTAGCCCCTGCCGGGAACTGGCCCGCAACCCAGGCATGTGCCCTGACTGGGAATTGAACCGCGATCATCTGGTTCACAGGCCCGCGCTCAATCCACTGAGCTACACTAGCCAGGGTGAGTTCAAAAACTTTTGAGCAATGGAAAAACACATTTCGATAAGATGTACTTCATCAAATGGAGAGTACTTTGAAGGTGACTAAAGTTTCAACATGTAAGAATACACAATTTTTTATAACTAAATTCCAGGTCTTTTTGTGTCCCCCCCTCGTACCCTCCAGTGGCTGTCACATTTCTACATGCTATTCAGGATTCCAAGTAGGCTATTCCTAAAACAACAACAAAAAAACCCTTAAAAACAAAGACTGTAAAGTACACTCAGGTTATCACCCAACACCCAAACACTGTGACAACAGCCATTCAAATATTCATTGAATAAATATACAATGATCGTATCTTAGAAGATGCCGAGTCAGCTGTTAATGGTGCGTTTCTATTTTATCCTACCTTAAACCAGTATATTTTCCGGGTTCTCTGTCAGTCCAAGCAAATTGAACCTAGGATTTTAGCTTGCCAGGATACCCACCTGTCTACAATTTCCACCTGCCTGGGCAGGGGATCGTCCCCTCACCTGTCTCATGAACTCCTTGGTGGTCAAGACAAGTTCATGGTAGAGCAGCCAGCGAGGCTGTTCCTCAAAGAGGGAGGAGTTGGGGTGAATGAACACTGTCTGTTGTTGCTTCACTGTTCTGTAGCCACTTCTAGTCAACCGTGCTGTGTGATAAAAGTAACCGGCAGTGATGGCCTAAGGAGCAGGCAGGAAAGAATGTCAATAGAAAAGCCACTCAGGAACCCTCAGCACTCACTACCTGTTTTTAATTCAGGCTTCTGGAGGACTAGAATGGTAAGGGATGTGTGAAGAACCCACTGAGAAGAACCCTGCAGTAGCCTGGGCATAAAGCACAGGAAAAGACTCCTTCCACAAGGAGAAGAGGGCACAATCTTAGGCTAGAGGGGCTGCCAAGGTCCCAGAGGGAGGCTTGCTCCTTGGGAGACCCTGGGTGGACTAAAAATGGAACCTTGTGTTGGCCAGGTAACTGACTTGAGTTGGAGCATTGACCCATACACTAAAAGGTTGTGGGTTCAACTGCCGGTTGGGGTACGTAAGGGAGGCAATCGATCAATATTTCTCTCTCTTCCCACTTCATCTCTCTAAAATCAGTAAATACATCCTCGAGTGAGGATTAAAAAAATGCTAACCTTGCGTACACGAATATAGTCCCCCTGGCAGGAACTGAGACCAACTTCCACACGCTCCAAGAGTCCCTCCAGCTGTTCCCGTACATCCCGTGCTCGGCGCATAGATCTGAACTGGACAAAGTTCTCATAGCACCACTGTGAAGAGTAACCACTCTCAGCCCACTGTGAAGAGGTTTCAAAAGTGGCATAAGTATACAGTAGAACCAGAGTCCCCCATGTCTCCCTCATTCCCATTTACCCAAGCCCAGTGACCTGTGTATAAACGTTTAGCAAAACCAAGTGGTCCCCACCAGGGAGGAAGAAGTTGACACGGGCATTGTCAGCATGGACGACCTTGTCCTTGGGTCGGTAGAAGATGGAGTTGTTGACAGACAGCATGGCAGCTACTGTCAGGATCTCCTCTGAACAGCTGTACCTGGATCAGAAAGGGAAAAAAGCATGAGAGTTCAAAGCAAGCTGTAAGAACAGACAAACAGTGGGGGAAAGTGTCTGTTGTGTGATGCACATGTCCTCACATGTGGACTGCTGATTAGGATAATGGCTACAAATCAGAGGCTAGATTTGGTGACAGCAGCAATAGCATAGGGGTCAAGGAGACAGGGCTGCAGATGACTGAGTTACAAAGGAAAGGACTGGCACCTCTGAGCAGTCCACAGTAGGCAGGTGTGCATTAAGTGCACTGGGGAATGCCCAAGTTCCTTTAAACTCATGTGGTAACTTGACTTCAACTATAGCATTTAAAGGTGGTCCCTCCACAGCCACATCTAAATGTTCCAGTCTGCAACCTTAGGCATGAGTAAGTCCCCATACCAGCCCTCACTCCGCACTCCTCAGATGAAAAGTCTTTCACTTCCATTCATACACCCAAATTTCCTATGTGTTTCCCATTTGATATCATGATCAAGGATAGCACAGTACCTTACTGGCCCTAATAACTTGTCATTTGTTAAAGAATAATATGGTACTGAGAAAAAAGGCAAGAAAACAAAGACAGCCCCAGACACAGGAGAAGCAATGGCCAGTTTGTGGGCTGATAGCCCATTTGGGGTGGGGGACTTACTTCTCAGAGGCCAGGATCATTTTAGACAGCATGGGGTCCACTGGCAGCTCTGCCATCTTTCGACCAGACTAAGAAGAGATAAGATGGAAGCCAGTCCTATTCTCAGGTGTCCTCCCACCACTCACGGGGTCAACCTGACCCCTTTATCCTATCCCAGCCCACTGCCCTCCCACCTCACCGTGGTGAGCTCCCCAAGGTGGTTGAGGGCTCCCAGAGCATACAGCTGCTCCAAAGCCAGCAGCAGAGTCTCATAGGGTGGAGGGTCCAGGAAATCAAAGTGCATGAGGTCATGAATCCCTGCAGAAAGATATGAGAGGTTAGAACAGAACCCTTTACAAAGACCAGTGTCTCCAGTCCCATCTCCCTCTCTCAGGAGAACTGTGGGACCCCACTCACCTAAGCTCTTGAGCAGTAACACAACATTGCCTAGGCTGGTCCTTTGGATCTCTGGCACCGTGGTCTCCTCCAGCTCATGCTGATAGGCCCAAGCGGTATACAGGCGGAAGCACTTCCCTGCAGCCACCCGGCCTGCCCGACCAGCTCGCTGATTGGCTGAAGCCTGGAAAGAAAGGAGAGGCAGGCTGGCTGACAACTGGGTGAGAGAAAGAGAAAGGGCAGTATTTACACAAGACACCTAGGAGGATGTGATTCCATCCTCTAACAACCCCCCACAGGCTTCTGAGTGGGACCTTCCTGTGGGCTCATTCCACCTCCCACTCCCCGACGGAGACCCCCTACTGGAGCCCATGCTGACCTTGCTGCAGGGTGTGACCGTGAGTGATTCCATTCCTGTGCGGGGGTTGTAGCTCTTCTGCTTACAGAACCCTGGATCCAGCACGTAAATGATGCCCTCAATCGTGAGTGAAGTCTCAGCAATGTTCGTTGCCACAACCACCTGAGTGAGGGGATATGGGTCACTCGGAGAACCCAACATCCTAGTTATGTAGAAAAAATAGCCCTGGCTGGTGTAGCTCAGTGGATTGAGCGCAGGCCTGCGAACCACATAATTGCGGTTCGATTCCCAGTCAGGGCACATGTCTGGGTTGCAGGCTAGTTCCCAGCAGGGGACTCACGAGAGGCAACCGTACATTGATATTTCTCTCCTTCTCTCCTTCCCTTCCCCTCTAAAGATAAATAAATAAGAATCTTTATTTAAAAAAAAAAAGAAAAAGTAATCCTGGAAGCTGTGGAGTAGACAAGCAGGAGCAAATAAGAGGCAGGAGCTGAGGGGGTTAGTGTCCAAAGTCACAGAGGGGGATAAGCCAGGAGAAGGGTGGCTCAGAAGGAACACAATATGGAAAGGAAATAGAGAAGAGGGTTAATGGGTTTTTCAGAGATAGGTTACGAGCCTATCTGGGTTCCTGCGCCCATCTTCTCTGCCAGCACTTTACAGTCACCTTCACACATTACTGCCTGCAAAAGCCCACTAACAAGCCTTCCTACTTCTACTCCTGCCTGGGTTATGTGGCATCCCAGAATAGTCCTTTTAAAATGTACACCCATGCCCTGGCTGATACGGCTCAGTGGATTGGGCACCGTCCCACAAACTCCACTATCACTCCACTGTCACATCACTCCACTATCCTCCAATGGCTCGCGATCCTACATGACATTTTATCGAAACCTGTTCAGGTGATGAGTCCTCTAGCCTTTCTGCATTCCCCAGAACCATGTTCCCTGGCCAGGCAAAGCACACTCCTTAGTCCGTGCTCAGGTCCTTTGCAAGAGTCCATCCCTCTGCTGGGTGCACTCCTCTCCAGGATACCAGCCTGGCTCCCTCCTTCACCAAGTTAAGGTTTCTGCTTCACTTTCACTTTATTGGAGAAGGAGAGGAGTGTAGACTCCCAGGAAAATTCCTCCCTGCCATGTTGCAGTCCCACTGAGAGTGGGACTGCATCTTCCTAGGCTGCACCGTATCTCTTCATAGCAGTTATCACAAATGGACATTAACATACTGAGATGCCCACTGTCTCCTGATTTACACTAGACTGGAAACTCTGCAAGGCCAGGAACTTTATTTTGTTCATCACTGTATCCCCATTCCCCCAAACAGAACCCAGTCAATAGTGCTTTATGAAAGTTACACCTTTGCTCAAAAATCCTGATTGCCATTCAACTGTCTAAAGTCCAAATTCTTCTACCTGCCACCCAGGGCCCTCCTTAATCTACTCTGAAGTTGGTTTTAGCTTGTCTCCCACTGCTTTACCACATGAACCTTCCACTGAACCTTAGACTCTGATCTCAAATATATCTATGGTTTCCTCTGACCTCCTTGTCATTTTTCCTTTTTTTTTCATTTTAAGATTTTACTGACTTATTTTTAGAGAGAAAGGAAGAGAGGGAGAGAAATATCAATGTGTGGTTGCCTCTCACATGCTCCCTATTGGGGACTTGGCCTGCAACCCAGGCATGTGCCCCGACCGGGAATTGAACCAGCAACCCTTTGGTTTGCAGGCTGGCATTCAATCCACTGAGCCACACCACCTGAGCCAGGGCCTTGCCATTTTTCTTTTTCTTTTTTTAAAGATTTTATTTATTTATCTTTAGAGGGGAAGGGAAGGAGAGAGGGAGCGAAACATCAATGTATGGTTGCCTTTCGTGCGCCCCTGCTGGGAGTTGGCCTGCAGGGAACTGGCCTGCAACCCAGGCATGTGCCCTGACTGGGAATCGAATGGCGATCGTCTGAGTCGCAGGCCTGCACTCAATCCACTGAGCCACACCAGGCAGGGCCCATTTTTCTTAAAGGTGCAAATCAAACCCCACGTCCCAGTTCACCAAAGGCACCCCTTTTCCTCATGCATTTGGCTATCTCTCAATCCACACTGTATTCATCCTCTCTCTCCAGAGGTAAGTGACTAACTGCTCCTGAGCCTGTGGCCACAGCAATGCCCAGGATACACGTTGCACAGGGTAGGTACACCCTTTCTTTCTCACTGCTACTTGTGGAACTACAGGGGTGAAAAAAGTAGGTTTCTGCAACTTACCTTCCGTGCCCCCTGCGGCGTGGGCTGGAAGATGCGAGCCTGCATGTCAGAAGGCAGATTGGCATAAATGGGTAGCACCAGCAGCTCCCTAATTTTGGAGCCCAGGCGGCGGCAGCGATCCTGAAGCATCTCGCAAGCGGCCTCAATCTCCTCCTGGATTTGGGGTGGAGAGAGCAGCAGGAACCCAGAATCACAAAGCCCAATCTGCCAGCCTCATCTTCCCCTGGGACACAAATATCATTGCCCCTCCCCCACCTCACTCACCTGCCCTGTCAGGAACACTAGAACATCTCCAGGGGGCTGGGTCACATGAATTTGTAGCACAGACACTACACAGGCTTCCAGGTAGTCAGCCTCTGGAGCCTGGGGTGGAGGAGAGGGCTCAGGAAAGCCACTAGCTCAGGCAAGCCTCCTCCTCTCCTCCCAGCTCCACACACACTTTATCCCAGATCCCCTTTGGACTCTCCATTCCACCCTGCCCTCCTTGGGACAACTTCCCCCAGCTTCACACCTCACACTTAAGCCTATCCTCCCTGAGGGGGACACCTTGGTATAGAAGATGTCAACTGGAAACCGGCGTCCAGGGATTCGGAAGACTGGAGCATCATCAAAGAAGGTGGAAAAACGGGCTGTGTCCAGTGTGGCTGAAGCCACCAGAACTTTGAGCTCAGGTCGGAAGCGAGCAACATCTTTGATTAATCCAAAGAGGATGTCTGTGTGCAAGGTCCGCTCATGAGCCTCATCCACCATCACCACACTGGGGAAGGAACAGGGAGCAGTGAGTAAGGAGAGCTGAGCAATGCAGTTCCCTGAGGAAGGTACAGATAGAGGCAAAGAGTCCAAGGGTGACTGTGGGAGAAGGGGGCTCTAAGAGAAGCAAATCACCCCAGTTAACTAATACCAACAGAAAGTTGGAGAAGACCAGGTTGGCAGACTCTCAGCTTGGGCAAACAACAGCTGCCAATATTAGGAGGATGAAAGTTGAAGCCAAGCCAAATCAGACATCCTGCTCCGGATCAGAGACAAGAGTCTGCTAGAGTCAATAGAAAAAAGAGTATCTGTTTTAAAAGGAAAAAATGTGAGGGAATGGCCTCTTTCAATAAGGCTGGCCCCCCAGTCTGGCTGGGGATGGACAGATGGACCTGTGCCACCAGAACAGCCCAGAAGCTTCCAGGCCCCTGCGGGGCTGTTGCTACACATCACTGTTGGGCCTGCTGCTTTTTATAGAGAAGGCTAGTAAGCCTTCTTAACCCAACCTTAGAAGCTTCTGCAGGCTTATCTTCAAAATTAGTTATACGTGTGCACCTTCTTTCTCCTTGCTTTAGTCTTTGTATTTTTGATGGCAGCCAAGCCTGTAGGACCTCGCCACCAACCTCAACCCTTTGTGCCTAACCCTGTCCCTGATGATGAAGCTCCCAGGTATTTAAGCCTGGGGCTGATGGGAAAGTCCCATACCCCAAATATTCTTGTATCAGCTAACCTCCCATGGGTTCTCAGAGATTTTTGGAAGTGCTGTGAAAGGTCAAATCATATCTGTTCTATGGCGGCACTCTGATCTTTGGGGACCAGAAATTCACAGCTCCTACTCAGATGGCCTAACTCCTCAACATGATGCTCATCTCCCCTCACGGTGACTTCCCTAAACACATGCTCATCATCCAATTTCCACTGGGTCAATGCAGCACTGAGAATTCACCATTCACAGACACGGCAAACTCTGCCACTCTACAGCTTCTTGGTATTGAGCTGAAATTCATCTCCCTGTAACACTGGTTCCTAGATGTGCCCTCTGGGGTCACACAAAACAAGTCTGACCCCCTTTCCATGTAAGAGCCCTTCACATTTCTAGAGGAAACCAGGTTGTCTCCCTTGAATTTCTCCCCTGTAAGCTGAACACTTTAAATTTCTTCAGGTGGTCTTCAGATGGTTTTTCAAGTCCCTGCCCGCTCTACCCTACCATTCTGGAAACAACTGGCAAGGGAAGGAGGGACTTTCTCTCTATTATCTTCTGCCCTCCAGCCCCATCTCTATGGTGCATGGAGACCAGCTCTAGGACTGCCAGGATCACAAAGATGCAAGAACTGGTGGATTCATATAAAGACAACAGCCCAACTGACAGGAGGTTGGGGCAGAAAGGAGTGAAAAAGGTCAAAGGTAAGGACAAATGGAAGGCACAAAGGGGGAGGAGACCCTGCAGGAGGAAAAAGTGGATGGTTCCCCTGTGGGACACTGAAACCTGTCTATACCTGTAACTTGCAAGGTCGGGCTCAGAGAGGAACTCTCGAAGAAGCATCCCATCTGTCATATAGCGGAGGACTGTTCGCTCTGACGTGCAATCCTCAAAGCGGATGCTGTAGCCAACCTGTTGAGGGGGCCATTAACGACAGGAAGTAGGCTGGTGTTCCCTGAAGGGAATGCATAGCTAGAGGACAAGGGGCCAGTGTCTGGACTTGGTGTGGGAACCTGAGGGCAGTGTGGGCAGAGTTCTAGACCCACGGGGCTCTCCCCACCCATCAGTCACGCCAGACCTCACCTCATTCCCAAGCTTTACACCCATCTCCCGGGCCACTCGGGCAGCCACACTCATGGCAGCCACTCTCCTGGGCTGAGTGCAGGCAATCTTCATACCATTCTTGGTATAACCCTGAATGACAGAAGAAAGGTCTCCCCTTGCTAAATATGGCCCTGGGGCCCAGGACAATTCAGATTAAAAAGTTGTAAATGCAGGGCAGGTGGAAAGGAGGGAATAGACTGATGCTGAAATCCATATAGGGAGGCAAGTGGATAGGATAGCAGACCCAGGGCCCTCAAAAGGGTCCTCATCCATCCCTGGCAGTCCCAGCCCTTTGAGGAATCAAGTTCTGGAGTCAGCTTGATTGAGCTGGGAAAGGACAGAACAGAGCCACAGACTCAGAAGTGATGGGAAA
Source organism: Sturnira hondurensis (assembly GCF_014824575.4). Classification (NCBI taxonomy): domain Eukaryota; kingdom Metazoa; phylum Chordata; class Mammalia; order Chiroptera; family Phyllostomidae; genus Sturnira; species Sturnira hondurensis. Next base: position 949,906 of record NW_028077940.1, on the reverse strand, counting down.
TAAAAGTACAAAGGAAGGAAAAGAAATCCTTTTACTCTTCATTGTTTGGACCCTGCAGAGGAGCAGAGGCCAAGCTGGATAGGAGTACGGAGTCCATGTTCACACACACCCCACCATCTGGTTGTCTATACCCTCTTCCAGTATGAACACAGGGAATGTCTACCAGTCAGAGGCACTGTGGACAGGCAGTGAGAACAGAAATGTGGAAAGGATGGTCCATATTCTCAAGAACCTCACCATTTAGTGGAAAATGACTAAAATGGAGGTGAGCAACTCCTAAAACTATGATGGAAAAGGAGCTCTGACAGGACTGTACTTGTCAATGGGTGAGACCCAGCAGCCTGGAGGATGTGGGTGACATACCTCCTCAAAGAGATACTGTGGGATTTGGGTGGTCTTTCCCGAGCCTGTTTCACCCTCGATAATGAGGACCTGATGATTAGTAATAGCAGCCAGGAGATCCTCCCGGAACGGGTACACAGGAAGGCTTCGGCGGATGGCCTGGATGGACTCCTTCTGTTGGGCCTGGGTAGAAGTGGGTGGAGCTGACGGCTCCTGAGAAGGAGAAAAAGGGGCATGAGCTTTAAGACCCAGCTTCTCATCCTCTTCACAAAGTCCCAGAGCTCTGCCTCACCTCGTCACCCTGGAGCTGAGTGGCCTGGACAAACTCGATGGTCTCCTCTTCCTCTAGTACCAACTGATACTTGGGCTCCTGGGAAGCAGCATCTCGGGCCCCAAACTTCAGGGAGGCAGCCCCCAGTCGGGCCTCCTCCCAGCGTCGCTGCTCCTCCCCAGGGGCACCTGATTCCTCCTCCACAAGATCCACAGCTCGTGCTGGCTGTGCAGAGAAGGACACATGAAGACACAGGCTGCCCTCTCTGCCCAGTCCCTTCTTCCCCATCAGGACCCTGGCCCACTGGGAAAGGGAAGACAAGGAAGGGGCGAACTCAACATCCAACACCTTCCCTCCCTCAGCTCAGGGACCAGGGCTAAGGTGGATGCCTCTTCGCCTCACCTGTCCTCGGGTCTCCTCTGGCATGTGGTAGCGATTGGTGGCCTCCAGCTTTTCCTGCTCCCCTGCCGCTCGGTACTCCCGGGCCAGATCCCGCACTCGCCGCTTGTATTTGAGCTCCCACTGCTCATGTTGGCTCAGCTCCACATCCCCGAAAAGGAACTCCTCATCCGCCAGCTCAGCCTCCAGGTCCTCAAGCTTCTCTCGCTCCCGCTTAGCTAGGTACTCTCGGCGAGATTTCTTCCGCAGCTCAGGAACCTGGTCAGCACAGGATAGTCAAATCCTCATCCTGCTGGAAGGGAAGCCCCTTTCCCTACCTGCTTGTACCAATGACAGACTCTGACAGACTGGAACGAGAACCTAAACATCAGTCCTGTATCTTTTCTTTGCAATGTGCACCCTAATGGCATGGCCTAAGCTGGGCCTATGAAGGCCTCATGCAGACACCATACACCGCCTTCCAGCAGCAGTGTCCAGCCAGAAGTCCTCTGAAGCAACTTTCACCATCTTTGTCAATGTAAATGTATTAAGCAAACTATTTGAATATTTCATATTTTACTCTTCTATTTTATTTGAGTTACTGAAAATGGAGAAAACAAAAGGGCTTATACCAGCACTTAGAAGCACAGGTCTCAAACTGAAAACAAGTGAGAAATGGAAACCAATGGAGGCACCAGTAGTAAGTCATCTTCATCCCAGATAGATGCTCCCTGATTGTAAAGTGAATGACTGTAGTTTGGGGAAGGGGAAGGACAGCATCAGAGAATGGCTCTGTGAGGCAAGATGCAACTGGAATGCTAAGCTCCTGGGAAAACTCCCTTCATACCATGTGTCATTTGGCTTCTACCCATTTCCTCTGATACATGCTTTTCAGGACACACTGTAGATGACAGAAGACTGGCCATATCCTTAAGGCCTTTCTCAGTTCTCACCCTGGATGGAGACAAGCTCTTCTACTGCAGTGGCAAAAACCTGCCATAGCTGCCCCTGGGGGTTTCAGTTCCGTTTAATTGCTGGACTTTTACTGTTTGTTCTATAGAGACTTAAAAGGGAGTTTATGCTCATGACCTAATTTGAGAACCAAAATAAAATACTCCTTCAGAACGATGGGTGCGATAGATGGATCTTTTTAAAATATGGGAGCCTTGGCTGGTGTAGCACAGTGGACTGATTGTGGGCCTTCAAACCACACAATCGCAGTTCGATTCCCAGTAGGGCACATGCCTGGGTTGCAGGCCAGTTCCCAGCAGGGGACTCACGAGAGGCAACCATACATTGATATTTCTCTTCTTCTCTTCTTCCCTTCCCCTCTAAAGATAAATAAAATCTTAAAAAAAAAAAAAGAATTACTATTTATCTTCTTGGGTGTGACAATGGCACTATGGTTTTAGGGGAGAATGCTTTTATTCTTATGATGATGGGATAAAGTGCTATGACATCTAAAACTCTTAAATGGTTCTAAAGAGGGAGAGAAGCCCACATTTACATAGACATTGCAAATACCACACAACTTTTTAACTAAAATAGTCTGTATAAGTGTTCATTATACTATTCAACTTTCCTATTTTTTCCTAAAGTTTTCACAATTGGAAAAACAACAAAAAAATTTAATTCAGGCAAATAAAAACACTGCACCAGTACTAAGTGATGGGCCAGAAGTCCCTGACCACAGTCATTTTATGGGGTGAGACATGACATGGGTTGGTCAGTCAGGAGACCTTATGGCCACTAGGCCATTCTTAGGACACCAAGAGTCTCAAAATTCTTTTGGTAAACCCAAGTGTGAGCTTACTTGGAAAGACAGGGCCTTTGAAAAACTGCCTGCCCTCCCCAGACGCACATTAGAACAAGTCCAGTTCATCCATTACAAGAGCTCTGTTCCTGCAGTGGGAAGAACCACCCAGGAAACCAGAGGGAGGCCACATGGGAGTTGGAGGGTGAGGTGGCAGGAAGGTATTTGGACCTGGTGTACACAGGCTGAATGGTCAACATATCTCTAGGCAGTGGGACAGCTGCCCTGCCCCACCTTCCAGCTGCCTTACACCTTGTTAAGTCTCACATTTCTCTCACTAACACACAGGATGATCTGATCTAAAAGAAAAGAGTAAGGAAGGTTTGGGGGTAGCTTCATTCCCTCTACAACTTAAAAGTCCATCCTTAGCAGACTCTTGCCAACCAAGCCCTCTCCTCCAGAGACCCAATACTCCATCAGCAATCTCACTGCATTCCTTTGTATCTCTTCTCCCTACCCCTAACCATGCCATCAGAAAGTCTTTCTTTCTGCCTTCTGATCTTGGCTTCCTGGGCACGGGGACTCACCATGGCTTTCCGGTCTTCCTCAGCCATCTTGAGGCGCTTCTGAGCCTCTTCATAAGCCTAGGAGAAGAAACCAAGAGTAGAGGGGTGTGAGGCCAAAATTCCCCACAGCCACAGCCATTCCTCCTCCAAAATCAGAATGATCATTCAGATGTTTCCTAGCACAAAGAAACATACCCTCGAGCCCTAGCCAGGTGGCTCAGTTGGTTGGAGCATCATCCCACACACAAAAGGGCTATGGGTTTGATTCCCGGTAAGGGCACATACCTAGGTTGCAGGTTTGATCCCTGGTCAGGGAATGCGTGGGAGGCATGTGACAGATGTTTTTCTCTTACAACAATGTTTCTCTCTCTCTAGAGTCAATAAACATATTCTCAAGTAAAGATTAGAAAAAAAGGAAAAAATGCCCCTTCTTAGATAGGAATCTCTATCATTACAGGTCCAGCAGAGGACCCAGAGGGATCCTCCCGCCACAGAAGTGAACATTCCACTAGAGGCATTCCCTTGTCTTCCAGGATATCACCATCTCTGCAATCACACCCCCTTCAGATTTGACCCAGAGATCTTCCTGGGGATTACAGAACATGCTGTTCCTATGCACCTTCTTGTCTGACCGCTCCAGGACATTTCGAGTCCGATCCTTATCCCGCTGCCGGACCCGCTCTGCGAAGGCATCACGTTCCTCCAGGTCCTGAAGGCGCTCTCGTTCTGTCCGCTCCCATTCATCCTCAGACTCAGACTTCTCTGTCTGCTGTTTGCTCCCCCTGCAGTTCAGCCCAGAGGATTAAACGCAGTTCAGCTCAGAAGGTGTATCATCCTATCCGCTACCTGCCCCATCCTCTCTCACCCTACATCTGATTTACCCTGTCTTCTTCCCTTTCTCTGAAACTTCTTCCTCTTCTTCATCTTCCTCCTTCTGGCATTTTTTCCTCAAGTGTTTCCGTTTTTTACGCTTCTTCTGGAGACTGTTCCCAGCCTTACCCACAGTCTCCTCACTGCTCTCCTCACTGTCTTCCAGCAACTTATAAGATTGGTTCTTCTCTAGCAGCGCTCGGGCCTCTCGCTCAGCTGCCCGAGCTGGCTTTTCTACTACCGTCTTCCGTGGTACCTGTCAACAGAAGGGATGTGAACAACTGAACTTTACCCACTTTGCCCTGTTCCTAATTTAAAGAATTACTTGATATTAAACTTGCCTCCCTTCACACTATGTTCATCAGCCTGAACAGGAACTCTCAGCTTCTAAAATTCCTCTCAGTCACTAACATTTATTGAAGCCTGTCCTAGGATTTGTTAGGTACCAGTCCAGAAATAAACAAAAGAGACAAAAATCCCTGCCCTCATGGAGTTTACATTCTCAAACCCAATTTTCAATTGCTCAGCCTGTTATTCCCAACGATTGACCCAGTGCCACACAAGAAGTGACATGCTACAACAACTGTTTTGCAGAGGACTGTCACAGGCCTGGCACTGTACCAGACTCCAGGGATACACTGGTGAAAGGATTAATGTAAAGTTCCTATGTCATATCACTTACACTCTAAACGCATCTCTCACTAAACACCAGATGGAACAGCCACTTAGGCTATTTACCACATGCTGAACACTTGCACTCTTACTACATACCTTCTGAGTACCTATTCTGTAAGGTGCTCTATTAGATGGCAGAAATACAAAGACAAGAAATACATAGTCCTATCCTTTAGGATCTTACCTTTTATACCTTTACTCATCCACCCCTCTCTACGTACAATTCCAGAGTATCTTTGGACCTGCTTTTCCTGATTACCACGCCCACCTTCCATGCTCCCACAGCACTTTCCACACCTCACTACTCAAAGTGTGGTCCTCGGACTGCAAGCATCACCTGGAAAACTTGTTAAATCTGTTAGAAATATAGAACTAAGACACCCCACGCATCCTAGGCCTACCGAGTCGGAATCTGCCCTCTAACAAGAGCTCTGGATGAATGTATTGCATGTTAAAGTTCGAGAAACACATTTGGCCCTCCTTGATCTTCACTGAGCTGGACGTCCAAAACGTAGCACAGTGCCCAGGAGACAAAGCCTCAGTGTTTGTGAACTGAGTTTACCACTTAATTCCCGCCACACCTGGACAAATAACCTAGGGCCCCCTCCCCTGCTTCACCTCCTCTCCCGCCTCGCCCACGCCGGCCCACCCCAGTTACTTCCCTCCCCTCCAGACCTTGTTCCAGAGTCTCAGCGCGAAGTCCCTGGCGGGCCCGCTAACGTCCAGGGTATCTGTGTCTCGCAGGCGCTGCACGAACTCCTCCGCCGAGCCGCAACGGTGCGCGGTGCCGATCAGGAACTGAGCCACGTGCCGCTCGCTTAGTCCCAGCACTGAGTGCAGCTCGTCCTGTACCCAGCGCTCCAGCCCCGCCGGCGTCATCATGGCGACCCACGCTCCCTGAGCCCAGCCCGAAAGGGTCTCTAGAAGCCTCACTGTCGGCCGGACGGATCGGAAGCCTGGAGCCCCGGACCGGAGCCTCAGCTTCGCAAAAGTGCTGCCTTACCTCCTTAAGAAACCCGTTTCCAACATCCCAAAGCCGTCTTCCCAGACTGCACAGCCGGAAGCGGCCGCGCTTTTCCGGCCGGAGTACTACGGTGGCCGAGCTAGTTCAAAGTTCGCGGAACTGTATCATAATTCGAAATGAAAAACTTTTTCATTTCCGCCCTACAGAGTATCTGTCGCCCCCTGATGGTCAGCCCGTGGACGCTTCACTCGCCCATTCATTCAACAAATACTGAGCGCCTAATGTGTGCTAGATACAATTTTAGTCACTGGGGATAGAGCAAAAACAATCAGACAACAATCCCTGTACCGGCTAGTGTGACTCAATGGACTGAGCAAGGGCTGCGGACCGAAAGTTGTGGGTTTGATTCCCAGTCAGGGCACGTTCCTACTTGGGGGCCTGAGAGAGGCAAAGGATCGCTGTTTCTCTTGCTCATCATGTCTGTCTGTCTGTGTCTCTCTCCCCCCTTGCCCCTCTCTCTAAAAATAAATAAATACAATCTTTAAAAGTTTTCTTTTTAACTCCCTCAGTGATCCCTGGTTGGCATAGCTCAGTGGATTGAGCACCGGCCTGCAAACCGGAGTATTGCGGTTCGATTCCCAGTCAGGGCATATGCCTGGGTTGCAGGCCGGTTCCCAGCGGGGAACTCATGAGAGGCAACCCGTGCATTGATGTTTCTCTCCCTTTCTCCTTCCCTTCCCCTATAAATATAAATAAATAAAATCTTTAAAAAAAAAAAAAACCTCCCTCAGTGATATTTGAGGGGCAATGTTCCTTATGGTCCATGGACCCCCCTCCCACCAAAATGCAAGGTGTATGCGAATCAGATCAGATCCATGCTTACTAAAGATTAACTCATATTGATTAGAAGTGTCTTTTGCTAGGACCTGTCCCTGCAGCGGTAGTAAATACAGGTTAGGTGCAAGCGAGGACCTCCCAGCAGGAAGGAAGATGGGATCTGGGGAAAAGAGCAAAGGTGCTTTGCTTTTCTTGATGCTATTTCAGAAAGCAATTTTAAAAGATGTCCAAACTAAAGAATGTGTGAATTGTGTTCTGTATTTTTGCTAACAGCTAGAGATATGTACTGGTGGCTGCTTGTTTAGAAATAAGCCCCTCCCCGCCCACCCCGCCGCCAGGAAACACCAAATGGCAGGTGATGCTGGTGTTGAGGAAGGGCCCGGAGGCTCCAGGGGCTCTGGAATGGATGGCCTTAGCGGGCTCTGATGAAGGATTTGGCAGCGGCATCCTGGGCAGAGGTAGTGGCCAGGGTCGGGGTCGAGGGGGTGGAGCTAACAGAGGCATGAATGAGGACAATGAGCACATCCCCTTCACCAAGCTGGGCCAAGCCACCTGGTCAAAGACGTGAAAATGAAGTCCCAAGAGGAGACCTACCTCTTTTCCCTGCCCATCAAGGAATCTGAGATCATTTTTTCTTGGGGGCATCTCTCAAGGATGAACTTTTGAAAATTATGTGGGCGCAAAAGCAGACATGTGCAGGCCAGAGGACCCAGTTCAAGGCATTTGTCACCGCCCTTGGGGACTACAATGGACATGTTGGTCTGGATGTCAGGTGCTCAAAGTCAAATGGAAAAGTCTGCGTTAGTGCTGTCTGTCACATACCACACCCAATAAGCAGAGACAGGGATTGAATCTTTATGGGCACTTTATTCAGATGGCTGACATTCTGAGAAGACAGTGGGTTTGTACCCTAACAAGCTTACATTTCCTTTCAAGCTAGCCTTTTAATAACAGTGGACAGAATGCAGTGAGGGGGTTTGAAATTCAGGGAAAATTAGATGGAAAAAATTGCAGATTTCTCACTCAGGGTGGTTAGCTTTTCCTGGGGGAGTTGGGCGGTCATATGTCCCTCCCTGGAACACAATAGCTCTGATGTCTCCAGCTGTGCCCTAGGCAGTGATCTTTAGCTGGGCCCCAGGAGGTTGGCTGTCTTTCTTGGGAGCATGAGCCATACCCGAAGTTCCTGAAGCAATAGCTTTAACATATGCATTACCTACTAGGCTTATTAACTCTTTACCTTAAACTAAAATTTTCCAACTTTTGAGTCCCCTATCAAAAAGAAGTAATCACTGCCATCTGTGGGCCATCATCCTGGCCAAGCTTTCTATTGTCCCTGTGTGGCGAGGCTGCTGGGAGAACAAGGTCAGCAAGTCCCACACCGTCCCTTGTAAGGATACTAGGTGCTGTGGCTCCATGCTGTGTGCCTGCATCCAGGGGCACCAGCATCATCTCAGGCCCTGTGCCCAAAAAGCTGCTGCTGATGGCTGGCATCAACGAGTGCCATGCCACCCCGGGCAACTTCGCCAAGGCCACCTTCCATGCCGTCTCTAAGACCTACAGCACGCTCCCCCCAACCTCTGGAAAGAACCGTGTTCGCTAAGTTTACAGGTTAGGAACTTGCTGACCATTTGTAAAGACCTGCCCCAGGGTGTCTGTGCAGAGAACCCAGGCCCCAGCTGTGGCTGCTACATAGCTCTACACAAGGCAAATAAAGTGAATTAAGCCTGTTTAAAAAAAAAAAGCAGAACACCCTGGCATGCCAAGGTTGTGGGTTCAATCTCTAATCAGGGCACATACGAGGGTCAACCAATTAATTCATAGATAAATGAAACAATGGATCAATGTTTCCCTTGCACTCTCAAATCAATACATAAAAATAAAACTAAGCAGAACTTGTTCATTAGCTCTCTGCTGTCTGACCCTGCTTCATACTTTTATGATTAATTGGACTTGTCAGACACTACTGTTGAGAAATGAAAAACTGTTATTTCAATTAACAGCCACTGGTAATTCCGTATCGTTGATGTCTTGGATACATTTTTTTTTCTTTTTTTTTTTTTTTTGGAGATCATATAAACTTGATCTTATTTTTTTAAAAGATTTTATTTATTTATTTATTTTTAGAGGGGAAGGAGAGAGGGAGAGAAGCATCAATGTATGGTTGCCTTTTGTGCATCCCCTGCTGGTAGTTAGCCTGCAAGGAACTGGCCTGCAACCCAGGCATGTGCCCTGACTGGGAATCGAACCGCGATGGTCTGGTTCGCAAGCCCGCGCTCAATCCACTGAGCTATACCAGCCAGGGCCTTTTTTTTCTGTTTCTGAAATGGACCGTGGCACCTCTAGGCTTCCTGACTCTACTTTCTTGGGTAGAAACAAATAAGGATCTTACCTAATTAGCTAACATAAGAATTTTGCTACCCTACATACCCACACCCTCTGTCTGTGAACTGGCTCATTCTTTAGACATCAAGCTTGTTCCCATGCTAGTAAGTTAAAGACTTCTGGCATATGTTTAGATCAATATGGCTAAAATATTTTGTTTTTAGTAAAGGAGAGCCTACTCTGATTAGGCCGAGGGAAGCATCCTCTAGTGATAGGGCCATAACTACTCAACCATGACTTTACTAGCCTGGAGAAATAAAAAAATTGACCTGGTATGTAACATACAGATCTTTCACATTTGTAGAAGGTAGAAATCCTTTGAAATGGGGAAATCTCTCAGTATCGACTACACTTGGGTAACAAAGCAATGGATCTTAAACCTTTCAGAAAACCTGTTGTCTGTCAGAGGAGACCCTTTTCCAAGTCATTGCACATCTGTACATACAACTGTATTTTTCAGATTACTGAGTGGTCCTGAGTCTTGGAGTTAATGACCCTGGAATAACTAGTGTCACACACTACCTGGCTGCTTACATTGCAGTAGGCCTCCAAACGCTGGAATCTATCAGATCAGAGTATTCTCTGCTTCCAATTTCTCAGCTCTTTCCATTTACTGATTTATTTGTTGAATCATTTATTCTAGAAATAACTCTTTAATCTACTAGGTGCCAGGCATAGGGTTAAACCCAACCAACAAAGTCTATTCTCATGGCACTACCTATGTCTAGTAGATACTTCAAATGTCCTTCCTCAAACCAGCCCTTTGAGAAACAAGTGCAGGGCTCTCTCAAAACTGTTTCTACACATCAGTGCTGAGTTCTTGGTTCATCCCCATTGGTCTCCCTTCCCACAGCATGGCCAATTCCTTTCCTGGCCAATAGGAGATGGCAGAGGCTTGGAAGGAGAAGTCCAGAGCATTCCCCCAAATATACTTTTTTTTTCTAAAGGAGAAGCAGCAGGAAAGTTGGAAAAAGCTCCACTTTATTATGAAAAGTTATTTTTATCTTTTTTCCTAAAACAGGCAATTGATAAGGAAGGAGAAATAGGGGAGGAGAGTTGAAGTACTTCATTAGTCACTCTACACCTTTGCAATTTAATTCATTTGTGAACCACTTAAATAACCAGATACGGTTACGAAGTTAAGAATCCTTGACTTTTCTCTTGGGAAAAACTGAGGCAAAGATGAGCAAAGATGGAGGAAGCCACACCTACAGGTCATTCCCAATGAGATGACTTGGGTGGGGGGTGCTGGGAGGCAAGAGGAATTCACAAGGACATGGAACATAGGTGTGACTAATAAACCTGGGACTTTTGGGTGTTTGGTGGGAGTTGGGGATGTTTGTAAACCAGGCTGTGATCAGGAGAGGAGGCAGGAGCTGTAAACAAAGGGACAGTGACCTAAGGAACAGGAGAAACACATGTTCAAGAAAGGACTGATGGCCAGCCTCCCAGGGAAATGAGTGCTTAAATCCTGAGAGCCCAACAGGGGCTGAGGGAAGAGCAAGGTTCTCCACCCCTACCCCACAGTGAGCTCTGTCCTCTCCCCTTGGGACTTGGATCACCTAGGGTGTACAAGCATGCCTGATGCATTCACACTGGATTTTAGGTGAGGGTGGAATTTGGGCTCTGTCTTCAGAAACAGGATGAGAAAAGCAAGTTGGAAGATGGTGGTTGCCCTTCCCTTTCCGGCTCATTTTCAGGGTTATCTGCTCTGAATCTTCTGGAATTCAGGATCTTTAGTTCTAAGAAGGAAGGTATGTCCCGGTGTTGGAAGAGGGTCACCTTCGGCAGGACTCATCTGTGAGAGAGGAGGCAATAATGACATACAGTAATAGCCTCTGCCTCCCCCATCCACTCCCCTTAGTGAAGGCCAGTTGGCATACAGAAGTCACCTAATAGAGTACCTTCCACATCTTGAGTGCTTGTTACTACCAGTAACAGCAGCCATATTGATTTGGCTCATATTCTGTGCCAGGTATCTTATATCTTGTTTAACTCTCACCTCCAGTTAAGGTTAAGTAATTTAATGTCCAGCCATGGTTTTAGGTGCTTCATAAAAATTACTTAATCCTCTCAACAACTCCAGGAGGTACTTATTATTAACCTCATTTCATAAATAATAAACAGGCCAACAGTTAGGTTATTTCCCTGAGGTCATAACCATAAAAGATAGAATTTAAACTCAGGCCTGATTGACCCAAACCCTGTATTTTTAAACCGCACTAGAGCGCTCAGAAAGAGCCCTAGTTTTAAAATCTGGAGACTCTATCTACACTCCGCTTCCCAGAACCTCGGTTTCCTCATTTGTTAAAGAAGCAGGTTGAACCAAAGGACCTGGCAAGCCCTTCAAGTGCCACATTGTCCTCCCCTTTCCTTCGGGACCGCAGTGCCAGCTCTGAACACTAGGAGGCGCCTCTGCTCACCCACTATCAGCGCCTTGTGGCGCAGCCCGCCTTGAAGCTCCGGCTGCAGCTCCTCTTCCTCCTCCTCCTCCTCTTCCTCCTCTTTGTCAGGCTGGGCCGCTGGGGCGCTGGGAGCGCCGGGGGCCTCGGGATCCGGGCCCAGCTCCTCCAGCACCGAGTTCTCGGAAGGGTATTGGTACGTGGTCTCTAGGGCTGTCTCGCTGAAGGATATCTTGAGCTACGGATGGAAGGGAGGGAAAGCGGCGTGGAGGCAGGTCAGACAGCCCCTCAGCCTCGCAGGTGCAAGCTGGGGCGCAGGGCTGGATATGACCACCCCGCTGACTTGGCCCTCCTGTCCACTGCGGGGCCCAGTTTTCTTTTTGATGCTGGCCCTGCAATCCCAGGTATTCCCTCTTCAATCACATCGTTTCATGAGATGAGACTTTGGCCTGAGCTTTGGCAGTGGCCTGAGTGGCAGAGGCGAGTAATACAGGACCAACTTTAGAGTGTGTCAGGCAGAAGGGTGAGTATAAACTAAAAACATTGAAACAAAAACAAGTCTTGAGATCACAAATGAGTCTTTGAGAGCCCTGGGGCAATCAGGAAGGCTACCCAGAGGAGGCGAAATTTGAGATAGCTGGGGAGGGAATCCCAGGCAAAAACAGGGTAGACCTACAGTAGGGCCCAGAGGAAACAGAGACACTTCCCACAATACAGAGGAAGAAAGATAAGCCCTTGAAAGGTGCAGCTGGGAGAGGTGAAAGGAGAGAGGAAAGTCCATGAAAACATAGAGTTGGCATAGAGCGTACACCAGAAGGGACATCAGAGACGAAGGCAAAACACCAGACAGGAGATCTGGAAACTATAGAAACTCCTTCCTAAACACAAGGACCCAAGCCCAGCTGTTCTCACTGCAGTTCTTTGCCTTCCTAAGAAGCTCAGTGGGAAAGAGGTAGGGTGGGATTAACTCTGGAGCCAAAGCCACAATGGAGACAAACAGAATTCCATGTGAATTACTTGGAAAAGTCCAGATGATCTACTGAGGCCTTCTCTGGCATCTGTTTTGAGAAACTTGGGGCTGGTTCCCTGCCACCTCATCTCAGAATGGACTGAGATATGAGACTGAGAACCCTGGAGGGTGGCTGGACAGGTGGTTGCTAAAAAAATGCATCTACACAGAAGGCTGGAACTGATGGACTGTCACTCGTAGACTCCAAAGGAGCCAGCTCCCCATCTCACTGGGAGCAAAAGCCAGGGCCTGACCAAATCCTTCAGGATGGATTTGGTCTGACCAAATGCTCTCACCTCTTGGGCACCCTCCATCCACTCCAGCTACACAGGCCTACTGGAGGAACTCCCACCTCAGGGCCTTTGCACTGGCTGTTTCCCCTCTGCCTGGAACGCTGTTTCCCCAGACATCTCCATAGATCCCTCTCTTACAGTTACCCAATTATAAAGTTATCACATTCATTCCCTCACACCCTGGCCCTCTAACTTCCTCTTATCCCTTGTCTGTTTCCCACCACCCCCATAAGCACCTTCTAACCTATCAGAGAACTCATTATCCTTGTAGCTGCTGTCAATAAGAGCATGGAAACAGCTTTACTGGGTAAGGAAGGGCTCATCCAGACCCCAGATGAGGTCCCTACCAAGGACTAAAGCTGAGGGAGAAATGTTGGGGGGGGGCAAGCCAAATACAGTCGACCCGAGTCTGTGTAAAATGGCTAATAGAATCAGGTGACAGCAAGCAGACCCCTTACATCCCAAATTCTCAAAAGGGGCCACTTTTGGTTCTGTTACTGATGTGCCCAAACTTCTGAGAACCTATTTCTATTGTCTTTTCATATTCCCTTTCAGGATAACAAGCTCTGTAGTTTATTAGCCACTCTGAAGGAACTCATTTTGTTTGCTTTCAGTCTATGTTTGACTCTTCCCCGACACTTTCTACACTGACCCTGCTACCCCCACCCCAGCAACTTCTGACTGGGTTTCCCAGGAATGAAGAGCCTGGGAGGGGTGGGGGGAGGGTACAGAATGGGTGACTCACTGGCTCCTCTCATCAGCTATATAAGGTCACAAGGGGGCTGGAGAGGGGAGGGGCTGGTGTCTCAGCTGAGAGGCCTCCGGGGAAGGGCAGCAGCCACAGCCCATCCATTCTCTGGCCTTCAGTGCCAGGCCTGGGATTTCTCTGAATAAGACTGATGGAATTAGCCTGCAAATGAGTTATTTAGGGAAGGCAGGGGTGAGGGCTGGGGTCTTCCTATTCCTGAGCCAGGGGTTTGGGCAGAGCTGGGACAGGGCACACCAGCCCCTCATGAGCTGGTGCTGGAAGAGGGCAGAGAGGGGAGGCGCATGGGTCTAAAGAACTCTGTTGCTTCTTTCCCACCCCCACCCTGAGCTCTGCTTCCTTCTTCTCACCACATCCTGAGCAGTTCTGGAAGGCCTGAGCCCAGTGTTCCCCACTCAGCCCCACCAGCCTTCCGGCCCCCGCCCCAGGCTTCCTGTTTGGGTGATCTGCTTCCGGCTCCCCAGCTCCCTAACCTAGGTATGCTCACCATCACAGGTTCTGTCCCACACCTGATAGCCCCTGGGCTTTGGGTCCCAACTTTTATGCCTCCTTCCGTTCTTTCCACATGAAAAACACAAGCCAACTAACTCAGGAGGAAGTGACTTTTCTGAACACTTTATCCTGGCGGTTCCTGATCTACCCTCCTTGCTTTGTCAAAGGGCTTGGGACACTGCTGGGGGATAGGAGCTTAAGCTTCTTGTGATGATGAATGGGGGTATCAGATGACCCCATGCTTAATCTAGGTGTTTTTCCGCTGAAACTGAGGACTCAGAAACCAAATCTGAGGGCGTCACATGTGGGATGAGGACTGGAGACTAGGAAGGGCTTCCCTGCTTCTGGGCACATGTGTGAGGTGCAGGGGGCTCTCCTTCCTTTCCAAGCTGGAAATAGACTGGTATGAGGGAAGGGACTAGGGAAGAGGTAGGGGTGGGACCAGGCCGGGGAGCTGTCAGCCTAGCTTCTCCTACTTTTCTGTACAACCTGATTCCAGTTTAACCTCTGACCCTCTGCTGGCCTCAGCCCTCACCCCAGTCCTCAACTCTCATTGGATTCTGTTCTCACTAGTGCCTCCAAATTCACATCTCTTGTTTTCTACACCAAGACGAGGGAGAGGCCCGTCTTGCAGGAAGAGAGGGGAAAATGGAGTGCTGAGCCAGTCCTGAGGAGGGAGGGGAAGGCCAGGGAGAAAGACAGGGAGGGCATATATTGGAAGTGGAGAAGGCTTTTCTTGTCCCGGGAGGAGTACTGTCTGAAGCAGTGGCCCAGCTGGTGGTGTGCAACCCCAAGGTCACTCATTTTAAATGGCCTCTGTGCGGAACTTTCCTGTAGGGCAGACTGGCTCTTTGGTCAGTCCTGTTCCATTCCCCACCCCCTCATCCTAGGATGTCCCCACTCAACTCTGTCCCCCTCTTCCTTGGACTGTGAGATTTTCCTCTACTCATGTCTCCCCTCCATTTCTCCCCAGCCTTCCTGTCCCCACATTCTCTCCCTGGAAGGCTGAAAGGACTTTCACCCTGGTGACCTTGCTATTATAGATTTAAAGTTGTTGGCCTGACTGCCACCAAATGGGCTGAGTTGGGTCGAAGACTCAGAGGAAAAGAAGAAAAGAAATGGGGTAGAGGACATCAGAGCTTGATGGAGTGGAGGGTAAAGTAGCCTGGGCACACCCTGAGAGTGACACACCCAGGGACAGCACTAGGTTGTGGGCAGGATCCTTGGGGCTTGAAAATGAATGAAAAAGGAGGGTTACAAGAAGGAAGGGTGTTTCAGAGAAGGGGTGGCAGCAGGAATTAACAATAGAGGAAGACCAGAATACAGGAGTATAAAAAGATGAGTTCAAAGCCCAGAGGGAACAGACAAGTGGGCTTCTAAGAAGTCTGGCTTAGCTAGCTGCTCCATACCTGTTTGTGGTGCCTTTCAGGGGACCCCTTGACAAGACAGCTGCGGCTGAGGCGAAGGTAGCCCCCAAGAACCGAGATTTCCTCAGCAGTTGGGTACCGCTTCTTCCCAGCACCAGGGACCGCAGCATCAGTGGTGCCTAGAGTGGCAGGGACTGCAGGGGGGGCAGACCTTCTTGGGTTGACTGTGAAGGTGTGTCCACTGCGGCGGGGGGGCCCCACCCCTGGCCCTGCCTTCACCCCATAGAACAGCCGGCTCATGAGGGGATCCCCAGGGAACTGGGGGGCAGGTGGGGTTGGGGGTGAGGGAGACAGAGGGGCTGCGGGTGGGGGCCGGAGTTCCCCAGCTTCCTCTTCCTGCTGTCTAGAGCCTCCAGTCCCAGCGTCCTCTGGTGGGAGGGGGCAGGGCACAGAACAGCGGTTCTGCAGGGTGCTCAAAGACCTGCCTTGAGCTCCTGCCTCCTCCTCTTCAGCCTCTGCATCAAGAGGTCCCAGATGCTTCTCAGCAGACTCTGGAGGGGTTGGCTTCTGAGTTTGAGTCTCTGTGTCCCTGGGTGTCCATTCTCGGACCTTCCCAGAGTACAGGGTCCATCTCCACCCTTCCGTCAGCCTCAAGTCCCCCTCGCCATCTTCCACAGGGCGCGGTCTCTGCTCTGCTCCTCGTACTCCTCCAGAGCTGCTGTCTGGAGCCCTTCGTGTCAGGGTCTCAGATAGCCCTGTAATCTCTTCTGGAGCCATCCTTGGAGCTGACCTGTCTCCTCTTCTCCCGCATTCCTCTGAGCTCTCTTTTCTTTCTCCTGAGCTCAGCCTCCATTCTGATGCCTCCAGTTGTATCAAACTTTGTTCCTGAGACTCTATGGAGTCAGGCCTCCATTTATGGGCCTCTGTCAGGCCCAACTGCAGACCATCAGACTCTGCTGGGCTCAGTCTACTTTCCACCATCTCTTTTCTCCTAGGGCTTTGTTCCTGAGGTTCTGCCAGTCTCAGACTCCAGTCCGGTGTTTCTCTGGGACTCAGCCTCCATTTCTGCACCTCTGACAGCCTGGAGATCCTGTCTCCAGCCTCTCCGGGGCTCTGCCTCCAGTCCAGAGCTCCTGAAGGCCTGGGACTTGACTCTCTGGCTCCCCCTACCCCCAGCCTCCTCTCTCTGGCTTCCTTAAGACTGAGCTGCTCTTCCTTAGACTCTCTTCCTTTGGGGCTTGGATCCCTCACCTCCCCAGGGCTCAGTCTCCAGTCCCTGGACTCCAAAGGCCCAGGCTTCCTTTCTGCAAGTAGCTCATCACTCCGGTGTTGCTGCTGCTGCTGCTGCTGCTGCTGCTGGCGCTCCTGCCGAATGAATCGGTTCTGGTGCACTGGGCCAATGGCCTCCAGGAGGACCGCAGACTCGTCTGGGTCTGGAGGTCCAGCCTCTGTAGTCCCAAATTCAGAGCTAGGTTCCCCAGGAGACAGACCAATCTTAGCCCGGCGCCGCTCCAGGAGGCCCCGCTTCCAAGCTGGCATCTGGGACAGACGTTCCCTCTCTGCCTTCTCCCGGCCCCTAACGGCTGCTTCCTCCTGCCGGCGCCGGGCCAGCAGCTGTAGCTTCCAGTCTGGGATGGTGGCCATGGTCGCCTTGAGGGTGGGGAGTACTGGGGGCAGAGAACAGACAGGAGATGCTACTGAGAGGCCCAGGAGTGAGGCTGGGGATGAGAGGACAGAAAGTGGAGGGGAGAGGTGGGACAGAGAAGGGCAGAGGAGCTGAGGGGGAGAGGGTAAAGGGGAAGAGGGAAATGAGGCAGGACAGAGAAAGGGGAAAACCAAGGAAGTAAAGAAAAGGCTATGGGTCAAGTTGATGCGGGGAAGGGGAAGAAGTAAAGAGTAGAGATTCAGATGTGGCAGCTCAGGGTTAATGAAAGTCAGAGACGGTCCCAAGGACGTGAGAAGAGAGAAGGGCAAAAACAAAGTTGGTATGAAGGGAAGGAAAGTAAGGCGGCAGGTGAGGGGGCCAAGATTCGGGCGAGGTGGCGTCACTGCTACCCCGGGAGCAGTGAGAGTGGGGACGGTGGTCAGGGAATCAATCCCTCCAGGAGAGGGGGACGACGGGATTTGAACAGATGACGGGGTAGTGAGGAGGGACAGAGAGTGGAAAGATCTAGGGGAGCAGGGGAAACGGGGGTCAGAGGGTAAAGGAAGCTCCGCGGATGCAGCTGGGCGCGTCTCTGCTCTGGCTCCGGTGGTCCAGGCTCCCCTTCCAGCTGTGCGTGGGCCCCGCCTTCTGCCCCCCTTCCGCCCCAGGGCGGGCCAGGGAAATACCCTCCCCCGGGGACTTTCAGAACCCGGGCGCCGGGCT
The DNA here is from genome assembly GCF_014824575.4 of Sturnira hondurensis. Lineage (NCBI taxonomy): Eukaryota > Metazoa > Chordata > Mammalia > Chiroptera > Phyllostomidae > Sturnira > Sturnira hondurensis. The sequence continues at coordinate 932,171 of NW_028077940.1, read as the reverse complement.
GCCAGCGCGTTCCCAGAACCCTGACGTCCACCCAGACCCTGGCGCGTCACCACGGTCTGCCTCCCCCACCTGCTGTGCCCGGGACCCAGCAGCGCGGAGAACCGGCTCCGCGCCTCTTCTCTCCGGAGCCTTCGCGTCCCGTGCCGGGGTCTTGGCTCTCAAGAAACCCTGACATTGTCCCCCATCCCCACCCCGTGCCGGCCGCACAGACAACCTCAGCACAAAGAGGCGTCCCCCCAAGGTCCCGGCCAGGGGCAGGAGTGAGGACGGAGCAAGGGGAAAGCCCTCCCCAAGTCTGAAGCCCCTCAGTCAACTCACACGCTGCGGGAGCTCCCGGGGGAGGGGGTGCGGAGGAGCCTGGCGTCGGGATAGAGGAGGGTAGAGGAAGCGAGAGGAAGCGGACAAGAGGGATCCAGGGAGATCCGGAGACAGGACGGGGGGAGGAGGGAGAGGAGGAGTGAAAGTGGGAGCCCTAAAGGAGGGACGGAGACAGAGACCTTGGGGCGGGAGGGGGGTAGGGGGCGGCGGCCGCTTTGTCTGAGGACAATGGGGAGAGAGGGGGCGCGGGGCGCGGGGCGGAGCCCGAGGGGGCGGGGCCTCGCTCCCGCCTACCACGCTGGGGGCTTCGCTCCCAGCTCCGCTTTTCCGGCCGTTGCCCCTGGCCCTCCGCTCTGAGCCCCCAGGGCCCCTCACCTCTCTCCTGCCCAGTAGCCTTGGAAAACCCAGGTGTCCGGACGCCCGCCACCCCCATCCCGCAGACCCAGGGCGGCGGCCGGTGACTCAGGCCCCTTAAGGGACCTGGGGAGGAAGCAGCCGCAGCTCTGAGCTGGACCCGCCCTTCCCATCCTCTGCTGCTCCTCCCCGCGTTTTGGCCTCGGGGGCCGGCCTTTGGTTGCTGTGGGGTCCCGGGCCACCGCCAGGCAGTGGGGGACCCATTGGGACGGGGACGGCAGGAGAGGCACTCGGAAGCCAACAGCTGTGGAAACTCGCTGCCTTCGGAGCTCCTGTCTCCCTTGAGTTCCACGGTCTTCGGGGACATAGCGGGACGTGGAGGAAGGAGAACTGGGCTGCTCCGGGAAGGGCGGGGGCGCCGCCCAACGGTCGCCAGAGGGCGCGGTGGCTGTTCAGGCTCGAGTTTGGCGCGCCCAGGCTTGGCTCGCTGTCATTCCCAAACTCCGCCCTCCAGTTTAAGATACACTGATAAAGCTGCGCACCATAAGTAGAAAAACCAGGCTGACATTTATTTTCCCGCTGTGCGTGTTACTAGGGAGGGCAGAGAGACCTTAATCACTCTAATTAAGAGCTGGAGAACCCTTTCAACTAAGTTCAAGGACGGAACCCTGGGGCGGGGCCTAAAGAGGTGAAGAGGCCAGCCAGTGGGAATGGAGGAGGTATGGAACCTGAAGGGGCAGCCACTAGCGTCAAATTTGCAGACCCTAGCAGAGCGCCTAGAAGCCAAACCTATACCTGGAGAAGGGGATCTTTGGGTTGCAGAGATGAGTAACTCTGCCAGGGGAGTGGTCAGACTGGACCCTTCTCCTTTTGAAGATGTTGGGAAGGGGGTGTCAAGCCCTAAACTGAGAAGACCTGTAAGTCCCCCACCCCTTCTTGCTGGCTGGTGAGAATTGGACCTTGAAGTCTTGAAACTTAGTGACTATTTTACCACAAAATAAAATTTAGGTTATGGAGATGGACCCAGGGAGTGGAGTGGATGAGATAGTTTCTTCAGTCCATGGATTTGGGCCTCTGGTCTGAAGCAGCCAAGACCTGGATATCAAGGGATTTGAATTCTGAGGGAAACAGGAAGTACAGGGGTTGAAACCAAGGTTAGCTTCTCAATAGGCCTCACCCTCCTGAGGCCGGGAGAGCAGGTGGAGTTTTCTTTGTAGCTGGGCCCGGAGGTAGCATAGGTCTTGCTGGTCAAGTCCATGAGCCAGGCCCAGGTACAGGGTAAGGAGGAGAGCAAGGAGGAGCCTATCAGTGCCCAAGGTGGGTACCACCCACAGCACTGTCAGCAGCTCCACACACACTGGGTGACGCAGGTGGGAGAAGAGTCTCAGAGCCCGGGGAGACTTCAGGGCCAGAGGCTCCCCTAGCCCCAGCACATGGTAGTACACCTAGGAGTGGGAGAACAGCTTAGAAATGGAGTCAAGCCCCTTTCATAACTTAGCCACCTTTTCTTCCCCTTCCAGGCACCCTCCTGCTATAACTCAGGCCCAGGAACCACCCTTCTAAGTCTTGGGCCCCTGACCCTCATCTTCAGGCCATGAACCTTCCACAGGCTCAGGAGGCCCATGGTTTTTGGCCTTTGAAGAAGGGCTGAGGTAAGACTCATACAAGAAAGGTAGGTAAGGGAGCTGAAAGCAAGAGCAAGGTAGAAGAGCCTGGGTCAGGGAGGGGGAAAAATCCTGGGAAAGCCAAGAGGTGTTCTTGAAAGGATCAAAGGTAGGGATCTGGGAGCCTCACCTGTTTGAGGCCCATGAGCTCTGCGTAGTCAAAGACGAGAAGGATGCTGAAGATGAGGAGCCAGGAAATGACGTGAAGCACAAAGCACAGGAGGGGCACCCAGGTGGCCCATGGCTCTGCTTGAGCTGCCCACAACACAGGGCCTCTGGGAACAGGTTCCCAGTATCGCATCACCATCTGGGGAAGGATGAGGGGCTGGGAGACCTAGACCCAGAGGCTGTCCCCACCCGAGACTGGCTTGCAGCTCTCCCCACCTTTACCATGAGCATCACCAACCAATATTTAGCATGTGAAGGATGTTGGGTGGGGTCCGAAGGATGTAAGGATGATCTGTCTACCAAGAGGACTTACAGAATGGATGAGGGTGACCAGAGAGGCGCACAGTAGCCCTTGCCAATCCGCCACTGAGAAGACAGATGAATACTAACTAGGACGCCTTCTCTTGGTTTTGAAGAAAGGATAGGGCTTTCGAAGAGTTAAGGAGACTCTCAAGCGGTACATGAACAAAGTGCAGGTGAGAATGCACATGGTGTGCATGCTTGGAGAATGAGAAGCAGTGCACTGGGGTGTGTGCTGTGAGGGAATGGAAGCTGAGATTAGAGTCATGAATACCCTGAGGTCTCCTAAACTCACACTTTTATCAGAAGTCTAAGGTCCTTGCTCCTGCTATCTAGGGCATCCTTCCCAGACTGTTTCTCTTAGGGACTTAGCTTCCAGGGCTTCATACCTGCAAAGCCAGAGCAGTGCATGCCACGTACAGTGACCTCTGAAGAACCCCAAAATACTGGGACATCCACACTTTCACTGTCTCAGTTGCCATGAGGCTGTGCTGCGCCACAAATAGTAGCAGGAGCCCCAGATCCCAGGCCAGAGGAGCAAGAATGCTGCGGTCCTGAAAGGCAGCCAGCCATTCCTGGTAGGCATCTAGGGGAGTTAGAGAGCGAAAAGAACAGGACCCTCTACCTTCATCTTTTGGAGTTCCAGGCCATGTCCCATAATGCTTTCAAGAACCTTAACTTTCTCTGTAGTCTGCCCAGTTCGCTTCCCCATTCATTCCATTTCCTCCCACTTTCCTAGGCCTCCTTTAGAGCTACGGAAGCCGATTCCTGTTGGGTAGTGACAAAGGCATAGCAGGAGAGGCTACCCTTGCCCCTCTCATTTCACTCCCCCTTTTTAATCAATCTCCTCTCCATAGATCTGTCTACAAAGCACTTTCCTTAATATGCTCTGTTTATCGCCCTTTCCCTTGATCTCAATCCTAACCATCCCATCTCTCCAACGGTCTAACCCCTGACTTCCTTAGTTTTTCCTGCAGCTTCTCAGAACCCTGCTGGGTTGTAGATCCCTCTCCGGGACTTTTCCTGTCTAACAAGCCCTGCCTTGCTCCCTCTCCTCTGGCTCCACCTTCCTACCCCAGAGCTCATCTCTGATGATCCCTCCATCTCACCTGGACCTCCAGACTCCGTCATCCCTCTAAGAAGAGGCCGAAGGGAGGTAAAGCGCACAAACTCCACTCCCGTGCCAAAGGCCAGGATGAAAGAGGCGAGGGCAGCAGGGACCACAAGAAGTGCAGGGGCCATGGCGATAAACAGATGGGTGAGGAAGAGGCGGGCTCAGGATTCCCGCGGCCGGAGGCCCAGCCCCCCGCCACACCTCCCGAAGGGATCCAGCCCAGGAGGGCGGGGCTTCTGCACACCAGTGCCCGCAAGCCGCTCGGCCAGCGGTGGCAGGGCCCAATTCCAAGTCCCTCTCCAGAGTCTTCCTCTCCATTTTGCAGAGAGAAGGTTAGAATCCCAAATCAGAGGTGAAAGGGCAGTACTGCAACCACTCATGTGGGTTGAATCCTACCGTGGCTATTCCCCGCCCGCCCCCTACCCCCCCTTCTAAAATACAGCTTGTCTTAGAGGGTTCTGGCCCAAACACCGATAGAAAGCTCCTTTATGCAGTCCTGGCTGGAAAACATACCCAGAGTTAGAGGTCCTAAAGCCTCGATTAATACAATAATGAAGGATAAGAAAACGGCTGAGAAACCAAAGCTGTGAGGCACCTACTAACATCTCGTTAGATTGAAAAGTTAGTGACTATTTTACCACAAAATAACTTAATCATTCATCTGTAACTTATTAAAAAGTTGAATTGCTTCTCTACTTGCTAAGAAGGGCAGAGAACTCTGTAACACTACAAGATTTGTTGTTTTTTAAATTTAATTTAATTGACTTGAGAAAGGAAAGGAGAGAGGGAAAGAGACATGAATTTGTTCCACTTATTTGTGCATTCATTGGTTTATTCTTTTATGCGCCCTGACCAGGGATTGAACCTCAAGCCTTGGGGTGTCGGGATGATGCTCTAACCAACTACTAACCCTGCCAGGGCAAGATTTAGCCAAAAGCTGTTAATTTGTAACCAGAGAATAAAAATGTGAACATACTTGTGGTAGAAAGCTTTGGTGATTACAGTTGCAAATGCTGCAGTAGGAATTTCTTTTTTCTGAACAGGTTTTATTACTCAGAGGGCATGGGGTTCAGTCCTTCTTGGCTGCTGCCTTCCTCATGGCTGCAAGGACTTTGCTTAGCTCCTCTCTCTTCCTCTTGGCAGGGAGGTGTGTCCCTACCCTTTTCTTGATGAACTTCAGGGCCCTCTTGTCCTTAGAGACCTTGAGCAACTCCATGGCGCGCCGCTCATAGGGGGCAAAGCCACACACCTCTCAGATCAGGTCCCGCAGGAACGTGGTGTGCTTGGTGAGGCGCCCACGGCATCGGCTGTGCCTCGGCTTGCTCATGTTGTTACTTTGTGGCCCTTGTTGAGGCCCACAGCAATGGGGTAGCAGAGAGCCAGGACTGCTGTTCCTCAATGGGGCCGAGGCGGAAGGGTTCAGTAGGAAAATTTTATCCAAGCTTCTAATTAACTATATGACTTCTCTACAACCTCATTAGCTGGACTCCACTTATTAGCCAGAAATCATTAAGGTCTTTTGTGTTAACATATTTTCCCTTACAAACCTGTTTGTAATACATTCAAACTAGACCAACATTCATATCTAAAAAGAAGATATGAATCTTCTTTTTAGATTTTAGAAAGATTTTAGAAAATTTTAGAAAATCTAAAAAGATTTTCTCAATCAGGCCCTGGCTGGTGTAGCTCAGTGGATTGAGTGCGGGCCTGCAAACCAGAGGATCGCAGTTCGATTCCCAGTCAGGGCACATGCCTGGGTTGTAGTGCAGTTCTCTGCAGGCCAACTCCCAGCAGGGGACGCACAAAAGGCAACCATACATTGATGTTTCTCTCCCTCTCTCCTTCCCCTCTAAACATAAATAAATAAATAAAATCTTTAAAAAAAAGAATTTATAAAAAAATATTTTCTTGATCAAACTTTTTAAAATTGTATTTTTATGATTATGCTATTGGAGTTGTCCCAATTTTTTCCCCTTTATCCTCTTCCACTCAGCAACCCCCACTCCCTCAGGCAATCCCTTCACCATTGTTCATGTCCATGGGTCATGAGTATAAATTTTTTGGCCCTGGCTGGTGTAGCTCAGTGGATTGAGCATGGGCCTGCAAACCACACATTCGCAGTTCGATTCCCAGTCAGGGCACATGCCTGGGTTGCAGGCCAGTTCCCAGCAGGGGATTCATGAGAAGCAACCATACATTGATATTTCTCTCCTTCTCTCCTTTCTTTCCCCTCTAAAGATAAATAAATAAAATCTTTAAAAAAACAATAAAAGCATTTAAAAAAATAAATTATTTGGCTACTCCATTTCCTATGTACTTTCCAACCCCACGGCTATTCTGTAATTACTTGTATTTCTTAACCCCCTCACCTCACCCATTCCCCCGCATCCCCTCATATCTGGCAACCATCAAAATATTCTCCATGTCCATGATTCTGTCTCTGTTCTTGTGTACTTAGTTTGGTTTTTTTACATTAAATTGTGAATAGATATATATTTCTTGCCATTTGTTCATAGTTTTGATCTCACTTTTCTCAAATAAATCCCTTTAACATTTCATAATAATGGTTTGATCATGATGAACTCTTTTAGCTTTTACTTGCCTGGGAAGCTCTTTCTCTGCCTTTAGATTCTAAATGATATCTTTCTTGTATAGAGCAATCTTGGCTGTAGGTTTCTTGCATTTTCATGACTTTGAATATTTTTTGGCAATTCCTTCTAGCCTGCAAAGCTTTTTTGAGAAATTAGCTGACATTCTTATGGGAACTTCTCTGCAGGTAACTACCTGCTTTTCTCTTGTTACTTTTAAGATTCTCCCTTTATCTTTAACCTTTGGTATTTTAATTATGATGTGTCTTTGAGTGGAACTCTTTGCACCCATTTTGTTTGGGACTCCGCTTCCTGGGCTTGCATGTGTATTTCCTTCACCAAATTAGGGAAGTTTTCTTTCATTATTTTTCCAATTTCTTGCTCGTTCTCTTCTTCTGGCAGCCTGATGATGTGAATGTTTGGACACTTGAAGTTGGCCCAGAGGCTGCTTATACTATCCTCATTTTTTTGGATTCTTTTTTGTTGTTGTTGTTCTGATTTGTTCTTTTTTGCGTCCTTATATTCTAAATCATTGATTTTAGTTTCAGCTTCATCCACTCTACCATTGTCTCCCTGTAAATTGTTCTTTATTTTAATTAATGTATCCTTCATTTCTGACTGGATCTTTTTTATGCTGCTGAGGTCCTCATTCAGTTCCTTGAACATTCTTATAACCAATATTTTGAAGTCTGCATCTAATAGAATGGTTATCTCCCTTAAAAAATTGTATTTACTAATTTTTAGAGAGTGAGGAAGGGAGGGAGAAAAAGAGGAAGAGAAACATCAACCTGTGGTTGTCTCTCACATGCCCCCTACTGGGGACCTGGCCTGACACCCAGACATGTGCCCTGACTGGAAATCAAACCTGCAACCCTTTGGTTTGCAGGCCCATGCTAAATCCACTGAGCTATACCAGCCAGGGCTGCTTAACTCCCTTTTGTTTGGTTTGTTTTCTGAAGTTTTGATCTGTTCTTTCATTTGGGCCTTGTTTCTCTGTCTCCTCATTTTGGCAGCCTCCCTGTGTTTGTTTCTATGTATTAGGTAGAGCTGCTCTGACTCCCTGTCTTGGCAGTGTGGCCTATTGTAGCAGGTGACCTATAGGGTCCAGTGGCACAGCCTCCCTGTCACCCAAGCTGGGTACTCGAGGTGTACTCTTCGTGTGTACTGACCACATCCTCCTCTTGGAATTGAGACTTGAACTTGATTGCTGTTGGCATGTCAATGGGAGAGATTTACCCAGGCCAGTCAGCTGCAAGGACTGGCTGTGACCACTGATCATCAACCTCCACCACCCATAGAGGATCAGCTGTGCAGGGCCAGGGTGGTGGTGTTCTGATGTTGTCTGTAGCTGCCCACTGGGTGAACAGGCTCTGGGGTTTCCCCAGGATAGTGCACACCAAGCTCAGACCCCACCTGTGTTTTCCCTGGGGCCACTTTGCCTGAGCTGTAAAGCAATCTGAGAATGCTACTACTTGTGCTATGCTTGGAGATTTTCTAGGTCAAGCCAAGCTGTGAATCTAAACTGGCTACTGCTAGTGCCCAGCCTGGGGCGACTTAGCCAAGGATACAGGGCTAGAGGCTCACTGAGGCTGCCTGTTGCTTGTTTGAGAGGATTTAGGAAGTTTGAAGCCTGATCCAAGACTAGCCATTCATATGGAAAAGCTAACAGCTTGGGTGAGCCAGTAAGTTGGGAGAGAGTCTCAGGGGATCTCCAGGGCAGGGCAAATAGTGTTAGGCAGGTGATGGAGTCTCAGGTATGGTACCTCCCTGCCAGCTCTGTGGCTTTGTGAGGGGAGGGTTCAGAAAAGAGCCAATGGCCTCTGCCTACCTTTCTGTCTGGGAAGAAGCTGTCCCTCAGCTCTCACCTTGATGTTAGACACTTCAGTTTCTCCTCGTTTGCCACTGGTGCCTTTCAAGCTGCTACCCTGGTGCTGCAGCTCAGAGGGAGTGAGTCTGAGTTAGTCTGTATGTGGGTTCTTTAAGAGAAATTGCTTGGGACTGTAAGTTTCTTCCACTGACTCAATTCCAGCTGGTTTATGCAGCCAGAAATTATGGGGACTTATCTTCCTAGCACTGGAACCCCCTAGTTGGTGAGCCTGGTGTGGGGCTAGGACTCCTCGTTCCTGAGATATCCCTCCCAAATTTTTATCCACCACACCAGCCCGTTCTGCATTTCTGCTCCTCCTACCAGATTAGGTGGATATAGTTTCTCTAATTCTGTGATTCTCAGACTTCCAATCAACTCAATTTCTTATGGTTCTGAGTGATGGTCAGAACTTTAGGTGTAATTTTGATGTGGTTCTCGAGGAAGCAAGTCATGTTTACCTATGTCACCATGTTGACCAGAAGTCTCCATCAGATTTAAAAATCATGTGTTAAGAACCTACTCACAGCCTTTTGGCTCTCTGAGCAGCACCATAGCAATGGGCACGAACATTCGCCTCATGAAAGGCAGCAAAAAGGGAGCCAAGAAGAAAGTGATTGATCTGTTTTTCTGAGGAAGATTGGGATGATGTCAAAGCACCAGCTATGTTCAGTATAAGAAATGTGGAAAAACACTAGTCATAAGAACTCAAGGAACCAAAATTACAGGTGATGATCTCATGAGTTGTGTTTGTGAAGTGAACCTCACTGATCTGCTGAATGATGAAATGCATTTGGAAAATTGAAGCTTATTACTGAGGATGTTCATGGCAAAAGCTGCCTAATTCTGTGACATAGATCTTACCTGTGACAAAATGTGCTCCATGGTCAAAAAATAGCCCTTGTTGCTCTGGCTGGTGTGGCTCAGTGGGTTGAGCGCCAGCCTGTGGACTGAAAGGATGCCCATTTGATTACTTGTCAGGGCACATGCCTGGGTTGTGGGCCAGGTCCCTGGTTGGGGGCATGCGAGAGGCTTACCAATCAATGTTTTTCTCCTTATCTTTCTCCCCCCTTCCCCATCTCTCTAAAAAAATAAATAAAATCTTAGAAAAGTATCCCTTGCCAGTGTGGCTCCATTGGGTGAGAATCATCCCATACACAAAAAGGTTGGGGGTTCAATCCCCAGTTAGGGCACATACCTAGACTGTGGGATTGATCCCCAGTTGGGCTGCATATGGGAGGCAATCGATTGATGTTTCCCACGTCAGTGTTTCTCCCTCTTTCTCTCTAAAACCAATCAACAGACCTTGATGGACTTCTGGCCAAGATAGAGGAGTAGAAAGATACATTTTGCCTCCTCATGAAATCAAAAGAAGGACAACAACAAATTTAAAAACAGAAATGTACAGGGCAAAGTGAAATTTGTCTCAGGACTTCCACCAAGATGGAGGCATAGGTGGAAACACTGTGCCTTCTCCCACAACCAAGTTTGAATACAACAAAGGTTTGGAGAACAAAGACACAGGCAAAAAACAGAAAATTGAATTATGCAGAAGTCTGACTACAACTAATCGTTCCATGGGGATGGTAAGAGGAGCAGAGCCAGCAGCGGAGCAGGGTTGAGCAGGAAAGATCCCCAGACCTAGGCGCGCAAGTGGCCTGGACCCAGGGTGTGGGGCAGACTGACCACAGTCGCAAATTCGCGCACAGTGAGACGGACCACGCAGGCCCTAGGGGGCGAGAGCTGACGGCGGTGGCACACTGGCCTGCAGTGGGATGAAACGCGTGGGCCCAGTGACTGTGGCAGCTGCCGCACCTGTGGGGGCCGCGGCAGGAGGTGGCAGATGGGACACCATTGCTCCTCTTTGACCCCGCCCCCACATACAGCATCACACCCCAGCGACTGAGTTGCCCTGCTCTGGTGAACACCTAGGGCTCCGATCCTGCTACGTAACAGGCACGAACAGCCCAAAAGATGGTTCAAGAAGAACTCAAAGCCCCAGAGCTGATAAACCTAAGTGAAAAAGAAATAGCGAACCTCTCAGATGCACAGTTGAAAATACTGGTGATCAGGATGCTCACAGAACTAGTTGATTATAGTCACAAATTAAAGGAACATATGAAGGCTAAACTAACTGAAATGAAGGGAGATGTCCAGGAAACCAATAGTGATGGAAAAGAAACTGGGACTCAAATCAATGGAATGGACCAGAAGGAAGAACAAAACATCCAACCAGAATGGAATGAAGAAATGAGAATTCAAAAAAATGAGGACAGGCTTAGGAACCTCCAGGACATCTTTAAACGTTCCAACATCCGGATTATAGGGGTACCAGAAGGGGGAAAGAAACAGCCACGAGTGGAAAACATATTTGAACAAATAATAAAGGAGAACTTCCCCAGTCTGGCAAAGGAAATAGACTTCCAGGAAGTCCAGGAAGCTCAGAGAGTCCCAAAGAAGTTGGACCCAAGAAGGAATACACCAAGGCACATCATCATTACATTAGCCAAGATTAAAATGAAGGAGAGAATCCTAGAAGCAGCAAGAGATAAGGGGACAGTCACCTACAAAGGAGTACTGATCAGACTGTCAGCTGATTTCTCAAAAGAGACCTTACAGGCAAGAAGGGGCTGGAAAGAAGTATTCCAAGTCATGAAATCCAAAGACCTACAGCCAAGATTGCTTTATCCAGCAAAACTTTCATTTAGAATGGAAGGACAGATAAAGTGCTTCTCAGATAAGGTCAAGTTCAAGGAGTTCATCATCACCAAGCCCTTATTATATGAAATGCTAAAGGGACTTATATAAGAAAAAGATGATGAAAAATATTAACAGTGAAAGGACAGCAATCTCACAGTTATTAACAACCATACCTAAAACAAAAGCAAAGCTAGACAGCTAGATCAGCAGTGGAACCATAGAAATGAAGAACGCATGGAAGGTTAGCAACAGGGGAGCCCTAGGGGAGTGGGAGGAGGAGAAGGGGGGAGAAGGTACAGAAAATAGCATAGATGGTAGGTAGAAAATAGGTAAGGGGGAGGGGCAAGAATAGTGGGGGAAATATAGAATCTAAAGAACTTGAGACACGTGGTTATAAACTAAGGGGGGGAATGAAGGGAGGAATAGAACAACTGTAATGGTATAATCAATAAAATATATTTAAAAAAAACAAATTTAAAAACAAAAAATAACCAGAACTTCCAGAAAAGTGAACTGTATAGAAGCTTGACAACCAAGGAGTTAAAAAAAAATTCATCTAGACTGGTAGGAGAGGTGGAGACAAGTAACTGGGGCAGAAAGGACTGGTGGCCAGGCTGCGCCTGGCAGACCAAGCGGCCCCATATCTGCATGTGGAAAAACTGGGAGGAACAACTGGGGAGTAAGACAGACCCATAACCCAGGGTTCCAGTGCAGGAAATAAAGCCTCAAAAACTCTGACTGTAAAATCCTGTGACAGTTGTGGTGGCAGGAGAAACTTTCAGCCTCACAGGAGAGTTCCTTGGAGAGATCCACAGGGTCCTAGAATGTGCACCCCCCCCCCACCAAATCAGCACCAGAAGGGCCCAATTTGCTTGTGGGTAGCAGGGGAGGTAACTGAAGGCCAGATGGAGCCGAGCAAGTGGCATTGTTCCCTCTCTGACCCCTATTCCACATACAGTGCCACAACGCAGCAATGTGAGTTGTCCTGCCCTGGTGAATACCTAAGACTCTGCCCCTTACTACATAACAGGCATTCCAAGACAAAGAAATATGGCTCAAATAAAAGAACAGATCAAAGCTCCAAAAATAGAACTAAGCAATGAAGAAAGAGCCAACCTATCAGATGCAGAGTTCAAAACACTGGTAGTCAGAATGCTCATAGAAATGGTTGAGTATGATCGCAAAATAGAGGAAAAAGTGAAAGCTATGCTAAGTGAAATACAGGAAAATGCACAAGGAGCCAACAGTGAAGGGAAGGAAACTGGGACTCAAATCAACAGTTCCGATCAGAAGGAAGAAATAAACATTCAACCAGAACAGAATGAAGGAACAAGAATTCAGAAAAATGAGGAGAGGTTCAGGAACCTCTGGGATAACTTTAAACGTTCCAACATCTGAATCATAGGTGTGCTAGAAGAACTAAAAACTTTTCTGAAAAAATAATGAAGGAGAACTTCCCAAATCTGGCAAAGGAAATAGACTTCCAGGAAGTCCAGGAAGCTCAGAGTACCAAAGAAGCTGGACCCAAAGAAGGCCACACTGAGATAAATCATAATTAAACTACCTAAGATTAGCCCTGGCTGGAGTGGCTCAGTGGATTGAGCACTGGCCTGTGAACCAATGGGTCACTGGTTTGATTCCCGGTCAGGGCACATGCCTGGGTTTCAGGCCAGGTCCCTGGGGGCGGGGGGGTGCAGGAGAAGCAACCACACATTGATGTTTCTCTCCCTCTTTGTCCCCCCACTCCCCTCTACTTAAAAATAAATAACTAAAATCTTTAAGAAAATAAAACAAATCACCCAAGATAATGGTAAGGAGAGAATTTTAAAAGCAGCAAGAGAAAAGGAGACAGTTACCTACAAAGGAGTTCCCATAAGACTGTCAGCTGATTTCTCAAAAGAGACCTTGCAGGCATGAAGGGGCTGGAAAGAAGTATTCCAAGTCATGAAAGGCAAGGACCTACATCCAAGATTGCTCTATCCAGCAAAGCTTTCATTTAGAATGGAAGGACAGATAAAGTGCTTCTCAGATAAGGTCAAGTTCAAGGAGTTCATCATCACCAAGCCCTTATTATATGAAAAGTTAAAGGGACTTATCTAAGAAAAAAAGATCAAAACTGTGAATAGTACTCACAACTATCAACAGCTCAACCTAAAAAAACAAAAACAAAAACCAAAAAACTAAGCAAACAACTAGAACAGAAATCAAATTACAAAAATAAAGATCATATGGAGGGTTACCAGGGGGGAGGAGGGGGGGAAATGGGGGAAAAGTTATAGGGAATAAGAAGCATAAATAGTAGGTACAAAATAGATCATTTTGGAGGTTAAGAATAGTTGGGAAATGGAGAAGCCAAAGAACTTTTATGTGTGACCCATGGACATGAACTAAGGTGGAGTAATGCTGGTGGAGTGGAGGTGCAGGGTGGATGGGAATAAAGGGCAGAAAAAAAGGGGACAATTATAATAGCATAATCGATAAAATATATTAGAAAATAAAACCAATAAACATATAGCAGACTATGACTGAAGCTGATGTTGATTTCAAGATTACCAATGGTTATTTGTTTTATCTAGTCTGGGTTAGTTAAAAAAATTATATTTGGATAAACTTCTTATGCTCATCAGGTCCACCAAATGTAGAAGGAAGATTATGGAAATCATGACCTGTGAAACCTGTGACTTGCAGACAAATGACTTGAAGGAAGTGGTCAATAAATTGATTTCGAATAGCTTTGGAAAAGGCTTGCCAGTCTATTTGCCCACTCCATGATGTCTTTGTTAGAAAAGTCAAAATGCTGAAGAAGCCCAAGTTTGAACTGGAAAAACCATGGAGCTTCATGGTGAAGGCATCAGTTCTGGGAAGGCTGCTGGGGATGAAACGAGTTCCAAGGCTTAATGAGCTGATGGATATGTGACCCCAGTCCAAGAATCTGTTTAATTCAGACTTTTCATGGTGACACACAAAAAATTCTATTTGTGGACCTTGGCCATGTAGCTCAGTTGGTTAGAGTGTCTTCCTGATGTTGCCAAGGTTGCGGGTTCAATCTCTAGTAGGGCGCATACCAGAAACAGCCAATGAATACACCAGTAAGCGGAACAACAAACTGGTGTTTCTCTCTCTCTTAAAAAAAAATCAAGAAATAAAACATTTTAAAAAATCCTGTTTGTGATTAAAAAAAGGAATCTAGTCACAGCAGCTATCAACATAGTAGAGACCTTAGACATCATTAAGCCAACTCGCTTGACTTATAGAATAGTCCCAAGGAGATAAAATTTTCCAAGATGAGAATTAAGGAGCTGCTAGTCCTGTGGGCTCAGAGACAAGAAAATTGCCAAACAGTATCCTATGCACTCTACACATTCCTTCTCCTTGCCCAAGGCTCAGATCTCTCATCTTCTGAATCAACGCTATTGCATACTGTAACATACATTTTCTCTTTTCCTTCCAGACTCACTTTCCCCCACCCTTTCTGCTTCAGGAAGTTGTCCTGAATGGACTACATCAATGCAAATCAGTTTTTATGGAGGGAGCTCTCCCTATAGAACTGTCCCCTCATCTCATCTTTTTGGGCTTAGAGGTGATCACCACAGATCTGTACATACTGGGGTAATGCAACACTGTGATTCATCTCTGCCTACTTTTAACTTTCACTTTATTAAACTCTCTCCAAATGATTCTAATTTGACTGTGCTATTGTTTCCTGCCAGGATCCTGACAGATACATCACACAACTTGTTACAAACTGGGGAATTCATTGGAAGTGTAAGAAAAAACTTCCTGTTCCCTAGAAGTTTACATTGAGGCACTTAAATGACACCAGCCATGAAGTGGGAATGCTAAATGGGCCTACAGAGACAACAAGTACTAGAAGGAATTCCATGACCTCAAAAACATGGACAGTTTCACACAAATGAAGCTTTGAGTTGTGCAATGGGACTATAATTTATTTGGGTCCTACCATGTGCCACACCCACAATGGCCATGATTAATATACTGTATTAAGAGATTAGGAATAGTTAAAAGCCAGCAACGTGGCAAAGAAAGCCCATGCTATTTCTACTATACACAAGTTCTCCAAACTTAGGTATAACTTACCTCAGGAAAATGCACAGGATTAATCAACAAGGTTTTTCTTGGGACTTCCGCCAAGATGGAGGTGTAGGTGGAAACACTGTGCCTTCTCCCACAACCAAGTTTGAATACAACAAAGGTTTAATAAACAAAGACACAGCCAAAGAACAGAAAATTTAACTATACGGAAGTCCAGCAACAATGAACCCTTCAACCAGGGCCGGTAAGAGGGGCGGAGGCAGCAGCGGAGCAGGGTCGGGCAGGAAAGATCCCCCAACCCAGGCACACAGGCAGCCGAGGTAGCAGCACGGACCCAGTGAGGGTGCGGGGCAGACTGACCACGGTCACACATTCGCACACAGATAAACCAGCAGAGTGAGCAGTGAGACGAACTGCGCAGGCCCCAGCGGGCAAACCCAGTGGCGGAGGGCTGACTGTGGTTGCACATTCTCACACAGTGGGATGGAATGCGTGGGCCCCAGCGACGGTGGCAGCTGCAGCAGCTGCAGCGGCAGTGGGAGGTGGCAGACAGGACCACCATTGCTCCTCTTTGACCCTGCCCCCACATACAGTGTCACAACCCAGCAACTAACTTGCCCCACCCTGGTGAACACCTAGGGCTCTGCTCCTCATATGTAACAGGCACAAACAGTCCAAAATATGGTTCAAGAACTCAAAGCCCCAGAGCTGATAAACCTATGTGAAAAAGAAATAGCAAACCTCTCAGATGCACCTCTTCAGTTGAAAATACTGGTGATCAGGATGCTCACAGAACTGGTTGATTATAGTCACAAATTAGAGGAACATATGAAGGCTAAACTAATTGAAATGAAGGGAAATACACAGGAAACCAATAGTGATGGAAAGGAAGCTGGGACTCACATCAATGGAATGGACCAGAAGAATGAAACATCTAACCAGAAAAGAATGAAGAAACAAGAATTCAAACAAAAATGAGGAGAGGCTTAGGAACCTCCAGTACATCTTTAAACGTTCCAACATCCGAATTATAGGGGTACCAGAAGGGGAAAAGAAACAGCCACGAGTGGAAAACATATTTGAACAAATAATAAAGGAGAACTTCCCCAGTCTGGCAAAGGAAATAGACTTCCAGGAAATCCAGGAAGCTCAGAGAGTGCCAAAGAAGTTGGACCCAAGAAGGAACACACCAAGGCACATCATAATTACATTAGCCAAGATTAAAATGAAGGAGAGCCCTGGCTGGTGTAGCTCAGTGGATTGAGCGCGGGCCTGCGAACCAGGCGATCACAGTTCGATTCCCAGTCTGGGCACATTCCTGGGTTGCGGGCCAGTTCCCAGCGGGGGATTCACGGGAGGCAACCGTACATTGATATTTCTCTCCTTATCACCTTCTCTCCTTCCTTTCCCCTCTAAAGATAAATAAAAAATAAATAAAAATCTTAAAAAAATAAATAAAATGAAGGAGAGAATCCTAGAAGTAGTAAGAGATAAGGGGACAGTCACCTACAAAGGAGTTCCCATCAGACTGTGGATTTCTCAAAAGAGACCTTACAGGCAAGAAGGGACTGGAAAGAAGAATTCCAAGTCATGAAATCCAAAGACCTACATCCAAGATTGCTCTATCCAGCAAAACTTTCATTTAGAATGGAAGGGCAGATAAAGTGCTTCCCAGATAAGGTCAAGTTGAAGGAGTTCATCATCACCAAGCCCTTATTATATGAAATGCTAAAGGGACTTATATAAGAAAAAGAAGATGAAAAATATGAACAGTGAAAGGACAGCGAACTCACAGTTATTAACAACCACACCTAAAACAAAAGCAAACCAAGAGGACGGCTAGATCAGGAGTGGAACCATAGAAATGAAGAACACATGGAGGGTTAGCAACAGGGGTGTGGGAGGGGGAGAAGGGGGAGAAGGTACAGAAAATAAGTAGCATAGACAGTAGGTAGAAAATAGATAGGGGGAGGGCAAGAATAGTAGGGGAAATACAGAATCTAAAGAACTTGAGACACATGGTCATAAACTAAAGGGGGGGAATGAAGGGGGGAATAAAACAACTGTAATGGCATAATCAATAAAATATATATATAAAATAAAGAAAAAGTTTTTCTTATTAAAGACAACAATCCAGTGGCATTTAGTGCATTCATAATGTGTGCAACCACCACCTCTAGTTTGAAACTAGATATAGTTCCAAAATATTTTCATCTCCCCAAAATAAAATGCTGAACCCGTTTCCCCTCACTCAGGCCACTGCAATCACCAATCTACTGTCCGTCTCTATGCACTTACCTATTCTGGGTTATTTTGTAAGTGGAATCAGACAATGTGACCTTTTGTGTCTGGCTTCTTTTACTTAGCATAATGCTTTTAAGGTTCAGCCTCAAAGCACTGTAGCATAAATCAGTAGTATTTTATGCCTTTTTATGGCTGAATAATAATCACTTGTATGGGCATGTCACATTTTGAAACACGTTTCTCTCTTTTGGTTCTTGTGAAAACTATTTATATGAACAAGTGTCTACACTTGTCTACAAGTGTTTGTAAGCAACTGTTTTAATTCTTTCAGGTGAATACCTACAAGTGGAATTGCTGAGTTATTTGGTAATTATCTTTGACTTTTTGAGAAACCATAAAGCTGTTTACCAAAAGGGCTGAATCATTCTTCCTATCAGCAATGAATAAGGGTTCCAGTTTCCAATTTCTCCATATCTATAATCAGCCAACCTTTAAAACTTAAATTTTCAAAAAGCTTAAACTTAAAATATATATTTTAAAAATGCACTACAGCATGAGGCACAGAATGAATGTTTATCATAGAGGTTAAGCTGAAGCTCTAATTTTATAAATGCTGGAAAAACAGGCCAGAAAAGCACAGAGACTTGCTCTAAGTCAAAGCTAAAGGATGCTCTAACAAGATGGGGCCAGGTGAGAAGAAAATATTTTAGTAGCATTTTATAACTACACCTTCAAATTTACTTACTCCAAGCATCCCTTCAAGTTCCTGACATCAAAACTGTTTCCACTATGTTTTGGAGGATAAACAAGAACCCCAGTAGAAAACGAAAGAGAGAGATGGCTTCCAAAAGGGAGGCCAGCCACTTAAGATATCTGAGCATGAGATTAGCCAAATAAATGACCATTTAAGGAAATCTCCCAATCTTCCTATCTTTGTTTTCCCAGAAGCCTTTTCAGTCCCACTCACATTTCAAGACAAATCAGATTGGTATACCCCAATCCTTTTAATGCCCTAAATTCTTTCTCCAAATATTTTCTAAGTATTTATTGGTCTGGGAGGGGGAAAGGGTACTGGGGTGGATTTTCAGGTGCATGACATTTCCAGGGTGGAGAGAACAAAAGCTTCTGGTGTGGCTTCCTGCTTCAGCACTCCTGTCAGCAGGAACTCAGGTGAGAGGATGGGCAGCCCAGCCCGAATTGGTGTGTTGCATCGAGGAACATCCTGGGAGCATGTGATCACAACTCTCTGAGGCTGGGGAAGACAGACAGCACAGATAGAAAGTCAGGTGGAAAAAGAACCCTAGAAATAGGTTTAGGACCCACTCATCGGTCTAATCATCACTAAAATGGTACCTCCTGATATGATGCCGCATGAAGCATACTGCGTTGTCTATGAAGTACTCTTACCAGAAGAGTTGAACCAGAATTTATTCAAGCTTTTAAAATTAACCATAATTTACAGGAAATATAGAAGATAGAAGAACAAGATAAATGATACAACCAGGGAGCAAAAAGTCCAACAAAAGTCTAGACAGAGGAACATTCTAAAGGACAATTAATCTAGTTTCTGTAGAAAGTCAGAGGCATAAAAAAGGCTGGGTGGGCCCTGGGTGCTGTGGATCAGTGGATTGAGCACTGGCCTGTGAACCAAGGGGCTGCGGGTTCGATTCCCAGTCAGAGCACATGCCTGAGTTGCAGTCCAGGTCCCCAGTTGGGGGCGTGTGATAGGCAATTAACTGATCAATGTTTCTCTCTTACATCGATGTTTCTCTCCCTCTCCCTGACCCTAAAAGTAAACAACAACAACAAAAAACCCCTACATAACTAAAGGAAAAAAAAAAGAAAATGTACATATTTCTTAGAGATATGTACTTTAAGTATATAGGTAAAAATATGTTTGCAGTTTTCTTTAAAATAATTTAGTAAAGAAGATGGGGGGAAAGGGGGATAGAGTAAATGTAGCAACATCTAAATTAACCTCAGTGATTGGTATATCGAGGCCCACTGCATTATTCTCTCTTTTTGTGTATATTTGAAATTCTTTAAAATACAAAATAAAACTAAGTCTAATTGATATCAGCAGAGCTCCTCTCATTCCTATTCCTTTCTGTGCCATTCTTCCCAAACCCTCTCACTACTGTGTTCTCATGTGTACTTCCCCAGATCTAGAACATTCCTCACCCACCCTTACCTTGTAGGACCGGGGCATGCTGGGTAGGACAGTGCCTCCACAGCAACTGATGATCTCTGCCATCTGAGGTGGAGGTGGCTGGACTCCAGGGGTCACATGAATCTCATAGCCCTAAGAGGAAAAAAATGGTGGAGACAGTGGAGAGCATACCAAGAAGCTGTGCACTGTTCGGGAGAAGACAGTCTCTCACCTCTAGAAGCCTTCGCTCACGAGCCCGGCTCAGAGAGTCACGGAGGCTGAAGCCAAAGTTCTTTTCCTGCTCAGAATCAGTCACCACATATTCATCCGGGGGCAAGAAACAACCAGCCTTGTGGGACTAAGGGTGGCAGCAGTCAGTATCAAAGCTCAGGCCAGCCTGTCACCTAGTCCTGCTGCCTAGCAGTTACAGGGAGCTCACAATGTGTTTCTGAATGAAGTCTTCTATCTGACTCACCCTTGTGTTCCTGCACCCCCTCCCTTGAGTGCTATGTGAGCAGTCTTCTATGGTTACTTTCTCTATAGATCTATCATCTCCTGGCCTCTTACCTGGTGCAGCCAATCCAGGGAGAGGATAGGGATCCCCCGCCCCAGGGCACACAGGAACTTGACTGTCCGGCAGATTCGATCAGTTACCAGGTGGGAAGCTTCTGCTACTGAGCTGGCCAGACTTCCCCCCAGGGCCAACACTGCCTGCTCTCCTCGGGCATCTACCACTCCCGTGAAGAGCACCTGTGGAAGGGATTAGCCTAAATTGGTCACAGCAACCCATGCAACAGTGCTTATCTCCTAAAATCCCCTAGGTCTCCCCCATCCCCCACTTCTGCTCCCATAAAGCACAAGGCCCCTTCTCTCCTACTTTGGGGGCTGTGGACTCCTGTTTAGGTTTGGTCCGACGGAGGCTGCGGCCTGGCACTCCCTTCAGCTCCTCAGCTTGGCCTTTCTCTCTCTTGCCTGGCCCTGGAATGACTACATCCTGGGATTGAAAAGGATCTTTGTGAGGATTTCTGAGTCCCCAAGCCTTTTCCCAGCTCAGTGGCCCCAGTCCTCTTCTCACCTCTTCCTTCTCTGTGGGGTCTTCCTCTTCCTTAAGGAACACTGTCTTCTGTTGGACTTGCCCTCTTTGGAGCCGTTTTTGAAGTGGGGGTGAATCCACAGCACTGAAAGGCCTCTTGCGGTTTTGAAAGGCCTTAGGCTGGATCTTTGGAGTGAACTCATATCTACCTCCTGTCTCTACCTTTTGGATCTGGGAAACATGAGTGGATGCCTCGGGAAGCTGGGCAAAGGCAGGCTTAGGGATGGCCCTAAGGGACTTGGATACTCTCACTGCTCCTTGCCTTTGGTTCCTTGAGGATGGGAAGTTAGGTTCAAGGGGTGCAGAACAGGGTTCATAGATAATGGGAGTTGTGAGGGACCCACTCTTCCTAGTGGCCCTTGGCCTCCTGCTGCAATTGGCTTGAGGGATGGGCTCAGGGGAAATAGGTTGGTCTGCGGAGCCAGGAGACTGGAATTCAGGGGTGGCAGGAACTGGCACAGCCCTTCCTGTCCTCAGTGTCCTGCTCTGCCCACTCTGAGCTATGGTGACAACTGGTTTAGGGGTCTTGACAGAGGACCTCTGTGTCCTGCCCCGAGTGGCCCGAGATGTGGGCTCAGGGGTGACAGGCTGGTCTTTGGAGGTGGAAGGATGGCACTCAGGGGCTGTGGGGACAACTGGTTTAGGGGTCTCGACAGAGGACCTCTGTGTCCTGCTCCGAGTGGCCCGAGATGTGGGCTCAGGGGTGACAGGCTGGTCTTTAGAGGTGGAAGGATGGCACTCAGGGGCTGTGGGGACAACTGGTTTAGGGGTCTTGACAGAGGACCTCTGTGTCCTGCCCCGAGATGTGGGCTCAGGGGTGACAGGCTGGCCTTTGGAGGTGGAAGGCTGGCACTCAGGGGGTGTGGAGACAACTGGTTTAGGGGTCTTGACAGAGGACCTCTGTGTCCTGCCCCGAGTGGCCCGAGATGTGGGCTCAAAGGTAATAAGCTGATCTCTGGAGGCAGAAGGGTGGGATTCTGAGGCTACAGAAGAAACTGGAGAGGATGTCACCTTGGAGCACCTCCGGGGCCTGACTTTGGGTTTTACATGAAGAAGGTCCAACTCTGAAGACGAGGGACTCTCTAAAACTTCTTGGCTCCCATTTTGCCTGGTTCTGGGAACTGGTGGTTCTAAAAAAGGTGGAGAGGGAGCAAAGAGGGGCTGAGGAGCAGGATGTTTCTGGTTCTGACAGATGAGGGGGTTTTGGCCTGGGGCTGAGGCTTCAGGTACCATCGGAGGCACACAAGCGTCTAGGGATTCTGGATCACCCTGGGGAGACATAGAAGCAAGTGAGAGAGCAAGAGGCAGAGGGAAGAGAGATAGGACTGGACACTATTCTTGATGCTTGTTACAGTGAGAGTACGCTCACTGGCTTTTCTGTCTCTGACCATCTTCCATTGGTCTGGGAATGTCCCAGGTAGGAAGCAGTCTCCTTTCCCATGAACCTCTCAAGGCCAATACAGTGTTGTCAGCATATGGGTAATGGATAGTTGGGAAGAGGGAAGGGGCCTGAAGAAAGGGATGTTCTTAATCAGGCTGAGACAGAGACAGAACTGGGAAACAGATATATGGAAAATAACAAGTGCTGAGGTAAAGAGACAGAAGCCAACACTAAGGAGTGGAAAATGACAACAGTGGAGAAGCTGGGGAAGAACAAATGAAAGCAAAGTAGAGGGGAGATAGAGAAAGCAGCTCTCACCCTAGAAACTCTCTCTGCAGGTGGCATCTTGCAACTCAAGTGGCCTAGACAGAAAGTAAAGACAAGTGTGGCTGAGGTTCAAGCAGACAGTTACTTAGGGTTTACCTTAAGGGCTGTGTGACACCTTGGGTCCCCTCCCCACCGCTTTCACCTACCTCTCCGCCACCTCCTGTGGCTTAATGGGGCTCCCCTTCTTCCACCTGACTGGCTCCCAGAAGCTATTAGGGCTGAAGAGAGTCCCATAAGGTCTCCTGCCCCTCCTTCAGGTTCCAGTGTTGGGCTGGAGGCCTGCCCTTTCTGGTCCATGCTCCCTCTTTTTGTCTCCAGTCTCTCTGCACCTCCCTCCAGTATGACCTTAGGTATGCTGACTTCTAATCCACCTGGATCACACTTTCTCTCTGGTGCTGGTTTTTCTGCTTCTCTGTCAAATACTTCTTTTGTAAGAGCCTGCTTTACTATTTCTTGTAATTCCTTGGGTGTCTCAATTTCTACCTTCAAACTCTCTGTATCCCTTTCCATAAATCCACTTTTCACCATTTTATTGGACTCTTTTCTCTGAGTGTCTCTAGCTAACACCTGTTTTTGTTCTCTGTCCTTTATCATCTTGGTTAATTCTTCCTTCCTCATCACATTTTCTCTCAATCCTTCCAGTGGCAGTGTTTTGGTTTCCCTTCCTAATGGCCCTCCCTCCAGGGTCAACCTCTCTGCTGACTCTCTTGGTATACTCATGCCTTTCTCTGCAGTCTGCATCCCTCTGCCTGGAATCCCCAGTGGCTCTGTGTGAGGTGGGCTTTCTGGATGTTGGTCTTGAGGTGTTGCCCTAGGTGAAAAGGGGCAAGAGCCATGAGCCTCAAGGTGGGCAGCAACAGGCTGGGTATCTGAGGCCTCAAACTCTCTTAGACAGAATGGCTGTGTAGCCAAGACCTCCCATGGTTCATCCAGGGCACCTGGAAGTAGAGTCAGAGAGAGGGAGAAAGAGAGGTTGAGAAGGTTAAGAGATTAAGAAAGGATTAAGATAAATTCATGAATACTAAATCTATATGAGTTATTAAAGAAAAGCTGGGAATAAGGATATTTGTAGCATTTAATGTTTCTCTCAAAAAGTAAGACCATAGCCATGGCTGGTGTGGTTCAGTGGACTGAGTGCTGGTCTGTGAACTGAAGGGTAGCTGGTTTGATTCCCAGTCAAGGCATATGCCTGGGTTGCAGACTAGGGGCAAGTGGGAGGCAACCGCACATTGATGTTTCTCTCCCTCTCTTTCTCGCACCCTTCTCCCTCTCTATAAAAATAAATAAGTAAAATCTTTTTTAAAAAATTAAAAAAAAAGTAAGAACATACTTTCAATTAAAAGCGCTCACAGAAGCCTCTTAAAAATATGCTAGACAGCCCTGGCTGGTGTAGCTCAGTGGATTGAGCACGGGCCTGCCAACCACACGATTGCAGTTCGATTCCCAGTCAGGGCACATGCCTGGGTTGCAGGCTGGTTCCCTGCAGGCCAACTCCCAGCAGGGGACGCAGGAAAGGCAACCATACATTGATGTTTCTCTCCCTCTCTCCTTTCCTTCCCATCTAAAGATAAATAAATAAAATTAAAAAAAAAAAATGCTAGACAGCCCTGGCTGGTGTGGTTCGGTGGATTGAGCATGGGCCTGTGAATCAGACAACCGCAGTTCGGTTCCTGGTCAGGGCACATGCCTGGATTGCAGGCTGGTTCCAGGTGGGGTATGCATGAGAGGCAACCATGGGTTGATGTTTCTCTCCCTCTCTCCTTCCCTTCCCCTCTAGGAATAAATAAAATCTTAAAAAACAAAAACAAAACGCTAGACAAATTGCTCTATGGGTCTCTAAATTAATGACTTTTTTTCCTAGTAAGACGGAGAAACATCAGCAAATAAAGTACATGAAAGAAACACGTAGAGGAAGAAACAATGATGCAAAGTTAGGGGCATGGAGGAGGACAGCTTCTTATACCTGGGGCCTGGAAGCACCACAGGAAGGGGCAGGCTCCTGGGGTAAATGGGAAGGCCTAGGTGGATTCACCCTCCAAGCTCTGGGCTGCTGTGCAAAGAAAATGGCCTGGGCAGAGCTCCTCCAGAGAACTCCAGTCTCCTGCCCTGCCTGTGCCAGCTTCCACACCCTTCAAAGGGCACCAGTTTAATCTTATCCCAGCTTCTGCTCATGTACCAGCATCCCCATGACACAGATGTCCTCACCTCCCATGCTCTGATTCTCTCTCTCCACAAAGCACTGAGTAGCTTGTAGGTCTAGATTTTCAGAATCTGGTGAGGGAGAAAGACAGGATAATAAGAAAATCATATCTGACCCATAACACCTCACTTTTTCTCTACTTTTATCTTCCCAATGGACTGAATCTCTGTGTCCCACCCCACATTCTTTCAAAACATTTTTTAAAACTTTTATTAGTATTTATTTTATGCCAAATTTACTTCCCAGCCAAAAGTTTGTGTTTCTTTAGTTTCTCCTGGGGTACCTTTTTCTTCTGTGCAAACACCCCTCCGGTTTAGGAACAATCTGCTTTTTCAGTAAGATCATCTCAGTATGACAGGGACAGCTTATGCATCAGTCAACCCATCCATGAGCTCTGTAAGTTCTGCACTGCATCTTGGGAGCTTATGTGCCCAATGACTGAAAAATCTACTTCTAGCCCTGGTTGGTGCAGTTCAGTGGATTGAGCGCAGGCCTGCAAACCAAAAGGTCTCAGGTTCGATTCCCAGTCAGGCACATGCCTGGGCTGCAGGCCAGGTCTCCAGTCGGAGACATACCAGGGGCAACCACACATTGATGTTTCTCTTCCACTCTTTCTCCTTCCTTTCCCTCCTCTCTTAAAAAAAAAACCTACATCTAAACTCTTAAGTTCAGCATTACTCTTTGTATTTTTAAGCACGTGCGGCAAAAATTTAGCACTCTTTTGAGGTCACTCACCCTATGTCAATTCCCACTGTCTGGCCTGGGCAAAACTACCAACTCCACCATTGTATCAATGGAATGGGACATATTACTTCTTTAAAGTGGCATCTTTCACATACTTGGTGGCTTGTTGAATATGCATACCCTTGATGGCCTGGTAGTTTCACAAGTGTTCTTAAAGTAAACATGAAGAGTTGAACCTCTTGATTTACATAATTTTGTGAGGTTTTCTGGGTCACATGAATAGTAGTAAACCACTTTTTAGAGGTCACTTCTAGCTGCTTTCAGGAAGATACCACTCCACATTCTTTTTTTTTTTTTTTTAAAGATTTTATTGATTTTTAGAGAGAAGGGAAGGGAGGGAGAAAGAGAGGGAAACATCAATGTGTAGTTGCCTCTCATGTGGCCCCCACTGGGGACCTGGCCTGCAACCCAGGCATGTGCCCTGACTGGGAATCGAACTGGCAACCCTTTGGTTCACAGCCCATGCTCAATCCACTGAGCTACACCAGCCAGGGCAGCCACTCCACTTTCTTATTCTAATACTACATTGTGATGGTATTAGGAAGTAGGGCACTTGGGAAGTGATTAGGTCCTCAGGGTGGAACCCTCATCAATGGGATTAGTGCCCTTATAAAAGAGACCCCAAAGAGTGCCCTTGTGCCCTTTTGGCATTTAAGGACACAGTGAGAAGCAGGCCACCTATGAACAAGGAAGTGAGCCCTCATCAGATAATGAATCTGCTGTTGCCTTGATCATGTACTTTCCAGCCATTAAAACCATGAGAAATAAAGGTTTATTGTCTATAAGCCATCCATTCTGTGGTATTGTTTATAGTAGCCCAAATGGACTAAGTCCCCCTATAAACTTTCTTTATCTTAGGGGCCAAGGGAGGAGGGCAGGCCAGCACTTACCATGATGGTTGTCTCCAGAGTCCTTCGTCATGTCCACATGTGGTTCTCTCCCTCTTTCTCTGGGGGGCTGGGCAAATCCCTTTCTCTGTGGCTGGGTGGGTTCTCCTGGAGTACCTGTGTCTACCAAGAGATCTGTTACATTCCTCCTTGAGACAAGATGGTCCTGCTCCACCTGTGCTACAGGTGGCTCACCCTGGGCCCCTGCCTCAAGAGCTCCCTCCTGCTGAAGAACAGATGCAACCCACTCTGTCCCAACAACCCTTTCTGTTGGAAACTGACTCTTTCTTACATCAGCATCTGCTTCACTGTCCCCACCTGGAGGAGGCCGGGCTTCCTCTAGATGCATCACAGGTAGCTCTGTTGGACCCCCTTCTGCTTTCACATTTGTTTGATTTGTCCATGATACAGGCACCTGATGCTTCTCTGGAAGTATAACAGCTGGTCCTGGGGGGATTTCCTCTTCTACTTGTGTGCTGATGCCCACTTTGGTAGAGGCTTGGCTTCTTTCCAGGTGGACTTCAGGTGAGCTCTTATCTTCTTTCACTTCTCTAACACTGGCCCCGAAAGGAGGTTGGCTCTTTTCTGAATATACTTTGTCTGTGTAACCCTTGGGAACATATCCTCTCTTTTCTACTGGGAACTTCTCCTTCTCTACTTCTGTGTCACTGTCTCTCCCAGAAGAGGTCTGGCTTTGCTCAAGCAAAGCCAGAGGTTGGGCTTGGTCCTCTTCCATATCTGTATCTTTGTTCCACATAGCAGCACGGCTTTCTTTCAGATGTGCTAAAGTGAGTGCTGCTGACACTTCTTCCTCATCATCTGTATTGCTGTTAATCACCATAGAGGTTTGGCTGCGTCCCAGAGGGACTGTGAGTGGGGACTCAGTCTCCACATCTGTGTCACTACTAGCCAAGCTCTCTTCAAGATGTGCCAGGTCAGGTCCCCCAGGACTCTCTGTACTAACTCCATGGAAGATTTGCCTCTTCTTCACAGGAACTACAGCTGGGGTTGCAGGAATCTCTTCTTCTTCCATGTCAGTATCACTGTCTGTGAAGTCAGAAGGCTGGGCCGTTTCCAGATGAACCTCAACTGACCTTCCTGGAGGCCTGCTCTCATCATCCACACCTGTCTCACTGTCCTCTTTAGCAGGTTGGCTTCCCTCAAGAATCATCCCAACTGGAACCACCCCACTGCTTGTATTCCTCTCAGCTCTTGTGTCATTGTTCCTTTCCTTCCCTGAATGCTGATTCATTTCACACTGGATTTCAGTTGTGACAGCTTTAGGCTGCTCTGTCTCTTCAGTGGCATCTCTTGTGGCAGCTGAGCAGGCCTCCCCTAATGCTGGTTGTGGACTTTCTTCCTCATCTGTGTCACTGTCGAAGTTGAAGGCACAAGGTAGCCCAGGGCCATCTGGGGCAGAAGAAGGCCCCTCTTCATCACTATGAAGGGAAGAGAAGAGAAAGAGTTTATCGAATCTATTTCCCAGGAAGGGATACATGACTCAACTGAGGGCTCCTGGAGGGCAGAGACAAGGTAGTATTTGTTTTTCTATCTCCAGCAATTAGTTCTCCATTTGGCACACCAGAGGTGCTTAATGAAAATTTAGCTAGTGAAAGTATGTGTACCTCCCCAGCCCTCACTTCCATGATAATTCTCTCTCTTAGAGATGGATCCTTTAGTCTGGGGTTCCTCCTCTTTTGGAAGACTCAGGTATCTGGCCCTTCAGCAATTACCTCTCTGGAACAACTGTTGTCAAAAGGGGGAACATGGTCCTTGGTTCTTCCACCATACACCTTTCAGAAAGAGGATCTGCCAAGGGTAGAAAGAAGTAAGTTGACAGTTTTTCACCATCCCCATCTCCTTACCTACCCTCCCAATACACACACTTACCTACTTCCTCTTCTGAGTCCTCAGCCAACAGATTCCCCCAAGGTTGAGTTCCTCCCTGTACCTTGGGTGTCTCCTGTACAGTTAGGGGGCCCCAGGAGACAAAGGGCAGGGAGACATCCAGGCGATGGTACTGGCAGGGCAAGTCAGCAAAGACAACCAACTCCTTGTCCCTCAGACGATGACTCACCCCAGGGTTCAAGAACTTAGGAGGCCTCAGGATTTGCGTACCATTGAGGCTCCCACAATCCTGGAGAACAGGTGCCTTGTTCCAGGCCAAGATTTCAATTACTGCATGTTGTTTGGAGATGGTTGGAAAGGGCAGGGCTACAGTGCAATCAGGCATTCTGCCTATCACATTCTTCCCGAGGTATAGTGGGAAATCTAAGAATTAGAGAGGCAGGTAGGTTTCAAGGCCACATTCCTGGCCTGTTATTGAGAAAATTTCTGGTTAAGTACCCAGCTACTCACTCAAAGTTCCCACATGCATTAGAAAAAATAAAAGGCGCTAGGACATTTAAGTATTGAAGAATATATATAATATATTATTCATACTTAACATCCACCCATCCATACTAGATTTTTTTCTATTGTTATAAAATGTACATAAAATAAAGCATTTTAACCATTTTTAAGTGTACAATAAAATCACCCTCAGTGAGTCCAGTGCCTTTGCCTGGAACAGTCAAGTCAATCAGCCCTCTCTTCTCTATTCCCAGTAAAAAGTTTTGTCAGATACCTGTGAAACACATACAAACTTCTTACAACCCTCCAACTACTTCCCCACAAAAATAAAAGGCCTATAGCAGCACTCATACCCCCTGACCTTTTTCTGGTCCGTGGACACTACTGAAGATACGCAGTCGCCCTAAGGGCTCCAAGCTACTCCCCAATGAGTCACTGGGTCTCTCTGTCTCCTCCTCTTCTTCAACCTCCCAGTTAATAGCCTGAGTATCCTCCATGATCTGGGAAGGAAACACACTGCTATCATTTCTATCATTGGCTCACACATAGTCTTAGCAAGGAAACTCAGAACTGGGGGTAAACCTGGATAATTAGAGTTTGATGCTTCTCTTTATGCTAAACATTCTGTTGTTAACCTTCTAAAGCAAGTAGATGTTCCTCAACTTACAGTGTAGTCACATCCCGATAAATCCATAAGCTGAAAATGCACTTAACTTAACCTAACCTACCCAACATCATAGCTTAGCCTAGCCTACCTTCAAGGTGCTCAGGACACTTACATTAGCCTACAGTTCAGCAAAATCATCTAACGCAAATCCTATTTGATAATAAAGGGTTGAATATCTCCTGTAATTTATTATGTATACCACTTTTGCAATACTGTAAAGTCAAAAAGTCATAGCCTGGAGAATACCTGCATATAAAAACATACATATTGCTCTGGCTGGTGTCACTCAGTGGATTGAGAGCCAGCCAGCAAACCAAAGGGTTGCCAGTCCGATTCCCAGTCAGGGCACATTACTGAGTTGCAGGCCAGGTGCCCAGTAGAGGGAGCACAAGAGGCAACCACATATTGATGTTTCTCTCCCTCCCTGCATTCCTCTCTCTAAAAATAAATAAATAAAATCTTAACAAAATAAAACATACTGGGGTTCTGGCCAAGATGGAGACATACATAGATATGCTTTGCTTCCTCGCACAACCAAAAGAAAGACAACAACCAATTTAAAAAAAACAACAACCAGAACTGCCAAAAAATTGAACTGTATGGAAGTCCGACAACCAAGGAGTTAAAGGAGACACATTCATTCAGACTGGTAGGAGTGGAGACAGGCAGCTGGGGTGAAGAGGACACATGGCAAGGTGGCGGCTGGCGGACAGGGGGTCCCACCTTCTTATGTGGATAAGCCAGGAAGAATAACTGGAAAGCAAGACTGACTGCGCAACCTAGGGTTATATCTAACAAATATCTACCCAGCAAAGCTATCATTTAGAATGGAAGTGCAGATAAAGTGCTTCCCAGATAAGGTCAAGTTAAAGGAGTTCATCATCACCAAGCCCTTATTATTTGAAATGTTAAAGGACTTATCTAAGAAAAAGAAGATCAAAACTACGTACCGTAAAATGGCAACAAACTCACAACTATCAACAACTGACCCTAAAACAAAAAGAAACTAAGCAAACAAAATAGGAACAGAATTACAGAAATGGAGATCACATGAGGGGTTATTGGGGGAGGGGGAGGGAGGAGAATGGGGGAAAAGGTACAGGGAATAAGAAGCATAAATGGCTGGTACAAAATAGACAGGGGGAGATTAAGAACAGAATGGGAAATAGAGAAGACAAAAAACTTGTATGTACCACCCATGGACATGAATAAGATGGGGGGAATGCTGGTGGAGGGGGATAAATGGGAGAAAAAAATAGGATAACTGTAATAGCATAATCAATAAAATACACTTAAAAAAACACATTTATATAGACATTTTGAGAAGCAATGGTTAGCTTTACTATATATGATAGTTTTCATTGTTTTTTAAGTATTTTCTATTTTTACATGCTGATTTGCTTCCCACTAAATTGGTTTCAATATTCACTATTGGATTGCAACTCATAGTTTGAAAAACACCATTTTAAAGGGAGGTAACTTTTGCCAAGCATCAATTATGTGTTGATAATTGTGTTATGTGTCAGGCATAGTAGCCATATGAGGCCAGCATTTAGGAAACTAAGCCTAAAAATATTATTTGTTCACGGTAAAACAGCAGGTAAGTGTAAAGGGTAGGAATAAATGTGCTTTTGGCTTCAAAGCCCATGCTTTTTACTCTTTACTATGCAATCTCAGTGTGATCAGAATAAACTGACTCATTTAATTATCTAAAGAACCCTGTAAAGTATTATTATGTTCTATCTCTTTGCTAAAAAAACTGCAACACAGATAGGTTAAGTAACTCACCCAAGATCATCCAGATACTGCCTCTCCTCTGTTTAATATTCTTTGATGGCTTTCCATGCTCTCAAAATAAAATAAAATTTAAACTCCTTAGTAAGAGCCAACATGATCTGAACTTGATGACCTCAGCGCATTCCTCACCCTCTCCCACCCCCAAAAGCCACATGGGCTTTCTCAATCTCTGAACACGCTGTCCTCATTGCCCCACATCTGCATGCCTTAGGCCAGCTCCTTGGCTCTTGGCTCCTAGTTTTCCGGTCTAACTCCTACCTATTCTTTCCCACTCAGCTCAAAGGTCACTTCCTCCGCAAAGCCTTTCCTGGAGTCTTCCCCACTTCCTGGTGTTCCTAATGTATTCACATGTTCCACAGTGGTCAATGGACTTGTATCTATCCCGACACTTCTCACCATATTGTAACCATTTCTGCCTTCACATACCCCCTGGAGAACTTGACCAGCAGAACTGTGTCTTTTCCTGTACCACCCATCATGTTCGCTCAAGAGTAGTTATTCCGCACCTGGTACCGTTCAAAGTATTAAAGATACATTCACGAACCAAACATAAAATTAACCCTGCCCTCCTGGAGGTAACATCACCGAGTCTACTGATGAAAGAACCAACGGAAGTGGGTAAAAACTCATAACAGGATGGGTAAAATTCACTTAGAAAGATGCCACCCTAGGGAGAAACCGTTGATAGGGAAATTGGGAGGCCTCCAAAGGAGAGAGTGCTAACTCTGTCCTAATGACTGGCGAATTCTGCGGGTGCCCAAGACCCTTGGCTCCAACCCAAGAGGCCACCACCTTTGATCCCCAACATTGTGGGTTCCCTCCGCGCCCTACGGTCTCCCAAGTGTCCTCATACCTAAACTCGAGGCGGGGCGTCAACAAGGATGAGTATTACAATCCGAGAAGAAACTCCCAAATCTTCTCCACCCAGTCCCACCCAAAACATGCCCCTCCCACACCCCAGAGAAACAAGATGGCAACCCAAAAGCGCGGGCGCGGACCCCCATAAGTCACCTACTTTGAGCCTCTGCGCGCGCCACCAGTAACGGCCGCGACCCAGTGGCGCGAGCGCGCCAGCCTTGGTCAGAGTTGATTCGATGATTGGTTCCAGCCGCTGTCTTTCACAGTTCCGCGGCGAGCAGACATCGCGGAGGCCCAGCCAACAGCCAGCGCCCCTTCCTCGCCCCGCCCCGCCCCCTACAGCCCAAAGGGGCGGGTCTTCACGTGCCTGAGACGGATTGAGAGAGGCGGCCGTCGCCGTGGGCGCACACAATAGCGCAACTCGATTGGGCAGTTCCAAGGATCCACCCAGGACCCACTGCCCACTTCCCGCGCAGACATCCAATCGGCGACCAGAGTCTCGCTGCTGGCGGCGCCTAGAGCGGCTTACCAGAGTCGTCGCCGATAGTTTTTGGTACGTCTAGAGTGCTCCTCATAGGGCTTTCCAAATATGGTGGTTGCTGAGTCACGGAAATGAGAATGGCTTGCGGATTGCTGTCGTGGCTGGAGGCTGCATTTTGGAGAACAGCCCGCAGGCCTGGCGTTCGAGGACTCCTGGTTGCAGTGGGAAGTTCATTTCCTTTGATTTGTTTTTCATGTCTCCCTGAGAATGCAGCCCTGGTGGATATTTTGAGGTCGTTTTCCTAAAGCAAAGATTTCTAGCCATCTTAAAGGCTGCTCAAGAAGTGATCAGGCCTTTAAAGGCCTTTCAAGAAGTGAAGGAAGGATAAAATAATCTATTTTGTTATGTCATACTAAAACAAGAATAATAACAATTTGACTTGTGTATAATGTAGAGTTCTTTTTTCATTCATTATCTCACTTCATTCCGACCAAAAAATCCAATAGGTAGGAGTGATAGGGGACTTAAGAGTTGGAAAACTAGTTTAAGGTAAATAATTACAAGCCCAGCAAGTAATGTATATATTAAATTTTTTGTTTCAGAAACTATAGATAAGTCCCATCCTGGCTCCTGGAAAAACAGCCGGCCTCCTGGGGCACTGCTAAAGATTACCACCTGGGGACAAGTGGGGACATCCAGGCCATGGTGTTTCAGGGAGAAACAGGCAACCACCCCTGGGAACAGCTAACTGCCTAGGACAGTAATGTTGCAGTTTCTTCTACCTGACCCTCCCCGAATTTCAAAACTCCTCACTGCACCTTGTTTATTCCCTGCTATAAAAACCTTGGCCTGGAAAGAGAAGACAAGATGGTCTGTTATTGTATGAACCCACCATCTCAGATCACCGGCCATCTGAATAAAGTGCCTATAAAGATTCAAACGCTGTCATTGCTTATTGGGTTTGGTAGTGACAGGCAGCCCCAACGTAGGTGTCTTCCGGTTCCAGAAGTAGATTTTTACAGAGGTAATTGAAGCTCTGCTGAATTAAATGACTTTGCTAGGTTCGGTAGAGACAAATTGAGACAAGTTCTTTGATTCTAAATTCTAAACTCCACTGCCACAAAAATAACTTGCATTATGATCATGCCCTAAAACATTTTTAAAAATTCCATTTTACAGTGGGTAGAGGGGTCTTACACAACTTAATGTTTTTTTAAGGTTTTATTTATACGTTTTTTCTTTCTAAAAAAGAGAAACATCAACCTGTGACTGCCTCTCACCCGACTTGGGACCCTAGCCTGCAACCCAGGTATGTGCCCTAGACTGGGAATTGAACCTGTGACCTTTTGGTTCACAGGCTGGCACTCAATCCACTGAGCCACACCAGCCAGAGTTTATTTATACATTTATATAGAAGGGGAAGGGAGAGATAAAGAGGGAGAGAAACATCTATTGGTTGCCTCTCATGCCTCCAGCTGGGGACCTGGGCTGCAACCCAGGTGTGTGAATGGAGCTGGCAACCTTTTGATTTTCAGGCCAGCACTTAATCCACTGAGCCACACCAGCCAGGGTCTAATGTTCTTTTATTTATAAGATGACTGAGAGATGTATATTGAACCCAATGTGAATTAACAGTGAAGACCTTGATATGTCCTCTCTTACAGTGCTTACTTACCACACTCCATTGTTCATAACACTTTTCACCAAACTGCAAGGTCCTGGAGGCCAGGGATATAATTCATAATCATTTTTGTATCCCTAGCTCCTGTTTTGCAGGACACTCAAAATCAAGTGAATTAATCCCAGAGGAAAAAAACCATGCCATTTTGATTTGAGCCCATCCAATTTTGTCTCATGAATACCTCCTCACCCATTATAAAATTTAAATCCTGAGGCTCTTGAAAGGTTGCAATTGCCAGCCACTAAGTAAAATCAGCAAACTGAAAAATTAGTGACTTTATCAAAGTGTTTAAAGGCAGGCTTTCATTGGAAAGACAATGAAATTGTAGCTGGCAATGTCATCCCATAGTTATGTTTGACAAAACCAGATTCTTCAATGCTGCTCTAAGGCCCAGATCTACAGGGACAGAGATTTCCAGCTTCATAGATACCAAATACCAGCTTCTCTAAACCACTCCATTTATTCTTTGAACATCCACACAATTACGTTTCTATTCTGCAATGCCCTTGCTGCAATTTTGTTTCGCTTTCTAAATATTATCATTAGAAAACTCCCAAGGAAATAGCAGGAAGGTAACCCCTCCTTCTTCCTGAGGCATCTGGGGAGCAGCGGTTTAGTGTTCATGCCTTCCATTACCAAAAGGCCGGTTGTTAGCAGAGCTGGGTGCCACGTTTCTCCAGTTTTCGCTGAGCTAAGCAGTCCAATCTTCCCTCGAGCTACCGCAGAGGGGAGCTTTCAGGGCGTGGCCACCCCATTTTTCACCGCCTGGCACCCTAAGGTTCCCAATTCCTGCAGCTCCGAAAACGAGTGCCTGTTTGCATTAAAAACACACACACACACACACACCCCTCAGTCTTAGCGGAATGTTATCTTGGGTAAGGTCATTTCATAAAACGCCAATAATCAAAACCCCCAAACCCAGCATCCACCCATTCCTCCCTTCGTTTTTTTGCCTTGTGTTCAACAATGGAGGACTACAACTCCCAGAGAGGACTGTCCTAGTTCACTCAACCAAAGACCAATGGTCGTCCGCTACCCGACAGGCGTCGACTAATCAGGGCCAGCTTCATTGAGGCTTTGTCTAGGAGCGCTGCGCGGGCCCGTCTCCCGCCTCCCCGCCGGCGCACGCGCGCCCCGCCCTGCCTGCCTTGTCTCCCGAGCCCAGCCCTCTTCTTTCTCCCTCTCAGAACCTTCCTGTCGCCGCGTTCGCACCGCGCTACTCCAGCCTCCGGGGCACGTCTTGTTCTACCTGCCTGTGAGCAGCAGCAGAGAAAAAAAATTACATATTTTCTTGCCCCATTTTTTGAGGCGAGCAAAAATTTTTAATTTGAACCATGAGGGAAATCGTGCACATCCAGGCGGGTCAGTGTGGCAACCAGATCGGTGCCAAGGTAAGGACTTTTAAACCTCTTTTAAATAAATTTCTTTTTGAAAAGAAAAACACCCAGATAAACTATGAAGAAGGGTAGTGGGCTGTTTGCACTCTCCAGCCTTAACCAAACTTTGCCAAAAAGAAGTTTTATATGTGTAATACACAATTGTAGCTAGAATTGCTTTTGAAAAGTAGGAATTATTTTTCTTGGCAGAGTCATTTTAGGGAAGGTATCAAAAGCACCGTTGAGGTTTGCGGGGCTGGAAGACCGAGGTTCTGAAGGTTTTACTTAAAGGTAGTCTCCTAACGGTCCGAGGGCCGGGGAAAGAGGGAGATGCCGAAACTGGCGGAAACAAAGCGAGGCGAGGCTCCTACATGTGGAAACCCTTGGCGGGGTTTCCTAGGCCAGGCCAGTGGGGGAAGGGTTGAGGCTGGGGGAGCAGCTGCAGAGCTGCGGACGCAGTGCGCCAGGGTGTGGGGCACTGTGCGCTGCCTTCACAAAAGACCAGGGATCTCCTCTGAACCCCATGGTGCTCCAGTGGCGGGCCAATAGTTTTTTGTGGATGGAAAACTAATATGAGCTGGATTTATTTTGCTGCCTTTATTTCCCCTTAAAGAGACCCTTTTAGGGGCTTGAATAAGATAGAAAAAGGGGTCCTTCTCTTTAAAGGATCTCTTGAGGCTAAATAATAGTGGGAGAAAAGAAGAGAATCCTCATTTAAAGGAAGAGAGGGAAAGCTAGCCAAGGGATAAAATTCCGGGGCGAATCCCCCCCCCCCCCCCCGCGCGTCTACAGTGTAGCGGGGTGGGGTTGTGGGGTGGAGGAAGTGCGGCCACTACGTCGCAACAGCGGCAGGCCCCGGGCAGACACTGCGCGGCCCTTTGGGCAACTAGGGGGCGCGCTAGCTCGAGCTAGGCCGAGTCTCTCACGATGTGATTTTGCGCCTTGGCCCCGCCCACACACGACGCCTCCCTTTTGTCAGAGGCCTTGCCCTGAAGTCGTGTGGAGGGTTAGGGTGGGCAGCTGCGGCTGCTGGTTTCTATCCGCTCTATATGCCCTGCGTGGAGGGGCGGTGCCGTGTGTGGAGGGTGAGGTGTGAGCCTATGTAAATCAGGTGGGCCGCCTCAGTCCATCCCACCAGTGCCTGTAATTGCAGGGCCCTTCCAGGTGGTCATCATTTCACATCCCAAGTCGGTTTTCCTGGAGGTAGATGTTTTTTAGGGGAGGGGCGTGGCAGGCAGTTCGAGGGGATGCCAGTTTGGAGTTAAAGTGATGGAGGCAGGGGCATAATTGGCTGGGATCTGAGCAGTAAGGTTTCATTTCGCTTCCCCCCAGTTCTGGGAAGTGATCAGTGATGAACATGGAATCGACCCTACTGGCACCTACCACGGGGACAGCGACCTGCAGCTAGATCGAATCTCCGTGTATTACAATGAAGCCACAGGTGAGGGAATGAGCCCCGGAAGATCAGGTTCCATCTTTCCTATTTCTACGGTCTCTTTCCATTCCTAGGGAACCCCTTATCCTCTTTGGATTAATCCATCCTTTCCCTTTGGAGACTTTCTTCTGTTTTAATTTCTCACCATGGGGGCCAAAGACTAGCTCTGCTGCCACCTAGCAGCAGCACCTGGAATAACAAATTTGGGTTTCTGGCTGTTACCGAGCCCCAATTTATTTACCTTCCGCTAATTTTCACTCCTCTACTTTTTCTTCCCTGTAGGTGGGAAATACGTTCCTCGAGCTATCTTGGTGGATTTAGAACCTGGTACCATGGACTCTGTTCGCTCAGGTCCTTTTGGCCAGATCTTCAGACCAGACAACTTTGTTTTTGGTAAGTTATATAGATATTTGTAGATAACCATCATATTCAATTTATGTGGGTGCAGGAGGACAGCAAGAGTTAGAAAGTTATTATTGTATTGGAGAGTTTTTATAGGGCCATGTTTTGATATTTCTAATGGGAGGTTGCAGGAGTGACTGCCTTACATGG
Organism: Sturnira hondurensis; assembly: GCF_014824575.4. Classification (NCBI taxonomy): domain Eukaryota; kingdom Metazoa; phylum Chordata; class Mammalia; order Chiroptera; family Phyllostomidae; genus Sturnira; species Sturnira hondurensis. The sequence continues at coordinate 894,824 of NW_028077940.1, read as the reverse complement.
TAAAGTATGGGTGGGGGGATATAGCACAGTTGAGGAAGAAATCCCATCTACCTAAGTAGATCCATGGGTATTACTCCAAGAGTTGAAAGGTGATTGTGTATGTATCACACTTTACTAACAAAGCTTGCCTCCGGACCTCATTCCAGGTCAGTCTGGGGCAGGCAACAACTGGGCCAAGGGCCACTATACAGAGGGGGCTGAGCTGGTTGACTCAGTCCTGGATGTGGTGCGGAAGGAGGCTGAAAGCTGTGACTGCCTGCAGGGCTTCCAGCTGACCCACTCACTGGGTGGGGGCACAGGCTCTGGAATGGGCACCTTGCTCATCAGCAAGATCCGTGAGGAGTATCCTGATCGCATCATGAACACCTTCAGTGTTGTACCTTCACCCAAAGTGTCTGACACTGTGGTTGAGCCCTACAATGCCACCCTCTCTGTCCATCAATTGGTAGAGAATACTGATGAGACCTACTGCATTGATAATGAGGCTCTTTATGATATCTGCTTCCGCACCCTCAAACTGACCACGCCAACCTATGGTGACCTGAACCACCTTGTCTCAGCCACCATGAGTGGGGTCACCACCTGCCTGCGTTTCCCTGGCCAGCTCAATGCTGACCTTCGCAAGCTGGCAGTCAACATGGTGCCCTTCCCACGCCTCCACTTCTTCATGCCTGGCTTTGCCCCTCTAACCAGCCGTGGAAGCCAGCAATATCGGGCTCTCACTGTACCAGAACTCACCCAGCAGGTATTTGATGCCAAGAACATGATGGCTGCCTGTGACCCCCGCCATGGCCGGTATCTCACTGTGGCTGCTGTCTTCCGTGGGCGGATGTCCATGAAGGAGGTGGATGAGCAGATGCTTAATGTGCAAAACAAGAATAGCAGCTACTTTGTGGAGTGGATCCCCAATAACGTCAAGACAGCTGTATGTGACATCCCACCTCGTGGCCTGAAGATGGCAGTCACCTTCATTGGCAACAGCACAGCCATCCAAGAGCTGTTCAAGCGCATCTCAGAGCAGTTCACAGCCATGTTCCGCCGGAAGGCTTTCCTGCACTGGTACACGGGTGAAGGCATGGACGAGATGGAGTTCACCGAGGCTGAGAGCAACATGAATGACCTTGTCTCAGAGTACCAGCAATACCAGGACGCCACCGCAGAAGAGGAGGAGGATTTCGGTGAGGAGGCAGAAGAGGAGGCTTAAGGCCACTTCCATCACTCGGGCTTCTCAGTTCCCTTAGCCTTCGTCTTCAACTGCCCTTTTACGCTCCCTCAGAATTTGCATCTTCTGCTGCCTCTTCTATTCTTTTAGGGGTGTTCTAGAACAGTGCTTGGCACATAATAGGCACTCAATAAATATTTGTTGCTTGTTGAATGTCTCCTCTCTCCTTCCACTCTGGGAAATCTACATTTCTGCCATTTGGGGTAATCTTGTATTTCTTCCTGGTACCCATTCCTCCCACCTGTCTAGTTAATATTTCCCTCTTTGTTTTCAAGATAATTCTCCAAGAAGCTGGGTCGCATCCAGATTCCATTTAGGACTGGGTGCTGAAAATACCATCTTAAGCACATGTGGTTGCTGAGCGGAAAGGGACTGATGCTAACTCTAGCAGGTAGAAGTCCCTGCAAGAAACAGGTGGGGTTTCCCATTCTAGAGCAGTTTTGGAGAGTGGGATTTGGGCTGTTCTAGTTTCTAGGTATTTTTCCCTGCTCCACTCTCAGTTGGGAAAGGTGTGAACAGTATTAACTCAATTTTCAGTCTCTTAAGCCTTGTTCTGAGTTCTTTCCTTTGTAGGGGTCTGCTGTTTTTTGTCAAGTGGGATCCTTTCCTCTTCCACCTCACATTGATTGCATCCTTTCTCTGGATAGAGAAGGAGGTAAAGGGGGAAGAGTGACTAGCCTTGGTCCCTAAGCCTCCAGGAAGGCTCTCCCCATCTTGACCATTTCTTATCCAAAAAGAAATAGTCTGATATGTGTGTGAAAAGGTATGTCCTGCCACCCAAATGTTGGGAGTCATTCCCTGGAGGAGAGGGGACAGGACACCCTCTGTCTTTTGGCAAAGTCTAATTTCTTTTGCTGTTGCTCCCACACTCCTTGATGTTAGCCTATCCTATACTTTAAATTTTAGCCTTAAACTTGCTTTTTTTCATATTGAAAAAAGGACATTGCTGCCGGAGCCAAAAATAAATGGGAATTGAAAAAAAATTGCAAGACTTGTGCTCATTTAGGTGGCTAGTTCACTTACACATATACTGTATTCTGTATGAATTGATAAGAATATCCTTAGTACTTAATTGATTCTCATGTCTTAATCCCTGGTACCTAACCAGCCCCNCCCACCCCCCCCCCCCCCCCCCCCCCCCCCCACACACACACACACCAGTACCAGTCTTCAAAGAGAGGGGAATGAAGCATGGATTGGTTGCCCTCTATGCGCCCTGACTGGGGACCAAACCCAACCCATAACCTAGACATGTGCCCTGACCAAAGAATTGATCCTAAGACCCTTTAGTTTGCAGGATAATGCCCAACTGAGCCACACTGGCTTGGGCATCATTAGCAGTCTTAACTGAGATACAGAGCTCAGATGCAGCATCTAGGAATTGGGGAAGAATCGTGAATGTGAAATGGTGCATATGTAGTCCTAAACCAGCAGTGCCTTGGAACCTATAGAATTGCAGGTTCTCAGGCCTCATGCAATGTACTGAACTAAAACCAGGTTGGATCCCAGCAGTCTTAGCTGTTCCATGAGGGTTTCTGAGTCAATATAAGGTAAAGGTAATTAGTATGAGATACCACATTATGGTCCCATTCTAAGCACAATATTACACTTAACTCTCATGCTTTCAAATTGCACAAGATGTCTTAAAGCAACCCAGGAAATTTAATCCAGTTTCCCTTGGCCATATTTTCAGTAATTCTGGGGACTAATGGAATTCTCCCACTCCTTTCACATCAGCATACTTTCTGTCCATAAGGACTAAATCAACTTTGGGGGGAGGAATTCAGGTACAGGTAATTGCCATTAAAAGCCGACTGGAAGCAGCAAGCTATATTCTAGCATTCATTTTGAATGAGTTGTTTTTCCTTAATTGTTCAAGTATAAATACTTAACAGCAACTTATCTGACAAGTTGAGAACCTCCAGCTATATCCCTGTCTTGGTCAGAAAATAATTCCAGACAACAGGCTCAGTGTAGTTTAATTAGGAAGTTGGGGTAGGGTGGCGTTATCAGAATGCTGGCATGGAACTAGGTGGGGATGGCAGTCTTGGTGTGGGCCTGGGAAGGGGAGCAACCCTTTTCTTCCAAGGCAAGGCACAGGCTATTTGGCAAGGAGAGATGAAGGCTGGAATCCCTCTGTTAAAGGACATGCTCTGGGAGACCAGTTGAAGTGCATGCAATATGGGGACCATTCAGGCAACTTGAACCATGAAGCTAGGCGTCTGCGAAGGTTGAGGGCTCAGGCTGTTCGTAAAGGCTTGTGGTTTACCTGGCAAAAAAAACCCAACAACAAAAAAAACAACCCCAAACCAGTAGATGACAAGGGAACCAGATGCCATGTTCTCCCAAGCTCCACCTGGACCAAAGGGTTGCAGGGAGGACATGCACAACCAGGAGTCTTCCAGTTCCCCCTTCCCACCAAGTATACTTTACATTTATTATTTGTATTAGTTTCTGGTGCAGAGCACAGGAGGAATCTGCTAATTCTTCTGGCCCAGACCCTCTATAGCTTACAGTCCACTACAGGCCTCAAGGAGGCCCAAGGAACCTAGCCTGAAGGTCAATGAAATGGTCTAATACATATATGTATATATATATATATTTTTTTTAAATTTAACACACTTATGTGGTACACAGTATGTGCCAGGCAGTGTTTTAAATACTGTGCAAATATGACTCATTAGTTGCTATTATTAACCTGTGAGGAGACAGGTATAGAGAAGTTGAGGATTTCTCTGAGGTCACAACATGCACTGGAGTCAGGATTCACACCAAAACAGTCTGGTTTCAGAGCCTGCTGTCTGACCTCTACCACAACTTTCAGGTGAATAAATAGGCACCAGGAAAATCAGTGATATGCCTTGGAATTGTCAACACACTGCTGCTAGTTCCTGGTACTAGACAGTCAGCCTGGGTTTTGGAAGCTGGGCTTCCCTGGCTGTAATGACATGAACTAAGATATTTAATATGTTGGAGTTTGGTTTCTTTACTTTGTACTGCATCACATACCCCAGGAACCCAGCGGTTCTGCTCCACAGCCCCTACTCTGGAGACCCTCACCTGGGAGATGCTGACACCAGTGAGTCTTTCTACACTCTCCGGCAGGTGGCTCAGGATGTCCAGGACTTCCCCGGTCACTTTGGATGCCCCCATGGCCCCACTTCCACTGGACACCAGTGTGATCTTCTTGGCAGAGGTCAAGGGACCACTGATCTCCTCTGCCACCTGGGAAGTGAGACACCCACTTAGCGCCTGAGATCCATCACACCCCTCCTAAAATTGCCTTCCTTACCCTGGGTTTTTAAAGACCTCCATCCTACTGATCATCTTTCCTCACTTTGGTCACTGGTTTATAACTCCCACCCCCAGTTTATGGTTCCCTGCCCTGGTTCTCCTGGCACCCAGCATACAAACCCCAGACCTGGGGCAGCTTCTCTAGCAGCATGTCCAGCTGAGCAGCCTCCTGGTACAGCTGGAATGCTTCTGCCTTCTTGGCCATCTGCTCAGCCTCAGCCCGGGCCCGGGCCTCAATGGCGAAGGCCTCAGCCTCCCCCCGCATCTAAGGAAGATACAGGATACTGTGATACTAATGGCAGCAGTTAAGGGCAAGAAACCCCAGCAGCTCATCAGCAATACCCACTCCCCACAAACCAGAGAGAGCCACCTCTTAACTCACCCTCACAGACTCAGCTTCTGCCTCTGCCTGCATAATCAGCTGGGACCTGGGCAAACAAGGGGAGTGGAGGAAGAAGCTGAGGCCTTTGCTCCTGAGAGAAAGGTTCTGTACAGGTGGCAGAGGCTCCTACCCCTGGAGTTCCACAGGAGGAGTCCAGGTAGTGAAGGCCTCAGCTCTTCATTTGGGGGCACCCAGGTGGTGAAGGATCCCGGAAGAGCCTGGGAGGGGGCATTTACTTCTCTGCCTCTGCTAGGCGTTCCAGCTTGTAGCGCTCAGCTTCTGCAGGCTTCCGCACACGGGCCTCCAGCTCCTTTTCCCTGCGGGCAATCTCCTGCTCCTGTACTGCCACCTGCTGGGACCGTTCCACCACCTGCACTTGCACCCTTTGCTCCTCGATCTGCTGCTTTGTTTTGGCCACCTGCAAAGGAGAGATGCTCAGCATCAGAGCTGAAGGATGGAGAGAAATCAGGGCAGGGCTCCAGGGTGGGATATAAAAATAGAGCGGGCCCCTGGCTGGTGTAGCTCAGTGGATTGAGCGCGGGGTGCGAACCAAAGTGTCACTGGTTTGATTCCCAGTCAGGGCACTGTGCCTGGGTTGCAGGCCAAGTCCCCACTTGGGAGCACACCAGAGGCAACCACACATTGATGTTTCTCTCTTTCTCTTCCTCTCCCTCTAAATATAAATAAAAATAATATCTTTTTTAAAAGGAGTTAAAAAAAATAGAGCAGGTACAGGGAGTGCTCCCCGGTCAGCTCTGCCAGCCCAGTGGGGTCCATTTCTGGTACAGATCCAAGGCAACATCTGATCAGAGCCAGTATCAACCATCAGGAATTACACAGGCAGCCTCAGCGTCTGACATGGATAGGCCTGGGACCACAGTCCCTGTCTCCCTCAGGCCAGACATAGGGTCCCTACATGAGCTCCAATTGTATTTCTCCAGTGTCTTCCTATAGTGTGTGAGCACCTGGAGGGCACTGAGCACAATGCCATCTATTTTCCTCCAGTCTAGTTCAAATCTATCCCCTTCACTCTCCACCTGTGCTGCTATAACCTTAGCGCAAGCTGCCCTTAACTCCAGGCCCAACTACTGCAATAGCCCCCTACTTTCTTTTAGGGGGGCTGGGTGTATGTGTGTATGTCTCTCTTTCATTTTTATTTTTGTACATGGTACAAATTCAAAAGGAGATACACAGTGGGAAGTAGGCCTCCATATTTCCCTTCCCCAGAACAACCACTGTGACTGCTTCTTGTGTACCCTTTCAGGGGCACTCTACAAACTTACAAGAATGTGCATATAGAATGCCTCTTAGGCAGATTTCATTTTCTTATTTACTTATTTTTTAAAGATTTTATTTATTTATTTATCTTTAGAGGGGAAGGAGAGAGGGAGAGAAACATCAATGTATGGTTGCCTTTTGTGCATCCCCTGCTGGTAGTTAGCCTGCAAGGAACTGGCATGCAACCCAGGCATGTGCCCTGACTGGGAATCGAACCGCGACCCTCTGGTTCACAGGCCCGCGCTCAATCCACTGAGCTACGCCAGCCAGGGCATTCATTTTCTTATTATAGAGTACAGGGAGAAGACTCTTGCCAGAATGTTGGTGAGGAGAGGTACAGGGGAGGAGCACACTTCCTTCTCTCAATGCTCCCACTCAGCCATGCACCATCCCTGTGCGTGTCATCAACACGAGGGGATGCCCCTGCCTTCACTGGGCCCGTGTGTTCACTCCAGAGGAAGAGTGCTTCTGGCTATAGCATCCTGTACTGTCTAACCTGGAAACGTCAAGCCTGTTCCAAACTGGATTAGTTGCTTCCCACTGCAGTGTACTGGATCACCTGTCCTATGCTGGAGGACATAGGACAGGTGCCTCCCAACCCTTACGTTACCTTTTGGGTGAAACTTAACCTCCACCAGCTTCCCTGGAGAGTATATGGGTAGTAGGTTTTTTGAGAACTTCTTTCTCTTTTATTCTACCCTTCTAACTGAATTATAGTTATGTTGAGTTCAGGTTACTATGTTGAATTCATTTTATCAGAATTTTGAAGGCATTGCTCTATGGTCTTCTACCTTCTTAAGAAATCTGAAATCATTTTGATGCCTGATGCTTTGAGATGTCTTTCTCTCTGGAAGCTTCTAGATCTTTCCTCAGTGTTCTGAAATTTCAGTGATGTGTTTCAGTGTAGATGTTTCCCATTAATTGTGTTGGGCGCTTGGTAGGTTGTTTCAATCTAGAAAACTAACATCCTTCAGGATAGATAAACATTTTGCAATTTTTCATTTGGTTATTTCCTCCCATTTTCTTTGGTCTGTTGGAGGTATTGGCCTGGCATCTAATATTTTTATCTACAGCTCCACTCCCCCATCTGCTTTGATCTATTTTTCTGGGAGACTTTTTAGAGTTTCTCTTCCAAAGTGATTTTTAAAATTTTTATTTAAAATTTATTTATTTTTAGAGGGGCAGGGAAGAGAGGAACAGAAACATCAGTGTGTGCTTGCCCCTCATATGGCCCCTACTGGGGACCTGGCTGGCAACCCAGGCATGTGCCCTGACTGGGAATTGAACCAGAGAGGCTTTGGTTTGCAGGTTGGCACTCCACTAAGCCACACCAGCCAGAGCCCAAAGTGATTTTTTTTAAATTTCTGGAAAAAAAAAAAAAGGTTCTGCTGCCCTGGCTGGTGTAGCTCAGTGGACTGAGCACGGGCCTGTGAAGCAAAGGGTTGCTGGTTCGATTCCCAGTCAGGGCACATGCCTGGGTTGCAGGCCAGGTCCCCAGTGGGGGACACATGAGAGGCAATCACACATCGATGTTTCTCTACCACTATTTCTCCTTCCCTTCCCCCTGCTCTCAAAATAAACAAACAAACAAATATTTTAAAAATTTTATGCCATCTTCTTAATTTCTAAGAGCTTTTTTTGTTTTCTGTTCTATATTCTGACTTTCTGGATGTGAGTTCTTCTCTTACTGAGCATATTAGTTCTTTAAAAGCTTTCTTCTCCTTGTATGGTCTGTGTCCTTCACATGGCTCTGCTCCATCTCCCATGTTGTGGGGCCCCTTTACAGGTCAGTTAATCCTTGGCTGTCTGCTCATAGTGCACAGGGTCTATAACCCTGAGCGGAAGCTCTGGGTTGTGGGGGAGGCTTGTGGACTTAGAGCTCCTCTCTGGAGTGATCTGGGCAGGCCATCTACTGAGAAACCTCTGATTCTAGATCTTTAAGTCTTTCCTTTTGAATTGGTCATGTTCCCTGAGCAGTTTTCTGATCTATTCTTTGGAAGTTGGAGATTCTGGGAGCCAAGTGAGGTGAGGGGTGAGGGCAGGCTGTCAACATTGAGCTTTCAATAAGCACACAGTCAGTTCATGTCCCCATTGCTGGTGAAGTACCAGGCCCTCAGCTGTGTTGGGCTAGCCCCAGGTCACATCCTCTGGTTTATTCTCAGCAGACAATAAACTTCCAGATGTGTATGGGTGTACTCAAGACTCAGCCTACAGAAATGGGGGAGTAGTTGAGCTGCCTGGCAACCAGAGCGACTCTCACTGGGTTGTGCAAGGGATTCTTGGGGAGAATATTTAAAAAGGAGCACTTGGAAACCAGGCCCCAACTTTTTTGGATCTCCCCTCCTTCCCAGTGGTGGGGGTTGGAGGTCCTGAGCCCTGGACATTAGGGACAGTAAGGAGGGAAGGGAGGAGGCTCAGTCCTATCAGTGGCAGACCCCTGCCCCACACCTCTCCTATGCAGGAACTTGTCCAGCAAGGGCATGCCCACCCCCCCTTCCCCGCGTCAACATCTGTAAGCCTTGACTCTTCCTCTAGGCAGGTATATAAAGGGTCACCAGTGCTGGCAGGTGAGCACCTGTAGGAAGAGCTCAATGCACCTGGAGTAGGAGGCCTAGAGGCAAAGACTCTGAAAGATGCCTGAAGCTAGATGGCGACTGGAGAGCAGCTAAGCCAACTACTTTTACAATACTTCTGGGTGGGAGAAGAGGTTCCTGGCGCAACCTTGAACTGAGCTGGCACAGGGTTACAGGGTGATTTTTCTTTTGATGTCTTAGGCCAAAGTTTATGTGCCTTATTCAGTTATACATCTTTTGTTCTTGCATTATTTTCAGTTCTTAAATCTATGTAGTAGTTATAATGATAAATATTTAAATAGCTTTTTCTGATTGTTAAATAAAAGATTTCTTTCTTTTCCACCGAACTACATCTTTGGAGTTTTGCCTGATAGGCAGTGAGTGGCAGGATGCCCCTGCCAAACACACACACACACTGACTGGGTCTGGTAACACCGGGGCAGAGAAGGGATCCAGGGGCAGGGAGCTAGCAACAGAATCTAACTGAGAAGTCATGCTTCACCTGTTTTTCCTGATTTCAGTGGTTTTCATCACAGCTCCAGGCCCATGTATGTGCCAGCTTCTGAATCTCAGATCATGTCACGGTTTTCTTCCCGGCACCTTTGTTCTCAGCTGTCTCAGACATGCCTAGTCAATTACCATGGCTTTCCAGCTTCCAAAGTGATGCTATGGTTTCTATTCCTTCTGTTCCCATTCTCTCAGTCTCTCTCTTTTAAATCACTCTATGTAGTTTTAATGAGGTTTTAGCTGCATTTATTCAATCCATCATCTTTAAAAAATCTTCCAAGTTGTCTCTCTGCTGCCCTTCTCTGACAATCAATTCTCCACACAGCAGCCAGACTGATCCTTGTAAAAACATAAATGGGACCACAGCACCTCCCTGCTTAAAGTTCTCTAATGGCTTTCCACTGTACTTTGAATTCTCTTCTAAGTCTCTCATGGCTACCAGAATTCTATGTGACCTGGCCTTTCCTGCCTCTCCCTCTTACGGCACACTAACCATATCAGACCAGAAACCTCCTTTCTGTTTCTGGGACACACCAAGCTCTTTCCTACCTCAGGGCATTTGCTTGTGCTGGTCCCTCTGCTAGCCACTAGCCACATATGGATATTTCAATTTTACTTAATGTTAAATAAGATTTAAAATTCAGTTCCTCAATCACAATTTCACAAGCCACATTTCAAATGCTCAACATTAAAGCAAAGTATAGAACATCTCCATCATTAGAAATTCTATTTGAACATTCCTGTTTTAGAATACTCTTACCCCACAACTCTACATTGCTGGGTCTTTCTTAGCTTCAGGTTGTTTCCCATATTTGCTCACAGCAGCTTTCTCTGACCACCTCTGACCTAACCTAGCAGCCCCCACTGCTTTCATGTCCCTATGTATTTCCTATGTAAACCCAGGACTTCCCAGCTTCCACACTTACACGAGGCACTTGTGAAGTTCACTGACTTGATTGTTAGCTGTGTTCTGTGTTATATTGTAAACTCAACGAGAGCAGGATTCTTTTCTGTCCCTCTCATACTTACACCCTCACCTCCCAAACAGTGTCTAGCACATACTAGGCGCTTCACAGATATTTCTTGACTGAGTCATCATTTTCTGATTACCTAGCACAAAGCCCGGCACAAAATTAGGAACTGAGAGAAGTTCAACAGAGCCTAAACCAGCCCAATCTGTTAACTTGCAGACAAAGAAAGCCAAGTTTAGAGAGTCAAGGACCTTATCTATAGTCCCACTCATGCTAGTGGTTTCACCATGTTACTGCTTCTCAGACTGCAGTGTGCACATGAATCAGCTATGGAGCTTGTTCAAGTCCAGATTCTGGTTCAGTCTGGCCTGCGGCCTGAGACTTTTTATTTTTAAGAAATAATCCAGTGCTGCTGCTGCTGGTAGGCAGAGCATATTTCAGGTAGCGAAGCACAAGCCAAGAATTTATCCCCATAACTAAAGATGTTATGCACCTCAATAGGCTCTTAGTCTGTACCAAATCTTGGCAAAAATAAAATTTGTAATATTGCTATTCTTTGGGTAAAGGTTTCAAAGTACAGTTGAATAATGTTATGTACGGTAGTTCTGTTCTATAAAGTAGCCATAAACACTGAATTAGCAAATACTTATTTTGTTCCTATGGGAAGTACGGGGTTATGTACCTATGAACCTCTGGTCATAACATTTTATCAGCAGATCAAATATTAATCTTGTTTTATGTGTTTCTGTTTAAAGTCACCTTATATGTAATGAATATTGTTGGTTCATTATCGATAAACATATGCCAACAGCACTATGACTCCTGCCTCAATGAAGCTCATCTAACAAACGTGTTTCCTCCATACAGCATGTCACAGCCTCCTCGCACATAGGAAAACTAGACAGCACTTCAGCACTATGCTTAGGGGCTATTTCATACAGAGAAATCACCGACAAAGAACACAAAAATGTGAAAAATGTGGCAGGAATGTACTATGAAGACAACACTGTCTACAGTATAACAGTTGAAAGAAAGCAGAACATCTTGTTCAACATCAAGTGGGAACTGGGCAACAGGCAACTCAGATTTTCACTTCTCTGTGCATGTCTGTAAATGACCACAAAAGTGCTACAAGTACTGACTTTGGAGTTACCAATAAATTTTAGTGATTAGGTGCATTTTCAGTATGGAATCTGCAAGTAATGACAATTGACAGTATCTACTTGCAATATGCAGGGCTGCCTTTAGCTTTACTTTTCAGGATTCAAAGCCCAACTCCATGTTTTCTTCCTCACACCCTTCTTCGATTACCAGCGCTGCCTTGCACAAACGAGTAAAAGGCACCCCTTCCTCTGGGTGGATGCAGAATCACTGGCTCATGTCAGAATGCACAGTTTGGCAAGTGGGACATGGGCTGGACCTCAGCTCTGGTTCACCTGCCCATCCAGGTGTCACTGCACAGGGCACAACCTGCTCCAAACACATGACCAGCCCTCCTGATCATATACCTTCTTGACTTTTTGTTTGCTTTTTAGCTGAAATGTTTGTCTTTTAAATTTTCCCCATATGGAGGAGTTCAGTTAGAAATGGAGAGTAAAATATGGGGATCAGAGTTAGAACATAAGAGAGTGGTAGCCTGAGAGAAATGGTGCAGGGGCAAGGTCCCGCCTAGCCACCTGCCCAGTGCGGTGGCTCTGACCTGAAGCTGATAGGCCAGGTCTGCCTGTGCCCGGCGGGTGTTGACCTCAATGTCGTATGCGGCCTTCTTCAGCTCATAGTCCCTCTGTGCTTTGGCCATCTCAATCTCACTCAGGTATTGAGCAGACACCTTCTCCTGCTTGGCTTTGGCCTCCTGTCCATACAGAGATCAGGCAGGGAGTCAGAACCGGGAGGTAAAGGTGCCAGGGGTCAGCCTGTTCTACACCAGGCTTCCCTGCCTTTGCCCCAGCCCTGGCCTCATCTGTTCTTCTCCCAACCCATTTCCACCAGCCCAAGTCAGTTGTGCCTCTCCCACCAAGTGCCCAATAAGCCCACAGTGTCTAAGTGACCCCCTATCTCTCTCACTCGAATCCCAGCATCTCTCTTGGCCTCCGCTTCTCCAATCCGAGCATCTTTTTGGACTTGAGCAGTTCGAGCCTTTCCCAACGAGTGCAAATAGTCCTATGGGAGGGATGTAGAAATCGGAGTCCTTGGGAGGTTTAAGAGAAGAGAGCAGGTAAACAGAGGGGATCAACTGACTAGGTTTACCTGATCATCGTGAATGTCTTTCAGGGTGTAGCTGACCACGCTGATGCCCATGTTCACGAGGTCTGAGGAGGCCACTTTGAAGACCTGCTCTGAAAATTTCTGCCTGTCCTTATAGATTTCCTAGGACCATGGGATAGTGGGAAGAAGGAACGTAAGCTCTCCAATCTTCTGGCCCCTGTCTCCCACAGACTAGTTCAGTCCTTAGGCCCCCACTGTGGAATCCCTTCAAGATGTTTCCCTGCCATCAGGCCTACCTCCACAGTCATGTGGGCCATGATAGCCCTCTGGTGGCCCTCCAGTGTTTCCAGGGCAATTTGGGCAATCTCAGCCTCAGTCTTCCCCAGGAACATCTGGCAGGCAGCCGCCAACATTTCTTTGTTCTGCCCCTGGATTTTCACCTGCAGCCAGAGGAAGGGTGGGGAAGAGTTAGGTGGAGGTCTCAGGAAGCCAGGGAGGAAGCAGGGAGACCAGAGAGGAGTCAGGTGCCCTGGAGGTGAGACTGGGAAGGGCAGGGTCACAAGATCCCTAAAGTCTGGGGACAGAGAAGGTCATAGGGGAGTGGATTTTGGGGAAAAGGCTCTAAAAGCCTCACCTGGGCAATGCCAGTGACTGAGATGGGGACCCCATGGCGAGTGTAAACCTTTTCACTCTTGACATTGAGGGTCAATGTGTTGAGAGAGATCCTACAGGGCAAAAGAAGGGTTGACAGTGAGAAAAGGAGATGAGAGAAAATTAGGGTCCCCTTCCCTGGCTCTCTTCTTGCCCACCTCTGAATCTGCTGGATGCAAGGCAGGACAAACACTCGACCCCCAGCCACCATGACAGGGGGGCTCCGGCAGAAACCTGAAAGACGAAGGTGAGCTGTGATGGCGGGGGTAGAGCTTTGGCATATGGAAGACTATAGAACTGGAAGAAGAATGGGGGACAATCCCCACGAGAAAATCTGGGATCTGGAGAGGAGGCAGCCTGGGTCTGTCAAGGGTAGCCTCTGGAAATCACAAGCTTGCAGCCCGGGGTGGGTGGAGGCGGGTAAGGGCAGAGGCCAGGCTTGCAGGGGTTTGAGGGTCTAAGAACATAAGTATACTTACCGGAGACCACCATGGCCTCATTTGGGCCACAGGTGAAAAACATGGTTCAAGCAGGAGCTGGGGGAGAGGAAAGAAAGCCTTTGCGGAGGGGGCTGGGGCGCTGTGGAGTCCACAGAAATGACTGTTTCCCTTTCCCATTGGTCCCGCCCATCCTGCAGCACCACGACCCAGTCCCTCTGCACTCCGGATTTTGCTAAGCCTTTCCCCTGTGAAATCCTGCAGACCCCCAGCGACTCCCTCNGCCACAGGTGAAAAACATGGTTCAAGCAGGAGCTGGGGGAGAGGAAAGAAAGCCTTTGCGGAGGGGGCTGGGGCGCTGTGGAGTCCACAGAAATGACTGTTTCCCTTTCCCGTTGGTCCCGCCCATCCTGCAGCACCACGACCCAGTCCCTCTGCACTCCGGATTTTGCTAAGCCTTTCCCCTGTGAAATCCTGCAGACCCCCAGCGACTCCCTCTGGTCTGCTTGCGGCTACTGCCTGCGTTCCCGCCTGCAGCTCGGTTTCTCCCTGATATGATAAACCTCTCCGGCGCCTAAAGGCCACCAGGGCTCCCACCACCCTTCTCCTCCTCCGCAACCCGACTCCATCTTCTATCCCCTCCTACCTTCTCAGATAAGGGCGGTGGTGGGGGAACCTGGAAACGAACCCGCAGCCACTCGCGTACGACCTTGCACAAGCCCAACTCACCGCACCTCCATCCCCGCGCCCTCCCCCACCCAGCTGCACCCTAGGGCGTTGGCAACCCGCCCCCGCCCCCAGCGGTGACCTAACTCGCGCCTCGCGCTGGGCCCGCCCCTCACTCCCGGCAGGCCCTTCTCCAGGGCCCGCCTGCCCACGCGCCCGGCTTCCTCGCCCGCGCTGGGCCAGCTTCCCCCCACTACCCACGCCCGGAAGCTTCCTGCTTCTCCCCGGGCGCGTGACGTGACCTCCGTGGGCCCGAAGCCCCGGGCAGGGGACGTTGCCTCATTTCGGCTTTGCCCCGCGGGCACTCCCGGAAAAAAGAAAGACTGGGCCACGAAAGTGTGCGCCGGTTCACCGGATGCTGGGTGCGGAGGCCGGGGAGGAGGGGCCGTGGCCGCGGGGAGAGGGGAATCGCCGCCAGCCAAGATACTCTCAAATGACGGCCGACAGTAAATCGAGTTTATTTGTGTTCACAGAACATACTGGCGACCCCACAGCCGCCCCCTTACAGCCCCGACCCTTCACCATGTAGCCACCTCTTGGAGGCAACTTCGAGGAGACCGAAAGCCAAGGACCTGATAACCAGCGGTCCGCCTAAGCCTCACAGAGGAGACCCAGGGGGTTCAGAGGCTGGAGGACGGAGAGCTGACCCCCGAGCCGGGCGCCGTCCGTGAATCTCACCAAGCTCAATATAGAGACCTGCATGTGCAGCAACGGGCACGTCTTACACCCTCGTATAAATTAAATAAATATCAATCCATTCCCCTATCACTTAGGGGGCAGACATAAATACACATAAATATTAATTAGGAGCAATGAGACTTAACGCCGCCCTTCTCCCCTGCCGGACCTTGCCCGGCGTATCCGTGGCGGCTCCCCTGCAACACTGAGTGCGAGTTGCCTCGTTGAGTCCCAGTTTGGGCTACTCTCTCGAACACCAGATACGCCTGGTGTTTCTTTGCTTTTTCAAGATTCTTGTTGGGGAGTGTGGAGAGTCAACGGTTAGAAGGCGGCTGGTTGTTGCTGGAGAAACGTGTTGAGGTCCAAAGTGTAGTCCGAGGGCTCTGTAGTCAGATTAAATGGCTCGAGGACTGGGGGCGCAGGGGTGGGCGCGGGGGACGCAGGGCTGGCGGCATCCTCCGGGGCCAAGGGCGCTGGCACACCTTCTTCAGCCATCAGGATCTGGCAGAAGACGATGGTGAGCAGGAGAAAAAGGAGCTTTTTGGCAGGGTTCGGGTCCTCGGCAGGCAGCTGGCGCCGGACCTGAGAGGAGAGAACAAAGGAACAGGTTGCTCGGGACCCCGACGCCCGGCCACCCCCGTCACTCCCCCCCAGCCACCCACTTCGGCGACACTCACCAGTCGTGGGTAGAGGACCCTACGGCTCCGCTTTCGGTGTCCGCGGGAGGTGCTGGTGCGCGAGGCAGGGGCCACCGCCGGCTCCGGGAGAGGGTCAAACGTGAAGATCTCAGGACCCGAGCCCCGCCGGGCTCCCGGGCTCGTGGAGGGTACTGGGGTCGGGGCCCGCAAGACGGTCATGGTGGGGAGGGAACTGCGAGAGTGACACATAGCAGCTGAATGAGAGCAATGACGAATGTGGCCCCACAGCCTCCCAGAACTATTTTAAGTGCGGCCCAGGACTGGGCGTGCCCGTCTCAACTCCACCCCGCTGGGAGCGCCGGGCTGTGGCTCTCTGGAAATTCCGACGATTAAGCAAAGGAACGAGGGTGGAGACTTCTAAGGCCTGTGCAGCTGTAGTTGCCCAAGTTTGTGTTGTGGGTGAGTTGTTGGCGGAGTTGGGCGAGATCCCGAGCTGTGGGCACGTGTCAGGACATGTGGCAGCTGGAAAAGGGCCCACAGACAGCTTTAGGAGATGGTTCAGCTACAGCCTCCTCATCTCTGGGGAGGCAGCAGGATATACTTAAGGAAGTCTGGCCACCCTGCTAGAAAAACTGACCCAGCAAAGCCAAGGAGCCACAGTTACACAGGTATCTTCACATACTTGTGGATACACATAGAAAACACACACCCCAAGGGGGAAATCGTTGTGGAAATAGCCGAGTACGGGAAGAAAAATGAACTCAGCTCACATAGACCCAACCCTGTGGGTGTGAGCATACAGGAAACACACATACAAACATTCACACACACACACACACACACACACACGATGCTGGATGGGTGGAAAATTTTTCCTTTCTTCTTTCTAGGTCCTTTGGTTGGTCTAATCATTAAATTGACATAAGACATTAACAGGAAAAAAGACAAATTTAATTACATACTTAACCGGAGCCCACGAAGACCTAAAACTCAAAGATGCTCAAGTCACTGAGGCTTCTGTGCCGTCCTAAGGAGTGGGAGCTGCGGGTTCACTGGGGAGCAGGGCAATGCACAGGAGATGAGAAGAGCCCTGAGGAGCAGGCAAGTCTTTCAGATAAAAAGGTCCTCTTTGGTAATAGCTCTCTTCCTGGTACAGGCCCCTAATAAATTCATTTAGAGAGTTTTGGGAGAAGTCAAAAACTTTTCTTGTGTCTGCTGGGTCTTGATGGCCTTCAATTCAAAGCAAATCACATGCAAAGTGGCACATTTTGAGGTGGCATATTCTGCCCCCTTCAACATGTACACCACACACACATGCCACTCAGAGCAAAGGTGAAGACTACACAGGGACAACAACCCAGCACTTACCTACTTGGATGTTCATACAAAGTTAGGACAGAAGATACAAAGGTAGGCAGTTAGCAGTCTCCCAGATTTGCCCCTTGATCGGTGGATCAAATAAAATTCATGTGAAGAACATTTTAAAGTATGAGGCATTATGCAAATGTTGTGTGGTAATGGTAATTCTCAAGAAAGAATTGACACATTTTCCTAAGTGCCTTAGAGACAGCTGCTCATGGACATACTCATTGGGTATTCACTGGCACCAGGCACACTGTTAAAGGCACTGTGGAGAGCACTGAGGCTGGTTTCAGTGTGTGTACTGCTGAGTGAGGCAAGCCAGATACAGTGGATACCTCAGGTTGGGCCTGCCCAGAAGAACTCCTCGAGGGTCCTAAGAAAATGGAAGCAGATATAAGGAGACGCCCAAAAGCCAGTGTTCAGTCCTGACCAGTGGGGCTCAGTTGGTTGGGTGCTGTTCCACAAAGTGAAAGGTTGCCAGTTCAATTCCTGGTCAGGGCACATGACTGGATTGTGTGTTCTATTGGGATACTTATGAGAGATAGCCGATTGGTGTTTGTCTTTTACATGGATGTTTCTCTTCCTCTCTTTCTTCATCCCTTTTCCATAAATAAATAAATAAAATCTTTTTTTTTAAAGCTAATGTTTGCTGGTGTTCACAATCAGGCCGGGCTTCCTGGAAGTGTGGCATATGAGATGACCTTGAATAGTGGGTGGGCTACCACAAAGTCAGATGTGGAAGATGACTATGAGAAAGAGAACGGAGTCAGCCTTGAGCTGGAAAAGTACAGCATGTGTCTGGGGAACCACAAAGAAAACAGTCCTGGAGTGAGTTCCTATAAGGGAGTAATGGGAAGTCACAAGGGCTGGGAAGCAGTTGGGCAGAGTGGGGACAGCTTAGCTGCCAGGTCAGGAATCTGAGTGTGACCAGACTAGGGAGCCTATGGAGCACAGGGTGACATAACAAGAAGACAATTAAAGCTGGGAACTGAGCAAGGTGAGGAGCATGTCCTGGGTGCTGAGACGGGGAAGGAGGCTGTTGAAGAAGTGCAAGTAGAAGGTAGTTAGGGCTTGAAACGGGCCATGGCAGAGGGACCAAGAGGAGAGGTGGCTCTACGAGATGTTCTTAGCGTGAAATCACAAGAATGTGACAGTTAAGATGGGTCTCATTCGTGTCAGGGAGCATGAAGAGTGGGTGCTGATGGCAGAGAGTAACAGGGGCAAAGGTGACTCCAGAGATTTGAAATGTCAGGCTTAGATCTTTATAGTAGATCCCATGGTACCTTGGGACATGGTGAGTATATGTCAGACCTCTCCCATTAGAGACTGTGTCACATGTCTTTGTGTCTGTCATGGAATGCAGCACAGTGCCTTGCATGTAGTAGTTGCTCAAGAACCTTTTTAAAAAAGATTTTATTTATTTATTTATAGAGAGAGGGGAAGGGAGGGAGAAAGAGGGAGAGAAACATCAGTGTGTGGTTGCCTCTTGCACGCCCCCTCCTGGGGATGTGGCCTGTAACCCAGGCATGTGCCCTGACTGGGAATCCAACTGGCAACCCTTTGGTTCACAGGCTAGCACTCAGTCCACTGAGCTACACAAGCCAGGGCTCAATAATCTTGATAAATGAAAGATGAAAATTTAGAACTGAAAACACATGCACTTGTTGGGTTGCTCCAAGTTTTTGAGAAATAGATACATTCCTTCAAACTCTCCACATTGACCCTCCCTCAGCTGCTGCTAAGGTGCTCAGTCCTTCTGAGGACACTAAGGCTGTGTTTGGGTGAGGCCCTCACTTCATCCGGCAACTAGCCCTGTAACAGGTTGCAGCCAAGAGGGGGGGCCCAAACAGGGATTTGGGATGGGGTCCAGAACTCAAGGTGTCCAGGAAAATATTAGAAAGATATATAGGATGTCCCTCCCCCTCCCCCCACAGGTGTGAGTTGGGGGAAGGGACACATGAAGGAGGAACATGCAGAGCTGTTTTGTACAGCTAACCTCTGGCATGGTCATTTAACATATCTACAACCTTTAACTGGTTGCATAGATATGTTAAATAGCTGTGGCCATACTTTGAGCCAGGGGGATGTAAGTGACTTCCACCCAAGATGTAACTGGAGGACAGCTCCCCCTGGTTACAGCACCTGCGTGAGAGCTTGGAGAAGACTGGCTCCACGCCATGGGGCCACACCTGCCCAGACTCACTATGGCAGCCCAGTAAAGCTGGAATAATACGGGAATGCTGGCAGGAGTAACTGGTTGTAGGAGGAGTCAGAAATGGGGCTGCAGAGGAAGAAGGTTGGTGCGGGGATTTAAATCCAGACTCAGCAGCCATGCAGGGGAGAACCACGAGGCTTTGGCAGAGTGGGGACCCCCTGCAGCTTTGATGAAAGTGAGGAACACGTGGCTTTGGGGTGCTCCCTTTTGCCACGTGGCTTAGGAAGCAGGAGAGACTGCCTGGAAGAAAAGGGGTGAAAGGACTCTTGCTGGTGGACCATGAGAAGATGCCACATGGCTTTGGATTAACTGAAGATCCTGGTAGTGACACAACTGATGGTGCTGGGAGCCTGAATCATGGACTTCTACTTCTTTTCCTGAGATACGGTACCCCAGATTAGGGCAGAGGGAGAAGGAAGGACTGTGTGCGTCTGTGAGTATCCTAAAGGACTTTAATATTTTAATGAAGACTTTAAGTCACTACTCTAAGTTTGTATAGCTTTAAATACATATTTCCTTTCCTTTTCACAAATCTCTAACATTGAGCCGTCTTTCCTCTGGCAGCAAGCATAGCAAACCTAGTGGGGGGTCCTTTCGGTAATAGTGTATAGTACTGCCTTGGCCCTGTTCTGTAACAGCCCCACTCCTGGCAGCACTCATCCAGCATTTGCCCACACCATGGCCTCTGTCTTGGAGCTCACCTGCATCTACTCAGCCCTATCCTGCAGGAGGCTGAGGTGACGGTGATGGAGGGTAAGATCCAAGCCCTCATCAAAGCAGCTGGTGTAAATGTTGAACCTTTCTGGCAGGCTTGTTTGCAAAGGCTCTGGCCAATGTCAACATTGGGAGCCTAATCTGCAATGTAGGGGCTGGTGGACCAGCCCCAGCACCAGTGCTGCACCAGCAGGAGGCCATGCCCCCTCAACTGATGTGGCCCCAGCTGAGGAAAAGAAAGTGGAAGTAAAGAAAGAAGAATCTGAGGAGTCTGATGATGACATGGGCTTTGATCTTTTTGACTAAACTTCTTTTGTAACAGGTTCAATAAAAAGCTGACTCTAAAAAAACCAAACCAAACAAAACAAATCTGCCCCTCCACCTCATACATGGATAGCATCTTAAGAAAAGCTGGGACAATTCTTACACAGACTCCAAACAAGAAACACCTAAGGGCATTTCTCAGCCAAGACTGTGTGGGGATGCAAATAAGCAGACAGCCTCACAATTGGACTAGAAATTAGTACTTTACTGCTGTGAATATAATTGCTTCCTGGGGCTATAGGTGACATTACTTTATACCCACTATTCCTGTCTAAACACATGGAACTTAGCATTACACACTTCTTCCTGACAGGCATAAAACACACCTCCTTAACAAAGACCCATACTTTTCCCACACCTACCTTTCACATTTGCTGTCATCCTTACATCTATACCCAAGCACAGCGAGCCTACACACCTTCCTAATGTTTATTCCAAGGCAACTTGCCCACTACACAACTCCCAACATAAATGCATGACTAATGGCATGTGTGAACCAGCCCACATGCTCACAGATGTAAATTGGGGGTGGCAGAGAGTGGGGTGGTTCCCCAGATCGGGAGTTCATTCTAGGCAGGTGAGGAGAATTAAGGGAGGATGTCAGGTTTTTGACTGGCCATTACCTTCCACCTCTGGAATCAGGATCTCCAGCTGGGCCTAGTTATTTTCACTGTCCTTTTGGCACACACAGACCTTAATTTGTGGTGAGACCAGAATGGGACAAAGAAAAGAAGCAGAGAATCTGAGAGTTTGCCATTGCCTCTTTTTTTTTTTAAAGGTTTTATTTATTTATCTTTAGAGGGGAAGGGAAGAAGAGAGGGAGAGAAACATCAATGTATGGATGCCTTTCATGTGTCCCCCACCAGGAACTGGCCCGAAACCCAGGTATGTGCTCTGCTGGGAATCAAACCGCAGTTGTTTGGTTTGCAGGCCCGCGCTCAATCCACTAAGCTATACCAGCCAGGGCTGCCATTGCCTCTTAACCAATGTGATCCCCATTCCTGCTACCCTCAGAGACCCAGGGCTCTGCCCCATCCACCCCACCCCTCCACACAGGAAGCTAGGGAGAGGTGGAGAGTGAATCATTAATCCAATAAGAGGGTTCAGAAGTGAGGGCTGAGTTAAGGCCAGAAAGAGCCAGGGACTGAGATCAGAAGCTGAACTGGTTCTCACTGCCCTAATCCTAGGAAAGCAGGTCCTTGGGCTCTTCCATTTCTAGCTCTCCTCCCCCAGGATTACCGTGTTCCTTCATTCCGCTGCTTGACCTCCCACTCACCTCTTTCTTAGCCCCTTGTTGTTGTTGTTTTTTATAACACTCACCACCATGGGTAGTCCTTTTATATATTTGTGTAATTTTTTTTATTGCGTGTTCCCACTGGAATATAATCACCATGGGAGTGGAGGCTACAGGCCCACATCTGCCCTTTCCTTACAATATCTTTGTGATATCGCCCGTACAAGGCCTTTCGCCATTTGGGGCTTACATTTGGGGCTTTATAAATTCTTCAATCCCTCTCCTCTTAGGAGCTACACTCAGCTTCAGAGTCGTCTCTTTATATAGCTGTGACCCTTCAGAGGACCCCACCTCTTCAAAGGGCAGGTTACAAGATGCTCAATTGAGGCTCAGGGTGATGTGCCTGGATCAGGAAGAACTGTGCAGGCAAGGAAGGCAAAGTTCTGACCCTCACCTTTTCTAAGTCCCTTAGAACTTACACCCTCATCCCCCCAGGAGCTCAGGCTAGAAGGGGGGACAAAGGTAATTGGAAGGAGACACCCTGGGGGAAGGAGGGTGACGATCATTGGAAGTGGGATCTTCTGAGACAGGGAAGCAGGGACACAGGGACCCTGCAACAGGGTCTTGGGGTTACAGAAGGAAACCTGACAGCTCTTAGCCGAGTCTGGCCTTAGGAGAAGCCCGGCAACTGTTTTTTGAATTGAGGTAGGTTTGAGATAGAAGGGAGACACGGGCTGGCCAAAGAGCACATTATCATCTCTTGGTGTTAGAGGAGGCTGGGTTTAAATTCCAGCTCCTCTTCTTACTAACTCGTGGCAGTGGGCCAGCTACGTAACTTCTCTGAGTGTTTCTTCAAATTGAAAACTGGGCAAATTGGCCTTAAAATTAGCCATTGCAAGAATTAAGACTATGAATACACTAAAAAAAATGAATCCACTGCTTCTATGAACATAGAGGATGCTTCTGTGGTGGCCATCACTGTGACCCTGGGAAGAGGGGCTGCTTTGGAGCGGATGTGGACTTCTCTGAGTCAATCCAGGAGTAGGAGGCAGGGATGAAAAAATGCCTCCAAGTGCTAAGGTCATCAAGAGATAGGATTTCTTTTCTGTATACCCCGACCCCCACCTTCCTTTTCCACCTCAGGGTGGGTAAAAAGCCCTGAGGCTTTTTCTCTTCTCTAGAGGAGCAGAGACTCCTCCTGCATTCTTAGCTCTTGTACAGCCAGTACCTGTTCTTTCAACCCCTCCCCCCACCCTCAAGCACACACCTGCTGGACAGGACAGTTCTATCCAGAGGTGTGGCAGTAGGGTGGCTGGTGAGTTCTTGGCAGAGAGTTAATAAATGACCCTTGAAGACTCTTTTGGGCTTTAGGAGAGCCAAGACCAGGCCACAAAAGAGTAGCAAGATGCCTGGAGCACTCAGACATGGTCACAAAAGAACATGGTGTTCCTCCCCTAGGATGCAGCACAGCCAGATTTAGCCACAGTTCCCTGGGGACTGCTGAGAGTAGGGAGCTGGGAGAAGGACCCAGCACCCCTGTTCTTGTATCACTACTGGTTTTCTAGGGCCCAG
Source organism: Sturnira hondurensis (assembly GCF_014824575.4). Lineage (NCBI taxonomy): Eukaryota > Metazoa > Chordata > Mammalia > Chiroptera > Phyllostomidae > Sturnira > Sturnira hondurensis. Next base: position 871,841 of record NW_028077940.1, on the reverse strand, counting down.
GGGTTGCAGCTGCTCCTCCTGGCCTGTTTACAACTCAGTGAGAGCAGGACTTCATCCATTTTGCTTGCTGCTCTGTTTTCAGTGTCTGGAACAGTGCCTCTCAGTGCAGGCTGCCTGAGAAGGCTGGGAACGGAGGGCTCTGTAGTTCCTTAGGGAAACAGATTGCATCTCTCTGAAGACCACTCCGATGTCAGCATTGGAGAATATGACTGAGATTTAATTCCAAGTATAATCATGGACGAAAAGTGCAACAAATAAAGTAAGCAAGTCTCAGCCATTGTCCTGCATTTGCAGATGCCCTGTACTTACTGATGAATTGATCTGTAAAGTCAGGGACTTAGATTAAAGCCTCTCTAAAGAGGCTTCCTCCTCTGCAAGCCCATGATTCAGCAGAAACTCTCATGTTGCTTAAACATCAGACCTGCCTCCCTCCTACTTCCAAAGTGCTGTTACTGGCCTTTTTCTCTGAAGGTTGGGAGGGCCCAGGCCCCATCCTCCCAGTTAGGCCTGTGGGGTGGGGCAGGTACCCTTGGCTAGCCCACCTAGAGCTCCTGGTCTGCTGAGTGGGCCAGAAGGACTGGGGTTGACCAGCTATCAGCGGGTATTCCCTGCCCAGTTTTCTGGGAAGGGAAGATGCCTTGTGAGACTCAGAACCAAGTTAGGGAAAAAACAAGCTCACTCAACCCCTGGCACCCTCATGAAAGCCTGGCTTTGACCATGAGCTCATGAAAGAGGAAGCTGGGTGGGGCAGGCAGTAGCCCTGCTTTCCCTCCTCTTTTCTTTCCATAGCCTCATAAACTTCCTAGAGTGTCTGGACCTTTTGCTGCTGTAATCCTGGCTATGGGTGGCCCTGGCCCTTTTATGACCCTGTCTTAGATGACTGCTCAGTGGTTTCCCTTTTGGAAACCCTGCCCAGCATAGAGGGATTGCTCACTAGAGAAGGCTGGAAACACCATTGTTTCCCATTGGCTCTGTTGACCTCTTCCACCATGGACCATGAATATTTGTGTTTGCTCCTGGAATCTTACATCTTGAAACAGACCAGTGGTGCTAACCTTGGAAGCCTGAGTCAATGGGTTGTTTGGAAGCCAGGATCCCCCAATTTATGAAAGAAACAGAGGGTCCCAAAGGGCAAACAGCCGAGCTACGCTGGGGGCTGCTCTATCTAGTTGAGACTTACATAATACTTTTTATATTCAAAACAATCCATTAGCAGAAAGGCACCTTTTTTTCAATGGAAGTGATGGCCGGGATGGGCCCTTCTCCCTTCAGTGGGCCTTCTATGCCTTCCCCAGAGCTTTCTTATTCAAAGATGCACTTGACCATGTCAGTGCTGGCTTCTCCCATGCTTCTCGACTCTCCGTGGGGCCTACAGTGACCTCCCAGCCTGAGGCCAGGAAGCTTTACAGGCTTCTCTTTCAACCCATTGCTTTCCCCATTTCTGAGATGGGGCATCCTGTCTGATTTTGTGTTCTTTCTCACACTGGCCAAACTCTTACTTTTCAGACCCATTACACAAGTTGTTTCCTTTTTCTTCCCCACCCTCCTTGGAAACCCCCCTCTGACCCCCATGCAGATTAGTTCATTGCTTTGTACACAAATCTCTTGAAACACCAAATGCAGCATATTATAGTCATTTGTCTGTTGATCTCTCTGATTGCCTGGATGTGCACATGACATTGTGATGCAGACATCTTGATGCCAGGGACTTTTTGACAAGGCCAAACAAAGTTATTAAATTATCAGCATTTAAAGAAAACCAGTAAGAAACATAAAAACCAGATATTCTCAACTCGTTGTATTCATCCTGTCTCTGACTCTCATCCTTTTGTCATATTTCTGTGATTCACTCATGTTCTTGAAACAGTAGTTCTTTCCTTTTGATTTCTGAATAATATCCCATTGTTTAAATATACTACAGTTGATTTATTCATTCACATCGATGGATACTCATGTTTTTGACTATTATAAATAAAGCCACTATGAAATTCATACACAACTCTTTCTTGAGTAGATTTCTAGAAATAATATAACTCAGTATATGTTTAACTTTATAAGAAAGGCCATGCTGTTTTCTAAAGTGGTTTACGCTCTGACAGGTCTGTTTTAAGGAGGCTGCATCAGAATGTTCTCGCATCAGTAAATGCTTGCATCAGTCTGCCAAGTCAAAGTGTTTTCTTTGTCAGAGAACAGGTTTGCATGCAGCTTTTGTCAGGGGGCAGGGATGGGCTGGGATGAAGTCATCCCTGAAGTTGAAGAACAGGCACATCTCAGCAGTTTCAAGGACCCAGAGGTAGCTCCAGGAGTACAGCCGTCCCTGCCCAGACCACCCTGTGGCTCTGTGTCTCTGTGTGCTAGTCTCAGTGTCCACTGTGTGGTTTGGCCGGGTCACCTGGCCCAGAGTGAGGTAGTGCTAGCCCACACTGCCTGGACTCATGTAGTGCCTGGTAGGCACTGTTCTGAGTGCTCTACATGAGTCAGTTCAATACATCTTCAAAAAGCCCTTTCTTATTGTTATCCATATCCTTATTTTACAGATGAGGAAAACAAGAGGTTTGATGATAGGGCTCACTTTCTCAAGATGGGAGTTAGGTTAGAACCCTGGTCTATCCCACTCCCAAATCCAGCTGCGTAGATCATTGCTCAGAGACTGGATGCTGGAGCCGGTCCACTTGGAGTCACCTCAGTGTTCTAATTCATCTCGTTTTCACAGAAAGCTTCTGAGAAGAGGGCCTTTATATCATTTACTTCCTAGGCAGAGGCTTTACACAGCAGGAGAGGGGCAGAGGTGGTGTCCGGGATCCAGAGACAGAGCTGCCAACTTCTATGTTTTCCTGAGTCTTAGCAACCCTCGCTATTGTTATTCAGCTCACTGCCCCAGTTCTTTGTGACTTGGCCATTTTACACTGCTGTGATGTTTGTATCCTTGCAGGTTTTACTTCCAAACTCTGAATGGGTTGTGCGCACACATCTCAGGGTAGAATGACCTAGTTGGGTAGCCCTGTTGGACTGACTCACTTCTGGCTAAATAGTTGGCCTCTTGCCAGCCCTTGGGAACTGCCTGTAGCTCAGGCAAGGGTCCTAATTTAGCAGTGGAACTGAGGAGGCAAGGTTCATCTGCAGGGTGACCTATGATGAAGAAATCTTCTCTAGCCCTGGATGGTGTGGCTCAGTGGACTGAGTGCTCGTCTGCGAACCAAAGTGTGGCTGGTTTGGTTCCCAGTCAGGGCGCGTGCCTGGGCTGTGGGCCGGATGACAACCAGTCTATGTGTCTCTCACACATTGATGCTTCTCTCCCTCTCTTTCTCCCTTCCTCCCCTTCTCTCTAAAAAATAAGTAAATAAACAAATCAATTAATTAATTAATAGAAATCTTCTCCAGCTACTCTTCTTAAGAGGACATTATGTAGCCAGAAGACACATTAAGGCCTTGAGGTCATCTCAAAAGATCGTTTGTTTCCCTGACCAAATGCTGAGGTCCTCACGTGAGAGTCTAATCACTGAACCTACTGTCAGTGCTTAGTAACTGCAACTGACATATATTTGGTACTCAGTAGATTTTGGCTGAATGAGTGAATGATTGAATAAAAAGACCCAGATTCTCTTAACTTAGCTCTGTGCTGTTCCATGTGGTAGCATGTGGCTTTTTAAATTTTAATTAATTAAAATTTAATAAAATCTAAAATTCAGTTTCTTATTTGCACCAGTCACATTTTAAGAACACAATAACCAACTGTGGCTGGTAGTTACCACATTAGAAAGCACAGATAGAGCATCTCCATCATACAGGAAGTTCTGTTAGACAGCACTGGACCAGGTGACAGATGGGGTGAGAGAAGGCAGAATTCTACACTGCAAAAACACTTATTATAGGCTGATGGTTTTAATCTGCTTTTGCCACCTTAGGAACAGTTGAGATCAGTCCTCTCTCATTACATTATGTCACATCCTACCCATCCAGAGGTCTAGAAACCACTTCTTCAGAAATCTTCATTGAAAAAAGGAAGCGTGTTTCTGATCACATCCATGACCAAAACTTCTGTGAAAAAGAAGCCAGTAGAATGAAGGAGGAACTAAAGCCACCAAGTCCTTCTATCATAGGCCACATGGAACTAACCCATCTAGGGTGCTTTGTTCTCATAATCTCACCCAGTCCTTCTGACAGCTCTGTAGGATACAGAAAGCTGTGAAAATAAGGGGCTGTAAGTCTCAGGCTTGTAAAATGCTGGAGGCTGGTCCCCAAACAAAGAATAGTAGAAGGCAGAAAGATAGATAAAATATAGGCCTCGAAAAGTTTCTAACCTAGTGAAGGGAAAATAAGAAACAAACACATAATAACTATATAGCTATAACTGAACACATACACACACCTATGTATGTACTTATATGTATCTATTATATACATTATATGTATGCACATACACATAATAACATAATAACTAACGTTTGTTTGCTATATTAGAACTTAAAAAGTACTTTTCCTCACACAAGGACCCAGCAAATCACTGAGCTGAATGTCAAATTAATGGAATGTTGATGCAGAAAGCAAGCATTTGAGGAATTCAGAGCAGGGTCAGATCACAGAATGATGGGTGATGGGAAGCTTTGATTGAGGCACAGAATGAGCAGGAACTCTGGGCAGTCTCACAAACCCCAAGTACCACTGCTGGCTTCCCCACTAGAAACCTTCCAGGCAATTCTCCATTGCCTGTACTTCCTAAATAAGACCATTGTGAATCCATTGCACACCTGGAAGATAAAATGCAACCTAGTGGATATTTCTGGGCTTTGACCATCCAGTCTCTGCTCTCTGATAAATGCTGACTATGAGTACTTAGCATTTTATCTATGGTCCTCCATCCTCATACTAAAGAACTAAAACATACTAAAAACCAAAAGCAAAAATAACCCAATTTTAATGCATTTTATAGTGACTCTAGAAACATAGAGTAACTCTAGAGGAAAAATGGCTTGAGTTGCCTTTCATAACTCTGTGATGAGCACCCAGTGCTGTGTCTTGAACACTTTACTGAACACTCGAGCTCACAGAACGTCAACTCTGCCCACAACTCCTGCAGCGGAGACACAGTGAAGTCCAGCTCTGCAGTCTGACTGGGCTGGCCCGCCTTCTCCTTACATAGATGTAGTTCTTTACTGGCCAGGAGTGATCTACAAATGTCTTTCTAAAGCTCTGTGCACTGTGTCTCAGCTTCCTTAAATTCTTCTAACCCTTCTACATTTCTTCCTTAGCATTTCGATTTCTTTGGTTTCAGGCCATAGAAACTCATTATGGTTAATTTAAACAGAAAAGTGGTGTATTAGGAAGATACTGGTTAGCTCACAGAATCTAAGGAAAGTTAGAGAATCAGGTTCATGGAACACAGGAACCAAGGCAGCTGCAGGGGATTTGATGGCAAGAATAAAGTCTTGCCTTTGCTACCTGCTGAAATGAATGAGTGACAACTAGTTGTTCCCTCCCTCCTATTTATGTCCATTATCTTAAGCTCCAGTAGAGAGAGTCTAATTAGCCTAGTTTACTAGGGGCCAGGGGAAGAAAGAACACCCTAACAAATAGCTCGTTAGGACTGCATCTAGGTAATTCCATGAAGAACCCAACAACTGTTTTTAGAGATGAGAGAGCGGAAGCTGGGTAGTCAAAGCCCAGAGAATATACACAAGACTCCATTTCTCTTCCTAACCTCCATCTTTTGACTTTTCCTAATTATCCAGAATAGGAGTGACAAACGTACCTTCCAAGTTTATAGAAAAAAATATATAAATAAACCCATTCATACTGGCATTTTTTCCAGAGGGAAGTTTGGAGTTACCCCTCATCCTTTGAGTAAAAGGATTAAAGGAGATAATGTACACAACATGCCTGGTACAGTGCCTGGCAGGTGGCAGGTTTATTAACTGTCATCACATTCCAGCCCTTGCTGAAGGTGTGCTGGAGCCAGCTCATCCCAGACTGTAAAATCTGATTATTGTATTTTCAGGAATTCTGTGGCCAACTGACATGGTATTGGAAGCATGAAGTTGACCTGACTGGGGATATTTATATCACAGAAACTGTTGCAGATCAGGATCCCCATGCCCATCAGGCCAGCAGTTATTAAGCATTCACCAGTATGCCATGCCTCAGAGCCATGAAAGACTGCACGTCATTGAGGGTTAGCTCCAGCTGTGAGTGACAAAAAAAGCAAGCAAACAGAAGTTTACTAGACATAAGTCCATGCTCTCTGATAGAAACAAAGTCTGCATCGGATTGGCACTTTGGACTTGGCTAGTCGCTCTGCTTTGTTGCCTCATGGTTCTGAATATATGGCTTTTACTTCAAGATGTAAGAGCACTACTCAAGCTTCACATCCCAGCCGGTAGTAAAAAATAGGGCAAAAAAAAAAGTACATCTCACTTCCTATTAAGTCCATCGACAGCGGTACCACACCACATTTCTGCTCATATGAAATAGGTCAAAGTAAAGTCACTTAATCATATCTATCTGTAAACAAAATTTGGATCCAGGCAGCTGTGGGTCCAGCTGGAAACTGATGTGGTTGTGGATACTGGGAAATACCAGTGGGAAGCAGGAAATGGCTGTGGAGACTGGGCAATGGCTGTCAGTACTGGGAGACAGCTGTGGATACTGGGAGATGTCTGTGGGTAGCTGAAGATAGCTATGGATGATGGGAGACGGCTGTGGATACTGTGAGATGGTTGCGGATACAGTGACATGGCTGTGGATACTTCGAGATGGCTGTGGATACCAGGAGACAGCCAGCAGCATCTCTTGCTAAGAGGCACAAGGTAGGAAAGTGGAAGAGAGGAGACACTGGTGCTGGTCTGATGAAAATGAGTGTGCTTTGTGGAACTCTGTGAGAGTTGAGGTAAGTTTCAAAAAATGAGGTGGAAGCCAGATCTCAATGAGGGTCCAGAAAAGCAGGCCAAAGAATCTTTATCTAGTGCCATTAGAAATAGGAGGCATTGAGACTTCCGCCAAGATGGAGGTGTAGGTGGAAACACTGTGCCTTCTCCCACAACCAAGTTTGAATACAACAAAGGTTTGGAGAACAAAGACACAGCCAAAGAACAGAAAAATTGAACTATACGGAAGTCCGACAACAATGAACCCTTCAACCAGGACCGGTAAGAGGGGCAGAGGCAGCAGCGGAGCGGGGATGGCATGAAAGATCCCCTGACCCAGGCACACAGGCAGCTGAGGTAGCAGCATGGACCCAGTGAGAGTGCGGGGCAGACTGACCATGGTCACACATTCGAGCACAGATAAACCAGCAGAGTGAGCAGTGAGACGAACCGCGCAGGCCCCAGCGGGCAAACCCAGTGGCGGAGGGCTGACTGTGGTGGCACATTCTCACACAGTGGGATGGAATGCGTGGGTCCTGGCGACGGTGGCAGCTGCAGCAGCTGCGGTGGTGATGGGAGGGGGCAGTCGAGACCGCCATTGCTCCTCTTTGACCCTGCCCCCACATACAGTGTCACAACCCAGCAACCGACTTGCCCCACCCTGGTGAACACCTAGGGCTCTGCTCCTCATACGTAACAGGCACAAACAGTCCAAAATATGGTTCAAGAAGAACTCAAAGCCCCAGAGCTGATAAACCTATGTGAAAAAGAAATAGCAAACCTCTCAGATGCACAGTTGAAAATACTGGTGATCAGGATGCTCACAGAACTGGTTGATTATAGTCACAAATTAGAGGAACATATGCAGGCTAAACTAATTGAAATGAAGGGAAATGCACAGGAAACCAATGGTGATGGGAAGAAAACTGGGACTCAAATCAATGGAGTGGACCAGAAGGAAGAAAGACACATTCAACCAGAACAGAATGAAGAAACAAGAATTCAAAAACAATGAGGAGAGGCTTAGGAACCTCTAGAACATCTTTAAATGTTCCAACATCTGAATTACAGAGGTACCAGAAGAGGGAGAGGAAGAGCAACAGTGGAAAACTTATTTGAACAAATAGTGAAGGAGAACTTCCCCCATCTGGCAAAGGAAATAGACTTCCAGGAAATCCAGGAAGCTCAGAGAGTGCCAAAGAAGTTGGACCCAAGAAGGAACACACCAAGGCACATCATAATTACATTAGCCAAGATTAAAATGAAGGAGAGAATCCTGGAAGTAGCAAGAGATAAGGGGACAGTCACCTACAAAGGAGTACCCATCAGACTGTCAGCAGATTTCTCAGAAGAGACCTTACAAGCAAGAACGGGCTGGAAAGAAGTATTCCAAGTCATGAAATCCAAAGACCTACATCCAAGATTGCTTTATCCAGCAAAGCTTTCATTTAGAATGGAAGGGCAGATAAAGTGCTTCCCAGATAAGGTCAAGTTCAAGGAGTTCATCATCACCAAGCCCTTATTATATGAAATGTTAAAGGAACTTATCTAAGAAAAAGAAGATGAAAAATATGAACAGTGAAAGGACAGCAAACTCACAGTTATTAACAACTACACTTAAAACAAGAGCAAACCAAGAAGACAGCTAGATCAGGAGTGGAACCATAGAAATGAAGAACACATGGAGGGTTAGCAACAGGGAAGTGGGAGGAGGAGAAGAGGGGAAAAGGTACAGAAAGTAGCATAGACAGTAGGTAGAAAATAACCAGGGGGAGGGCAAGAATAGTAGGGGAAATATAGAATCTGAAGAACTTGAGACACGTGGTCATAAATTAAAGGGAGGAATGGTGGGGGAGGGAGTGTGCAGGGTGGAGGGAAATGAAGGGGGGGAATAGAACAACTGTAATGGTATAATCAATAAAATATATATTTAAATTTAAAAAAAAGGAATTGGAGGCATTTAATTTTAGGGCAGTGGAGCTGTACCATCAGAGGCACTTAAGAGTTTTTAACCCGGTTCTTAACGGCTGATGGAGAGAGGGAAAATGGGAAGGGGCAGGGAAGTAGAAGAGGCGGCTTGATTTCACAATCCAGGTGTGAGGTGATGATGTGGGGGCATTGGGAACGAGGAGGAAGAAATAAATCAGAGGGGCTTTTGCTAGACGGTTGGTGTTGGGATGGCTGGCTGGCCTAAAAGAGAGTTTCAAGCTGGCGCCCCAGAGACAGGATTAGAGATGGGTAAACAGGACAAAACACTTTGGGAGGTGTTTTATGTTGGGTCACCTAGGAGCAGAGACTGGCATGGGACTTTCGTTCATGGGATTGATTTGGGGAGGAGAAGGTGGGCTGAGCCACACTCTGAGCCCTTACGGAGGCTCTTGGCACAAATGGCATCATTTGGCTCCATCGTGAGGGGAAAGGGCCTGGTGTTCTGCAGTCCTGCATCAGTCAGTCATTGGCAGAGGTCTGTTCAGAGTATGTGTAAGGGGAATGGCTTAGCTCCCATTTGGTATAGGGCAATTTTTCAGAAAAGGGGACAGCTGTGTGTAGCTATTAGACGGTATGTCCGGCAGCTGGGAGAGGGTCTGGGCGAGACCCAGACAGCATCCTTTATAATGGGTCTATTTTGGGTGTGCTGGATTTGAGGTATTGACACATAACTAGTGAGTAACTGGAAATACAAGGTAGGAGTTCAAGTGGGAGGATAGAACCAGATATGCAGGCATTGGAGGGGAGATAGGCACATAGATGAGTTTCAACATGAAGGAATGAGCTCTTCACGGGTCATCAGTAGAGAGAGGGGAGCTGCCTTCAGAAGGTAAGTGGGTTACACCTAGTGGGAAGGTGGGTGGGAGATGAGGGACGCATGTATAAAGCAAAAGAGAGATGAGAAGAAAAGCATGTTACAATAGCAGCTGACCTTATAGTACCACTGGAAGTGAAGAGAAGGAATGGAAAGGGAATGAGTACAGAGAAAAGGTTGAGGGTTTTTTTTTTTTTTTTTTTTCAGTTGGGAGGTTCTTTTTGCCTTTGAGGGAAGTCTCACAGCAAGGCAGGATTAGAAAGTACTTGGTGAGGGCTAGCAGTGCTTTCCATATTTGATGGCCTTTCATTCTGGCTAAGTCCCACTTCCTCTAGGGCACTTTTGGGTTCAGTTCATATGTTGTTCAATCTTGCTTGTCCTAAAGTTACTCTATGATTGAGTTACCTGATGTTACAGAACAGATCATCCCAAGACTTAAAGCATGAAACACTTCTGTTATGTTCATGGTTTCTGTGGGTCAGGAATTTGCATGGAGAACAGTGGGGTTGGCTTGTCTCTGCTCCACAATGTCCAGGGTCACAGATGGAAGACCCGAGACCTGGGTCTGAAATTGTCTGCGGGGCCCTCCACTCAGGACTAGTGGCAGACACTGGCTGTTTTCTGGGTTCCTTTGTTCCTCTGCCTGTGGTCTAGACTGGGCTTCTATGTCATAGTGACTGGGCCACTAAGAGGCATGGACTTACTGAGAGGCATTTTTTTTATGATCTACTTTGTTTTCCCCATACTCCACTGGCCACAGTACAGTCACAGTACCACCTAATTTAAGGGGAGGGAACATGACCGCACCCTGAAGTGTCAGTCACTTGGCAAGAAGAGTGTAGGGGAGGGACACTCATTTTTGGAAATGTGATCTGCCACACTCAGTCAGAGCTCTTCATCTGCTTCTCATCAGTAGCCCCATTATTCAACAATCATCGATGATAACAATGGCTTGAGTAACTTCCTGGGGGCAGGATCAAGCCTGTGACTTTTGCACAATAATGCATTGGCCCACACAGATACCTATGGAAGGAAGAACTTTCAAAATCCATCACCTATTTTTCAGACATGTTGCATCATTTGATCCTATACTAGCTCTCATGACTGTTTCACAGCTGAAGACACTGAAGCTTAGAGGGTAAGTGGGCTGCCCCAGATGACCCTGCTAGCAGGGGCTCAGCGGTGACACAAATCCAGGTCTTCTGGGCTGAAGTTGCTTTTAAGAAGAACTAGATACCTCTGAACAGCATATGAAATTCCTCAGGGCTGGTACTGCTTCTTCAAGGCCTTGCCCCTCCATTCTCAGAGCAAGCAGCACAGGCCAACCACAGGGCTATGGATAAAGATCCCTTGGGCACTTACTGGCTGGTCCTGCATTTGATACTCAGGTTTATATCATGATGATTTAACATGATCTACCTCTTTTCCTGTGGGAACAGGTGAGGGCCAGGACAGTATCCCTCATGCTCATCCAGCATCTGGGCTAGGTAGAAGGCCAGCATGAGGTTCCCTCTGTGCAGGCCACAAGCAGGCAGCACCTGCATTGGGGGGAGGGTGGGATGGTGAAGTGACTGGAAGACACCAGGAGAATTCAGGTGGAGCAATTAGACAGTAACCTGGCTTACAAGGAACATGGTTGAGGCAGTTCCTGAGGTCCAGGTCCACGGGGAAAGGAGAGCCAGTTTCTGACCCCTTGCTAACTCACATCACAGCCCCCAAATTCTTCACAGTGTCGGGAAAATCCTGGCAAAGAGTCTGGTGTGGGTGGCAGGGTGCTTATCTGGATGAGCACTGGGTGGGAGTAGGACTTAGAACCTGCATCAGGCCTCAGCTTTCAAAATCCTGTATCCTACCACCTCACCCTCATACCAATCTTTGACTATCTATCTCTTTAGAATTGTCCCTGGCCTAACAGTTTCCTTTTCAGAGTTTGCAGATCAGGAAGGACCTTTTGAAACCACAGTTTCCACTTCTGCTGTGGGGTCAAGGAGGCATGGGCAGCCTAACCCCTTGATGCCTGGGAGGTGACAGAGTGGCTTCTCCTCTCCAGCACCAGCCTGCAGACCATCCGCTCCCCTCTGTTAAATGCTTATTCTTGCTGCTCATGCCCTTTATAAGTGGCTCCCAGCCCTGGGCTCACTTTCATGGACCATGGTGGGCCAGCTCCCACTGCGTCACTTGCAAGTCACCCTTGCTGCTCTGTTCCAGCCCTACCAGTGTGTTTAGTGCTCCCCCCATGCAGGAATTACTCACTGTTCATGCTACTAACCCTTCTGGAATGTGTCCCCCATGACACTCATTCTCCCTACATCCTTTACTATTTTGTTAAAAACTAACAGTGTTATTTTCTCCCTCTGATGTTCAAAATAATAGATGTTTGTGGAAAAATCTGTAAAATACAAGTTGTATACAAAACAAGATTAAAAGTTGCCATAATTCCACAGCCCAAATACAGCCAACGTTACCATTCTGGTGGGTTTCCTCCCAGTATTCTCACCAGGACCCTTCCTGCCCATGTTTATTCTTCTTCTGTCTAAAAGTCTCCCCTTCTCTTCCTCTCTTCCCTCACCATTCTGTGAGTAAATCAACTCATCCTTATTTTCATAAAGGCCATTGTCTCAGAGAAACCTTTCATCTACCCCTGAGTTAGTCCTCCCTATTACACATTCACAATGCCAGTACTTTTCCTCTTAACGGTCACCAGAACTAGAAATGAACCATCCTTTTTGACCCGGTGTGTTACCTGTTAGTCTTAGCTACTTGACTAAAGGTCCATGACTAGCTTTGTTTATTCTACTGAGCCTCCCATCTACCATAGTGCCTTGTGTACAGAAAACACAACACATCACACCAAGATGCCTTCCTAGAACAACCACGTCTTCCAGCATTTGGAACTAATTACAAATAAAATTAATCAATTACCATTTGTCTGATACGGTCCCAGGTACAGGAGATTCAGTTTTTCTTCACTTTTATTGTTGATAGTATTTCAGATGTTCCCCTCCCTCACCATTCAGCACTCTTGGTTCTTTCCCTCAAGGAGCCCTCTGTTCTCTGAGGGAGACCTACGTGTAAGCAGGGCATTCCAATGCATCCTTCAGTGTGTGACGATCAATAGTGTTACGTAAAGCATAGAGGAAGTCCCTAACCTAGCCTATTGTTTTAATTTGTCCTGGTTAATGTGTTTAGTTCATAGAACTATAGGATAATAAAACTGGATGGTATCACAAGATCAACAGGCCCATCTCTTCCTGTAAGATGAGGAAACTAAAGGGGACTTGGCCGAAGCCATTGAGTAATTTATTGGTGGCAGATCTGGGATTAGAACCTGTGTGATGAGACTCCCAGCCCAGTCCTCTTTCCACTGTTCCTTACTCCCCATCTCTCTCTTCCTCCCATTCCATTCATCCCAAAGTCTGTTGATTTTCCCTCATAGAGATCTCTCCGTCTGTCCACTTATCCTCTTCTCCATGTCGACAGTCTCCAACCTTCCATCATTTCCAGCCAGCTATCTGTTTCTCTGCTTCCATTCTTGCTCTGCTGAGATATCTTCTTCACTTACAGCCAGAGTGATCCTTCGAAGACCTAAATTCAAGCACATCTATCCCCAGATTAAAGTCCCAGTGGCTTCCCATCAAGCTTCTAGAAATAAGATCAAAATATCATAGAGTAGTGGCTTAAACAACACAGACTTATTTCTCACAGTGCTGGAGGCTAGAAGTCCAAGATCCAGGTGTCAGCAAGGCAGGTTTAATTCCGAGGCCTCTTCTCCTGGCTTGTAGGTGGCTGCTGTTTCTCCATGTGTTTCTGGGACTTTTTCTCTGCATACACAAGGAGAGGGGGCTCTTAGTGTCTCTTCTTCCTCTTACAGTGTCACCAATCCCATTAGATCTCATTTGACCTTAATTAACTCCTACAGACCATGTTTCCAAATAGAGTCACATTGGGAGTTATGGGTTTAGCATATGAACTTGCAGGATACAATTCAGCCCATAGCACATGGCCTACCAGGCCTCCCTTGACGTAGCCCACCTTACCAGCCTCTTCTAAGCCTCACTTCTCTCGCTCCTACATCTTGAGTTTCTCTTGTTTACTTGAAATATCCAGATCTCTTACAACTCTAACCCCTCCATCACATTCCCTTCTTCCTCTGCCTGCCCTTCTCCTGTTTGCTCTTTGTAAGCAAGTGAATATTGATTTGCCCCCTTTTGCCTTGAGTCCACTAAGACATCATACAATATGCTTGGAACCTCTTTTTGAACCACCTGCTCTTTTGAGAGCTGAGAACTGAAGACAACCAAACACAAGACAGAGTATACAACCCCTTTTCTGAGCCAGGGATGGGAACTTCATTCCTGCTTCATTGCTGAACTTTCTCCTTTGGACCCATATCTTGGCCTTTCAATTTCTGCTCAGGGAGACCCACTGAACTCCTTCCTTGAGGGACATGGCTCTCCCTTTCCTGTCAAGCAGTAAACTCAGGTCCCCTGTTTAGCCAGCTCTGACGTCTTGTATTTTGGTTTGCCACTTTCAAGTCCCAGTTTAAATGTCAGACTCTAGGCCTTCCCCTTCCCCGTCCTGTGTTTAGTCCTCTGGCTGTACATCACTATGGTGGCCTGTATTACACCTTTTTAAAGAGTCACCCCTTGTTCTGTAGGTTCTCTGTTGGTCCTTCTGAGCTCTTCGGGGTGGGACACATCTTGGGTTGGTTGCAGTGCCCTCAGATAGCACAGTACCTGGCACCCAGGAAGCTATCAGTAGCTTCTACTAGTAAATGCTCCATAAATATCCATTGGCCTGGGTTGTCCTCAACTAGTTTCTTAAATAGTATATGCATTTTGTTGTCTAAATTGGACTGAAGTTTCTCAGAATGGCCTCTGTCTGGTCCACTGTGCCCATCCTGGGACTCTTTATCCAAGAAACATCTTACAAAGATAACTTGACCAACAGATAGTCTACTTGAAGAAATGTTCAAATTTAAAAGAATATGTTATGTAGCAGGTCAGTTTATTATGAATTTAGTATAACAACAATCTACTGAGAATTAAACAAAGCAAAAGAATTCTCCTTTCCCTCCCCTGCACAGCCAGGACTTTGTTCCTTTGTCCTCACCCTCAAGGAGGCTAGCTTCTTGGAGTGTCTTAGAAGGAAAGGCTTCCCTTTCCTTCAGGCTGGATGGGGTCATAAGAGAAACCTACCCCTAAGTAGGCCTGGTTTTTGAAAAGTGCTGGCTTTCTGGTTTGAGAAAGGAGGTATGGGAGTTGTAGCTGACCCCTTGGTTGACCTCTGGGGGCTGAGGAAAGAGAGGGGATGCAGTTGCTCCAGGCCTCTCCCAGAGCAGCCTCTTAGGTGGTACTGGCTGCCATGCCTGTGAGAACTGAGCTGGAGTGCTCTGGATAGGGCTTTTTAGAGCCTTGCCAAATATCCCCCAGGCTCCAAGCAAGGCTATGGAGAAGCACTAAAAATATCACAGTGCCCCATCCCCAGTGTGAAAAAAAAAGCACTATATGAAACCAAAACCAGCTTTAGGGATGTATATAGATTTGTGATTTTTCTCTAGGTATGTAACTACTTTGATGTTCTCCTCTCTCTCCATCTCTTCCTTCTCCTCCTCCTTCTTAAATGTAAAATTATTTTGAAAGTTGTTTTTTTTTTCTCTCCTGGCTTTGCTGTTGCCATCCTTGGGTGATCAGGAACTGTCCAGGTCAGCTGAATGGCCTGATTCTAATGGACCCCGCAGACACGGGGAGGGAGCAGGGGGTGGTCCAGGAGCAGACTCTCCGCTGTCCCCACAGGGCCGCAGATGTCTCCACACTCCTTCCTTCTGTGACCCCAGAGGGACAGTCTGAACATGTCAGACACTCGAATCCAGTCAGTGATGGTCAGGGCTGAAGCCCAATTTGATATGAGCAAGTCCACCAAGACACAGGACAGCCTTTGAGACCTGAGAGTTACGAATCAGTGACTGATTCCTTTATACCTGTTTCATGTGTGGAATTCATGCTTGCATACACCCCAGTGTTTCTGAACAGGCAGAGAAGGAACTAGTAACAATGATGGCTTCTAGGAAGTAGAACTCAGTATTCTTTATTTTTTACTGAATTAAAAAAAAACACTGAACAGACATTATTTTTATAATAAATATGTACTTTGAAAATTAAAACAAAAACAATAAACTCAGATTGATAATATCTTCCAATTTCAAAACATAGGACAGCTGGAGAATGCTTCCCGGGAAGGGTGAGTGGTAGGGCCCAGGCCTTTGCTGTGAGAGGGACCAGTGATGCCATCCAGCTGTGGTGTGTTCACTGGGTTGCAGAGAGGATGCCAAATATAGAGTAAGCTGGGAAGTACGCCAGGATGGATCAGGGCTGGTCCTAGAACATTCCTTCATTCTGTCAGTGAGCACATACCTCTTCCCTAAGTTGCAGGCACCAAAGACACAGGAGCCAACATAGCAGACTGGGCTCCTTGGGCCCTGGATCTGGAGTCTAAAGGAGCATATAGTGGGTCACAACGTCCCAGCAGGGAAACAAGGAGGGCAGTATGGTGCCTCCAAGGCCCCGGGCAGGGACCGGGTCAGGATGCAGGAAGACACTGTGCCTTTTTCAGGGCGTCTTGGTCGTAAGCACCTCCTCTCAGGGTCTCCTCTCTGCTGTACAAGGAATTAGAAGGGTTCATTTTAATTTAAAAAGACTTTTTCTTAGTTAAAAACTTTACTTTGAAAATTAATGCGTAGTAAAATTGACTTTTTAAATATGTGCTTCTACACCACAGTTAACACACTAAAACTCATGCAATGACTACCACAGTCGAAACAGAGAACCTTCTTCCCATGGCCCCAGTCCCCCTCGTGCTGTTCCTGTAGTCACGCTCTCCAGCCCGCCCCCGCAACTCCCTTGCTATTCTGATCTATTCTCCATCACTATAGTTTTATCTAATGGAATAATATAGCTTGTAATCTTTTGAGACTAGATTTTTTTCACTCAGCAAAATGCCTTTGAGGTTCATCCAAATTGTTGCATGTATCAATAATTTATTTCTTTTTTTTGTTTCTGGATAGTATTCCATGGTATGGATACTGCCTTAACCCTTTGAACCCAGTTTTGAGCAATTATTCTACAACTGAAGCTGTAACACTTAGTGTAAAGGACTTTGTATGAATACATTTTAAATTTTTTAATGCTCACCTGAAGACATTTTTTTTTCATTGCTTTTTTAGACAGAGGAAGGGATAGATAAACACATTGAGAGAGAAACATAATTGGTTGTCTCCTGTATGCATCTGGGCTGTGGACGGTACACATCTGGACCATGGATGGAACCTGTAACCAGGGTATGTGACCTGACCAAGAATGAAACCTACAACCTTTTGGTTTTGGGACCATGCTCCAACCAACTGAGCCACACTGGCCGCAGCTGTATGAATATATTTTTATTTCACTCAGGGGGATTATTGAGTTATATGATAAGTGTATTAATTTTATAAGAAATTGCCAAACTGCATTGATTGGCATGGCTCAGTTGGTTGAGCATCATCCCGCAAAGCAAAAGATCTCTGGGTTTATTCCCCATCAGGGCACATCCCTAGGTCACAGGCCAGTCACCAGTTAGGGGCATGCGAGAGGCAACAAATCAATGGTTCACTCACACATCAATGCTTTGCTCCCTCTCTTCCTCTCCCTTCCCCTCTCTCTGAAAATATGAGGTCTGTCCAGAAGGGATATGGCCACGTAATATAAAAAGTAGAGACATTTGTTGAAGAAGATACAAGAAACATTATACATAGGACAATCAATGACCCCTTCAGTCCCCTTCAAAGTAGGCACCTTGGAACCTCACACAGTTCTCTCAGTCACCATCAGCTGCCCCATCATATTTCCCCAAATCTTATTGACAGTCTGAAGTCTCTTCCCTTTCAAAGGTGGTTTTAGTTTTGGGAAAAGCTAGAAGTCGCAGGGCATCAAATCTGAGCTGCAGGTGGGGGCGGGGGTGGGGGCAGGCTGAGTCACCTGGGTGATTTGATGTTTTGCCAAAACACTCTGCCAGGTGTGATGCCTGAATAGGTGTATTGTTGTGATGAAGCTGCCAATCACCAGTTGCCCATAGCTACGGCCTTCTGAGTCATCCGAATAGTCTCTGGAGGAATGTTCAAGTTTTCACTCCCTAGGGATGAATAGGAGAGAATGGTACTCACAGCAGTGCCCCTCCTAACTCCCTTTCCAAGAAGTATTTCTTTTTATTACTTGTTTTTATTGAGATATAATTGACATACAACAAAGTGTACAAATCTTAACTGTACAGTTTGATTAATCGTTTTATTTGTATTTACTCGTTTAACTGCCATCCTGATCAAGATAGCACCCCTCCCCCCACAGAAGGTTCTCTTGAGAACCTTCTACCCCTTCTGAAATAAGTGCTATTCTGACTTTTATCATCATAAATTAGTTTTGCCTAGAAGGTTTCTAATGACTGTGCTCCAGGTCTTGTGACTTACTTGGTTTTGTCTTGGATATTGTAAGTCTCTAAAGCCCCTACCTTGGAAAGAGATTGCAAAGACCGCACCGGATGTGATGTAGAGGCCAGTGAGTGATGCTGGGCTTCTTATCATCTTACTTCTGGCATGCTAGCAAGCCACATTTCATACTGTGGTCCAAAAACTTGGCAGAAAATGGCAGAAAAGGTTTAGGCACCCTACAAATTCTGTGACATGGGAAGGGCAAAGTCCCAGGAATCACAAGGCATAGGTTCAGCCCCCAGCTCTGACACTTGTGCATGATCTTGAACAAGCTGTATAAGCTTGAGCCTCAGCCTCCTCATCTGTGATGCAGAAACAGCAATGTCTGCTGTAGTTATCATGCTTGTTCGTAGATATGGAATCTCTGTCTCCTTTCAGGCATTGAAGAAGGCTGTATTTTGCCACCCCTTTGACTCAACAATTAACCCTGGCATGACTGGGTAACTTATACTGGCCAATAAAAACACGTGCAAGTTTCAAAAGCCAGCATGTGTTTCCCTATATTCTCTCCTCCTTCTACTATGGCAACAGGCGATGTTCCAGATCTTGGCTGCTCTGCCAGCCTGGGTCCTGGTTTTAGGACAAACTATGGCTCAAAGCAGAACCTCAGCCAACCCTTCATCAATATGTGGCAGGAGCAATAACTAAACCTTTTTTTGCATAAAACCATCGAGCTTTTGGAGTCATTTATTACAGAAACATAACCTAGTTTGGATGATATACTACATTATTAATATTACTAAGATTATATGAAATGAAGTGTATGGAACTTCTGGGTTCCATAAGGCTTGATTAACACAATAAGGCTTGATTCCCTTCCTTTCACCAGCTCCTTTCTTTTTGAGGAGCCACAAACTGAGGGAAACTCTTATCATCCTAGATAAGAAATATGAGAACAGCCCTGGCTGGTGTAGCTCAGTGGATTGAGCGCGGGCCTGCGAACCACACAATCCCAGTTCGATTCCCAGTCTGGGCACATGCCTGGGTTGCAGGCCAGTTCCCAGCAGGGGACTCATGAGACTCAACCATACATTGATAATTCTCTCCTTCTCTCCTTCCCTTCCCCTCTAAAGATAAATAAATAAAATCTTAAAATATGAGAACAGACAGACAACATCTCAACCTGAAAAAAAAGAAGGGGCACAAAGCAACAAAGGGTACAGAAATATGCACAGAGTAAGGAAGAGAAACAAAGCAATAAAGAAGGAGAGATAAAGGACAATATAAAAACAGGAAGAAGGAATGTACAGTGGGTGCCTCAACACAGACGCAGAGGGGAGTCTAAGAAAAGCAGCTGTTACAACTGTTGGCCAGTGCAGCTCCATGGGTTGGAGGTCAACTCATAGACCAAAGGGTTGTGGGTTTGATTCCCTCTTAGGGTATGTATCCAGGTGGCTGGTTTGATCCCAGTTGGTGGTGTGTATCATAAGACAACCAACTGATCTCTCTCACCCCGACTCCCTACATTCCCCCTTTTCTGAAAACAATGAAAACTGTCCTCTGGTGAGGATTAAAAGAAAAAGAAAAACAATGATTGAGGCAAATAGCAATTGTATCAGTTTGAGAGTCAAGCAACACCATCTGCTACAGTAGCCGAACAAACCTGCTTGGCCTCTCTCAGCTAGATTGTCCGTTAGTCTTTCCACCCAACATTTACTGAGCACCTGAATTTATGGAGATGAACAGGACCCAGTGCTGGCCTCTGCCTTCAAGGATCCCCAGTTTGGCCTAGGCCACAGTGGAGGTGCTTTCAAGAAACTAAGGGGGGAGAAGGGGAACCAGGCCTGCTCAGGAGGATCAGAAAGGGCTTTCTGGAAGACAGGAGTCCATGGGTCTGGAAGGGTCACTAGGAGTTAGCAGAGGTAGGTAGGCAAGGGCATGCTAGGCAGAGGAACAACAGGAGCTGGGTAGGGGAGGTGAGAAACTCCTGGTTGTCTGGGGTAGCTGGAGCCTCAGGCAAGGCAGCGGGCATCAGGAGATGAAGCTGCAGAGGGACTCAAGGGCCCATCATAGGAGCTCAATATCTTTCACTGGGTGGGCTGGGACAGATTTGCACGGTTACACAGAGAAGTGACATGGTCATATTTTAGCTAAATTGCTGTGCCTGCTGTGTGAACAGAAGACTGGGACACAGCCTCTTTTTATGAGATCTCTTTGGATTGGATTGACTGCCTAGCAGAGTCAGGGATCCGTGTGCTCTGTGTGGAGTAACTATTTCCTCTTCGTGACAATCCAGATGCAAGGATATTCTTACCACCCCTATTTTGACCTCAAGGTCAAAAGGTAACTGGGCACAGAAAGGTTAAATTAAGTGTCCCAGCCAAAGACCACTGTCATCTGCAGTTCACAGGAAGCCTCTTGCAGAGGCAGAATTTTGCATTGGCATTCTGCTTCAAGTTTAGGAAATCTTTCACAGAGATGACCTCATTCCAGCCTTGAACAATACCTTCGGTGAAGTACATGTTATTCATAGCCAAGAAAACAGGTGAAGAAAATCAAATGATTTGTCAGAGGTCTGAAGTGAGGTGGCAGAGCTCTGACTCAGCCTTCTGTCTTCTGAGCCTGAGCTCAAGGTCAGGGGTCACATTCATTTGTCAGTGGACACTACGGCCAGCCCCATACTCAACACGTTGTGTGGTGCACAGGCCAGCCACTCCAGCCTACTCCGCCTATTTCTGTAAAGGAAAGTGCTTTTCTGGACTGAGGGAGACAGTCACAGAGAAATGTGTTGTTGGCATTAATTTCCCACTGTTGGGCAACACTTCCGCCCTCTGGACTGGGTGACGTCAGCTGGCTTCTGGATTCCTGCCAGTGTTCTCTCCACAGGAAACAGACTTCCGGCCTGGCTCCCTGCGGTCTCTGGCCTCCTGGAGAAGAAGGCCTCTCCATTTGCAGAGTGAGAGACTGAAAATCAGATCTCTGGGAAGGTTTAACTATAAAGAAGGATGTCAAAAAAGGGGAAGAGGAATCCCGAGGACTCTGGCTGGGATGAGCAAGGGAGCCCTGCACTTGGGGCTGAGGGTCTCTTTGGCGTGAGGAACCAGACTGTGGGTTTTAAGATTGTGTGACTAACAAAGTTTAGTAAATTGGAGGTAGAGGGGGAGAAGAGTAAGCAAAATTGAGTAAATGTGGAAAATTACACATAAAGATACAAATTCAGAAGGTCAAACATGGGCCAAGAATAGAATGAGGTTTTTTTTTGATATCCGACTTCTTTACTTACTTAATAAGTAAACTTATTAAGTTTACTGTTAAATGAACAAAGAGACAGAAGAATGTGTCTTCTATTAGCCAAGAAAACAGGACATCTGTGCACAGGAAAATGCAAGACAGAATTTGGTGGGTGAAATTCATTGTTGGGGAAGGAATAATTGGCTTGCAGGTACGAAAACTGTTGTATCCCACAACTTAAATTGGATTGGAACATATGGGCTTTGTTTCTTTGTTATTTGTTTTTATTTTAATTCTGTGTAGGTTGCATTGCAACAACAAAAAAGAAGTTCAGACTAACAGCAAGGGAAGGAGAACTCAGTTTCTGAGCCTCACTAGTCCTCACTCAACACTCTGTAAAGTGAGATGTTTCTGTGTCCAGGTTTGAGGGAGTCTGACCTCCCACTGGTAACCCCCAAACCACAATGGGGCCTGTGAGCCCCACAGAGCGAGCTTTACGTGAGATAGCCATGGCATCTAGCTGGTGTTTCTGTTATGCATTATTGTTTGTTTGCTTTTAAAATCATCCCTGAGTCTTTAAGAAAGGTTCCCAAAATTATCAGACCAGTCCTAGCTGGACTGGATGTGAGCACAGGGTGAACAGAAATCAGCGCTCCCTCGACACAAAAAAATATGGAACGCTTCACGAATTTGCGTGTCATCCTTGTGCAGGGGCCATGCTAATCTTCTCTGTATCGTTCCAATTTTAGTATATGTGCTGCCGAAGTGAGCACAAGAATAGAATGTTGAGCCCAATCCTCATGAGCTTTCTGTGGACACTAAGTCATGAATAAAATCGGCAACATAGGGACTATAAGCAATCCTCATTTCTTTTTTTTAAAATATATTTTATTGATTATACCATTACAGTTGTTCTATTCCCCCCCTTCAATCCCCTCCACCCACACCCTCCCTCCCCCACCATTCTCCCCCCCCCTTAGTTTATAACCACGTGTCTCAAGTTCTTTGGATTCTACATTTCCCCCACTATTCTCGCCCTCCCCCCTATCTATTTTCTGCCTACCATCTATGCTATTCTCTGTGCCTTCTCCCCTCTTCTCCCCCTCCCACCCCCCTGTTTCTAACCCTCCATGTGTTCTTCATTTCTATGGTTCCACTCCTGATCTAGCTGTCTTCTTGGTTTGCTTTTGTTTTAGGTGTGGTTGTTAATAACTGTGTGTTTGCTGTCTTTCCACTGTTCATATTTTTCATCTTCTTTTTCTTATATAAGTCCCTTTAGCATTTCATATAATAAGGGCTTGGTGATGATGAACTCCTTGAACTTGACCTTATCTGAGAAGCACTTTATCTGTCCTTCCATTCTAAATGAAAGTTTTGCTGGATAAAGCAATCTTGGCTGTAGGTCTTTGGATTTCATGACTTGGAATACTTCTTTCCAGCCCCTTCTTGCCTG